>NC_052962.1:17980801-18690801 GCF_013358895.1 Oreochromis aureus
ATGAGTCATGCAAATCCATACCCGTGTGATGCCTTTGCCAGCTTCTGCTTATTTCATAACACCTCTAAATCTGCTTCTTACTCCCTTCTGTCTTCCTGTCTTTCTCATCATTTGTTCTAGATAAGTTTTGGTACTGCCGTCTGTCTCCGAATCATAAAGTCCTGCACTACGGAGATCTGGAAGAGAGCCCTCAGGGCGAGGTGCCCCATGACTCTTTACAGGACAAACGTGAGTAAAACCTTTAATAGTTTTTTTTACAGTATTTTTGCACAATTTCTATTTAACTGCCTTCCCAATGACTTGCAAAGGAAAATATTTATCAGTATTCTATGTTTATTTCCTGCAAAAATGTGTGTCTTGCTGAACTCAGAGACGAGCAGCAGTCACCGACACTAACAGTTGGCTTTTTACAGACAGTGTTAACATCAGTTTTTCTTGTGGGCCTTGCACACTGACAGATTTGGGGAAAATTTTAAGTTTTAATCACTTGGAGGAAAAAGGAAAAAAAAAAACAAGAACCCATATGGGATAGCACAGTTGTCAAGGGGATGATGATGTTGTTGTTGTTGTAAACTCACTTCTGTCCTCTCTGCAGTGCCTGTGGCTGATATCAAAGCTGTTATCACTGGCAAAGACTGTCCTCACATGAAGGAAAAGGGAGCCCTGAAGCAAAACAAGGTGTGTGTGTGTGTGTGTGTGTGTGTGTGTGTGTGTGTGTGTGTGTGTGTGTGTGTGTGTGTGTGTGTGTGTGTGTGTGTGTGTGTGTGTGTGTGTGTGTGTGTGTGTGTGTGCGCGCGCATATACATGCATGTGCACATGTGCATGTGTGTGGGCGGGTGGGTGTGTATCCAGGCGAGAGAATGAGTTCCTGTGGATGCGAGAGTTGCATAACGAGGACGCCGGTTACATAATTTTGCTTTAGGAAATAACACAATAACTTGCGTCTCAGCGCTCTGCACAGAGACGTCTCCGTTAGAGGCCTCGCGTAGAAATAAGTCACTGAATAGTCCGTTAGTTACAGACGACAATTACGCTAAAGGCGCTAAAAACGTGCTGGCATCTTTTCTTCGCTGTGAAGGTGTGATAGTAACGTTTGGGCGCGCCCTCTGCGGTGCCTCAACCAGGATGAAAGAGCCATCATGTCTGCATCTGTGTACACATCAGCTCTTCCTCGTTCGTACTTTTCCTCTGCAAACCTTCGGCCCCCACCCACGGGACTCCGATATATTGGATCTTGGATAAATAGCCTTGAAGACAAAGGAGCACGCCTCCTCTCTGCTTTGTCTCTTTTATTACCTTGTCGATAAGCGCAGGTCTAGGAGAATGACCTGAGGGGGGTCTGTGGGCTGTCTAGCAGGCCTGTCCCAGCCTTGTGAATGAGAACATAAGCACATTTCATTACTCACTGTTAGAAGACCAGCCAAAGTCACCTCTACAGACTTGGGAGCAGAGCAGGCAGTGCACCGTTTGTGGGACACTGGAAGAATAGAGAAGTGCGAAGTGTTTCCATATTATCTCCCAAATTCCTCCAGATATGTCGTAAGCGCTTCCACGTGTCTCTAACGTGGATGCCATATTTCCCTCATTTCTGACACCTGCTTTAGCTGTTATTATGATTGCAGTAAAAGGGACGCCTGTCGTCTGTGCTCCGTCATCCGTCTCATTCCGGAATCGCGCCTTTACAGCTTTACGTTACAGCATCACACAAATGATTGGAGGATATATGACAAGTATGGATGATTGCATGCTGTATTTCCATAATGTTCCAGCAATTTATAATGGGACCAGTTTATGTGGGCAAAAAAATCATCATCATCTAAAAAGCAAGTGCACATTTATTATTTTAAAAAAATATATTGTGGGAAAGAGGACATTAAATTAACCCATTACCAAAAAGACTGCAGCACCAGTAAAATGTGCATGCACTTAATAAGTTCATAAAAAGAAAAGCAGAGCAGTAACAAATGAACACGATCTGTCTTTTAATTGCACCAAAAAAGAGAGGAATTAGCTTTGAGGTCATAAACCTGGAAAAACTAACAATGTTGTTCGTTTAATGTGGGTATAACACTCATTTCCTGCTTACCGCTGAAACGCTCAACAACTGTTTCATGAAGTGCACGGACACCCTCAGGAAGAACTTGATCTACAGTACCCAAAAACCAGTCACACTCCATCAGCTGTTCTTTGAGTTAAGTAATTATAACAGGTTCTTTACCTATAAGTAGCTAACGCATTGAAGTAAGTGGGTAAATATAGTAACGACTGCCCTTTTAGATGCTCACTGTGTGAGTGTGCAGCTTAAAGCAGCTGCACAGAGTAGAGAGAATTACTCTCAGCACTACTTTGTTTTTTTTTTCCTCTCTGAGTCAAATCTGACCACAGATTCTTTTAAGCTCTCCCCGGCTCGAGGCTCAGCCTCTGACTGAGTAATCCCCTACTGGCTTCGTAAAACCAGACGCTAATTTCACACAGATAAATTACTTGCATACATCTACAAATCTGGCTCTGTCACTACATTGTCCTCCTTCTCCGTCCAGTTAATTTCATAAAAGAGACCGAAGTGAATTTGTCTTTTTTGTCTCCGATCCGCAGCCCCTACTGTTATTTTACAATAGCTAATATAAAAAGAGCCCTACATATATCCCAATGTGCAGCTGATATAACAGATGGTGATGGGACGTGGAGGAGAGCAGGATCGCGCTAGTATGGCAGCATTGTACTGTAAATCTCACCTGGTATTTCTTCTTCTTTTCTTTTTTGCTTCTACCTCTCTCCGTCCCACCTCCTCCACTCTCGCTCGGTCTTTGCACCATTTTCTCCGCCTCACATTCTCCCTCTGCTTTTCACTCTGTCCTCTCTGCAGGAGGTGTTAGAGCTGGCCTTCTCTGTCCTCTACGAGTCGGACGAATACTTAAATTTTATCGCTCCTGACAAGCATGAGGTAAGCTGACCCTGCAGTTGTTGACAGTGTCACACAGAATGAACGTGTGGGATTACGCATAGAGACCCTATGCATGGTTTATGCAGGTGTAGAGCTGACACTTAGTGGAGAGATGGCTTTATTCACAGATATAATTTCATCGAAAAACAAGTATAAAGACCAAAGCTGTATGTCAGGCTTATGTCATAAAAATTAGGACCCTTCAACATGATTTTATTGCTTTTTTTTCCTAAGTTTTATCAACAAAAGAGTGGTTTGTATCATCCAATGATTGTCGATATGTGGGATATAGAAGATAAAAATAAGTACACTCTAAGAGCAGCCAGGTGCTGCTAATTGAATACAGCTGATTAACTGATCATCAGTAAGTGTGACGATCCCTCTAAAAGCAGAAGTTTTGGGAGTTTGCTGGTCTGGAGCATTCAGGTGTGTTAACAGAGTGTCATCTTAGAGAAGCAATCATTGCTACCTATCAGTCTGGGAAGGTTTATAACGCCATTTCCAAACATAAAGTCCAGCATTATACATCATATAGGCATACCTATCTGGTGCCATATATGCGGCATATATTCCTGTTTTTGTGCCTGCTTTTCATCTTCATTTGTTTAGCTTTGTTCTTGCTGTTATGCCCGTGTAGGTAAAGTGAAAATAAACTTGTTTTGTGACATGTAAAGCATAACAGAACTGTTTAAATGGTGCAGATGAAACAATGAGGGTTCTTAGTACACCAGCCTGTTTGCCATTAGCTTGCAATGAACTTTATTTGGACTTCTGACTTGACAATGACTCGACCCAGTTTACTTGACTTAATTTTAGTTTGCCCCAAAAGACTTTAAGACAGCTCTACGTATAAATAACTGATAATCCTTGGGGAATGTGGCAAATAGAATTGCAATGTTGGTGGTTTTTTATAGATTGGGGCCAAATATAACTCACCGTAAACAAAGGTGTAATGCCTGAAAGCTTTCACTGAGGAATGTAGAAACTTTTTGCCCTTTTTTGAAGGTGTTTTCTCTGTTTTGTAGAGTAGATTTTAGAGGTTTTGTTCTTTGTGCCGTACTTTTTTTTTTTAACCATTCTTATGAAAATTATAATTAATGTGCCTCTGCCCGTCTCTCCGCAGTATTGTGTGTGGACAGATGGTCTGAATGCCCTCCTGGGTAAGGAGATGACCAGCGAATACACCAAATCTGACATGGACACCCTGCTCTCTATGGAGATGAAGCTTCGCCTCTTGGATCTAGAGAACATCCAGATTCCAGAGGCCCCGCCCCCGATTCCCAAAGAGCCTAGCAACTATGACTTTGTTTACGACTGTAACTAGCTGTACGACCCCACAAGCCCGAACCCGAAACAAACCCTAAACCCACTGTATTCACTGGACCGGTCCCCTTTTCTTATAAACTGGAACAAGAATAAATAATAAAAAAAACCATATAATATAAAAAAATGAACTGTGATTGAAAGAAAAAAAAAGGATTTCTTGAACTATTTCCCTCTTGCTTCTTGCTAGACGTTTATAAGGGAGAAGATGGTGCGTATTAACATTAACTGTTTGCACTTGAGGGACTTGGGGGTCGATGCAGAGTCATCACGTTGCCATGGAGAAGAGAAACCAGGAAGTGTTTGTTTGGCCTGTCGTTGGTCGCCCCACGTCTCCTCCTCCTCCTTCTTCTTCTTCACTCTCCTCCAGTGTCTGGTGTTTGAAAACATTCCCCCTTTTCTTCTTCTTGGCTGCGGCGCTCACTGTCATTTTGCTTCAAGAATATTGTGGACAAAAAGCTTAGAAATTCCATTGGATTGTCCTTCCTTTATGTTCATGTTATTATTTTTCCTCAGGGCTTTTTTCAGGAGGGGTGAAGGCTATAGGGATCAAGAATGGTGGTTGTGTGATTTAGGAGCAGGGAAGGACGATCGGGCGGGGCGGGGGGCGTCAACTTCCCAGTAGTATTTCCTGTCACATTCCCACTTACAGTAGGACAATTGTGGCAGCTAAGTGTTTCCCAAGAGGCTGAATTACCTTTTGAGATGAATACTTTTTAAAACAGAAAGAGAAAAAATAGCATCGTCTGTCTACTCTGCCCTGCTTCACATGTAATAGAGACTGTTAGAAAAAGTCAATCCTTGAAATCCAGGCACTGTACTACAGTAAAAAGCCTCTTTTTGAAATATAAATGTAATTATCCCACCACTGCTTATTGCTTATTGTACACACCTACACAGTGGCTTTGCCATAGAACAACTGTAAAAGCGCCACCATTGTGCAACACGCGCTCAAACACACACTTGTCTCTCGCTCGTTTGGGTCTCTCGTTGTAAAGACTGCTGTACACAACATTCCTAAGCAATATTTTAGCTTTTTTTTTTGTTTCGTTTATCATTTGTAAAATAACTATGATTTAGTGATTTTCCTTTAGAAAAACGAAAAAGAACAAAAATTGTGAAAGTGCCAGGTAGTTAGTATTGCAAAATGTAAGTTAGTATTTGATCAAGGGAAGTTGACATTTTTTGTGTATGTTCAGGACCATATGGCCACAAAATTGAGAGTTTATGTATTTTTTTAATTTAAAAGCAGATCGTGGTTGTTATTTCTAAGTATGATTTATATATTCCCCCCTCCCCCTTCCTATTTAATGCCTTCAGATTGTTTTTTTTTTCTTTAGGATTTTTTTCAAAGCCCCTCAAAACTGCTGTTTACATTAAAGGTTTAAGAACTGTAACCAGTTTACACTGTGCCTCTCTTCATTCACAAAGCACAACCGCAAGGGTCCAAGACATGATTCGTGATGAAAAGCAGTAATAGTAATTTTTCCTTTTAACAAAGAAAGACACATCGCTATAATTAATAGGTAACGGTCCTGGAGGCAATCTGTTTTTAATGGAACAGATAAAACAAGATTAACTATAACACAAATGAAAGCACTTCGATATTATCTGATCAAATCGCATGTTGGCACAGGATTCAATTCACAGGCGTGTGAAGGAGTTTTGTGTCAGTCTGCATCTGGACACTGACTTTAAGATCATCAATGTCAAACAAAGCTACACGAATGCAAAACCATTTTAAGAGAAGTTACCAGACTTTGATGAAGTATCACAATACGGTCCTAAATTATTCTTGGCTTTAAACTTTAAAGTTTGCTTGATAAACCCAGATCCAGCACCAGGGTTCTTCTGGGCTCTTCTACATGGATATGTGATACAAGATTTCGCCAAACCAACTTGTCTGGACCAGACATATTGGAACTAAGTTAAGTGGGTGTTTTCCAGTGTGTTTACCTCAGTCCTTCCTTGGTTCTTGAGTTAACCAGGGTTTTTTTCTCCAGTGCAACTCGGTCTGCAGATGTCTTGGTTAAATCCTCAGTTTCTAAAAACAGTCAGACTCGCATCTTGATATCCTTACGAACCTTTCGTTGACCCTGACAAGCTTCCGCAGTATAGATCGAGTCCTTCATTTCAAATGCCACCAAACTTTTCAAGATTTTTGTCAGACTCTCTAGCAATTAAAGTGGTCTTGAGCAAAGGTTTAAAGACCTTCTTTGGTCATTGGCTACTTTTTCACTCCTTTTCAGTCCAGTCCTTTGTACCTGAAATTTTTGAAAGTGATGTTTTGGTTTGTTTTTGAAGCCGCTTTATAGTGACTTATCACTCAAGCATTAGAAAAAAGCACCTAACTCAGCCAGTGTTGTGTCGACACATAACAGACAACTTAACAATGAACCCATTTAAGCCTAAATTTCTCTATGCATTTTATTAGAAGCAGAATATTTTTTTCCCATTTTTTTTTTTAGTTGAATCTAACCAAAGATAATGCATAAAATTGTATTTTTGCACAATTAACTACAAGCTTGGGATCTCCTGGCATGGTGTGCAGTGTGTCCTTTAAAATGTGAGGAAACTGAACAAGTCAAGGACGAAAGAAGAAGAAAAAAATATCTAGAGCATATGAATAGTATCTGAAAGTCATGTCCTTAAGAAATAGTGAAAAGCCCTGACACAGGACCCAAGAGATGCATCTGTCCCTTCAGTTGATCCATCAGCGGTTCACTGAAGCCCCAACCTGAAATGGTCTCAATGGAAAGGTGGCTGTCAAGGAATCATTCTTAAGGAAGGAAAACGGGAGGAAAAGGCTGAGGTATGCCAAATTATAGAACAACTGGACTGAAAATCAGTGGCACTTGTATTTTTTGGTTCAAATCATGGAAAATAAGTACACAGCTGTATGTCAGCCAATGGTGTTGGTGATTCTGTCAAAACTGATGGAATGGACACAGAAAAGTACCATCAGATTTAGATCCACCATTCAGTACCATCTCTAAAATACCTGCTTTGTTTTTTAACATAAGAATCACTCTGCCAATGCAGTAAAAGCAAATCTGGATAAAAACAGAATGGAAATATATCAGTCATGGATTGGTCTCCCCATTGTTAGTGAAGCATTGTGGGATCACCTTGACTAAGAATAAAAATTCAGCTAAAAATAACCAAATAATGCAATCTAAATAAAAACGTTCAGCTTCTGTACAGCAATTCATAAACAGCACACACCTTGCATTCAGGTGGGTGGGAATTGTCATGGTGAGTAATAGAGTTTCTCCACCATCCCACCTCACAGGCCTCCTGCAGAGACCGCAGGTTCATCTCCGTCTGTCCAGAAGCTGTTACAGCTCCATTCAAAGCAACCAAAAATGTGGCATTTTATGTTGTGCCACTTTCAGAGCCGGTATTTCTCTCACAGAGAATGTCGCCTTTATTAAAGCAATATTTCATCTTTATGAATCTGCCCTTTTACTTTGAAATAGAGTTCTGTGTGGAAGTCGGCAGAAAATGCAATTTTCAAAGTTAATATTTTATTTCACAGCTAAATAGTTCAACTTTTGTTAGTGACACATTACATGAATTCCAAACTTATAATATTACTACTTTCAGAGCAGTCATTGGAAAATCCTTAAAAGATTTATGAAAAAAATATCAGTGAAACTCGTGAACTACTAAGCACCAGCTTTTGTTTTTAAACTCAATATTAATCTCAGTTTGCCTTTTGTGTATACGTCCCTGGTTTTGGTGCTTGGGTTTTCCCATTACATGCCTGGCTGTGTCACAGGATGTTTATTTCCCAACACGCAGGTCATGGCGGCTCCCTACTCCTTAGTGTGTGACACCATTTCCTGCTTGACGGCTCTATCTGCCACCCGGCCAAGGAACCTCCACCGAGCTCCATCTTTAGGCGAAGATTGTTCTCACACTAATGGATACTGATGCCCTGTGCTCATTAGAAATGTAAGTCTGTGCCTAACAGCATCTGTCTCTCACTCTCTTAAGCGAGGAAGAAAATATTCTACCTCTTGCCTCCCACCCAGCCTTCGTTTCAGTCACAGTGTCTCTCACTCACGCGCAGCATGCAGTTATTTGAACTGTCACAGTTAAATGGCTCCATTCCTGCGAGGGGACGCTGTGCTGTGTATGTGAGAACAGCCAGTCTGGTAGAGTGGATTACTCAGTAGACCTGATGTTCTTTGTGAATATCTAGTAGCTACTCATTAAAGGAATACCAAAACCCAAAACTTAAAATCAGTTCAAGTTAAGTGTGACAGACGGTTCACAAATCAAATCTTAACACTGACAAACCTCACGCCGTCCTACAATCCCAAATATTCATAATGACAGCAACTTGATGGCCTCGGATTTTGTGCATGCCCACCTTGTAATATGTCTCCCTGTATAAATTTTAACTGGGTTAGTTCAGTCTTTTCTATTTTCCATGTTCAAGTAATCAAACACTCCACTTTCCGGTGCCAGAGGGTAGGTGATTTAATAAGGCTTCTGCATGCCTTCCTGAGGTGCAACAGATGAGGAATGAATATGAGCTAAATCCAAATTTGGTTGTATAGAAAATTACAGTCAGCTACATGAGAGATTAAAGTGATTAAAATGCTGACAGTAACTGTATCATTTAGGCTACTGAAGTAAAAGGGGCCTCCTGCCTGCTGTTGTGTCAGGATCACTTGAGTCAA
Source organism: Oreochromis aureus (assembly GCF_013358895.1). NCBI lineage: Eukaryota > Metazoa > Chordata > Actinopteri > Cichliformes > Cichlidae > Oreochromis > Oreochromis aureus. The sequence continues at coordinate 17,989,760 of NC_052962.1, forward strand.
AAGTGGGATTGCTACTTTATCAGCAGTAACACGATGTGGTGGTATGTCTCTGTTCTAGGACCTCCCCGCCCTTCCACACATGTACTTCGGGATCTTAAGGAGGCAAGAGCACACATTCCCATTCTTCCATGTCTACACAGGGCAGGCAGCAGCAGAGCAGATGTTAGTGGCTATGGGTTTGACACTGATTAAGTTAAAAGGTTATGAGCTGTAGGTGCTTGGGTGAGTGTGGGTTGCAAAGGGGGTTGCACTAACTGTAAAGCTGTATGCAGGCTAAAGTAGTTCACGTAGCATGCAGATGGGAATCAGAAGGGCATCAGCAATTGCTCTGATTTGTCAGAACTAATGCTATGCATCATTTCTGTCAAGACCAATACGTTGCATTGCAGTGTTTCATACTGAGGCACTTGTAGTATTTGCTTGTTTTACAGATATATCGATCAATATATTCTGAATGCATCCTCAGCTGCAGATCAGTGGGGATTTTATTTCTATATACCACAAATCCATATCTGCTTTTATTATATAAGGTGCACTGTGTGCTTCGGTGTTTGTGTACGCAAGAGTGCTGTCTGTGTTTATTTTTCCACGCACGCTCATCTGCGACAAGCAAGAGGAAAAAGGACTTGGCTGGCCTCATTACGAGTTCTTGGAGACTTCATGCAGAGAGCGAGACAGCAGCCCGAGGGCCAGAGCCAGCAGGGCGCATCTCGTCTCCTCATCCAGGAGGAGACACTAATCAAATCAGATTAAGGCTGGAACTGATTACATGGGCATGCACACTTCCACAGCAGGTTATCAGACAAACTAGCATGGCAAACTCATCGCCCCTTCTGCACTCACCAGCATCCACTTGATAGCATTTAAGGGTCAGCCCAGACAAACTCACAAACAAAATGGTTGCAGCTGAAACTATGGCGGTGAGGTCTGCAGATCCGCAGCTATTTTCTCTGCCAGTTTGTTGTTGTTGTTTTTTTTCTTATTGCTGTAAAATTCCTTTTATCTTCAGAGCAGCAGATTTGCCAGCTAGAGATATTTCAAAATCCCACTAAACTTCTCTTTGGGAAATGTTTTTGTGTGTGATATGGTTGAACTAATCCTTTTAAACTCTGAGTTAGAATTGGTCTTGTGCTGCTTGTTGCTGTTGTCCCGCTTCTATTTCCATTGCATTGAAGACTTGGGGGGTCAGGAAGCTTTGTGCCTATTTAGAGATTTCTTACCACATCAGCAAAGCATCTTCAAAGCAGGATTAAGGGTGAAACCAATACAAACAAAGAAACTATACTTTTATTATCGAATGCGCTGCCATAGTTCAGTCTCTCCCTAAGGGTGTTATTGACAAAACGTCGTCTTACTCGAGTAAATCACAAATCTAATGGTGCCAAAATAGCAGCTAACAGGCAGAGGAGAAAAAAATGCATTGGAGAGTGGTTCCAAGTTCTCTTGCTCATCATTTGTATTGACTTGTTTTCTCTGCTTGTATTCACTGAGTTTCTCATTTCTTTAGACTTTAGTCCAATCTGGCACCTATCAGAAACAACACTGATGCTATTGATGAGTGCAGGGACAGGTCCATTTCCCTTGTGTGTTATTATTCACCTGACCCAAGGGCAACAATTTTCAGTCCATGTGGAGCAGAATGAAAAGAGCTGGAAGCTGCAGTCTAATAGCTTTTCTTAAAATCCAAGTGTTTTTTTTTACATATATAAATTAAAATAGGCTACACTTTATAAAAATCTCCATATACTGTGGTAGGAAGAAGGCTTTGTTTTCTCTATATTCACAATGAGACGTAAGCAGTTTGGAATTACTTGTACAAGGAGTTGGTGTAGGAAGAAAAAAGGAAAAGCGTGCTCACCAAAGGGATTGCAATCCATCTCGAGGGGAAAATGAAAGTGCATAGCCACAAATAAATGACATCACACATGCATAAAACATCAGCTCCATCCTAACAATAAAGACAGAATCTGTAAGTAAATTACTTCTGAACAGACGCGTGTGCACGGACTCTTACTTTTCCTCCTGCTGCTGCAGCACCCGCAGCCCTGACCCAGGATTATCAGGGCGAAATGATTGCATCAACCCAGACAAAGATCATCCCGCTGAAAGTGGGGAAACTGTGATTTAGATGAATGAGTACAAGTCTGGAAGTGATTTCCATTCCCGCCCCAACAGTTGCTTAATCTCAGCAATCTGAAAGTCTTATCTTCGTTGGTGCTGGTGCTGTGGTGATTGATTGAAGAGCTCTTCACAGAGTGCTGCAGTCACTCAGCAATTGCAAGTGTTTTACAGGCACAACGGGACTAATGCGCATCTAATAGAGCCAGAGGTGCAGTCTGCCAAGACGTGCCCGCCCTGAATCACTGGGAAACTGCTGTAAATTTAGAAGAGGCCAAGTTAATGTGTATCGCTAATTGCAACATCTGAAATGGTTTATGACCACAGCCGAGCAGAGACGGATGAGAAAGCAATCTTACCACAAAATCTAGAGGATATGTTGAGGAATCTACTAATTCGTGTTTCACTGGATTAGTAGATTTCAAAATGTCCCGTTTGTTTTTTTTCAGGGTTCATTTAATTCCTGACATCAGAAACCAAACCGCCTTAGAAAATTCACAAATATTTGGGACGCTAAATTAGTTTTCCCTCAGTTTCAAACTGAACTTGTCTTCAAATTACTGACGCTTTAACAACTACAGAACAATGGTGTCTGTATTCATAAAAAAAGAAAAGAAAATGCCCTACTTTTTCTTGCACCTTGCAGTCATATCCCTGCCAGGAAATGTACCTGTCAAGAAGAAACAAAACCTAACAGAGCTAAAACGGTCCCACACTCATCTCTCATCTCTGCCTCTCACTTATTCCATTATATGCATTTTAGTCAATTCCCATCACAGCATCCCTTATTATTATTTTTTTCTATTTCTTATATATCATCTCTCTTCTGTTTCATCTAAATCTGTCACAAGCAAGGCCTGTTCTCCTTTGCATTGATCAGCATCTAATTTTAGTGAAGGCTGACGCCTCTTGATGTTGTAAAACGAACGAGTGCTTTGTTGTATACCAGAGCCCTTGAATCAGTTGCATTGACTTTGAAGAGCTGGAGCATCAGTGATGAGGAGGTGGTGGTGGAGGAGGGGCTGATGAAGAGGAAACTTGTTTTAATATGACAGTTAATGAGGTAAACATTGCCCCGGGTGCCTGTTTTTGGGATCGGAAATTTAGCTCCTATAATTTCCACCCAAATTCACCAAAAGTCACCATATGTTCAGCTGTGTGGCGCTTTGATGAAGAAGAGCCGTGGGAGAATGAAAGATGGATGACGATGAACTCACAACCACAGGGAGCGTTTGTCTGATGCACCAATAAATCTTCTGGATTTCCTCACCGCCAGCCCTCTAACCTGCCACCCAAAGCTGCTTCAGATAAAACAAATGTCTGATCCCTCAACCAGGTGTAAGATACGTTCAACCTTCATTGCGTATTTGTTTGGTTTTTTCGAGACACAATAGGTGTGGCTCCTAAGCCGACTCTGCCGTGCCGCTTCTGCAGAACTGGCAGGCAGAGAATTTCCTGCCTCGTGATCAATAAGGCATCAGTAATTTTTCCTTAAGTCCCATGAGACAGAAATGAAATGCTTCTAGTCAAAGTCCTATTTGTGCCGCCTCCTCCTTTGTGTAATTTAAAAAGTGCTTTCTTCATGAATTTATGACTTTGCCTCATTACAGGTGAGACAGATTGATTATGAAGCGGAGAGACTCCCACTGGGGCATTTTTTCATGCTGCATTGTGTGGGACTGACACAAGACTAAGGAAAGCCAAAACCAGCCCTGAGTGTCTATATTTACCAGTGCAGAACCTGCCAGTGCCTGTGTGTGTAGGCTGACAGCAGGAATATCGCTTCAATAGGAAAATATTGTGAAGGCTGCTTATTGCAACGGCCGATGAATAGGGTGAAGAATCAGGAAAGAGTCAGTTTGAGGTGTTGTGGGAACCTTTGGTCAAAAGTTACTGAGATACAGGACCTGCAGATATTTTAGGCACTAAACGGTTAAAACCAGTAAGAAAAGGAAGGTTGGAGCCAAACAGAGGCCATGGACACTTTGGAAAGGTTGTGGTTTGATCCTACTGTTTCTAAAGCTTTTTATTACAACTGCTAGAACACAAGAGTGCATTTTCCTAGTACTGGAAGTATTGGTAGATGTTTTCATGGTGTTTTAAAACCTTGAAAAGCTTGTGATTTTAAAAAAGATCTTCAAATAGACTGCTGCTGCTAGACTGACAGATTTTAGTGATTGGTGATATCCCTGTGTGCTGATTATAGTGCAGAAAGGTTACAGCCACACACTCCACTTTCAGATTTTTCTTTTTCTAATTTGTCTTGACTTCAGTCTTTCTCAATGTGGTTTTATATTTCTAGCCATTAAAATAAATCACTAATCTATGGCGTCTGTGTGACCCAACAGCTGGGTGGGTGGGGCCCGTACCATGTGGACACATCCAATCAGCACCTACTCTCTCATTTGATTCGCAGCCCACAGTTTTCTTTCTTCATTGGACTCAAAGATAAAGGCGAAAAATATACAGAGAAAAATCAACAAGAAAAATGAACCATAACTTCTTCACACATTTCTATATCATTATATCAAACTTAAAAATATATATATATTTTTTTTAGAATGAAATGTTCAGACCTGCATCCTACCACAGATTCAACAAGGTGCTGGAAAATTCCTCTGAGATTTTGCTCCATATTGAGATGATAGCTTCCAATATTTGTTGCTAATTTGTCAGATGAACATCAATGACATCTCCCACATGCTTCATTGGACTGAGATCTGGTGACTGTGGAGGCCATTTGAGTTTCTTGAACATGACAATGTTCAAAAAAACCAGTTGGAAATTATCTAAGCTTTATGACCACAGGGTACCTGTCAAAAGAGGGGTACAATGTGGTCATCAAGGTTTCACAATGGGTTCACCCGAAACCTTGGCTGATTGTGACAAACACCCATTTTCACACCTTAGCTCATGTGATTAGTAGAGGATCAATAGGGGATCCATGACCCCCTTGGGGACACTCCCATGTGGTTTAAAATCTGGGACTCTCCACCAATTGCTCTTAGAACTGAAGAAGCTTCTCAGATGAGAGGTGAAACGCCTTCAAGGAAACTTAAAGAAGTCCAGACGCTTTTCTTTCAAAGCTCCTTAATCTTTGAGATTAAGTTTCTGGAATAATCAGATGAGCCAGTGTTGCTCCAACAACCATGCAACATTCAAATTCGCTTAAATCACCTTGCTTCTCCATCACACTTTCAGCAGGTCGTTTCAACCATGTGCACATACATGCCTAAATGAACCGAGTATCTGCCATGTGACTGACTAGAAACTTGCATTAAAAAGCATTTGAACAAGTGTACCTAATAAAGTGGTAGGTAAACCGTTCTGTGACATATTTGAAAGTGTTTCAGTGTTTTGAAAGCACATATAGTCAAAATTCACATACAGGTGTTTTCCTTTGTGTGGAGTGCAAACCATCTACTTCACAGTAACTTGCACCTTAACCGTTCTTGTTAGTTTAATAAACATCTAAGAGCAGCGGACGTGTTGACGTGCTAATGGAGAGAAAGCAGAGAAATGCTCCTACATTCGTTCTTGCTGGTTCACTGTCATGGCTTATTGGGTAGTTTAATGGAACTGAGTCATCATTAATGTTATTAATTACTCGTGCTTTTCGTGTTGTGAAGTCAAAATGTCCGTCACGACAAAGAAGCTTCAACCCTGCTTTAGCTTTTAAATATTTCCTACAATAATATTCAGTGTTCTGTTAGCAAATCAACTGTGTTTAAAGAAACCTATTCAGTGCCTGCAAGCTAAAATGATCCAAGATGCTTACAGAAAACAAGTCAGAGAAAATGTACATTTTTAATTAAAACATGTTCATAATTTAAACTTCATTATTATGTGCATTAATTACATTCAAGTCATTTCAAGTCTAATTCACAACTAAGTCATTAAAGAATCTTATATACACACACACACACAGTGTAATCATTTACAATGTCAAAATTAGGCTGAAATGGTTAAACTGTTAATGTTTGATCACGCTAAAGTCACACGTTGTCCAGGTTTAAATTTGACAGATTTTCTGTCTCCCGAGACGCCAAAGCCTTCATACCTAAAGAAAATTAAAAAAAGATTTGTATTAAAACACTGAATCAAATCAGAATGTAAAGTTAAGTTTTTGTACAATGACACAGTTTTGAAATTTTGTCTCTGTATACCAAAGCCATTTTTATGCACAGTTTTCTATTTTCAGAGGCTCAAAAGTAATTGGACAATTAAATGACAAGCAGTTTCATAACCAGGTGAGGCCTGTTAGCAGATAAACGATCTGGATTGTGATGCCAAGATTTGGGACTTGAATTTGGTAGCTTTTCACTTAATGTCAGGTCCTAAGAGACGTTGATAAAAGTGAAGGAAGCCATCATGAAGTTGACAAACCAAATTAATCATCAACACAACAACGTCTGATAGACCACAGAGGACAGCTAAAGTGGATCATGACAGAATACTTTCCATGGTTAAGAAAAACTACTTCACCACATCTAAATAATACAAAAACCTCTGATCAGGTAGACATATCATATCAAATCCTACAATCGACAGAATCTAAATACAGAGCATTTATAACAAGGCACAAACCTTCCACTCGCGTACAAGAAGATCAGATTAGACTTTGCCAGAAAACATCTAAAAGAACCTGCTCAGTTCTGGGGGAAACCAAGATGATCGTGTGTAACGTGTGAATAATGATCCAATAAAGTATTGAGGAGGAGAGCAGCTCATGATATGAAGCATATAACTTCATCTGTCAAACATGATGGAGGCAGTGTTATGGCATGAGGATGTATGGCTAACAGTGGAACGAGGCCACGGGCGTTTATAGATGATGTGACTGATGATAGACGCAGTATGATAAATCTATACAGGGTTATACTCTCTGCTCAAATTCAACCAAATGTAAAATCACTGCAAGAGTTTATCAAGGCAGAGAAAAGGGATATTCCTCAATCCGCAGTTAGTTACCTGATCTCAACCCAGTGGCTTTTCAGTTATTTAAATACAAAACTGAATCCAGAGAGACCCACAAACAAGCATCTAAACTTCAGGCAATCAGTGACTGCAATGGATTTTCATAAAAAAAAAAAAAAAACACCCTTATATTAAGAAATATTTTAGTTTGTCCAGTTATTTTGAGCCTTTGAAAAGACTGTGGATAAAAATGGCTGTAATGCCTAAACTGTAAATGCAAAGGTTTGGATAAACCCCTTTAAATTAAAATTAAAGCAGAAAGTCTGCATTTCAATCACATCTTGACCATATGATGACAAACTATCTATGGTGGTGTACAGGAAGAAAGCTAAAAAGTGTCTAAAAAACATATATCAACTTAATTGTATCATGTTTGACAGATGATGTTGTATGCTTCATATCATGAGCTGCTCTCCTCCTCAATACTTTATTGGATCATTATTCACACGTTACACACGATCATCTTGGTTTCCCCCAGAACTGAGCAGGTTCTTTTAGATGTTTTCTGGCAAAGTCTAATCTGATCTTCTTGTACCCTCTCTGTTCATCCACCTGAGAGCTGAGTAGTAAAACAGCAACTACTACGTATGCAGTTTCTCTACTCTCATTTAGTTGTTTCCCAAAATACACAGTACTGCAACTAAGATTTGTTTTTTCACATTGTTTGTTTGTTTGTTTTTTAACATTGTGATATTCCAGTTCAAACACTGATCCATAGTCCTCCATTGACGCTACCTGTCAGGCACCAGTTTTTCATACGTTTTTAATTTCCTCCTGTTGATGACACTTTAAGTAGCTTATGATGTCCTTGATAAATTGAGCATACTAAAGTCAATATTAAACAAATAACTGTTATAAAATCCTGTTATTTTGAATTCATGCACAGCGGATATCAACACCAATATCATTTGTACTGCTCACTTACAGTTTTGTGTATCTCTTCCAGTCGGCTTGGCTGAGGGAGGGTTTGGTCACGGCCAAGGCGGCGTTCACATGTGCCAGGCGCAGCAGCAGGCCTGGCTGTTTGGCAGCTGGATGCACATAAGCACACTCTTCCTACACAATCAATCACAAAGTAATTATATACATAATAGCTCATATAGGAAGACCTGGTTCTACAGGATGGAAAAGACTAGTGAAGCTAACTACAATGAAAAAAGTCCTAATCAGAATAACAGAATCAGAATTAATTGCAGTCACTCACATTGGCTTTCCTGTAGTTGCTCTTGATGTTATTAATCTCTTGTTGTAGTCGCTCCAGTTGCTCTCGGCCAAGCTCTTCATATCCCCTCTGGAGCGAGGGCATGTACGCAGGATTGACTGAGCTAGCGTGGTCACGAACTGATCCTCCAGTAAAGTCAGTGTTCATGGAACTGGGTCCAGAGACGCACTGGGAGTTCTGTTTAAGCAGGAGGATCGGAGGAAGAAAAACACACACAAAAATTATGAGTGATAACATTTTTTTTAATCCTATACTTAGTACTATACTTGTACTATGTGGTAGTAGTGCTCACTGGTTTTGAATTCTCCAACTCAGACTCATAAGAACTTCCAAAGTACAGTCTCCAGACATTGCCGTGGTGGTGTTTGTTTTCTGCATGAAGCTCACTGGGCTCCACAACCACCATGGACTGGTCCAGCCCCATGCCTGACTCTCCCTCTCCCGCCGAGTCGTCTGACCCACTGCCCTGGTTGTTCGGGAAGATCATGGAGGAAAGGCTCATGTCGCTTTCTGAGCCAGAGGTCAGCTCCTGATTGCCACATAGGAAGAGAGGGTTTAGACGTTCATATATATGGATTCACGAGGATTTGTAGTGTCCAACATGGGTCTTAACTGTGACACTACAGCTCAGTTTGAAATTAGTTTAAGCCTACTGTGCCTCAGGTAAGTTATTCCATCACATTTCTTGTCACCAAGGTTGGGTTAATTTAAATTAAGCTGAAAACTGATAATGGATTCAGAACTGGAGCAACTCACATGCTGAGACACATACAAAATACATCATTTAATTTGCCTTGAGGGGCTAAAAAAAAAAATACTTGGCTGCTACAAAATGAACTATAAATAATGGACTGACCAACAGTTCCCTGACTTCCTGTTTTATTAACCTAAGGTAATACATAATAACACAGTCATCAGACAATACTTTAAGTACAATAGACTTACATGTGGTGCGCTGGTGCCTATGCTGTTGTGGACAGCCTCCAGCTGTGCATTGTAGAGTAAGGCTTTCAGATCCGCCCCGGTAAACTGCTCTGTCGCTGCTGCCAGCTGCTCCAGGTCAACATCGGGAGCCAGGGGGACGCCTGCAGTCAGAGCTTTCAGGATCTCCACACGAGCCTCCTGCAAATGTGACACAATAGCTGGATTTAAAACCCAAGAATCTTTCATGTAACATGACTCAACATTACTTTTTGTCTTTTAAGGACTGCTGCATATATAATGAGTTTAGAAGTGAAGTGATGTTAATTAATAATTATTAATATTCTTTTAAACCAACAAACCAGGTCAGGGGGAGGGCAGTAAAGGGATTTGTCCAGCCGTCCAGGTCTCAGCAGCGCCGGGTCAATCAAATCTGGTCGGCTGGTGGCTGCAAGCACGTACACACCTATGAAGACAAACACGAAGACTTCAAATTTATTTAATTTAAATTGAATTGAATTAAAGATCCCTCCAAGTATGTTTCAAGACAGATTAAAATGCTCATAATTCTTCCACAAAAAGGTTTAATTACATCTCTATAACCTTTCATAGCCAACTATATTGTTCAAATGTACTGGCCCCAGGTTTAGAGTGTATTTATATTAGTCATAAGTATCACACTGAAGCATGTTTGATATATTGTAACCACTGCATAACATGCTTGGTCATGATTTAGTGAACCTTCACTTGAAGAGGCAGTAGTTGAGCTCAAGCACAGTACACACGTAATGTGCCCAAGCATAGAACTTCAGTGTTTTTTCAATGAGAAGCTCATCTGAAGTAACTAATTGAGCAATCTATAAGGGCATTCAAGAGGAATGATTACTGCTCTGAAAACAGCATAGTTCAAACCCCAAAATGCATAAAATCATCACTGTACTTTGGAAAAGTGTTTTTCAAAAGCATGTGAGTGCAAGAGTGAAGAGCACTCGGGTCTACACAGTTAAGTGCAGTGTGAGTGGAAGCCAGCCAGGGGAGGCAGGACAATTGTGCAAGGGTATGGTACAAGGTAACCCTGCCAAGTGTAGATTCAGCCTTATTTTATAAATGTATTGACTAAACAGTGGTCATAATCACGTTTAATTTAAAAAAGAAAAAATCATCCATTATATGTATATTGTTTTTCCCCATCAATCCCAAAATTATTAACATTAAATTATTAAAGTCATGCTTACATGCTCTGTCATCACCCAAAGGTCCATTTGAGCCAGGAGGGAAAAAAACACTGAATGGACTTCATGAGACTTAACCCCCACTAAACTTTACATGGCTTTAAACACTTCTGATCTCACCCCAACAGAGTCAGTCAGGAGTTAAAGCAGATTACTATAAAGCACTCGTGACGATACTGTGTGTATAGTTTAAAGATGTATGACGTTACCCTGCAGTCCCTCCACTCCATCCAGTTGGGTGAGGAGCTGGTTGACCACACGGTCGGTTACGCCTGTGCTGTCGTGGCCCCTCCTGGGGGCCAGAGCGTCAAACTCGTCAAAGAACAGGATGCAGGGCTTGGCGGCTTGTGCCCTAAAAGAGGCAGAAGAGGAAGCGATCGAAGGAAATAAAAAGAAAACGCTTCATTTATGTGAAACGTCAAATGTTTTATGTTAATAATTATAACTTGCAACAATAAGTAATAACACAGCAACAGCGATGGCAGGCGGAGTTTAAAAGTTCACCAACCTCTGGAAGACATCACGGACTCCCTTCTCACTGGCTCCAATGTACTTACTCAGAAGTTCAGGTCCCTGGAGGGAGAGTTAAAAAAATCTCTTGTTGCTGTAGAAACTTTGCTCTCATACAGAAGGGCACAGTCTTATTTTAATGACGAAGCTGAAGCAGAGCCTACCTTGATGCTGATAAAGTTCATACCGCTGTCTTTGGAGACAGCTCTGGCCAGCAGCGTTTTTCCTGTACCAGGAGCGCCATACAGCAGAGCTCCTGAGCGATGGCGGATAGGAAGATTGGCGAAAAGGACCGGATACTGCAACACACCAACGACCCACAGTTAGTGACTGTGCAATAACTTATGCTGAATTCTAACCTTGTCTGCTGATATAAGGGAGACCTCCATTCATTTTAAAGAAGTAGTGTGAAAAAAGAAGCAGCTCAAACACTAATAGCCATTTTTTTTTCCTAAAACCACCGTAATGACTTGATGAGAACACGGCACACAGCAGAGCAGAGCAGTCTGGGGGGCTCGCAGGATCAAAGATTACATGATAAAAATAGATCAAAGAAACCCACCGCTCCAAAAACACCCTCATTATGTTCTGAAACTGGAGGCGTCATTGTCAGTCATATTTGAGGTAAATATATCTAAATAATTGTCAGAAAAAAAGGTCAACTGGGGGACCTTTAGATGATGCAATTATACTGCAACTCAAAGACTGGGCTGTAAGCAAGTGATCTGAAGAATCCTAAGGTAAATTAAATGAGGAACATTTTCATTAGTTATAAAACCTTTTACTGGATTTTCTCTACTACTATAAGACTCTCATGCAACACCCAAGCTGAATAAACAGATAAACTATCCTTGCAGTTTTCCACCTTTCCAGAAAGAAAAGACGCTTTATCGGTTTGAATAAAAGAGGTTTTAATATATTAGTGGACTAGACAATTGCATGTACAAATGTTTTTCCAACTGATAATTTGGAAGTCTTATTACTTTGCTTGTAGTTTTTGTTTGTTTGTTTCTAAATCAATTCAAATATTTTATTTTCATTTTGTCTGTACTCAGCCCCTGATTCCCACTCATGCTGATGCTTTTCAAAGCTCATCTGTACAACAATCAATAGTAATTATGGTGTTTAAAATAACTAGATAGTCACTCATTATACCACACTGCTACTAAAACACATTTTGAAAACAGCAACAGCCATCTGACCTTAGCAGGGAGCAGTATGGTGTCCATAAGCTGCTGTCGCACTTCTTTTAGCCCTCCTACCCTGTCCAACCCAAATCCACTGGGGGTGTGGAGGTCTACACCCCACAAAGAGGGGGGTGTAAAGCCTTTGAGAGCCTGTGCAAAGTCCCTCCAGGAAAGACACACACCTGCAAAATACAGGGCACAATGAATACATCTGCACAATAAATCTACATTAGCATCAGTGGTCACATGATGCAGGAAGAATCTGAAGAACTGAGAGTGATCTATTGGGAATTTCATCAGTCTTTGATACCTTGTTCACTGTGTCCTCTTTGCATAGCGTTAGCATGAACAGCCCGCTCTAACAGCAGTACTAGATCTTGAGGTGTGTATCCCTCTGTCTCCTTAGCAACAGCCCCCATATCAAGACTCTGTAGAGTCTCAACAGACAGGCAGGACTTCCTCAGGATCAGATGGCGCAGGATCTCAACCCTCTGGGCCTGCAAACAATAACATGATCGGTGTTTTGTTTTTTTTCTACTTTGTGTGTGTACTTGTGCTTGTGTGTGTACATATGTGGATGAGTGCCGACCTGATCAGGTGGTGGGATGTTTACAAATCCCTGGATGAAGTGGGAACCGTGTACCTCCGTCAGAGAGGGATGGAGGGAGTGTTCACTCTGGCTGGTAATGATCAGACACACCAGGCTAGAGTGAAGCATCACCTCATCCACCACATCCTGCAGGCCTGCAGCCACAGTGAGACAACATTACTCATCAAAGCAGGAAATGATTATCGATCCTGTCTGTCAAAAGACATTCCCACAGGTAAGAAAATATTTTACTTTGAGCAATGTGCTGCTGAAGCAGTGCCTCCGGGCCGTGTTCATGTTCAGGTGAGGCTGGTGCCCGCGTCAAATGATCCAGGTCATCAAGTAGAACAACAGAGGGCTGCCTCCACTCTGCCTGTTCAAAAATGTCCATCAGAATCTGTCTCACAGTTTCTACCCTTTTGCCTAAAAAGAAAACAATTTTTTTTAAATTAAGTTCAATTTTATCTTTCTTTTCCATTCAGACAGCAAATATTCATGAAGTCTTTCTTGACCTTGTAGCTTTTTGCAGTCTACCACCTCAACGTGTGCATCCAGCTCTTCTCTAGCTTTCCTGCAGAAGGCTTGGGATAGAGTGCTCTTCCCACTCCCCTGCAGAGAGAAGTTACAGCACAACATGTTGCAGACTTAACAAAACAATACTGGTTAATAAGTGTTCTCCAGTAAGCTTAAGCTGCCAAAAAAAACCAAACAAACATCAACGCTATTAAATATCAATTTATCTTATGTTAATGAATTATACTGACAGCCGTTGTGTTAGCAATAGTAGTTAACTTAAATGTTAAGTAAAGAGATACCTTGGCACCAGTGATGAGAAGAGCTCCACCTTGAAGTCCCCGACCAGTGGTACACAGTTCTCTCGAGAGGGGACTACCCAGAAGGCTATGGGAGATAAACTCAAACCCAGTTCTACAAAGCTCATCCATCCCACTGGGAAAAAACCCCCAAACGTGAGTGAGACTGATGGAGAAAGAATCGCCTGCTTAAATCATGCATTTGTACTGAATTAGCAAAAGACGTACCCAAGAATACTAAGAGAGGGAAGTTCTGGGTGGGGTGTTTCAGCTCCAGGCTTCACAGCTGGGGTGGTTACTGGCTCTCTGTCTACCTGAAGATGAGAAAAAGACATAACTGTGAACAACTTCAAAGACTTTTTTTTTTTCTTAAAAACGTGTTGAATTTTTTAATAAAAACTGCATGAAGCAATCTGTTTACATATAAACTGTTTAAAGACACAGATATATAATTCTCCATTTGCATGGCGATACCTGTATGTCTTTCTTCTGGATAACTGTGGGTGCTAGAAGAAACAGCTGACCTGAAGCTTCAGTCTGTGGTTCTGGTTTCAGCACAGTTAAAGCAAACTCTAGCTTTGCTATGGAAAAGAATAAAAAGTGAAGGGACATTATTTTTAAAAAAAAAAGCTAATTTAAGATATTTATTATTACCCATTTTTTTAACCTTACATAGCCATATGCAAATCTGTCTGTACATGATTTATAAATACACTTCTTTGGCTTGTAACGGAAGTGCAGGAATGAATCACCATCAGTTCCATGTAGGAGGATGGTGCCAGACCGTGCTGTCAGACAGGCTAAAGGTTCGTGACTCTGTGTGTGCAGCCAACCAAGGAAAGCTGTCTGGATCTCCTCATCATCCTCCTCAGGCTGAAGAGAAAAATGTCAAAAAAAATCAGATGGACAGAAAGGAAAGAAGCTGAACAGATTTTCTGCAATTCTGATCAAATTATATGTCCTTGTACTTCATTTACATCCGACACTGTAACGCAGATGTACATTCCAGCACTCACCAGTGGATTTAGGGGTTGTAGGCAAATAGTAGAAGCTACTTTGATAGCTGATTTCACTGACTTAATTCTTACTGTTGAATGGGCAGGGACATTCAGCCTGCTGGCCAGAGGCTCTGGAATCTAAAAAATGAAAGATACAAAAATTTTAACCAAAACAGAAAGAACTAGGGCACTGCGGTATTGCTAAAATACTGTTTATAAACTATATATTCTCCTCTTCAGACACCAAACTCACCCATACTCTTCCACTGTGAATCTCTCCCTTGCTTCTTTCCTTGCATCCAAGCAGCTCGGTACAATGGCACACTGCCCTAACCACCATGGCCTCCTCTTCCTTCACCTCCTCTCCTTCAGGCGTAGCAGTCTCCTTAGTAACTCTTGGCTTCTTCTTTTTCTCCATTGCCTGCTTGGTTTTGTCCCTCATTTCTTTGGGGGATGGGACTTTGGAGAGAAGGCCATATGTAATTGAGGAGTGACCTTCACTCAGCCTGGCATTGAAACTGTGGCTCCAAGGAAAGATGTGAATAGCATTAGTTGCAACGTGGCTTATAGTGCTGAGAGAGTGGGGAGGTGAACCGCACACTCTGTACAGAGAGTCCGTAAGGAGAGCGGGGATTTCAGGTAAAGGCGGTTGTTCCTTAACTGGGTCATAAGCGCCCTTTATCATGTGATGAAAAAGGCTTTTCAGGTTGGCTATGCCACCCCACTGGTGGCTGTTAGAGGTGGAGGAGGTACTTTCTGATGATGGTCCTGAAGGGGAGGAGAAATCCATGTTTGGCTGTCTGTGAAAACTTTCTGAGTTTGGGTTGGCTTTTAGTTGAGAATGTGTGTGGGTGCCAGTTTCTGCGCGGATCTTCGGGGACACAACAAGTTCTGTGAACTGCTCCAGGCGACCGTAGGGCACACGTGGAGAAAGTGAAGCTGTGCAGAATTTTTAAAAAATTAAACTGGATTCATAGAAGTCAAGTTGAGCAGGCAAACCATTATAACTCCAATATTTCTGTGTAACATGTTATTTGATAAACAACATATAACAGAATAATTGTATCAAAACTGACCTATTCGGATAAAGACTACCGTGTGGTTGTCCACCCACACAGGAAACACAGCATCTTGGAAAACTACTCTGATCTGATCCAGTAGTTGCAGCTCCAGCGCAGAACTGTGGAGCTCCTGGCGATGTCAGTCACACAAAAGTGATATATTAATACTTCTTAAGAGTGCTTTAAAAAGGAGAAGTCACCTTGTAGTTATTAGAGTGTGTAAAATAGTGCAAATTGTATGAAGACAAGTTTCACACACTGTATGTAACTAAATTACCCACCAGGATTTCCCAGTCATCAGCTGATACAGGCTCCACAAACACCCGATCCAATGATGAGACCTGATGACATGGCCTTAAGAAGCCCTGAGGGAAAACAAGGCAGTAAACCAAACAACTAGTAAGTCCAAAATTAGCTTCTTCTGTAAATACAGCGAAGAACAGATTCCTCACGGAGGGACTCTACCTCCTCTCCATCTGTCAGGCCCTGCTTCTCTCCTAGCTGCCGACACAGCTCCACTTTGTGGCTGTCCAGGCTGGAGCTGGCTCTGTTTTGAGTCCAGGTGAGGAACACTGGAGGCCCATGACCACAGGACAACTCCAGAGGCTGGTTCTGAAAAAGGCCATAAATGGGTTGACTGTGAATGCCACTGTATACAAAAGTATTCTAAAGTCATTGCCAAGTTGCATGGGATCATGCAACTTGGCAATGACCCCAAATTAGAGCAGCAAATCTACAACAGAGTGGCTGTAAAGGAAAGGAATCAGTGTGTTGCAATGGCCCAGTCAAAGTCCAGACCTCAGCCTGATTGAAATGCAGGGTCTAAAGAGAGCTGTGCATAAAAAAAATTCATGCAAACACTGTGAAGTAGAGTGGGACAAAGTTTCTCCACAACACTGTGAGACACTAATAAAGACATAAATAAAATGGTTACTTCAATTTAGTGCTGCTAAAGGTGGTTGTACCAGCTTTACTGAATCAAGGGGTGTGCACCTTTTGTTTACCCAGACTATACCATGACCATCATCCTTGCTTGCAACCATGCTTGAGAAAACAAATCCTCCTCACTCAATCCATTTTACACAGTTTAGACTAATAATGACAGGGTTAACCCAGTTCTGAATCCTTTGTAATTAAAGGTCAAACTCAAGGAGAAAAAGCCACGAAACAGGAATTCCTGTCAGCCAAAAAGTGCAAATATAAACAGAAAGCTCTCATCAGAAAAACACTGTTCATTCATAACAGCGAACAGGACACAAGCCAGAAAAGTCATTTAAAAAAATACCCTTAGACCCCGGATTCATTTCTAACGCAGTCCTTTGCCTCCACCAAGTGAAACCGTAAAGGAACTGCTACGAAAACGGCTCCACCGAGAAGGAAACAAATGCTGAAATACTAATTGCTAACTACCCTCTCTCTCCATATGCTGAAGTATTGTGTTTGACTCAGCTCCTCTTCTATCTATATTCAGAGCATGTTTCCAGCCGGGCCGAAGTGGAGTGAATGGAGTCATGAAAAACTGATCTTTCAAATTCATTTGGTCTAAAGAGCAGCCGGACGCGAGGTCTAAACTGCAGAAGTCACATTTTATTTTGTAATGTGAATAACTGTCAAAGGTTCTCGGAAATTAATTTACAGCAGCATTAATTTTGTTAAAAAATACAAGAATAGAACAACACACAGAACGGGCCAACATTTTAGCTAAAAATGGTTTAAGTCAACAAAGCTTCTACTAATTTTACCTAAACAATAGCCTAGCTAACCACCTAGCACTATCTTACCTCGTTCAGGGAAAGCTGTGATATTAGCTTCAAGGGAAGGTGTAAAAAGCAGTTTTTTGCGTTGTTAAAAGTGACCGTTACGGGTTGAATGCCCTGATTGCTAAACATGATTTTCACATAGTTTTCTATTTCGCGTTCAACGCGTCAAGCAAGCTGCACCGCTAACATCAAGTGTGTGACAAACTCATAGTCGATCGATGTGCTCTATGTGTGCCAGGCCAGACCAGAGTAGCCGATATTCGGTTGAACGCATTTCAGAATAAGACATCCAACGACGCCATGCTTTGAATGAATCCTATTCAACACGAAAATGAACCTTTATTTTGAAATTCATCAAGTGAAAAGTTCATTTCCACAAACATGGCGGCTCCCGTCAACAACAGCTCTGGCTGCTGGAGAGTCCCGGAGGTTTACAAACATCACGAACAGCGGAGAGTGTGCATTTCTCGACCAAAATATAGGGAAGGAAGAAAAGCCAAAGCAGTTAAGGTAAGAAGACGCTTCTGTTTAGAAATATTTGACCAAAAGAGCGTATCTTAAGGTGGGAGACACCCCCTGCTACGTGGGAACGCCACTTACAGTGTAGTTAAAAAACATCTGCTCCCGGATTTTATGGACTCCAGTGAACCACAGTGAGAGCCTTGACCACATCTAGATGATAAATATAACCACTATTCGCAGTTTTCACATGAGCATTTTTCCATCAGTGTACCGCAGTCAAGTGTTGCATTATTTGCAGGTTTACACCATAAATTTAGAGAGTCGTTACCTGATGGTCCAAGGAGTCCCAGCGATTGGGGTTATGACTGAGTTGATTCAGCTGTGTGCCCTTTATGGAGCTGTGGAGGAGTACAGGCCCCTGGACGAGTATCCTGCCGAGGAGTTCACAGAGGTCTACCTCGTAAAGTTCCAAAAACTCACAAGTGCCAGGTACAAGATGTAACTTAGACTGTTCATTCTGCCTAACTTGCAAAGTCTGAAGGACCTTCTGAATAATTTGGTTTTGTTTCAGAGCAGCAAAGCGATGCATGGATGAGAAAAGTTTCTATGGTGGTGTGCTGCATGTGTGCTACGTCCCCGAATACGAGACTGTGGAAGACACCAGACTCAAGCTGCAGGACCGGAGGAGCTATGTCATCCGGGCTGCTCAGAAGAGAGGTATAATTTTATATCTATAGGTTATATTTTGCCTCACAAAAATGACCACTCCAATGAGAAACATCTTAGTTCATCATTAGTCCAAGCAAACCATTTCCACCATTTCCCTTTTGCGCTTTTATTTTAATTTGACTCGGATCTTTTTGAATGATGGGGATTTTTAAACTTTTTTTCTGTCTCATTTTATTATTGCAAAGTGAGAGAAAGGGAACAGAAAGAGGACACACAAGAGGAGCCTTCTTCATCAGAAACAACTACCATGTCAGATGACAACATCCTCACACACAAACAGACCTCTGGAAATGACAATACAAGGGAGACTTCAAACGTCAGCCACTATTTAGGCTTTCCTCCACTGCCATTACCTCCCCAAGAACATCATTACCATAGGCCTAAAAGTCAACATTTACCGACAGAGGATAAAATGGGGACTTTACACAATACCTGTGCTGGCACATTCGAGCAGCGAGAAGGGAGTTCAAGGAGCAAACAGACCTTATCGAGCAGACAGGCAGCACATCAGGCTGCGGCAGTCAGATTTCTTCCTCGGACCACACACTTGGAGAAACGGAAACGCAAAATGGAAGAGGCTGAGGAGCCCTCCAGTACTGTTTCTGGGCAGAATGAGCCTTTGATTGGACCAAAACTACCAGAACCATCCAAACTGGAAATGGAGGATGAGTCACTGAACACAACTGTCAGCCTGATCAGGACCACAATGAAGCAGGTACATGTGATTATATTGTTTTGGTTGTAGTTAAGGACAAAATAATATTTTCACTATGATCTAAATCAGTTAAACCAGTTTCATCGTCTCTCCTAGGTGACATCGAGTCCAGACATCAAACCAGTGGAGAAGAAGGTCAAACCACGCCGTCGGATTTGATAGAGCAGGATGTTTTATTATTATTTTTTTTATTAAACAAATTTTGCATCACAGCACCATCTGCCATTAAGGTTAATATTAAAGATGTTTAGGCTGGGTATGGAGTTATGTGATTTGTTTATTGTTCCATTTGTTCCTGAAATACGCGTCCCTCAAACATCTCGATTCTCTGAAAAAATAAGAAAAGCAGACTGTAAGATTGAGAATTTTTGATGGGGAAATTTAAAGAGCTTAGAAGCTTCTCATTACAGATTACCCTGAAGTCAGGAAGGCAGGTTCCAAAAGCTTCCAGCAATAGGTTTTCATCTTTCACAGCCTTTTCAAAATCTTCAAAAGACAATTTGCCATCATGGTCATAGTCCTGTGGGAGGAAGCACCGTTGGCAGAGCTGGTAAACTATTTACAGACCTAAGAATTTTTTAAATAGTGTTTTGGGTTTGTTTTTTGTTTTTAAATCATGTGTAAACAGTTATATCTGTGCAGCAAACAGCTCACCATCTTCTTCAGTATGATCTCCACCAGGTCTTTGATTCCTTCGTCAGGGTCCTCCTCATTGGGTTGTCTGATGAGCCTGCCCTTCAGCATATGAAGCATCTCCTCTCTAGAGATGGCGTTGTCACCATTCAGGTCGTACACAGTGAAGCAGTCTGAGCCAAGCCAAACACAGGGATTTTTTTTAGGTAGATAAAGCTACATATGTGAAGGTGTGAGAGTGAGCTTAAGCAAAAAAAAGTAAGATTGAGAAGTTACATTTTATTTTTTCATCCAAGGTCCCCCGAAGAAAGACAGACAGTCCGTCGATCCACTCTTTCATGCTGACAACGCTGTCGTTGTCTTTGTCAAAGGTCCTGAAGACTGAATGACAGCCAGTTACACTCACAACATGTCTTGGATTTAATTATAGATTTCAATTGTTCGTACTGAAGAAATTGCTCATTCCCAACTCTGTATTCCTGGACAAGCGTACTGAAGGATTTAATTTAATCATTCTGAAAGAGGTGGTGCAAGTGAGAATTCTGGGTTGTGCCAAATTGGAGAGTACTTACAGGGTGATAGTGATGATTTGGAGATTTTGCTTACTTCACCATTTTATTGACATTTTACTATTTCAAAAAACAATCTTGGCTCTGTTTGAATTTGATGGCACCAACATATCTCAAGACAGCTGAGAGGGCAACAGTAGGGTGCAAAACTAAGTGGTACTAAAAAAAAAAAAAAAACGATGGAGGAAGATTTTGCAACTTTAGGTTAATTGGCAGAAGGTCACTGACATGAATGGATTTTTTTTTTAAGCATCTTGGAGAAGCAGAGTTCCTCAAAAGTAAAGATGGGCCGAGGTTTGCCAATCTACAAAAAACTGCATCTACAGTTTGTGCAAATTCAAAATGATCAAATTTACATTTTACAGAACGTCTCACCTTTTTTTGGGGGGGGGGGGAATGGGTTTATAAATAATATAATTATAAATAACTGTAAACTGAATACCTCTACCCGTCATCCTGTCGTCAGTCAGTCCAAAGATGCTGTGGAGTGTGCTTATGAACTTCCCTCGGTCCAGACCGTGCACAGCTCTGCCAGAGTTGTTCTGCTCCGCCATAAGCACGTTAAACTCTCGGATAAGGCACTCAACCTCTTTTTTACTGACTATAAACAGAAACATAAAACAATGGCGTACACTTCATCTGCTCTAACAATACTTAGACGGCAGTGTGTATTTTCATACCTGCTAAGTAAAACAATGAACCGTAAAGCTTAGCATGGACTGCACTAAACTACCGCTATGACAAAGCTGGCTTAGTTTATCCCGGGTTTATTGATTTGAGAAGTAACTGTCATACTCACAGTGCTCCACTTGTTTCGAAATGTTTTCAGCGAGCGTCTGTGTCGTCCTTTTGTTCATAGCAGATATTTTTGACATTTTCGATGAGGCCAAACTCAGCTACAGTCCACTCACAGCGAGGTTGATGTACTGTCGCCATGGCTACCGCGAAACGTTCAGGGTCGCGTGTGTTTAAGAACCTCGACGTTTCACTACCGGTGGAAACACCGTAACTACACATCATTTTCTACTTGAATTTTTAGTGCAGTAACACAAACGAAAATATGCCCCAACACTGACTGTCCTGTATCTGTTCCACTAGAATGACAATGAACCGCTGGCTGACCAAAAACCCATTGTTTTTCTTTCTTTCTTTAGGGCTATTTATTGTCCTTCAGGTCAACACGTTCATTTATATACTGAACAGGTACACATGAAACATGTTAAAATAGTTTTTTAACCCATCATCAGACCAAAATCACACATCAGAAAGAGGGCGGCTATATACTGTTTATGTTTATTATACAGTTTTGGGAAAAGAAATGTTTACTTTTAGTCACTTCAGGAACCTAATTAAAGCTTTGCTAAAATTTATATTTACCATCTAAGGTATCTTGGTGTTTGAGAAAAAGAAAAGAAAATGTGGGTGTTATGGAAGAATAGTGCAATAGTAATAGTCAGATTCATCAAAGCTACTAGTCCAAATATATATATTTCATATATGCAATCCGAATTAAGTAAAATTTAAATGCATATATTTTGAGATATATGCATTTAAATTTTACTTAATTCGTTAAATCATTCATTTAACGTATTATAGCCCAATCTTCTTTTAAAAATGACTTTCTCATATAAAATGTACTTGTTTTTCCAGATTGTAGCATGCTTGCAAGGCATTTTCCAATATAGAGCACCCCATTCCTGATGGGGTTTTTTTTTTGGGGGTCACATTTAAGTTTGAGACAAAGCAGCAAGGCAGCTAGAGATGATTGTTTGATGGTCATTGGATGAGTCGTTAATGTGTTCTTGGAGTAATTTTGGAGGGCCGGCCACTCCTGGCAAGATTTAACATTGTTTTCTCAGTTTGTTGATAATGGCTGGAGTCCCAAAGCACTAGAAATGGCTTTGTTGCCCTTTCCAGTCTGACAGATGTCAGCGACTTTGTTTCCCTGCAGTTTCTTTAGAGGCATGATGTGTTACTTTTTGAAAACTTTTAATCCACTTCACTTTGTCTGATAGGTTCTATTACTATGTCATTTCTTGATTCAACAGGTCTGTGATGTGGTTAAAGTGAATTCGTGATTTAACTGGGGGGAACTTTTTCCCTTGAATAGATGAAATCATTTAAAAACTGCATTTTTTTATTTACTTCAATTTACTTTTATCTTTGTCTAATTTATTAAAATTTGTTCTGAAACTGAAACATGCAAGTGTAATAAATATGCAAAAAACTAAGACATCACAAAGGTGCAAATGCTTTTTCAAAGCACTGTATATCTGATGATTTAAAGGGCAATTTTGAGGGTCTAATGCAAATAGATACATAACAGATATGTAAGGAGAGTACATCCACCATCAGCCCCCACAAAATAAAAGTGCACAGTCACTTTTTAGTTTTTCAAGGATAATGCAACACCGTGGACCTGCTAGAGTTAGAAGTAATTTTCAACTGATGTCTCTCGGCTAGATATCATATTAGACATGAAAAATGAGTCAAGGAGAAAACAAGGACAACCTGTAATTTCTCATGACAAAAAGTTTACAGGAGCAGATTATTAATACATTATTTTAAGCAGACAGTGTTGTGAAGCAGATATAAAACAGACTGCAGTTCTCAGAAAGAAACCTCAATGGTGAATATCTGCAGGGCACACAAAATTAGAATTACATAACTATCTAAGGCAATAATAAAAAGTAATAAACTAGTAAATCTAATTAAATAAAGACAGAATGACCTACATTTAAAAATTCACCACAAGAGCTTAGTGTTTCAGGGGAAACTATGAAACCAATAACATTTGATTCTTACAGTGTCTTGCAGACATTTTTTCAACAATTAATATTGCCTTCAAACAGCCTCGTTATACCAATAATACTGGACTTCCAGTATCTGGTGTCAACAAGAAAGGTGCAACTTAAGGAAAACCTGCGATGAGATGCAGAAATCACAAACGTTAAGACACAAAACACAGACACTGTTATTCCAGCTTGAAAAAGTATTGTAAATATTGCCATCTGCTGGACACAAGTTATGAAACATGATTCATGTAGTAAATTCTTTCTTGTCTCTTGGTGAAAAATATAAAGAAGAATAGCTGATGTGAAAAATAACATTTATTTTTAGGGAAACATGGAAACAGGCCCTTTTCTTCTCTCTTCTTTGCCTGTGACCTTAGTCGTCACTGCGCCCCCTGTCATTTGCTCAGTGTGTCGAGAATTTGTATACAGTCTGACCACAAGGTGGTAGTCAGCTATTCAGTCAAAAGAGATTAGCTGAGTGAATTCAGCTGCAAGGACTTTCCAAATTATTTACAATAACGATACCTAAAAAAGATACAATTATCTGAATGAGGAGAATTTCTCACAGTGAAAGTCATCAGGCCTGCCTTTTCTTAATTGTCTGAAAGGGCTGAGACTGAGTTTGAAATAAAAGGAAAGACCTCCCACCCCCTTCTTACTTCATTTAATATCACAGAGAAGTCACTAAACCAGGGCACTGATGACTCAACACTTAGATTTGTACTTCATAAACTACACTGAATAACAAAAAAGTGCCTCTTTGCCAGATTAGAGCCAGACTGAACCAATCCAATCCACTCCATTAAGGCAAAATATTATACCACTGCTTACACCTCCCTGTGTGTTTCTGTGCCATGTACAGTATATAGTATGAACATATGAAAAACACCTGTGTGTTTAAATGTGCATCACTGTGACAGAGAGGTAAATGTTCTGATGTGAAGATGGCTTCCCTTCAGTCCGACCATAATAGCAACGTGCATACGAATAATTCCGTTTGAGTGCAGGATACGTCTGAGTCACTCAGACCGCTGGGTGAGGTTAGTTCTGATCGGTAGCGTTGCGTCAATCCAGTGGTTTGGGTTCTCAATCATGGACATCCACACAGTGACTTCCTCTTCTGTGGAATCCATCCAGCTGACGACCTCACCGTAACTCTGACCTGGAATTACAGAAAACCCACATGTGTGGTCATTATTTATGTTGTGGACTTTACCCCAGCTGTTTTTCTCAAAGAGGTCATGGAAACAAAAACATGTAAACACTCCCTGCATATCCATGCACATACACTCCATTTGAAGAAGGAAAAAGGTTTAACCAACAGACTAAAATTCTGCATACAGCCATTGAGAAATCGTGACTACAGCCTCCAAGCTAAAATTGACAGCAACAAACAGCCTCAGCAGTCAACAGGAGTCTGCTCTGCCCTTTGAAGAACACAACTTTGCTCAAAATCTGTCTGTAACAAAAAAAATCCTTCAAAGCTGTTACTTCCCACCACTCTCTGACATCATCTTCCTCGCAGTGAGACATAATGGAGCTGATGCTCTGCCTGCAATTTGATCTTGAGTGCTTCCCACTCCATATAAAGCACTGTAACACAATCTATGAGCAAAAAAACACCATCAGTATTAAGGATAAGTACTTGAGGGAAACTAAACTGTTTTCTTTATGTCACTAGACACACCTGCTAAATCTGTCTTGCAGTCTATGTGGTAGATTTCAAAAGCAACCAAGCAGACGAGGATTTTGTAACATCACTAACAGAGACGCGGCATTACCAGCGAGGTGACCTCGCTTCGATGACACGACCATATGAAATGCCTGACATGCCAGCAGGCATTAGTTCAGTGTGCATTTCACTCTAAGGTTGTCTCAACTATCAGCACTTTAGAAAAAAATTAGACGGGTTTTCAAGACACGGTCGACAAAGCCTACTATTGAAATATGAGACAAGTGCTACAATTGCATTAATGTTCCAGCCCCGAACACAGGAAGTGCCTTCCTCCTGCAAACCTGTGAAGTATCACAGCACCCACGAGACACCATTTGAAAAGCTTAGCACAAAGACAAGGAGATCCTGTCAGAGCCTCCAGTCAACTACAGAGACAAACAACAGACAGGGAGACAAGAGGAAACAATGCAGTCCCTAATCACTCGTGGCTCTTAGATAGTATTACAGGTAAGGATGTATCATGCAGAGATATCTTACCATTTTTCACTGTTTTTCACTAGTTATAAAAAATAGCCAGCAAAACACGGAGAAAAATTATTGAAAAAGCTTTTAGAATCACCTTTGTTTATAGTCACTCTATAGTCACTTCTACCCAATTCTTATAATATTCAAATGGTCATATTAGAGCTTAGTACTCAGAAAAATAAGCTACTGAGCTGTAATTTATGTGTAACAGTAACCACAATCTATTCAAAAAACACAAATTATTTAAATATGTGACCTTATTACAATGCTGCATTACTTCTCTGTATTCTCAGAGGTCAATTTTTCCTTCCATATCACCTCTTCCTCTATAACCTTAAATAGTTAGGGTCTTTTTAAATGTGACTTTCAGTTAAACTATTAAAATGTGCAATATAGATGATCTAACCAGTTCCACAGCTCAGACGGATGCCCCCGAGGACATGAGTCTTTAACCCTTCGCGTTGCCACACCGTCAGCTCAGCACAAGCCTCTCTCAAGTCGCTGGTATGGAAGCCGTCGTATACCATGGTGTGGTTGTAGGTAGGACTGATGGAGTGCTTCACCACCCGGGTCTTCTGACCACTTTGACGACTTGCATCTGGGAGTATGTAGCTTGTGGGGTGTGGAGCAAGTAAATTAGTGGGATTATTTACAGCCTCAAATTACAGGCATACGTAAATAATTCAATATTCATGAAATGCTATCACAAAGTTTTGCCCATTAGGGAAAAAAAAAGAAAAAAATCCAAAAAACATACATGATTTCAATTTGGCCAACCTTCCTTTCAAGGTTATCTCCTTATGCACCTCTGGACCACTTCCACTGTGACTGCTAGTTTCCAAACTGCTCCACAGGACTCCCATTCTGACCACCTGACCATGTGAATCTGCTATTTTTCCTAAGGTAATTTTACCATAATGTGCTTTTGATAGAAACCACCTTGTTACCATGCTTGTCTGAACATTTTTGGCCATGCCAACAAATCCTTGCTCACCACCAGCCTCACTTGCAACTTGCACATCTATCCACTTCTCCAAAATGAAAGTTTGCCACTTAGTTTTGGAGGATATGCAGTGTATAATCACAAGTTCAGAGTGCATCTATGAAAAGTAGAGTGAAAAAATATATAGTTTTTAGGAAATGTTTTGTAGCCATGTTGGAAGCACTGCAGAGGTGCACAACGACATGACCCTGAAGGGGAGATTGACCACATTTGAATCATGTATTGTGAAAATCCCCATGAAAATACGGGGAACTCTGTAATTACTGATAAGAATGCAACATGACATGTAATGTGCTGCTTGTATGTAATGCCAGAGTACATAACTGATGACAAAATATCAGGAAGTGTGGTGCAGAGCTGACGCACCTTCTAACAAAGGAGTCTACAGCACCTCCTTTGTTGGACAGGAGACCCTGAGCCTCTCGAAGCCAGATGTGAACCTCTCCGGTCAGAGGCAAACCGCCACCTTAACACACACCGAATGCATGAGATTTGGGTGATTGTGGTACATAGATATAACATGCATCCGTGTTGTATTAAGGTATTTTCCTCACCTTCATATCCTTCTGGGATGTATTTAATAGAGAACATGATGTTCCCACGACTGCTAATGGAGTCTGGGCTCAGATAAACCTGTGACAGAGCATACATAAAATAAAAAAAGATGAAGTCAGAGGAAATGACAGTATGAAAAAGAAGGAAAAAAGGAAGGAGGAGAAGTGTGGAAGCAGAGAAAGATTAAGGTTACATAAAACCTAGTTGAAATTCACAGCATGTCTTCCTCTCCCTTCAGCTCTCCCAGACACAAGAGACACCTCCCCACATTCTGTCTCCAACAAAGCTGCCGTAACTGCTGCTACAAAGACACCCAGATACTAAACAAATGTAGATGCAGGCACAACAGTGGGCTGGTAAATATTTATCTGGCACCATTCAAACACAAACACACACACTAATTTGTGCAACTACAAGAGTGTGTGTTTGCATGCCACTCGTTGATGCCAGGTCCTTCCTACCCGTGGCTGCAAGTCCTGCCACAGAGGCTGTGTGCAGGTCCAATCCCAGAGCGCCAGAGTCACCTCCACCTCCCCGAGAAATACGTTCCTCCCCAGGGGCTCGGCATGCCACACAGAGAGGTTCAGGGTCCGACTCCGCAGCTCCCCGATCCGCACCTTATACTGAAATAACATACATCATGAGAGTGTTTTTGTTATTTAGGTAACTTTATGTTAAATGCTGGTGGGGGATTTCTGTGATTGACACTTTATGTAACATAACAGAGAGTCTCACTCTGAGTGTCTGATCATAAACTGGGTTTAGGGTCTTCTTCTTCACTGAAGTTTTCTTCTTACTGTGATTTGACTTGTCCGGCAAGAGGTAGGTTTTTACATATCTGTGAAAAACACACATCCGTTGTTAGACTGGTTCCGTATGGGTCCGGATATCGTTGATTGAATATCTACTTTCACATGCACGCAAACATGCAGTCACTTACGGGTCAGACCGGTTCTTGCGTGCTGCAGCAATGTCCTCACAACGATACACTTTGACCTGCAGCTCCTCCCTCTGGCTGTTGTAAGCCAATGAGTACTGGATACGGCCCCTCACCTCCACCACTCCGAAGTCCCCCGAGCTGAACAGACTCATCATGCTACCGCTGAGCTATAACACACACGCAAAGGAAAGATCAGCTCCTACGTCATTGTCCTGAGCTGAGTCATCTTGCGTCGCCAAATAGGCAATTAATCAAATGTGTGTGCGTGCATGCAAGTATGCTGTGCGTGTGTATGTGCATGTACCACGTAGCCAGAATGAAGACTGTTGGTGGAGCTGCTAATTCTCAGAGAAGGATCCGTCTCTGTCAGGCTGCTCAGCGAGTCAGT
The DNA here is from genome assembly GCF_013358895.1 of Oreochromis aureus. Lineage (NCBI taxonomy): Eukaryota > Metazoa > Chordata > Actinopteri > Cichliformes > Cichlidae > Oreochromis > Oreochromis aureus. The sequence continues at coordinate 18,018,136 of NC_052962.1, forward strand.
GTCCCCATTACGGTTGTCAATCAAGTCTTCCTAAACACACACACACAGATACAGACACACACTCACAGTTCTTATGCAGCGTTATAATTAGACACAAAACATCTGTCATATACTTTTAGTATACTTTGAAGGAGTTTTTAATGGGCAAAAGTGGCATCCCAACCACCCACACACACACACACACACACACACACACGCACGCACATGCACACACACTCAATACACCATAATAATGTCTCATTTACAAAAGTACCCAGAGCCATAATTTACCACTCAGTAGAAGCCCCTCTGGCTGCAATAACAGATTTCAGTCTTCTTGGATAACTCTGTGCTGGCTTCACACATCTAGATTATTTCTAATATTATTTTTTAGAAGATTCCTTCAAACTCATCAGACCGGATTGAGAAAGCATCCATCAACCCCTTTGCTGCCTTCTCCGTGCAGATCTCATTTTACCTTGAACAATCCAGACTGCCAGAAAACACTCCAGAGTAATACTGATTCACTGATATGCTGAAAGGTGATGTGTTTATCCCCATGTCAGGTTGCTTCTTTACTGACCTCTCTGTCTTTGATTGTATTCAGCCTTCCCTCAGCTTTGTCCAGCTGACAAACAACCCAAAGAGTTTTCCATCTTCAGACTTTATCCTTTACTCTGTGCTCCATGAATAGTAGCTAAATTCTTGTCTCATTGGACCAGAGAATCTTTTTCCTCCTGCTCTCGAAGACTTTTCATTGCTGTTTGATAACTACAAGCGAGCTTCCTTCTTCTTTCTGGGGACACTGAAAGCTTTGCAAATGGGTTTTCTCTATGCCCTTGCCCTTTATCCCTCTCCAGAGTTTTATCACAGGGATATAGAGGATTCATTGGGCTTCATGGCTTGATCTTTGTCCTGACATGCAGAGTGGATTGTGAGATCTTTACACAGACAACAAAGGTGTGTGCTTTTCTAAACCATGTTCAGTCAATTGAACTTCCTGCTTGTATAAGCCAGGTAAGTTCAGAACATCCACTCTGCTGCTCTATAGGTAATCAGTGGGGGAGTGGGCTGTTTTAAGTCTCATCTATAAATTGAGTCATGGGTCAGTCGGACTATCCTCCACACCTCACCTCATCAATCTGAACCATGGTCTGAGTAACCCTCATCACTCAGGCCACTCACATATGGACTCTATACTCAGACCAAGTCTTTTGCACTACTAAGCAAGCACTTCCCTTGTTTTGCATATATTCCTCTTGATTGTATATATTTGCTCTGTTTGTTATCTTTTCCTGCTGTCTTACCATTTATATTTTATTCCTGCACTGTTGCCATGGAGGACCCATAATTTCGTTGTAGATGTACAATGACAAAAAGGACTATTCTCTTCTCATCACCTCAATCTCTTTCAGCTCCAACTTTCAAAGATGCAGGCTAGGTAGTTTGTTCCTTGCAGCTTTGTTTGATAATTTAGTTTATTCACTGTGTAACTAGTTTAGGGATGAAAGCTCTGGGTCATATATAATAGTGCAAAAATGTCTCCTCGTTTCTTGTTTGTTGCTAGAAAAATTGGAAATAGGTGCAGGAACTAAACGAAACATACAAACATGCTTGGAAAAAAAGTATAGAAGGGAAAAACAGTGTTAATACAATTCTAATAACGTTAGAAGTCAATATTTCGTATGATCACCTTTATTCTTCAGCGCAGTCTGAACTCTCTTAGACAAGCTTTCTTGTCTTATCAAGTAATCTTGCGGAATAGTTCTCCAGGCTTCCTAAAGGACGTCCACAGCTCTTCTTTGGATGTTGGCTGCCTTTTGTTCTGTTCTCTATCACAGTACTTCAATAATGTTGATGTCCCTGTCTGGGGAGGCCACTCCATGACTGATAGCTTCCCATTGTTTGTTTTTCTATCCTTGTATGCTGCTACTGCATTAGCAGCGTGTTTGAGATAATTATTATGCTGAAAAATGAAACTGTTACCAATCAGTTGCTTTAAAGATGGTATTAAATAGGGGATCAAAATCTGATGGTACTTTTATGTGCTCATAATTCAATCAACTTTGCCAAAATCTCCAACACCACTAGCTGCCATACAGCCCCAAACCATGACAAATGCTCCACTGTTTTTTACAGATTTAAATGACAAATTTCACATTTGAATTCATCACTCTATCAGACCTGTTGCCACTGATTTTCAGTTCAACACTTGAGCTTTTTCTCCCCGTTTCCCTTCCTTAAGAATGGCTACTTGACAGCCACCTCCCTACTAAGACCATTTGTGATGAGGCTTCAGTGAACAGAAAACAGATCAACTGAAGGGTCAGATTATTTATTTATTTGTTGCTAAATAGTCTGTATGTAAGCATGTAGATTAATCACTTGTTCATCCATTGAATTAGGTGCAGTTATTCATCCAAAAACTAACCAAGAAAACTATCCTCTGAAAATGGTCAGACTGATAAAAAATGACTGAAAAAGCACCCAAAGAAAAACTTTGAAAGACCTTCAGAAAGCCTTGAGAACTAGTGCTCAAAACAACTTAAAAAAAACTACAAGAAAGTATGACTTCTTGGAAGCAAAATATAAAGAAATGAAAGGTGGTTCAAGACTTTTGCAGAGTACTGCCGTTTTGCTAAGTTTGCTGATAAAACTGATTCTCTATATGCTGCACGAGTTTAGCTGAGTTCCTCTTTTCCTTTGCTTGCGACTGTAACACAGCCTCCTGAGAACCAAAGCAATGAGTCTGAAATTTTAATAAATGAGACATTTTGATTTATCGAGTAAAAACGGATTGTAAGTGATGACTGATTTCATCAATTTATAATTAAATATACAACAAAAAATGCACAACTTTCTGGAGCCACTGTATGAAAATGATCGTTGGAGTACTGCATCAGCTATGTTTATTGGATTTATACACTGAAAAAATGACAAATATTGACTCAGTGTCTTTGAATAGGAGGTACAATAAAGACAAATTCAACAGTGTTTGCCAAAACCATTAGTCATGGTAATCTGTGGGTGTGTGGTATAATCACCTCAGGTTCCTCCGAGTGGCCGTTACTTCTGGTTTCACATTCTGTGAGCACAACAGTGAGTTAATAACTTTACTGAGGGATGGCTAGAGAGGCACAGACACAGCGGGGGAGGAATTTAATACCTTTGGATGATGAGGAGCTGTTACTGTGCTGGAGACCCTGTAAATTATTCGTATTTACATGATTATTAGGGCACATTTTCAAGAATGGAAAAAGGGGAAGAAGAATGCATGCACCAACCTGTGACACGGGTCCATCTACTGTGGATGTGGGTACCGGCTTCAAACTCTGAGTCCTGAAAACAAATATTGGGAGATGTAGCAGCAGATAAATGTTACAATCAGTCCGTTTTGTCTCACAGTCATCCCCACAAACCCATCAGTCTCTTCCTGGTTGCTGTCCTTCACACTTCCTTCAGTCTCGAGTAAAGTGTTGTTGTTGTCCTCTCGCTCTATGTTGAAAAGTCCATTCAGAGGCACATCTGTCAGCAATCACAGACAGTGATCACAGACAGACAGAAAACAGTCCTGTTGATCGCTGACAGTTGTACTACATGAACTGAAAACTGACCTCTGCTCTTTGTCTTCCTGTGGCGGATGGTGGCGTGGACCAGGTCGCAGCCCGAAGTCCAGTTGCGATGGCGTTTGCTACACTCCTCGCTGAACCATGCCCCTGACAGGAAGCGCAGAAGGGTTGAGTTTGTCTCGCTCTGCTCGAGGGTTCTGCTTCATCAACAGAGAGAATCTCTTTGTAACACCTGATATTCAAAGCAGTGATTAAAAAAAGTTTTTTTCTAAATTGCCATCCATGCAAGTCAATTAAATTAAAAGTTAAGGCAAAAAAAATGATAAAAGCATGTGACGAAGGTTAAGGAAATAATTATAATTAATCACCAACTGTGTCTTACTTGACCTGAACACTAAAGGGAGATTTTGCACCAGCACCAAAGAAAGTAATATATGCCTGAGGCCTGATCCCACCCATACGGTTACAAACATCTGAAGAGATTAGCACACATAGTATCAGTCAGACTTTAATAAATAGTCACCTCTGACCTTACACGTCCTTCATCACGGCGACGTAACTCCAAGTCACGCTGTACAACCTGCAGGATGGAGGTCTGCTCCTCCTCCGTCAGGTGGCTCAAGTCAAGTGAGGAGTCTCCCTGCTTTCCTTCCATGCCTAAGACAAAAGTGTGTTTGACTATTATCATTACACAAATAGTACAGTACAGTCAACAGTACAGTCTTACTGCTTTCATTAGACATTGAGAACATAACATGAATGTGCAATATGTCAGGTTCATTATAATACATTTAAAATCTACTGTTCTACAAAAACTTTTTTTGTTTCTTTTTCTTCATTTCAGTGCATTGAAAACATTTTTTCTAGCCTTTCCGGATTTTTTTTCCTTATTACCTCTTAACAGTAACGAAGGTTTGTCTGGTTAAAGTCATTTGAAAAAGAAAGTTCACATTCCTATAAAAAACTAAGTACATGTTGCTGTTCCCATTGGAATTAAGAAGGTAATCAGCAGCCAGGTCCTGCTAATCAAATGCACTTCATTTATGATTATCAGTAAGTGTGAGTGCCTCTTTAAAAGCACAAGTTTGGGAAGTTTGCTGCTCTTTACTTCTATGCTAACACAATGCCACGTTCTTCACAGGAGTGGATGTCCCATCAAATTAAGTTCAAGGTCAGTCCATGTAATGCTCAGAGAAACTGCAGAAAACCCAAGAGCTACAGCCACAGTTAGCATGTTAAATGTTAAATTCATGACAGTGTCAAACAGGACATATCCTCTTATCTCTAAGAAGAATGTGGCAGCACAAGACCTCTGAAACAATGTCCTTTAAAGAGACAACGCCAAAGTGTTTAGCCACGATGCACAGCAATACTGTCACGCCCTAGCAAACTTTGCGTGTGTGTCCTGTTTTCCTTTCCTTCTGACTTCAGCAGCCACCCATTTCTTCTGAGGAGCTGGTGCATAGCTGGCTCCACTCAGCAATTAACCACCAAACAGCATAAAAGCTGGTGAAGGCCTACTTAGTCACTCAGAGTGAGTGCTGTGGTGAGCTTAGGTGTGGGGTTTGAGGTACCAGTTGTTTCCCCCCAGCTGCAAATTACTGGTTGGAGGTGTGCCTTGACAGAGCATTTAGTGGTGTGTTTGAGCTACCAGTGAGTAGCTGCTGACATTAGCACTGTTTTTCTTTGGTTTGTTAATGATTTCCTTTCTTTTCAGCGTGTTTTAGTTTGTTGATATATTTGTTTGATTGATATAGTAGTGTAGCCATCTCTTTGAATTAAGTCCTTTTTAATAAAAGTTTTTTCGTCTTTTCTTTTTCTCCTGGACTTACTATTGTTACTCCTCATCCCCTTAGCCCTTTTGGGGGACATGACAACCAAACGCCTCATACTAGCTGTCAGCAGGTGGTGAAGTGGGGGGATGTTTTGGGTGTGGTTTTCAGCCACAGGACCTGGGCACCTCACAGTCATTGAGCCTACCATGAGCCCTTCTGTATAACCAAAATATTCTAGTGTCAAATGTAGCAAATCTACAGCAGAACAACTGAAAATGAAATGAATCGAGGTGATGCAATGGCCCAGTCAAAGTCTAGACCTTAACCTGATTGAAATGTTGTGGCGACACAGCTGTGCATCAAAGAGAGCCTGCAAACCACAATGAGCTGAAGCAATGCTGATGATATTGTGTAAGAAGACTGGCCCGAATTCATCCACATATGTTGACCCTTTGTGGGGGAATAAGTCACACAGAAAATAATTACCTCAAGTTAATACTGCTAAAGGTGGTTCTACAAGTGGTTTAATCATAGGGTGTACTCTTTTTTTTTTTTTTAAAGGACTGAGCAGAGTCCTGTAAACTTTTTTTTCTCACATATAATAAATCTGTTTCTTTTTTTCTTTAAATCACCTGAAGCCAGCTCACTGGTATCTTTCAGGATGCAGTACTCTTTGAAGCTTTGATACATGCTGTTCCAGGTGAGCCTTTCCTGTCTGCTTCAATGACTTTCACTCCTTCCTACTTTAAGTACTCTACTGTAGACAGCCTAAAAAACTACATTTAAAAAGATTAATAACAACCTTCTACTGAATTCACTTTCAGCTAATGTAAGGCCGAGATGGATGATCTAACCTTCTGCACCACCATGTAATAACTGTTAATGAGTTTTCATGTCTAGGCTAGTTACTTTAGAGAAGTTAACGCATGCGCGTCAGGAACGTGTTCGCCTGTCAACGGGTAGGTTAGAAAACGCCACGCACAGAGTGCTCAGTTTTCACAAAACACACCGAGTAATATTAATAACAACGTTGTTGTTCTTATCAATTTTTCCTCCATAAAGCACTCCTTTGGTGTTTTTTATTGTTATATAGGTTTAAACCTCTAAAAGTGACTGAACACTTGTTTTTAAAACTGCTAATAGGTTTAATTATTTAGGCTTATTTATTTACGCGAAGTGCCCTTTAGGGGGAAAAGAAATAGGCCAGTGCACTTCTTCTCATTACGAATCTACCGCGAGAGAGGAAACACCTGTCGCAACTTTTCCCTTTAAAGATTAAAGATTAAACTCTGTCCTCTCCTTTCTATTAGAAACACACAGAAAGAAACACAAGAAAGAAAAACCGGGTTACCTTATTTGACAGCTTCCACTGGTTCCATCGGGGGGGAAAAGTTCTCAGGAAAAGTTTTTCTCAGTGCGATGTGTTTGTCTGTGTACGTCGACGCTTGTGTGCTGAGTAAACGGAGTGAACACGCCCTCCAGAATTAGTCCGCACAGGCGCTGCTCTCAGCTGTGAAGGGGTGTGTGTGTGTGTGTGTGTGTGTGTGCTGATACTGTGTATTTGTCTGACTGTGTGATATGACTCACACGGATGTTTTACCAAACTGCAGGGTGGAGGTGGGATGTATCTTGTAGCTGTCCACACCTGCTAAGCACACACACTCTTGCCTACCTTGCCTTACTGTGCACAAACATGCACACAGATATCGAGCCTTCTGCCTGTTTTGAGGAGGAACACAGACCCATACGTGTAACCAGACTCAGTTTAAATTTGGTAAGGTGTTGGACTTCCCTTTCCCTCAGTGGAACTGCATTGTGTGAGTGTGTGCAAGGCAGAGGGGGGAGGGGAGGGGAGGATGAAAGAGAGAAAAAGGCCCAGTTCTGTCCTTTGTCACTAAACTTGGACGACAGCCACAGTCTCCTCAGTTGGGGAAAGCTTTTTTGTGTGGACTTATTCAAGCCTGTATAGGTCCTGGCTCAGACAGAGACCAAAGGATCCAACCAGCCATCACTCTGCTCCCCTAAAGAGTCCCATCAGTGCTCTGTTAGTGCCAAATACTGGGGTCCATACTGACACCCAGATATGGTACATGCACAGGTGATTTTTATTAACAGGTCCTTGGTATTAAGCAGATCATAGTTCAGTTCCTCTGCCCAGTTCTATTTTATTTATATAGTGCTAAATCACAACAACAGTCACCTCAAGCTGCTTCATATTGAATGTGAAAACCCAAACAATCACATGACCCTTGTGAGCACATGGTAACAGTGGGAAGGAAATAAATCCCTTTTAACAGGAAGAAACCTCCAGCGGAACCAGGCTCAGGGAGGGGCAGACATCTGCAGTGACCAGCTGGAGGTTATGAGGGGAGGACATGGAGAATATAATGATTAATAACTAATGATTAAATGCAAAGTGGTGTTAAGGTGAGTGAATAAGAAACACTGAGTGCATCATAGGAAGTCCTCAGCAGCCTAGACCTAACTAAGGGAGGATTCAGGGTCACCCGATCCAACCTTAATTATATGCTTTATCAAAAAGGGACGTTTTAAGCCTGATTTAAAAAATATAGGGGCTGTCTGTGCCCTGAATCCAAACTGTGAGCTGGTTCTACAGAAGAGGGGCCTGAAGCTGCAGGCTCTGCCTCCTGTTCTACCTTTAAGTACTCAGGAACCACAAGTTGTGTTTGCATATTTAAATGCAAGAAAGCAAAGACATACCAAACACACTGAGAGACACCTGTTCTCATTCCTAGTTTATTCAGAAAATCCAGTGTCATCACAAAAAAATCAAACAGGTCATATTAATGAGTTTAACCAACATTAGTATTATTTAAACAGGATCAAGTCTATGTCACCTGTTTTATAACAGCAATCAAATGGTTCAAACTTTATTATAAATCTGAGAAATCAAGTCAGAGTTCTTCTCCATGAATACAACTTTGATTTTTTTTTTTTTTTTTAAGATAGAAATTGTCTGCACTACTTAGAGTAAGAGCATCCAAATAAAAGTAATGCACCACTAGAGTCATTACTGGAGGTTTTTATGAAGATTGAAATCCTGACTCTGATATTAGGGCTCAGGTTTTAGGTTATGGTGTGTCTTTCTCAGTGGTTCACAGGTTGTCATCACAGTTGTTATCTCTAACACTTCTTTTCCATCAGTGAGGTGCAGGTTTCCGAGCTGTAGCTTATTTTTTTTCCCCACTAAAATAAGACTGGCAGTAGCAGGCCACCATAAAACAGCCGACCCCAAAGCTGGAAGCAGTGATGTCAGTGGCTATACAAGCTGCTCCCTGCATCAGCAGCAGCACCAACACTCACTGCAACTTAAAGGAAAGAGGTATAACAGCCTGTGAGTGGACTTTAGGACCTTGGTTACTATATTTATATTATATTAATCAATAATTTCATACATTACAGGTTAACATTTGGTTATTTTTTGTTTCAAAAAAACTCTAGAAAGTTATCAAAATGCATATGAACAGAAATCTACTCATAGACAATGGATAAAATGTTTGTTGTGACCTTTTCTAAACTACAGCCTACATTTAATAACATAACTGCACCACACTATTTATAACAGTATAAACACCTAAATTACTGTATATTAAGATGTAAGGTGAATTATATGATCACAAAGCAGTTGCATAAAATTCTGCAGAAATCAAAGTCTTGCTTGACCGTGCATCTAACACACTGATCGTGAACTGTAAATACTGCAGTGAGCTCATGCACAGACACTTGTTACACAATGCAGTATTTTGGGAATATGTCCTCTTACAAACACACCCGTCCCCCAGGGGGTACACACAGGGACCAGACCAAAAAAACGACAGGGGGAAAAAGGGAGAGGGAAAAAAATCTTGTCGTCATAACCAGATGAGTCACCGTTCTGCTGTCCTTCTCTGCACCGTCTGCTTGTCCGTCATTTATCTTGTCTTCACTGTGGCTGCTCTCTGCATGAAGACAGACAGAAGAGTGTGTATAGACAGATGGGAAGTGTGTGTGATCAGAATCAAAACAACACAGGCAGAGATGCTGAAGGTGAACCGTTCGCGCTGTGCATCGTGTGTTGTTGACGATTCCTGCCACCAGAGGCTGCTGTTGCACTTAACACGTTTCGCACAAACGTGTGAGATTCTGAGTTCTCCAACACCTCCGCGCATAAACTCACATGGGGTCGTAGCTGCTCTGCTCTTTGGATTTGAGGAAGCGCATGGCGAAGAAGCCGCCTGCCTGCAGACACAGCACGAGTATGATGCCGCCTATGAAGCTGGACATGTCGAACTTGGCCTGGGAGAACTCGGGGGAGGAGTTGGTGTTGCTGTCATCACCTTGAGGGAAAGGACACAGAATTCACTGGTTGTTTTTAATATATATTTATAAAGTGCTAACAGGGTTTTTAGCGGGCGGAGATGACTGGATTGCCTTTAGGGAATCTTTTAGTCAGCTGTTATGGGACTAGGAGATGACGTCTGAAGCAGAGTTGATTCAGTTTACCTGAAACGGTTTCACCACCTCCCGCAGCGACACTCTCTACAACTGGGGAATGAATTATGTAACAGGGTTATGAAGATGGCAGAAAAACACTTGATTTCACCACCACCACCCCCCCCCCACCCCCCATTATGTTCATTTTTTTTAATACCTGTGCACAATTCAGACACTCTGGTCCAGCTACAGTTCATGCCGTTGTCTGCCGAATCCCCTTCATCGGTCACACACATGCCTGTATCATTGCCTGAGGGAGACAGACCCTGGCATCACTCAATAATTCAGTGATCTTGTACAAACCAGAGGAGCTAGTGTTACAGCAGCATCGATGATTGAATTACTATCAGAGGTCACGTGTGTGTGTGTGTGTGCACATGTGTGTCACCATTTGGACAAAGCCTCCAGACACAGCCTGTCAGGTTGAGCATGGAATCGCCGACACACAGGTCACATGACTCGGCCTGAGAACAATCTGTAGGAGGGACAACACTGGCAGTTAATTAGCAGTGTCAATCAAAACCCAGCTGGCTGGCCAGTGCCCATTTATTCTCCCACAGAAAGACTGAAGCAGCTTCATTATTATATGATATCCTGTTAGTTTGGACAGTATCTCAGAATGCAGAAGTTTATGATGACAAAAAAAGATAATTGCTTCCTGTTAAACTCTCTTATTTGTGCTGCTTCTCAGTGTGTTAGCAATAATAGACAAGAAGTCATCTTACCAGTAAATAAGAAGTGAGACATTAATGAAGAAAGACAACAAATTAAAGCAGACTGCACGAAAATAGACAGCAGATGGCAAGCTTAGAAAGACACACAAACAGGTTCAGAGCAAAATATACTGAAATGGACACGCTGTAAGAAAATAAAACATATGGATAGACCCATACCTGGCTGTAGATACACAGAAGGGATCACTGCTAGAAGCAGCAGAGTGGAGGAGAGAACAGTAAATGCCACCAGCTGCATCCTGACTGCCACAGACACCTGCGAGCGACACCTGGAAACGTTGGCACTTAAAAGTGAGTTGATTTTAAAAACTAAAAAAAGGCTTTGAATTGAAGTCTCCTCAGCTTGTCCTCGAAAGGGTTTCTGGAGGTGATGATAACCAGGACACAATGACAGATAGGAGTGAGGAGATCTGTGTAACATGAGCACCACTAAACTTGGTTCCCTGGCAACCAACTGGCCCACCTCAAGCCACCTGAAATGCATGCCAGTTGGAACGGACTGACACCTGTTTACCTAAGCAAGCGGTGAACGCATACACACACCTTCATTCATACATATGTCCTTATGAAGCCTATAAATTAAAGAAGGACTGGGAATAAACTGAGCTAAATTGGTGTTCATTTTGATGTTACCTGCACTTAAACGCATGACAAGGTTCTTTGTTTTCCCTGTTGGAACACTGGATTTAGTGATGTGGTTGCCTGCCTTGTTAAATTTTCTAAAATCCATGTTGTGAGGACCCTGAATGTCTACGCTTCAGTTAAACAGATGCTGATATTTTACAGCATGAAAAGGGTGATCATCAAAGTCACTAGCAGTCAGCTTCATCGGAACCAAATGCCATGTGATGCCCATGAAGATATCAAGAATAAAATAGCTGAAAAATGCTGTTGACCTTTTAAACCTGAGGTTTATGTTGCTCTTGTAGCTAAAATTCAAGTAGAGGAAGGTTTAATAGACCTTGATCTAGATCTAACAAAAGCTAATAAGGCCTTCATATCCCTTTAAAGATTTCCAACAGGCGTCTGCTTAAAAAGTACATTGGTTTTTTATCTAATATGTACTCATGTTTTTACCTCGGTGATGAAATTAAGATTTTTTTTAAACTTTTTTATTGTATACCTTTTAAGCATCACCACCCTTCTTTTGATAGAATATGTTTCTTGTGCTTTATGTGTGCAAATAAATATAAAATATCCCAGATAAATGCAAAGAAAGAAACAAAAAAAACCCCCATTGTAACACTCTGTGACACTAGCCTACATCGAGATGTTCGTAGTAATGTTACTCTTAATGTGTGATTAGTTGTAAAAGCGGAAGAGGTTACAGTTAAATTGCACATTCCTATTGGAAAAGCTGGATCTGGATGTAAAGGACCAGACGTGAGTATTGAGCATTATTGTTTGAAACTACAGTTAAGTCCATATGGGATTTTGGACAATGACACATTTTCTGTTTGTCTACAAATCACGGAAGTATGTTTTGTTTTTTAATCCAACAATCCAGATGTAAATGAGGGGCAGACTTTGAGCTTTACTTCAAGTGGTTTAACAAAAGTATTGCATGATATAAGCAGTTTCAAGAGCAATTGAGCAATGTTTCCTGGTTATTCCATGACAAATCAAGCTGGTGAGAGACCTGGAGTTGATTCCAAGTGGTGAACTCTGTAGATTTTCAGCAGAACTCTCAACATGAGGTCCAAAGAGACATAGATTTAGGTGATGGAGGTAAGGCTGAAAAACCAAATAGTCCTGTTAGAGAAATAGCAAAATCCTTATAGGACAGGACAAATCAACAACTGACCTTCTCAGCTACGCAAAAAGGCCTGAAAAGCAACAAAAAACATCTGATTAAGAAAAGCCCTTCACATCATCTAAACAAGGCACAGAGAATCTGTCCACGATGCCCAGGTGTTCTAGACTTCAGACTGCTTCATGTTTGTTAAACCATTTGATGTAAAGCTCAGACTCTGCATCTGAATCACATCCTGGTTGTTTGATTTTAAAGTGACTGTGTTGATGTACAGAAAGGCAACATTACAAAAAAATTGCGTCATGTTCCAAAAACCTGTGGCGCATTGGGTGAGCTCGGAGTATAAAGGTGCTCAGGTCTCGCTATTTATGCTCCACAACGTGCAGCTGGGCAAATGCATCAGCACAAAATGCACAAGTGCTTCCGACCTTTTAAATTGTCGCTTTGTGATGCAGATGCACTGAGTCACAGCCCCCAATCAGGCCGCAGGAAAAAAAAACGTGCCGAGTCCAGGATCACGACAAAACTTTGCAGCTTTACGCAATGATCGCCACCTCCTCCACTCACACCGACGTGGCTCCTTTAACTCCCACATCTCATATGCTCTGGCACCCATTGTCTGGGTAGATCTTTCTTCAGAGTAGCTCGTATGTGTTAGGAAGCAAAGAAAAAACACACACAAAGGGATATTCCGCAATCCTGTTCCACACGATTTCCTCCTCCGCTGTGGGCAAGCAATCCACAACACCGGCCACAGACTAGTTTCCACTCCACGGAGCACTGCTAGTATTAGAAAACATATAAATGACATAAAGGACTGGACACACGCACACACAAATAATCTAAAGCTATTAAGTGTTTTACATTAATGTAAAGCACAGTTAATATTTTAACAAAATAGTTTAATGCTGTGTAAAAAGGAGTGGGCAACATGAGCAGAGCAGCCGTGATTCTGCAGAAATTTGTAGAAGCTGCTTAATACCGGCGACATTTACGAAGGTGACAAGTGTTGCGCCTCAACTCAGCTCGGTGACGTAGGAGGGGTGTATCGACAGGAAGCGTGTCCTAATATGGCTCGAACAAGACGAGATTCCCCCAGTTAGCTCAGCGCCGTGCGCCACCACGCAGACAGCTGTTGATTCCAGCCTGTAGCGTCCTACGCTTCGTGTCAAACCGGGGGAAGCCACCAATCCCCTGCTGCTGTATTACTGTAGGGCAGGTGGGGGAGTGTGTTTCTGTGAAGCGTTACTAAAAATCAAAAAGACAAGACAAATACGGTGGATAACAAGCAAAATGTACGATTGATTCCTGTCTTTGCTGGATTGTAGGAAAGCCCTCACCACCCACAGCCTAAACACAAATGCTCAATCCTCTTAGAAGATTTCTAAATGATTGTGAGGCTGTGCGAGGCTCATAAAGACAGATTATATCTAATATCAAATTATATAGAAAGATTATCTTTCTACATATATATATATATATATACATCTAATATATATATATGCTGATGTTATTTTGAAAACAGTTTTAGTGTATAATACTTCTTGAATAATAATAATACTTCTTGAATTTTACCCAGCACTCCATATTAATATACCCATATCTCTGTTAGTGCAACCATGCACGCACAGGCCAGTTTTTCACCACTTCACCCTCAAGAATATTTCGTCTATGTGCTTTACATAAATGGAAATTGTGTTTAAAAAGAGTTCAGTGTGTGCTAAAGCTGCTCCCCATCATTCGTTCATTCAGCAGGCTCTCTGTCTCCCTGTACGACATCTCCCCATGAGTCATACTCTGAGATTCAGCACCGTGGACAGCGCCAGCGCTTTGCGCTGTGCGCTCACAGCTGCCAAGTTCCAGCCCTGCCCAACACAAACTCGTATCCTCAACTTCAGCAAGAGGTCTGGGTCTTATTGAGAAAACGTGTATGTCCGTCGATGGTCGTTATTTACAAGAAATGAGAGCATTAGCGAGCCGCAGTGGGAGGGGCGACGGGGCTCTGCCGCATTTTTCTGAATGAAATTACTCCATGGACGTCCCCTCCCACTTCTCCCCGCATCCCTGGCGCCGTCCCTCGATTGGTCGAGGCTCCCAGTCACTGACGTCAGACAGACTCTCTTGTGGATGAGCCCGCGCGCAAGAACATTCATTCTGCCTCCAGTGAGCGATCCGGGGAGCTTGAAGAAGAGGAGATGCAAGCGACGCCAGGTGAGAGTTTGGCGCAACTTTGATGAAGACGGGAGCGCGGAGCTGTGTCTACACGGAAACCGTCGGTATTTAAACCTGCTGCCGAGCCTCACCGCGAACAGCCTCACCTCTGTTCCATCACCTGTGCTGGATGTTACAGGAGAAAGAGAGAAAAAAATCAGTGTGACTCTCGCAGAGGACGGACTTGTTTAAATAAGGTGAGAGGAATTTAGTGCATGTATGTAAACGTTTCTGTGTACGTGCATGTGTTGGGGGACAAGCTCTACGGTGCAGTGAACCCGCATTTGTATGATACAAAAGGGTCCCCCGCGTCAGGAGGTGGGATATACCTCCTCACTGTGGGAACGGAGAAAGAGCGCCGGGTGGGGGGGGAGAGACTCGGTGCCCGAGGAGCGCAGAAATAATGCGCTAATAACGTTCCTGCAGGACGTCCAGTTTGTTTTCATGTGTGCGAGCAGATAACTGATAAGATCCTTACCGCGCAGATTTTCTCATGCATGCATGTTGCACGTAGAATTTATTCGAGACTCTGCGCCTCTGCTGTGCGGCATCACGAGGAAAACCCAGACTGTGGCTTACATAATAAATCGAGTTTACATATAGCCACGGGCACATATGCCTTAAAATGTAATCCTATTTTAAAATGATGCAGTTCATTCATTCATTTCAGTGGGCAGCAAATGAGAGCCCACCTTTTACAGTCACGTGTTAGCCTGGTGATTAATTAAATATTATATATCTATCCCAAACCATTCAAAATACATAGCCTATTGGTTGACTGGAAGTTTCGCTCCCTCCCGCAAGACTTCATCTCGTGACGTCCCAAATACAAACCCATAGATTTGGGTAACTGTAAAAAATAATAATAATAATAATATTTGAAAAAAAGTGATCATTTCAAAGAAATAAAACCTTATATGGGCTTTCAAAACTACTTTTTTTTCTACATAGCTGTTGGAAAGTAGTTTTTTTGGTGTTGTTTTCCCAAAATGGAACAGGTAATGACATCACAAAGAGAAGGAGAGCACAACATCTGAAGGTCTTATAGTGGTAGGATGGTTTCTCAATAGCTCAGCCGTGTTGGATTACAAGATTATAGCATTTGAAGCAGTGCATTAACACATCAAGTGCTCTTCTGCTCTGTGTGATGCCACAGCCTGCATCCTGTGGCTCAAACCACACCAGCTTCTGTTTCTGGAAATGCTGTTCGATGGACATGTGGGAGTTGTGGTAGTGACTCATCTTTCTGATAGTAACGTATTTCTCAATTTTTTTTCTCTCCTTTAGGTTTTATTGGTGTGACTGCTGAACCAAACAATGATCCTGAACGCCACAGACTTGGGCTGGGATTCTGAATCCTCAGGTGCAGAGCCCATCATCCCATCAGACCAACTGGGAAGGTCGTCTGCTTATGAACTCCCACCTCTCACAGTGTGGGGCGTGGCCCTCTGCGTTTCAGGGACCCTCATTGCGACTGAGAATGCCATCGTAGTGACCACCATCCTGGCCACCTCGTCTCTTCGTGCCCCTGTCTTCCTGCTGCTTGCCAGCCTTGGTATGGCTGATCTTCTGGCTGGTGTGGCGCTGATTCTGCACTTCCTCTTCATGTTCTGTGTGGAGCCCAGTGATTGGTCAGAACTGCTGACCTCAGGACTACTGGTGACATCACTGACTGCCTCCCTCTGTAGCCTAATGGGTGTTGCCTTGGACAGGTACCTGTCTCTGAGCCACGCCCTCACCTATGGCTCAGGGCAGTCGCGGCGGAGAGCCGCCATCCTCCTGCTGCTGGTCTGGTTGGGTGCATGCATGATTGGGGCGGGGCCAGCAATGGGATGGCACTGTCTTGAAGACCCAAATTCCTGTTCTGTAGCACGACCTCTGACCCGGACATATCTATCGCTGCTGTGTGGGGGCTTCCTAGTGGTTGTAATGGTAACCCTGCAATTGTACGCTGGGATCTGCCGTGTCGCTAGGCGGCACGCCCATGCCATCGCTACCCAAAGGCATTTCCTCCCTTCCAATCAGTCATATGCAAGCAAGCACGGCAGCGGGAGAGGTTTCTCTAGGTTGATCCTGGTCCTCAGTGTGTTTGTGGGCTGCTGGATGCCCTTCTCCCTCTGGGGGCTGCTAGGAGATGCGTCCAGCCCTCCTCTGTACACCTATGCCACCTTGGTGCCAGCTGCAGGTAGCTCCCTACTAAACCCTATTCTCTACAGTCTGAGACACAAAGACATTCGCAAGGTGCTGCTCCACGCCTGCTGCCCACACAGATACTCGCACAGCACACACATACACTACCCTGTTGATGTGTAAACTGCCAAACCTCAGCAGACTCAACCCAACACAAGATCTATGCCAGACATATCACCGTTTGTGTGCCAAAATACGCTCATTGCTGCACTGACTGTCACTTGGATCCAGAACGAGGAGTCTCTGACACATGCATACTCCCACACACGCAGGCAGCACTTTTCAGAGATAAAAGTGTTTCTACAAATCAGAATGTACTGAGCTGTCCTGGCTGGTGGCCATTTTGGGACAAAAGATACTGTTTGTGCTGTGTACCTCATCCTCAGTCAACTGTAGCTTCACTGGATTCCCAGAAGAAAACAATCACAGAAATACTATAATGTGTATTATACATATACATATATATATATAATTAAAACAGACTTGATGAGTATCGGCACTTTACAACAACAGGATTGGAGAGATTATAAATAGAAGCCTGTCACAGTGTAATGACATGTGATCCAAAGCCTGAGTTCATTTACTTGAATGTCTGCAAAGCAACATGTTCTATAATGTTGAGAGTATATTTTGCACACGTTGTTAAAGGCACTTTGAAACATACTGACAGTATGTTCGAGTTGCACAACCATTTTTTAAAAAATGAATGAATATTTTATACTGATGAATAATAAATATGATTTTTTCTACCAAGTGACGTCATCCTTCTTCACTGCTAGCAGGGCTTTTAGTGCTTGTCTCTTTCCATCTCTCACTCTTTAACTCGGACCGCTGCTGATGTTCCTGTATCTTAAATTATTTCGTGTTTGAAGCAATGGGCGATGTTGTTACCGTCCTGGAGCACCCACTGCATCCTTAAAGCAGCCGTGGCATGAGAATGCGGCGATTATGCAAGAGGTTTCTCTCTCCTCCTACCAGTTTTCTGAAAATTTCTGCAGTCAGTTCGTTTTCACACTCTCTACACACGCGGCACAGAGCGCCGTGAAAGGTGTCCAGCAAAGACATAAAGAGGATGAGTCATGGAAAGCCTGAGCAGAGCTTTTTTTTTCCTTCTTCAAGGTTTAACCTCTTACTTAAGACATCATAGCACACACACCAGTCAGTGAAATTCACTCCATCTTTATTGAAAGAACAATAATCATTTGGAAATTTAAGGCAGGAGAAGCAGATCTTTGGCCAAGCGTGCCGTGTCATAGTGCATTAACACAGACAGACTTTAAAAAAGGCACTTAAAAAAGGTCCACACTAAACAGTCAGTTTATTTGACTCATCATCATAGTTTTGGAGGAAGCTGACAGGAACCAGCATTGCTAACCAAATTAAGGCACAGACACTGAAATTCAGTATAAAAAGGCACTTTGATTAAAGCAACAGATTCTAGTTGATCCCCAGAAAATCTCAGAATACAATTGCAGGAAGAAAAACATAAGAAAAGTAAAATACATTAGCCAAAAAATAACATTAAAAATAAAAATCAAGTTATTAATGTTAAATTTCTGCATATGTTAAGTTGGCAAACTTATCCAACACTCCTGGTGTCTGACATCAGCCAATACCTCTCTCCCTATCTCACTGAATAATTAATTACTGAGTTTGTTTATGAGCTACAACCACAAGACAACGGTTCTCATGAAACCACGTAAAAAACAAAGAAAAAGTGAGAAGACAAAATACAAAATGTAATAAAACCTGTGCTTTGTAGGGATTTAAAGTGATTATATCTATGGATTATTAATTCAAACTTTACATCCGTATCACATAATCTATGAAAAAGCTTGTCTTTCCATTGATACATATAACTACTGTGAACTGAAGCTGTTGCATGCATGTGTGTGTGGTGTTTGTGTTCGACTTTGCTCTCTATTATCTGTTGCCATAATGCACCACAGCAACTAAAAACCAGGCTTTAAGCCCTCAGCAAAGGATACCTGACTGTAACAGACACACAGAGAGAGGCGGAGGTGATGCATTTAGGCACGCGCTCAGGAGAGACGTGCGTCACATCACATAGCGCTCTTGCATCAATAACAGCCGTGTGTCATCCAATGAGAATTAATGGCAAACTAGGATAAAACCAGACACGCTCGCTCCATTTATAATTCTGACATAAATTATTTTGAATATAAGTGACTGGATGGAGGAATGTGATTTGAAATTGGCCACAAGCAAATACAACATGCACACGTCCTCTCAAAGTGACTAGCTTTCACACAAAAAATACACAGACTTCTGTGCTGTTTGTACTTGAAGGCTGGAATCTGAATGGGAATGCACAGGTGTTTTCTAAGACTGAGGAAGAAAACAAACAAACAAACAAACAAACAGCCATACACACAGACAGACACAAACACGCACACGGTAGTGAGAGGAAAAGGGATGGCGATCAATCGGACCAGTCGTCGTCCTCTCCGAACTCGGAGGAGTCGTCCTCGCTGTCGCTGCACTCCACGGCGATACGGCGCGACAGGATGGCGGCCACATCGTTGCCAAAGTGATCCCTCTTCTCCTGCTCCCGCTGTTCCTCCACCTTCCGCAGGTTGAAACCTGAAAGCGTGTTAAACGGTTTAAAGGCGTGTTCAACATCTGAGTAATCTTTATCCAGCTTAACTCGGTCATTATTTAGGTCATTCATATAAAAACGTTGTCATCACTGACTATTATGTTGCAGGTAGTGGTAATCAGGGAGCTGGCAGATAGTAGTCACAAATCATGTATGGCACTTAAAGGAAAGTGTCCACATACTCAATACTTAAAATGCAGTTTTTAAGTATTTAATATCATTCGGGACCACCACACACTGTCTTTTTAACAGCTGAACAACCTGTTACCTAAGGTCCTTGACTTAATAAATTACAGCTCAGTGGCATAATTCATTTCCTCCTCTGCCCTCTTCCCTGCTGTGCTGATACAGAGACATACTGCTTTCCAGATAATGGTTTGAGGCGAGTGGGAGTTGACTGCAGCGTTAAAGTCTACAACAAATCAACTAAGTTTAAGATAAACAGCTCATAAAGCTCAACAATAACACACGATTAGCATATCATTTTGTATGTATCACAGGATGATGAGAACCATACAGCTGTGAAGAGGGAGTATCGGTTTGACTGCAGAGCTGGAGGAGTCAAGGACATCACACTTATTTATGTAAGCCACAACATGTTGTGGAGAAAATACTCACTGCCAAGTGGAGAAAATAAAAACACAAACCAAAAAAAACATTCAGGGTTTTGAAGGACTTTTCTTGTCAGCAGCCTTGATTTAATTTAATTGTTAAAACTATCAAAATACTTCCTAGCCACTTTGTTCACCTGCTCATTAATGCAAATGGCTCATTAGCCACTCACATGACCGTAACCAAAAAACATTTACGTGGCTCAGTTGTTGTTGCCAGAGTACTTCAGAAACTACTGATCTACTGGGATTTCCCCAAACAACCATCTATAGGGCTTAAAATTGGACAAGAACACTGAAGAAATGTTTCCTGGTCTGAGTTTTGATTTCAGATTGTAGGGTCAGAATGGACGCCGATGTAATGTATGGAGGATATTTTTTTGGCAGACTTTGGGTCCCGTAAGTACCAGCCGATCATTATACAGCACAGTCTAGCCGAGTACTGTTGCTGACCATGTCCATCCCTTCATGACCAGAGTGTAACACATCATGTCGCAAAGCTCAAATCATCTCAAATTGGCTTCTTGAACATGACAATGAGTTCACTGTTTGTAGGTCCACGTTTTTTTTTTTAAATGCATGCCACTTTGTTTATACTCCTGCTCAAACGTATCACACTGTTTCACTCACTGACAGCTGGGAGTAAAAATGTGCCAAAAAACAGCGGCAGGCAGCAGGGACCAAATTAAGTAGTAAACATTGCAGGATTCAATTTTTTTTTTTCTCTAATCTGCTTTGTAAATGTTTGGCAAGTAAGGGAATGCACAGACAAAGTAAATGGTGACATGTTAGTATGCACAAACGCAGAGCAGATATCTTCTTTATTCTTTGGTAGTTTAAGTACTGTGTTAGTGCTTAAATCTTTATCTGAGAAACTTGCACTGATAATCACGTTTTAGAACAATAGTGGCATTAAAAGAAAAGGGTGTGCATAACTCACTGCTAGATGTCAGTGGATTGCAGTCAACTGATATCTATTTTCTCACATTTCCCAATTCAAGTGCATAAATTAAGCTACGGTGGCTGCTGTAGGACAAAAAAAAAAACAAAACAACAACTCTGGAGTGTTTTGTTCAGAGGGAAAGCGTGCTTTTTAAGACTCTTTAACCATGTCAGCTGTTTGAAGATGAGAGGGCTGCATGTCTAATCTGCTGCCGAGAAGTCATTTTGAAAATACCAGGAATAAATAAGCATGTTTTTGCACTTTTTTCTGATTTACAGCCCTGACTTCAATTTAGGAGATGAGGCTTGATGTGAGGAGTAACAGATGATGCTTTATTAGGATGCCACTGCTGTTGTCTCTTCTCTTCAGGTTTTCATTTCTTTGGTGAAGGAGCCCCGTTCTCCCGTGATAAAAGTCTGATCTTTTATATCTTGATTCTGACACAAATTAAAGTTTGCGACACAAGAACGCCTACGAGTTCTCGAATCCTCTGCTTTTAATGTAGAATGCATCCAGCTGGTCTCTAGCCACATACATAAAACATAACTACTTGAATACCAGCAAAGTAAACTCAAAAAAATGACTGACTGTACCTCTAAAAGAGCATAAAATTCAAAACAAAATTATTTAACGATTTGCCTCGGAGTGCCATGCCTTCCAATTCAACTCTGGTATAATAACATTCTATCTTATCCCTCTCTTATCCTATGAAGAAAACGTAGGTTTGACTTTATTAAGCTTTTTTTGTTGTTGTTCTGCTGTATAAATGTGTAACTTTATTACAGAATAAAACTCTTCATGGTTCGTTATATATGTATGTTTGTTATGTGTTGCATGTTTTATTCGTTTCCCATGTTTGAGACTTTGGTCCAGCCCATGAGGCCCGAGGTGTTCCTGCGGTGCATTACCTTGTCGGATGGCCTGCAGCAGGTCGCTGCGAGCGTCACTGACGGGCTCTGGCTGAGGTTTGGGAGCAGAACAGGCTGTTACCCCGCCAGAAGGTGGCGGACGAGGAGCAGAATTTTCGAAAGGTGGTGGAGGAGGACCGGGGGGAGGCGGTGGAGGAGGTGGTGGTGGTGGACCCCCGCCTGCAGGCATAGGTGGTGGAGGAGTGATGGCGGACATAGATGGGGGAGGAGGGGGAGCAGGAGGAGCGGAAGAGGAGAAGAGCGGAGGGGGAGAAGGTGGGGTGTCAAAGCCAGAGGGAGGTGGGGGAATCCCAAAACCAGAAGGTGGAGGAGGGGGAGGAGGTGCAGGGGGAGGAGAGAGACTTGGGCGGGAGTTGTTTGGGGAAGAAGCAGTGGGGGGAGCTGGAGGAGGGTGGCTTGGACTCAGCATGCTGACACGCTTCTGGGTGGGTGCTCCATCGTTACCATACCTGTAAGTGATGGAGAGGAAGTTGGAGGTATAAAGGATAATATAAACGGCATAATGGAGCCTTCACTTCCCTCCATTAACCTGCAATTTGTGTGCAGCTGCTTCCAGAGCAGCTCCTATTCATTAAAGAATCACAAAGTCAAAGACTATAATCCATTTAGCTTCAGCTCAGAAGGCGCATATAGGATTTCAGTGCAGCTGTACGTGTGGCTGTACTTTCACTACATGTTTGCAGGGGTGGTGGTGTGCTATGAGCATGTGTGGGCTGGTATGTATGATGTTACAGTACTTACGCCATGTCCGGAGGCGGAGGAGGCAATTCATCGGGACCGGGAGGAGGAGGAGGCGAGCTAGGATCATAAGCATAGGAGTTTGTGCTAAGCTCAAGGCTTTCAGAGTTGAAGCCCTCCCCAGATCCAATACTGCCATTCAGGCCCTCAGAAGAATTCCTTATAAGAAATGAGACATCGCTGTGAGCCCAAAAATAAACCAGACCACAAGTACAAATAACAAATAATAAGAAACACGGACGTGATTAGCATTTGGTGCTCAGGCAGCATCTGTTTATGCACATTTATAACAATTTCAGAGACGTGCCAAACGCATTTTAAAGCAGCAGAAACAGATCATTACACAAAGTGTTGAGAGAGAATAGCTTGTTCTTCATCTATACAGCTTGTCAGGAAATCGGACTGTTTTTTCTCCTTATCAGGCCTGCTGTGAGGCCGATGAAACACTGCAGGAGCTGAATCAGCAAAACTTCCCATTTTGGTAAAAAGAATATGATCCAAAACGAGGAATTTAGGACTCTTTGATGTTATTGAGTTATAATGAGTACTATTAACTAATTTGTGCACATATATTTGTTGTATTCATTCTATTAATTATGACATATATTAAAATAAAAAACAAACATATATACATATGCAAACACACACACACACACACACACACACACACACATATAAAAGTATGCAACAATATTAGTACCATCAAGAACAGGGCCCAGTGTGACTCACACATTTGTTTACTGCAATTTTCCAATGACGGCCAGCTCTACACCCAACCCTCCGAGAACATTTTCTGACAGGACATACCACCCAAACCACTGTGTACAGATCCGGTGATAAGGGGGGAAAGAATGAGCAAAATAATGTCTGATCGGTTTTTTTACTTTGTAAAGAGAAAAAAACTTTTTATTTTATTAATTAAATTATTTATAAGATATGCTTGAAATCCACATTAAAGCCTACTGGGTATGTCAGCAGCCTTGTGGATGACGCTGGATGAAAATGATTGACGTTTTGTGATGGACTATTGTGAAGATATTATTTTACTATAATTAGACTTTGATGGTTTTTGTTCTTTTGATTCCCGGTCACTGTTAATGACCGATAAACAAAAAGGAGGCATCTCAGAAAACTTACATCAAGTCAGACTTTGGTACAACAAACTCCTCTCCCATCTTACGCCGTTCCCATTCGTCCTTTCTGGTCTTGATCTTTCGAGGATTGAGGGTCCGCTGGTTCAGATGGTCTTTCTTCTCCTTCTGCTCATTAAGGAGACGGTTTAAAAAGTGCAAGATTAGCACTGGATTCGAACAATTTCATGTGATGTGACTAATTGTAGATTGCTTTTACTTATGTAATGACTCATGTCTTTGTGCATATGAGGGTGTTTATGAGTCTCACTCTGTGCTTGCGTTTCTCCTTCATGATGTCCTTGGTGTCCTGCAGCATCTTCTCCTTCCACAGGTCAAAGAAGTAGGAGGGGTCGGTGTAAAACTTTAGGGCCTCCTTCCCATCGTCTCTGTAGACAACAATTTACAGACATTAATAATTATTTCTAGTTATAATTTGCACAATGTGCTATCTTACAAGTATGAACAAAAAAAAAAAAAAAAATACAGTGTTAGTTAAAAGATGGTTATCTGCCATGTGTGATAGTCTTAAGATGCCAGTAAACTTCCCCTTTTAAAAGAAAACTTCACTAAAAATACACTAATGTCTTTAGTCACATCCACATCACACTGCGCGGATAAATCATTGTCCCCAAAGAATGATCCAAGTCAAATTATTACCACATTTACATTCAAACCAGGCACCGCTCTACACATCACATTTAACATTGCTGGGGTAATTACGCAGAGATCATCCTCTCACTCTCATCTGCCTTCTGATTATTCACACTTCAGATGACACATCTTGCCTTGTAAATGATCTACACTCACAGATATCTTAGCTTGTGGCTAAAGACGCTTTACATGCATCCATCCGTCCCTTTTTCTTCCACTTATCTAGGCTGGAGCCTATCCCAACTACTACACAGCAAAAGGCAGTGTACACCCTGGACAGGTTGCCAATCAGGGCTCCCACAGAGAGACAACGATTCACAGTCACATTCACACCCACAGTTGATTCATAATCAACAATTCACATAAAATGCATGTCTTTGGACTGTGGGAGGAAGCTGGAGCAGCTGGAGAGAACCCAGGCAATGGTGCTAACCACGACACCACCATACTGCCCTCTGGGGCTATTTCCCACAGAGTATCTTCCCACAATCAATTGATTGGTGGGTTATTTAACAGCAAAACCAACAAGTGTGGCTTGTCAAACAGCTGTAAGTATTAAAACGCCCAAACTGCCTGGACTTAAACAGGTTACACACTAAAAACAAAACAACAGGGAAGACGATGGCGTCGACACCATAATTCTCCAGGATTTTGCAAAGGTGTACTATGCGTTTTCTAGTGTAAAACTGCCAGTCGTGTTGGACTGAGCCTCCTTAAATCAAACCTAATACTGCCTAGACACCTCCGAGACCCACTCCTTGATAAGAAGCACATGTAACAGGGGTAAGCTTAAATAATGCACAGTCATTACAAGAATCTCCCATGCATGTGTGTTTCCATATGGGCACATGCGCTTGCACGTGTTCTTGTTATTAACTGCTGGAGCTGCTGCAGTGGATAAATATGAGCTTGGTCTGTGCAGCATCTTACCGGTATACGCTGAGCTGGTTGAGCGGTGGAGGAGGATCGCAGGTCGTGTAAGTGTCTTGTACAGGCATTGGCAGAGACGGCCTGGTGAAGAGCTGCTGGTCCTGGGTCAAACTGCTTTTGAAAGCCTTCTTTGCAGTGATTCCCTGCAAAGTAACTGAGAGAAACAGACCGGCAATGTTTTAAACATGTATTGTGTTCATTAGATTCTCTGCAAAGGAGGTTTCAAACCAATACTCTACACTGATACCAGCATAAGCAGTAACGTTAACAGTAAAATGTGCAAGTACATACCCTCCTCTTCTTTGGGGTCCAACTGGGTGACTTTAACCTGCAGGCGATCCACTCTTTCTCCAAGCGAGCTCACCCTGCCGGCAAATTCTCCAGCCTGAACAAACAGCTCCCCGAACACGTCCTCTGCATATTTGCCTGCACGTGTGCACACGCACGCACACACACACACACACACACACACACACACACACACACACACACACACACAAACACACACAAGTTTCTCACTTGCACCAATTAAAGGATTTATCTCACGCATACATAGCCAATGAAAATTCATATCTACATAAAAATGCATTAACCTTTGTTTAAAAACAATAAACATCCATGTAATACATATTCATCACTGCTCATTAACCATTCATACACACACTGACACCCGAGCATAACAGAAGCTTACTGAGGCTGCCGAGCTGGCGGATGATGTTGGCCAGGCTTATGTTGGTGACACATTCCAGCTCACTGCGGATGTTAGAAGGAATGGGATGGCGACAAATATGCCGCGGCTCTATATTCCTCGTCACCAGAGGCATGGTGGGGTGTGCTGGGGGTAGGGCAGCCCAACCCTGATGGAAAAGGAGAGGTAGGTCAGGGGAGTGAAAAACATATAAATGTAATCAAATTAATATTAAATTTTACTATACTTTCGCACCCAATGAGCACCTATTTTCATTATGACACGACTGTGAACTGGTCCTAACAATTCACAGACTAATCAAATTGAGGTAAAAAACAAAAAACATGTTCCTTCCATTCCTAAATAAGTCACATGAGACAGACGCCTACAAAAATACACTGACCCAGACAGAGCTAAAGCAGAAGCAAAACTATGCCTTCGCTCCACCCATCGAACATGCACCACCCACCCGGTTTAGAGTGGACAAATCTAATATGTCCAAAATAGCAAAGAGCAGAACTAGGTGGATTTGTGACTTCCCCACTGCTTACAGCAGTGGAAACACATCACGTTATTTTAAACAGATTACAGTCAGGGCAGCGGTGTGAGCTCACGCAGTGCAGTAGGTCCACAGTGTCCAGACTGAATAAGATAAGCAAACGACAGTTCCGATGAAGGGGTCAGAGATTTGCAGTGACTGCAGACTCTCCCTGCTTTCAACACAGTGCGGCCTTGATTTTGGTTTAGTCTCTAAGTACAGCCTGTTGTGACTGCTGTTGCCCATTGCAGCTGCCTAATTACAAGTTTTTTCCTGTTGGTGGTGAATCATGGCATAAATGTTACTGTGTGTAGAAAAAGAAAGAAAAAGAAAGCGGGAAAAAATGGAGGGTCGCTACCTTCGTACCTCGGGATGTGTATATTACCAAGCTACCTGGAGGATTTAGTGATTAATCGTGAATGAAGGAATGCGTCCATTTCAGGCTTAGAGGCTTGTTCGTCACTGACAGGTCGCCCACTCTGCCTTTGACAAAGTGCTATTAGCCAGCTTTACTGCACTTTTTTCCCCAACTTTACACCGAGCTCCTAACTTTCTCTGACGTGAGTAAATACGTGGTAAAAAAAAGACGGGTTACACTTTTTTTGCGCCCCCAACTTCACTTAAATGGATTAAATGTAATTTGGGATGTCGGCCTTGTCAGAGCAGGAAGTAACTTCTAGGCGCCTCTTATATCGAAGGAAAAGCCAAACAAACGTACATTTACGCCACTCGCTTAAACAAAACAACACTCAACAAAGACATTTCACTTACCGTCAAACCTGGTAATCGTAGGCGTCTCTTTATACAGCCCTACAGTTGTTATTGTCTCAAGATTTTTCTTAAGAAATGTTGTTCGGTACTCTATGCGAGACCGAGCTAAACAGATCGCCCAAGTCCCGAGGTTGCAAACTTCTGATTGGTCGAGCGGCGGGGTTCTTCGAAGCTGATTGGCTGTTGGGCCTGTCGCCTGCTATAACCGAGAACAGGATGTGGAAATTGCAACGTAAAAAGCGCAACTCCACCCAAACTAGCGGCAAACATCTGTCCGCAATTTACGTAAGAGAGGGTGGAGGCAGCGCCACATTCCAACGTGCGCTCAAGCGAGTTGGAACGCGTCCGAGGAATGACTGGCATTAGGAATGACTGGATAAAATGTGCTGTGGAGAAAAGCTCCTACCGACAAGCAGGTTGTCCAGTAAGCCTCGGTGAGTGTTAAGTGCCTGCTTAACCTCAGCTCAGCCCGAGCAAACTGCAGAGCTTCAAGTTAGCGTGCATCCAGTGAAGACTCAATCACATAGAAGTTGGCGTCAACCCTGTGAATATGTGGTGAATACATTTGAGACGGTGTGGTTATTTTCATGTTGCAATGGGCTTTATCTTGTGCCCACATTTGTTTTGGCATATAAAGTTAACACTGTTACACCCAGCTGCTTTTGTTTTCCTTCATAGATCAAGTGTCCATACAATGTGGTTGGAAGAAATAGACTATCAAAGTAATTTAATTGTTGAACGCTTGTAGACTTCTTTTTTCTTTTTACTTTTTTGTGCTGTTTCCCACTATCAAGTCCATGTAAATACAGTACGTAGGTTGTGTGTGCTTCTCTCAAATTATTAAACACAACCTTTAGAATACACTCATAAAGACATTAAACCTTGTCATTTGTAAACAACCACAGATTCCAAGATCATCAGTACAAACAACTATATGTGAGTACAAGTTATTGAGATGTGTCACCACTTTGCCAAGGCCTAGAAGAAGCCCCAAACTGTCACCCTCAGTGACAGGAAACTGGTTAGGATGTTCAGGAATAATCCAAGAACCACCGAGGCTCAAGCCTACTGCGAACTGGAAACTGCAGAAACACCAGTGTCACTGTCCACAGTGAAGCATCACCATGGACTGAGAAGGTGCTTACCAAGAAGGAAGCCCCTGCTCCAAAATCAACATCTTCAAGCTCAACTTAAATTTGCAACTGCCCACATGGAAGATTTGATGGTTGAGATGGTCAATGGACAAGATAAAGCTTAAGCTATTCTGTAAAGTTGTAAAGAGTAAAGTTGAGGCTCTCAAACCAAACAACACTGTCCCAGCGGTTAAGGATGATGGTGGCAGCGTCATGCTTCGGGCTGTTTCAAATTCTTCAACTTCACCTCAAATCAACAGCTAAACGGTTGAAATGTGGACACAATTGGATGTCTTAACAGGAAAAATCATATCAAGCACATAACAGTTTTTCGAATGGATAAAGCTATAATAAATATAGGAAAATATGGATAAATATAGAAAAAAACAAGAGATAATTATTTTTTTATTCAATTCAGTTTTATTTATATAGTGCAACATTGAAACAATAGTTGCCTCAAGGTGTTTATCTTCCACAGGACACAAATTATAGGTGCTCTGACACACCTGACCCATTGCATTACAACCAGTCACTAACAGAGTAACCCTTATTTGGAATTTAATGTGGTGGGAATTTAGGTTTTAAACTCCAACTTGATTGCTTTCCTCTAACACATTTTCACAGTATACACACTCATTTTACTATAAAATCTAAGCTCTTCTTTGATGTAAAATTTTATTGCACATATAAGTAATTAAAGCTTACAGTGATGTACTCAAAGAAGTTAACCTGTTGGATCAGACTCAGGTCAAAGGGTTGCATTCTGGGATTCATTGGTAAAAAAAAAAAAACCCACAGCGTTATGGTACAACTGTTAAATAAAGAATAGCCTGTCAGACAGCTGTTTTGCGTTCAGAAATAGTTGGAACATACATACATCCTTTGTGACACAGCAAAATCTGAATGAGTTGAAAATAGTTGTTATTATTTGGCCTGTAACTTGGTTAAAACAGCAAGCCCTTCTTCTGCTCAATATTTGGATACAATAAAATGCTGTTTTAAATATAAATACAGTTTCTCTTTCAGAGTTGGCTTTACCCTTTAACTGCAGATTTCTTCATGTCCACTAGAGGGAGTTGTCATGTGAAGAACTGTGTATGCCTGAAATCCCAGGAAAAACAGGAAACTTCACTAGCTGCTTCCCCCTCTTTGGATAATGTGTGCGCAGCTTCATCCATCAGTGTGTGAGTCTCAGTGTCGTGTGTTTACCCAGCTGAGTGTGTAGGAACTGTGAGCATTTGCTACTGTCTGTTTTAGGACACTGTGACCCTCTCCTGCAGAGCTGTGAACCAGCTTGAGTCCACAAGCTTGAAGACCTTGAAGGACACTGAACCAATAGCGGAGCACTTCCTCATCCCTACCAGCCACCTCAAACCCTGCCCACTGCAGGTGCACCTTGGCAACAAGATGGTGGACATTCTGTAGAGTTCCTGCCTCGATCCAATTCTGAAAAACGCGCCACTCGCCGCTTAGCAGGTCAGCATACAGGAAGTGAACCTAAGGAGAAGAAAGAACAGAGGAAAGTATGGCTCTGGTCTAGCACCTCCCCACCCTCCCAAGCACATACATAGGAAGCCTAAGTTAGCAAAACACCAGATACAGAACAAAGCAGGCTTTTAGCAACAACAGAAAAGACACTGATTAAGTCAGGAACAGAATTTCCAGTCAGCATGCTAAAGCACTGTAAAAAAAAACATATATTAGATTTGCATATCAGCTGATGTGAATTGGGATGGTACTGAGATCAGCTCAGCTTTACTAAGAACAATTCCCAATACTGTTTATATGTTTAATGGTAGTTTATTAGGATATATTCATGCTATGAGGGTGGCTGTGGCTCAGGAGATAGAACAGGTCGTCTGCCAATCCCTGCATCCCCTAGTCTGCATGTCAAACTGAACCTGGAGTTTCGCCCAATGCATCCGTTGGAGTGTGAACGTATATGTGAATGGGTGACTAGGCATGTAATGAGAAAGTGTTCTGAATGCTCAAAGTATCAGTTCTTTTACCATTTTACTGCGTTCCATAGTGGACCTGTTGCTTATTAATCATACATATAATTATATATAATCAAATATTGAAGATCAAATTATTAGGATTATTAGCTGCAGTTCTCGGAGAAATCGATTGCAGCTCACTGGCAACTGTTGAAAAAACATCCTTACAAGCTAAAAAGTCACAAAATAGAACAATACTTAAAATGTTGAGTCTGTTGCCCTCCCCCTTTAGCATGCAGCAGTAATTAGTACTCTTTTTTTTGTACTGTTATAACCTCTAGTGCCACAATTACATGGCGCTTGGCGATCTTGTTTGTGACCTTACAGTCAATTAATGTTTCATATGCCCCAACTTACAGTGCTTTCACACAGTGTTTTCCCCCTTCCTTCAAGAACTGCAATGACATGTTTGCAGTAACTGACAATGAGTCTTTTCCATCACTGTAAAGGAATTTTAGCCCACTCTTCTTTGAAGAACAGTTTTAATTCAGTCACATTGGAGGGGTTTGTTGTTCTTAAGATGCTGTTCTTGGTTCTTTTGTGACCTCCTGGATGAGTCGTTGATGCGCTCTTGGGGTAATTTTGGTAGACCGGCCGATCCTGGAAAGGTTCACCATTGTTCCAAGTTTTCTCCATCCTGGTTCACTGGAGACCCAAAACCTTAGAAACGGCTTTGTAACCTTTTCCAGACTGATATGCGTCAGTGACTTTGTTTCACAGTTGTTTCCTTAGATTGTGAAGTGAACATGACGTGTTCGCTTCACTTTGTTAGACAGGTTGTATTTAAGTGATTTCTTGATTCAACAGGTCTGACAGTAATCAGAACTGAGTGTGGCGAGTAAAATTGAACTCAGCTTTCACAAAAAATCTGGTTAATCACAGTAGATTTAATTAACAGCACTGTCGGTCATAAATGTTGGAACAACTGAGCCACACAGGTTTAAAAGCTGGCAATGGCAGCCACTTGTGTAGTCTACGTCATGGGCTCTACATACTTGAACCAAATTTGGATCAAACTGGAGGCAATCAGACACTGAAGCAGCCAAAATTGATTTGCTTGTCCAATCAGGGGGAAACAATACATGAAATCTCTAATTAAGCACATGAACAGTGTTCTGAGTTGTCCAAACATCTTGTGCACCAGGTTTGGTTATTTTTGGATGAAATCTGAATAACAGAAAGTCAAATGTGTTAACAAATGCAACAAATGTGCACGGTCTGTATCAATCTCCTCTGCATCATCCACTGAATCCATACAGCTGTGTTAGAATTTTCCTTGTCCATCTAACAGTGAGAAAGTTTAGCCCCCCCCCAAAAAAAATTTAACCCACTCATTTGATCATTTATCCACCTATGGTGGTGCTATTGCTTACATGAAGCATATGACAGCATATGAAGCTATTGTATATTTTAACTCCATGCTGTGGCACTAATTATTTATAGATGAACATACTGGACTGCTTGCAATTCTGTCACACCGCACATAATCAAACTCCAGGTATGCAGTTCCCTCTTGTGGCTGCAGGAAGCAATTGGGTGATTCATTCACTTAAACTGTTGCCATGGTAGCCAGAGATGGCGCAGAGCCCTGTTGCTATGGGAACATCTGAGTAAAAGAGCTTTCGGGGTATGTTGGGGTGAAAAGACTCTAAGGTATGTTTGTTTGGCACTGTTTGTCTACATTTCGGTGTGTGTGCATGCGTGCATGTCTTACTGTGTGATGTCCCAGAGCTGCCATGATGTCTGCCAGTGTCTGAGAAACACCACCCGGGTTTCCTCTCCTCTTGTGCGCGCGCTTCTTTGGAGCTCGCCACTCAAGCCACATCTTGTGCTGGCTGACCACGCCTCCATCACCATGGTTACTAGCCAAACTGTTGCCAAGGTGACCACCAGATGCATTAGAGTTGCTGGGATCAAAACAGTGTATTTCACATCCCAGCCCCGACACAGTCTTCAGAAAGTCTGCATCTCCCCCATCCATGCTAGAGAGACAAAGACAGACATACAAAGACAGGAAGGAAGGCAGGAGAGCGCAAAGGCCGTTTGAACATTATTGCATGCATGATTAAATATGCATTGCATTGTTTATTCCAACTGAACCGGTGATAAGAATGCATAGCAGCACGTGCACTGACATAAGGCTCAGACAAGTGGCACACCTGAAGGAATATGCGACACACGTTTTGTGTGTAGCTGGAAGGAGCCAGTCCTCAGCACACAGCAGCCAATGGGCTGGCGCTGCAGGGCTTTGTGCTGGCTGAGCCCGCCCTGGAGATAAAACCTTGGAGCAGTTCATCTGGGGACAGACAAGAGGAAAGAGTCACATAAGACTGGCTGGATGGAGGTCTGGAAACAGCGCGACACAGAATTAGCATTCAAATGAGAAGAGGGGAAGCTAAAGAAGGAGAAGTTGTTCAGAAAAGTGGCCAGAATTGTGTAATTTGTGAGAACATTGCAGAGTCATGGCTCGAAATATCTTTGAATAAACCAGAATTGTTTAACGATAAACTCATAATTTGATGGCGGCTGTTTAAAAAGGCCACACGTGAGATGCTTTAATTTGTTGCATTGAATAATTAACGGGGACTGTTTCTGCTTTTTTCTTATTTTCTGTCACATACGCTGCTCCTACTTTGTGCTCACATTAAGCACGGTGAAAGTTTCAAGTCATGCAGTCAGAGAAAGTTAAAGGTTTCAAACAGCTCTGTTGAAATGTCACCGACTGGCTATCCTTATACAGTCATCTCAAACAAGGAGCTCTGTCTGTGAGCACTGATGCCCCACCCACCTGCAATTCAAAACATTTTGT
Source organism: Oreochromis aureus (assembly GCF_013358895.1). NCBI lineage: Eukaryota > Metazoa > Chordata > Actinopteri > Cichliformes > Cichlidae > Oreochromis > Oreochromis aureus. The sequence goes on from NC_052962.1 coordinate 18,051,332, forward strand.
TTGTGAGGGGCAGCCAATCACAAGAAAGCTGGCTCTAAAGTGAGACACAGAAGGTGAACTAACATGCTTCCCTGAGGTCTAGTATGAAATAAATAAGAATTCATTTAAGTCTGAGAATAAAAACATGGAGCATTATCAAGCCCCTTTAAATAATACCAAACTAAACCAGCACACAATTTTTTTTAATTCTTACATATATAACTTTCCTTCCCACTTCTCCAGCACTTGGTGTTGCGTAAGTTTTTACTCTTGTTTGGGAGTTTCCTGTCTGGAACAAAAAGTCCTTACTGGCTCCAGATTTGGTAGATTTCTGCTGCCAGCATATTGACAGTGCCTGACTGATCATATTACTGCTATGTTAACCCCCACACTCGACTGCAGTCAAAGAAGTGTAGTAGTCAAAAAAAATGAAGTTGTTTTTTTTTATTGATTTCTGTTAAGGCTTGGCAAGGTCTAACTCCTGGCTACAAAAATTTGAAGCCCCCACTGAGCTGGAGAGCAGCCTTCGGGGAGTGCGTTATTTATTGGACCAGTGGTTTCCATCCTAAGGGCTGGGACCTCTCCAAGGGGTCAGAAGATAAATCTGGGGGGGGGGGGGTCATGAGACCAGATTTTTAAACAGACAGGAAAGATAAGAAAACCGTCTGCAAATAAAAACCTGATTTTTCTTCTGTGACTTTCCTCGTGAAATATAGCAAGCACTTTTTAAAAGGTCACAAGCCAAAAGTTTGTGCATTCGACTATATAATATGTGTATTACTGCACATACAAGTCCTTTATAACTTCAAGTTGTATTCATCCTGTTATTTCTCATTGCTTATCTGTAATCTTGTGAAGTGTGTTATGCACACTTAGGCTTACTATAGTCTCATTGTTCTACAGTCCCATAAACGGTTAAAAAATTACCAGTCTTCAGGTTGCGTTACATAAAGTAAATGTTGTTAGGGAGTTTTGAAATCACTCTCAGACATTTCAAACCCTCTGATTATTTTTGCATTCGCTCTTTCAGTTTCGGATAACTTTGTGAAGGAAACATTTTTCACTGCAGTATTTTGGATGGCGCTCTGCGCAGCCTACCTGTGGCCTTGTGATGTACGAGATGATTCGATTGAGCTCTGCTGTGAAGGATGGCTCGCCTGCTGCCCACAGCTGCACTTCCAATGCTCTGGGCCCCACCTGGGAACATGCATGACGTGTATATTTATATATATTCCAGTGCAAGGAATACCAACACATCCAAGAGAATTCTGAATGTGGTTAAATAATGTATAGGAATGGCAGTAAAGTGTGCGAGCGCCCAGGTAGGAGTGCAGAGGAGCCAGGTCACAGGCACTGACCTCCGTCCTGCTGGTATTTGCCTAAGGCGGTGTAACATACAAACACACGTTTGCACACACAACCCCACCATCACCATCAATCCCCACCCCACCTAACTCAGAATGAACCTTTTGGTCACCATGGCAACCTCTGTGGGGAGTGGGGGGGGGGGGGTGATGATTCACTAGAATGAGTCAGAGTTTAGCCTTGGGCAGATAAAGAGACAGTGAGAGAAGAGCAGAGTGAAAGCGAGAGGGCGAGAGGAGTGAGAGGTGAAGAGGGGACAGATGCACCTACACACAAACACAGATGGAGGATGTAGCACTCTGCAGCTGAAGGGCAAAGACAGAAAGACGGGAACAGCTGTCATCTCTCTCTGATGTGGGGTCAGCGCTGAGCTGCGCCCCCTGCCCTCACCTGTCCCATCATGCCTGTAATCATGCAGGGAGTCGTGCACAAACTGGCCCAGCATAATAAATGAACTGGATGAGGACGCCACAGCAGCAGCAGCAGCAGGGTGGTAGTCCTGTTGAATCCCAGTGATCCCAGTATCTGTCTCCCACTTAGTTCATTTTTAAATTATTTCTAAACTTCATTCATAAATTTAATGTATTGAAAGTTAAAATTAAAAATGTAAGTCGTCCCCAAACATTTACAGGTGTAGTTTAATAAAACATTCCACGCATAAACTTTTATTTCCGTACTTCTTTACGAACCTGGCGCGCGTGCATCTCGTTCTCGTCCTCGTACGCTCGTGCCCCCTCCCCCCTCCTCTGCCCGTCGTCCATCTCTGCCTCCTCCGCCACACCGGGTCGCCGGGAAGGCGTCCCCCGATGCGGTGAGCTCCGCTTCGGTTCAATGCTGATAACGGAAAAGGCGACCCCTCCGTCCCGCTCCTCTAACCCCATCCACACCCGCGCGACTCCAGGTAAAAGTGACCCGACGACGAGGAGCTGGAGCGCGAGGAGAAACGGTGGGATTAAGAGGAGTAGTACTCCCGAGCGGAGGGAGACACCGCAGCGGCCCCTCCACGGCGCACAGGTCCGCATTCCTCCACTTCCGCGACGGCTCCGGCGAACATCTCCGGCGCTGTGCCCTGTGATTTCACTTTTTTTTTTTTTTACCCTTTTTTTCGGTTTTCCTGGAGGGCAGAGGAAAGTCCCAGCTGAGAACTCCCCTCCTCCACTTTCCTCCGCGACCTCCTCCTTCTCGTTAACCCCAGGGGAAAGTTGCTGATGACGAAGCGCATTCCTCGGTCAGCGGTGGCCTTATTGACACAGTGACCCCCGCTTTATTTAACCTATAACTAACTAGGTTATAATTAACAGGCATGTAGGTTAAAGAAAAACACCATTTCGTTTTTATATTGGGCAAACAGGCCATCTCTACCGTAAAAAACAAATGCTTTATTTATCAAAAAGATGACCAACTACTGATATTCTTCCACCATACTAGTGTGAGTCAAATAAATTTATTATTAGGGTATTAAAAATATTGAATGTGAATAAATAAAACTTCAGGCTGTCATATTTAAGATGCACAATCACCGCCTGTGGTCTGTACTTTTATTGAAGTTTGGAAAGTTTCTAATTTTATACTAGAACACTAAATGCTCATTTTGCTCCACATTCATGTCCTAGGCTACTTTTCATCAGAAATCTTCATGTTCTATGCATCTATTTATCACAAACCATACTTACCCAGTTTTAAGTAATTTTAGGTTCTTTCTTGTATGCTGGAGTATAAACACAAAATGAATGGCATCTGAGTAATATGATGCAATTATATAAATGTGTTTCCATGATACAGTTTAGGACATTTTCATTAATAAACCCTTAAAGTGCCCACAAATGTGCTAAATAATAAAAATGGATGGCTTCTAGTGTTACCTCTCCTTAACTTGAGATCTATTGTACAGATAATGACAGATTATTGTTATTAGATTTGCTTCTGGTGTGGGATGAAATTGGCTGCGATTTTCCCTAAATTAAACACACACAAAAAAGAAGCAGTTGCATGTAAATGAAATTGCAGTGTTTTATAGAAATGCCACACAAAAGAAAAGTCTGAAAGAGAGCTGTCGCTCTGCACCATCCCCCTCTCGGTCTGTCATGTAGTGTTGTTGACAGTTCGTGCACCCTTCCACCATACAGTGGAATGTCACAGCAAACACGTTTCCTCCGGCCATGTCTGAGTCTATTTAGTCAGTCTGTTGACAAACTGTACACAATATGCAGCCAGTAAACTTATCCCATCTGCTTTCTTTCTCTCTAATTCTCTGTCTGGCATGCACATGCATATACACAAGCTGCAGATGTACAGTATTTGCCGTATAGTAGCAAGTTTCCCTGCGAGGGCATGAAATAGGCATGGGTTCCTTTCCTGTCAGCTCTCTCCCGTACCAGCAGTCTTTGGTTGCTTGCTTTAAAACATTTCCTTATTTGGATGAATTGTGAAACTACAGTTTTGCGCATTTTTTTTGTTTTGTTTTAATGGCTTTAAAAACCTCTTCGACACCCTTTTCTGATTTCCTCAGTCTGGTTTCTTTCTTTTCCCTCCAACGTATCCTCCCCTGTTCTCTCCCCACCATCTATTCCTCTCCTCCCCTCCCTTTCACTCCCTGTCGAATTGTGTCCTTGAGTGAACTCGCTCGCTCGCACACTCGCTCACAGTCCCAGACAGCCTGGGCAAAGCCCAATACTCAGGGAGGCTCTAAAACAGCCACACACAAACACACTCACACCTCCCCCCTTAATCCGGCAAAGAAGCTCAATGCTATAGACGAGATTACCAATGGCAAGAACAGAATGTGTATTTAAATATTTTGCACCTCAGATACATACATGATATGTAACAGACAGATATACAATTTGTTATTTTTTTTTCATCACAAAAACCACCAAACAACACAAGACCACAGAAAAAAGAAGGGAGAGAGTGAAAGAAAGAATTAGGCCCCGCCAAGACTTTGGTGTCTGGGAAGCTTCACTCCTTTTGACCCCGCAGGCACACACACGCACACGCCCATACACGCACATGTAGGCACACGTACACACAAAAACATGCATGTCACACGAACGCAGCCGCTCCGTCTCAAACTCGCACACAGAAAACAAGAGTCTCTTTGGGGCCGTTGTGTAATTTCAATGTCTCTTTCCCTTGTAGTTAAAACAGCAAAACACAGGATGTTAAGTCTCCATGCTGCAGTATCCCCAACCCCCCGCCCCTCCCTCCCACCCACCCCACAGAGCAGAGAAACCATGGCAGAACGCAGAGGAGGGCAAGTTGATGATGGGCCTTCACAGCGAAACAGAGGCCCCCTGGCTTGGAGCTGGAGTCATATGTACAGATGCTGGTATTTCAAGAGCAGAAACTGATTGAGTCCACTTTTTCTCTTATGGGACACAACACAAGGAGTGCACAGAGAGGGACATTTGCTAGGCTTATGGCATTTCAGAAGTTGATTCGGGCTCAGATGCGGTTCGAGTTTGGGCACAAGACAGAAATGCAGAGCTGAGAGCAGAACACAGTTGCTGGTTTAGCAGAGGAGGAGAGAAAACAGGGGAAATAAACACAGAGAGAAAGGGCGAGTAGTGTGATCCTAGTTTGCCCACATTGCAGATACAGGGAAAAAATAAAATAAATAATGCAAAGATTTGGTGAGTTAGACTTCTAAGGGAAACAGAGTCCTCCATGTATCACAGCAGGACTCCAAGGGATGAGGAGATAGGTTTGTCTTTGTCCGTCAGCGTCTGGTATTCATCTGTCAGCTCCTCCTGGCCGTTCCCTCATTCCAGCGTGAGTGCGCACACATACGACTTCATGTGGTCATGTTTAGGTAGTGAACAAATCCGCGCATGCGTGTCTCGCGTTTGCGCGCGTGTGCGTTTGTGTATGTGCATGCTCGAGTACGTGAGTTGATCTTGATTGTCAGTGCTGGAGAATTAAAGCTTTAACTGTCCAAAAGCTGGCAGCTAAATTCTCACCCTTCATTTCGCAGTCCCTCACAAAGAAGTCCCCTTAAAAAAAAGGAAAAGAAAGAAAAGAAAAAGAAAAAATGTTTGCAAATCTGTAAAAGCTTGAATTGAATGCACCTGAAAGGAAAACAGAGAGAGGGAGAGACAACAAGAGATCAGAGGAGACAATAAAAGTAATATAAGACACACTTTTTATTAAAAAAACAAACATTTTTAGGTTATTTTAGTCAGAGCGCTGTGTCCATTTTGATGAAAATTTCACTTTTGCATTTCAGCCTAAAGATAAATATATGGGGTTTAACAAGGTAGAGAGGTTTTGAAATACAAACTGCAGCAAAACACATTCAAATTCACCTGTAACCTCCATTAAATTGGCAAAAAGAATGTGTAAATGTGGTCCTAGAGAGTGTGCAGAGCAGGGCTCAAAAATTACATGCAACTGTGGGCCCATGTCTTTAGCATTGTTTGGTTTTATAGGGTTGGTGGAGACCATCCTACACCCTTTTTTTAGTATTTTGTATCTTAGATCTAAAAAAAAAAAGAAACAATTTTATTACTGATGTCCTTTTCCCCCCATTAGCTCAAAAACAGATTAAAAGTAGCGTTTTTTACTGTAAAAGTTGCTTGGCACAAAATTGCTCATGCACACAGATATAAGCTTCGCACGACGAGGCTTAAATTGTTTTTGATGGGTTATTACTAAAAGGTGACCTGTTCCATTTATCATTGGACAAAAATACTGTTGTTAGTGTTGCTCTGCAAATAAGTGCTATCAGCACACATCGTCTTTTAGGTTGCCTTTACTGTTGGTGTTCTAGATACACTGAAGATATGAATTGGTCTTTTATGATCATGTTTATGGGGTAAGTCTAATAATAACAAAACAGTAATAAAAAAATGATTGTGCTTCTACATCCAGTTGAATATTATGTAACATTCATTGCTTTTCCATTCCTACGTTGTCCTCGACAGTCAAACACTCACCTGCTGTTACAGGCTTGTGACGCTGAAGCTGTCATCACCGGCTGGGTCCAGGAGCTGGCACAGCACCCCGCCACCCTGAGCCGCCTGGGAGGGGTAGCGGTGTCCCATGCCTTGGTAGGATTGCTGGGGCACAGAGTAGCCACTAGTGTCCTCCTGATGGGGCGAGGAGTCCAGGGGAGGTTTGGGGTACGGGGAGTGAGGCAAGGGCCCCTGCCGATGGCCCGTGCTCATGGCGTGGGAGGTCATATCCCGCTTGTGTGGGGTAATGGCAGCGGGAGGGCTGCGCTCCTCATAAAGCATAGGTGTTGCATGGCAATGGAGGCCGGGGCTGGGGTTGGAGTGTGTATGCGAAGGGAGGTGGGTGTTGAGGTTGGTGTGTGCGTTGAGGTGGGGTTGATTGTTGGAGTGCGAGAGAGGGCTGCTCTGTAGGTGCGATGTTGGATGTGTGTTTGTGTGTGAGCTCAGGTGGGGCTGTGTGCTGGGATGATGTGCGTCATGCGGAGTTGGAGTCAGATGTGTGTGCGTGTTTGCATTTGGGCTAGAGAGCGAATTAGCCGGTGTACTCCCATGTGGACTTGCGTGCGGGTTGTTGTGTGCGTGCACAGCTGTATTTGAGTGCGCGTGTGGGCTTGGGCTGCCGCTGTGCGATGTCTGTCCGTACCAGTAGGGGGAGCTGCAGTAGCTCGGCGAGTCGTACTGCGAAAACTGGGGGTCTTTCGGAGGGGGGCGGTGCGAGGGACTAAGTGCAGTGCCGCAGTGGGGTGTTAGCCGTGGTGAGGGGGAGCAAGAGGGGGAGAAGGTCCTCGAGGGGACAAGGTGGTAGGACTGGTGTGGAGGAGGGGTGGGCTTGGGTGGATAAGGGGGAGAGGAAACACTGGGTGAGAGGGAAGAGGAGGACTCTCCAGGGTATAAGGCTGGATATCGTTCCTCAGAGGATGGTGTGGAGGGGTGGGCTGAATAGGGGGAGGGGTACTCACAGGGGTCCTGGAGGTAGCTGGAAGGTGGTGCAGGATTAGGAGTGGCCAAAGGAGAGAGGCTGCTACTGTCTCCACTGTAATAATCCAGCCCTTCCTGAAACAGCCCGGACCCCTCTGGACCTACAGCAGACACCGCTGGTCCCACCGCTGACGTAGACGCAGCCTTGCCCCTCCCTTTGGATCCCGCTGGCCTCTCCCTCTGACAGGGAGACAGACCTCTGCCTCCTCTCGACCCCCTGCCCCGTCCTCCGACCCCTCCGCGCTTAGGTCCAGGAGCAGGTGTTGGTGAGGGACTGGATGGGGAATCAGAGTGCAAAGCAGAAACTCCTTCTTTTTCTAAATGTGGCTCAGTCCGTTTCCTGCGACCACGGCCGGGTTTGTTGGTCCCCCCGCCCTGGAAGAGGACGTTCTGGCTCCAGTTATAAGAAGGTCCCGAGGCACTCTCATGCCAGTCCATCATCAGCTTCTCCAGGCTGGACAGACTTGACTGGCCCCCTTCTCCACTAACAGAAACAACCTCATTCTGTTTGTACGTGCCACATGTGGAACTAGGGCCACTATTAGTGGCTGCGGAGCCAAGATGTGAAGAGTCAGAAGAAGATTCTGACAGACTTTCAGGGAAAGGTTGTCGCTTGGCCTTCTGGGGCGTGTAGTTTGAGATATCCAAGATGTCTTTGGACTCATTGGATCCATATTCACTATAGCCATGGTACTGAGGTCCAAAGCTGTCTGTTGACCAGCCACTGTAACCTTGTCTGAAAAAAAAAAAATAAGAAGAATACCAACATATATTATAAAATAAATAAAAACACTTAAGTAGTATTTGTGCAAAAGAGTTTTCACTGCTCTTTGTTGCAGTTTCACAAATCAGTAACAGGAGAAATCTCAGTGGCAGGCTATGACAATGCACTTGTAAGCTGGGTAAGGATGAGGAATATTTAGCCAAAATTGTAATTTTCACAAGGCGGGCATGGTGATATTGAAAATTGCATGCTCGAGTGAAACATTCTTACTGGGAAATATAATCATCAGACGTGATCAGGCTTTTCAGATATCTTGCACTTTTTTTTTGTTTAGTGTCAAAGAAAATATTTAATTACCTACATTTACATTTAAATTTCATTAAGACCAAGTCAAATGTGTCATGGTCCTGAGTCTGTCAACTCAGTGTTTTGTGTTTCTTTATATTATTTCCTGTGCTTGTTTATCCTGTTATATCTTTGGTTGAGGTTTGCCGTTTATTAAGGTTTTGTTCTGCGCCTGCCCGCTCCCACTTCTGTGTTCCCTCCGTCTGTCTATGGTGTCACTGTGTCTGCTCGTGAGTCTGCCAGTCAAGTTCAGTGTCCTGTCTGGTTCTCTGTGTCTGTTAGTTTCCTGTTTTATTCTGAAAGTTCATGTCTCATGTCAGTGTGTTCAGTTTCACCTCTACCCTGTCTCGTTAGCCGCATTTCTCCCAGCTGTTTCCCTCCTGTTGCTCATCCCTTAATTGCTGCTATGTGTATTTAAACCCTGTGTGTTCTCCTGCCTGTTGCCGGTTTGTCTGTGTTCCACGGTGTCCTGTCCCTTGTCCGTGTCTCTCTGCCTCTCACCCCATTCTGGTACCCTCTCAGGTTTGTCATTTAGCTTTCCCAGTTTAGGTCTTTAGTTTTGTCTTCCCTCTTGCCTGTTTTGCCATCTCACCACTGTGTAAATAAAACATCACTAGCATTATCATCTACTGCCTGCGTTTTTGGGTCCTTTCCCCCTTCAACACCAAAATGTTTGTGTGATAATTTAAGATTTACTTCTGTTAGTTAGTGTAGGATTTCTTTTAATGACACCTGAGTGGTAGAAGTGATTTACCTGAAGTTCCACTGATTGGCGTTGTATTGTTTGTAACCTTCTAGGGAGGAGGAGCTGAAGGGGCTACTTTTGGCCACAGACATGTATCCTCCTCCAGGTGACGTCGGTCCTGTTGAGTCCCCCCGCATTGCAGAGGAATGACTTGCACTTGGATATCCAACGTAGCCCCGCTTGGCTGTGGCTTGATAGCTAGAATAACCCATTGGACCGACAGGGTTGGCCTTGCCAATGTTGTTACCAGACCAGCTGCAGTCTGAGGATCTCTGTGGCACCACAGGAGAGGAGCAGGAGTAGCCAGAAGAGTAGTGGCTGTAAGAGGCTGGATGGGGGGAGCTAGGAGAGTGTGAGAGAGATGGAGGAGTGGATTTAGGATAGGTAGAAGTGGTGGGGGATGTTTGGGCCAGGCTGGCATAGCTATATGGAGGCCTGCTTGAGGAGCCAGGTGTCTGGCCTGAACCCTCCGCCCCAGAACTTGCACCCTTAGTGCTCCACTTAGAGAATGCGGTAGACCAGCTGTGACTGGTAGCTGGGCTGGATGGCTCGTATCCAGGGGTGGATGAAGCTTTGCGGGGGTCAGACTGTGCGGAGGAGATGTCCAGCAGGTCCGAGGAATCATCAGAGTCGAGCAGTGATCGGAAATAACCAGCGAAGAGGCCTTGGGAGTCCTCCCCAGCTGGCCCAACCCCTCTGCTCCCTCCTGGGCTGCTGTAGGCACCTCCCCGTCCAACCTCACAGGAGGAGAAGCCCCCCCTTGGAGATCCACAGAGCTGATACCCACCCAAGCCTTTCTGTTTATCCATAGGTCCCTCTTCACCCCAGCCACCTGCCCCATTGGGCCAGTCCTGCCCCATGGACATCCCACCCCCTTTGAATGCACCATTTTTTCTCATACGTCTCCTCCTGACTATTTTCTCACCCCCAGGCACTGTTCCTACTACACCGCCTCCTCTGCCCACCCCACCTCCACCCGCACCCTTCCCTCTTTTCCTAGGTAATCCATGCTCAGACAGGGGGCTCAGTTTCCGCTTTTTTCCAATAGATTCAAAGAAGTCACTGAAGGTGCTCTTATTACACTCTCTGCCTCCGATCCCCCCTGCTGCTCCTCCTCCCCGTCCAACACCGCCTCCTCTGCCACCCCGTGGGCGTCTAAACCCAGTGAGCCGGTGGAGCAGGGTGGATATTCCGGGGTTTTCTGAGGGGGTATGAAAACTTTCTGGCTCACTAGGTGTCCAGCAACGAGGGGGGGAGCAGCGGCCAGTGGCAGGAGGCTGGCGGTTTAAAAAGGCCAGTTTGGAGAGAACATCCCCATATTCGGTTTTGACATCATTCGTGTCATTGACATAGGATGGATAAGGAAAAGGGAGTTTAGTCCGTCGCCGCCTCCGGGGCTTCTTGGGCTGGTCTCCATTACCACCAGGGTTCCCAGCATTTGGAGGCTCCCCCTGTATTCCTGGCAGGGGCTGTTTAGGCGGTCGTCCCCGCCTGCGTTTGAGGATAACAGGGAGCTCTCCGGGAGGGAACATCACCATCACACTCTTTCCGTTGTTCTTCATTCGGAGGAGTGCAGTTGGCTCTCGGGCTGCCTCTGAGCCCTCCACGTTGCCATCATTACTCTTCTCCGTCCCTGTGATCGTTTCCAGATTAGAAATTTTGTAGCTCTTCTGTCGCCGGCTAAGGCTGACTGGAATGCGTGCCACTTTGACAACAATCCTCCTCACCTGTAAAGCAGACACAAAGGTAAAACAGCCGCGACAGCAAATTGACTCAATGTTCATTAGTGAATAATATGGCGTTATATGTAATGTCAAAAAGAAGTGGTGATGCAGCGATATGTGACTAAGAAATGAACTTACACCAACAAAACGCCCACGTCTGCCATTACTGGGAGGACATACCCTCAACTCCGCAACGGGTTCCTGCTTCATCGTTAGCAGAGATCCAGGGATTGTGGGCGTGTTCCCAAATGAGAGATGAGGGGTAGCGTGATCGTGGATGGCCTGGGCTGCCTGACGCTGTTTCATTACGCTTTTAGGGCCTGCTTTATGAACAGGTTTCGTTGAGGGCCTGGACCTGGATTTAGGTCCAGGTCTATAGCCGAGTCTGGGCCCAGGTTTAGGTATAGCTTTGGGAACAGGTTTAGGTACAGTTAGAGCAAGAGCAATGTCTGTGTGACTGGTAACTGCAGGGAGAACAGCCTCCACAGATGAATGCTCTTCTTTATCACCAACTGCCACCTCCTCCTCTTTTACCCTCCAGATCTTTTCCTCTAATACTTCCTCATCCTCCTCTCCTCCCTTTTCCCTCCCTCCTCTTTTTTCCCCATCCTCAATGCTTCTGCGGAGGCGTGAGGATTTGCGCAGGTGACAGGGAAAGCGGGGACGTCCAGAGCTACGGAGTGCATACTTTTTTTCTGTCTCTATGGGAAGTGGGGAGGAGTCAGTGTTTGAGTTTGGACCAGCAGGGACTGGACAAAACGTCGAGGGCATGTCTGTCTCTGCAGTTCGGACAGGGGCTGCCAGCTGATTGGTGGAGGCAGGATGATTGCCTAGCGCCAAAGACAAGGGCTGGGGTGAGTGTATGGCCTCTGGTGTGAGAGATTTGGAGAGTTCTGGCCCTACAGAAGCTGCGTGTGAGTTCACATCCGTGAGTCCACAGTTCTCCATATTTGCATGAGAAAAAGCCTGTTCATGCACATCTGGGTCTATGTGTGTTTGCATGTTTCGAAACGTCTCTGCAAACGTATGTGTCTCAGCAGTCGTGTGAGTCTCTGTCTGCCGCCGCCGGCAACTGCTGTGCCCCAGCCTCCTCTGAAGATGGAGGCCGTTGGCCAGGGCAGAAGGAGAGGAGGAGGGAATGTGGTCGGATGTTACCAGCGCCAGTCCATCATGAGAAGGATCCTGGAACCCCCCCTGGAGCGCGAGCTCCCTGGTCCAGAACTCAGCCCCTTCGAGCGCTTCGAGCTCCTCGAGCCCCGGCACACACCCCTTTTCCTCAGCCCGAGCCTCACCACAGCCCACTGGAGCCCCAGTTTGGCCTGAATGCAGGTGATCTGATAAGCTACTCATTCAGGAGACAGTTTTGCTGGCACTGAGGCAGAGAAACGATGGATGTTTTCAGATGTATGTAAATGGGTATTTCTTCTTTGTAGCTGTCGTCCTCTAACAGCTGGCAAGAAGACTCAAAAACCTAAAGACAGATACGAAAACAATATTACCAACTGAAAAGTAAGCCCATAAATATGTTAAAACCTCCTCCTTGAATTTAAGACATTTAATCCAAACCCCATGAACCTCCCCACCCCCCAAAAATGGCTTTTGCTAAGCATAAATTATGGAACACGTAGAAAAATTTGCAGAGATGTAATTGCGATTGTGAAATAGAATCGTCAACATTTTTGGCAACGGGCCATAAACCTAATCCATGATGCACTCTCCTCTATTAACTGTGCCACCCACACAGCAGCATTACAACATTAGATTACATTTACCATTCATATCCTGTTCAATTTGTTGCTTTTACCGAACGATCATGGCACTGATTCTGATTTTGATTCTGAGTTGAGCCTCACTCTGTCTGCCTGACTGGCTCTGTTCTGCAGGGGATCATTGGGTCATCAATACTGCAGTGGAGAGCTCACATACTTCTCCCTCTCCCCTCTGCTCCTGTCTTTTGCCCATGGTTGCTGGAGTGAGAGAAAGAAAGATAGAGATACAGACAAGGGGAAGGGACAAAGAGTTGAAGAAGGTGGAGGAAAATGCGGAGTGGGGGGAATGAAAGGAGAAAAAAGAAAGGAGGAGGGTGGAGCAGAAAGAACAAGAGAAAAAGAGATTAGTACATGATGTCACAGCATGCATCAGGCCAGACCAGAATCAGTATTTTGGTGCGGGCTGCACTATCTCATGCAATTATTTTGGAGGATGACTTGCAGTATAAATTTTTAAAGTCTAATTGTAGTTAGTGTTTCATTCTGATGTGTTCCAGCAGAGTGTGGGTACAAGTGTATGCTGGTATAAATACTCAGAGGATCATCAATACGCGACAGTAACGTTTTTGCCGCATGTGCGAAATTTGAGTGAGAGGATGTATATGTTGTTGAAAAATGCAAAGAAATTCAACTGTTGAATCATGTTGCACAGCAGACATGGGTGCGCACGCCCACACACACACACACACACTCTGTCACTGCTCATGCCACGTTTCACCAAAACTATTCCAAATGCATTACAAAGCTCTAGACTCTGAGGGTGCAACAAGAATGAGAATGTGTGAATAATCACATCCACCAGGGGGAAGCAGAGAGGTGGTGAATGGAGAGGTGTTAAGAGGATGGAGAGATGAAGGTGACAGAAAGACAGGAGCGATGGAGGGATTATAGAAACCCAAAGTATGGGGAGAAGTGCAGGCAGAAGTGCTGTGAAATCTCAACCCCGTGTGGTGTGAGACTCACATGTGACTGCATCCGATCACAAGTAAACGCAACATTTGCAAACTTAATTTATACATACGCACACGGCTGACTCCCAACACTGTACCGCACGGTCTACATTCAACACAATTATGTCCATCGTCAGATCTCCCTGCCTCCCTCTCCAACATATGGCTCTGATTAGGAGGGAGGGTGAAGGACAGGGAGAGAGAGAGAAAGGCGGGGATGGAGAGAGGGGGAGTGTGAGACATGGGAGAATGGGAGAGTGAATGGGTGAGAACATATGAAAAGGGTGAGAGAAAAAAGAAGAAGAAGAAGAAGAACAGGAAGGTGAAAGATATGATTGAGGCAGAGACAGGCAGACAGATTTTTGGCAAAATGAGGGAGCAAAAGTTGGTGAGGAGGAGGCGAGAGGAAGACAAAAGAGTAGAGGGAGAGGAGGAGAAGAAGTGGGAGAGTTTTGCTGTAGCAGAGTTTTGCGGCTGCACACATGGAGCAGAGCAAACCTCGGTGCTCTGCTGCTCTGAGGAATGACACAACTGGGACAGACGAACATGGAGATGAACACAAACACACTAAACATACTTTCTTTAACCCCTCACACCCCCCCCCATTCCCAGCGCTACCTCAGACTCCCCCACCCCTCCTCCGCCTCTCCCACTTTCATTCTCACTTTCTCTCTAGTCTAATTAACAGCGCTCATTAATTAAGGCTTCATCTGACCAGTTTGTGAGAGAACGAGAAGAGCACATGCTTTAATTAAGCATTGCGTCACATGCGCTCGCTGCGCACACGCACACATGCGTGCACGCGCTGTCACTCAGAGGCGCACACGCACCAGCGACACATGCCAGCACGCAAACGCGCATGCAAAACATGCCCCCACAGCTCCATCCTCCCACACACTCGCACATCGATTTACACATAAAGACAGACATATCACGCACACATGTGAACCCATGCACGATCACACGCCAAACAAAGACAAACATGCAAGTATCCCTCTACTGTGCTCTGCGGGGGGTTTTCTGACAGGGTTTTAGATGCCAGCCAATCAAATGCTCCCACTGTGATTCATTGTTTTAAGCAAACACTCCTGGCATCCATCAGCCGCCATTCCAATGTAATCACCGTCATACGTAGCGAATGCGTTTTGGTGCATTTTTTGCTGTGAATGGCTCTGGGGCTTTGGAACACACAGTGGCGTAGTATTGTCTCTGTGAAAACAGCCGAGGGTGCGCGCTGCTCCCACATGATGATCTGTTGAATCTGTTTCACAAAGAGCAGCTCTCGTATGAATGATACTGTTTGAACAGTTTTCATCTTGCACATTTTCTTTTTTTTTCTCTGAAAACTTTTAGGTCTAATTGTGCACGCGCGTGGGAAAGGAAACAGAGAGACCGACAGAGAGAGAGAGAGGCTCGAACCTCTCAATTTCCAGTTTGGGCCACTGGCCTGTTGGTGCGTAGTCTAAGAGGCGCAATGACTCTGTACATGGTAGCTGTAAAGCATATCTATTCTGTTCCCATCTATCTCACTGCCACAAAGGCTTGCAGACTCACAGGCCTGCCAGCAGAAACCCTCAATGAGGAACTAGACCCAGTGTGTATGGTTGTGTTTGTGCGCGCACGCACCAGTGTGCTCGTGTATAAGTGTGTCTTCCTGGGTGTGTTTGTAAAAGCACTCACTGAGCTCTAACGGGTGTGCAGTTGTTGCTAAGAGACAGGCAGCAGCACCGAAACAGCATGGGGGGGTGTAAGGGAGGGAGAGAGTGAGAGAGAGAGAGAGAGGTGGTGAGGGGAGGAGGGGGCTCCACCGAGAGGTTTAGACAGATAAGAAGAAGAAGGGGGGATGAAACAGAGGGAGCAAGATGGAAAAAGTGTATGTGAGGCCAGCGGAGAAGCGTGAGAGGTGGGGAGGGGGAAGTGGGTCAAGGGGTCCGCAGAGGCTGAGTGACACCGTGCAGCGGCTCGACTACACCGTCGGGCTCTCGTCGCTCCATCACCTCAACCCTGACGCAACCCCAACCTTCGGCTCCAACAAACATACACGCAACAATAAAATCCTTCCACGGAAAACATCGGTGAACGGAATCATGAGAAAAACACAGCAACACTGTGTGTACTTTCTAAAAATGTAGCAGACACGCGTGCAGGCAGCGGTTTGGGGGTATTTGCCTCATGTTTACCCCTTTGCCATAGGTGAATGCAAAGCTGATATCGCTCACATTTGGCTATTTGATCATAATTTTAAGTCTTTATAGATGCGAGGCTTTATTGTTTGCTTGTTTGGGATTGGTTTGATATCCAGAATACAATGTTCGGTTATCCAACACTTCTCAATGAAACACTGTGACCAAGCAACTTGTTGAGTCGTTGGCTGGCGTTGTCGCTGCAGCTTCACACATTACACATTACATAGTGCCAGTACCATATAGTAGCATTACATGATGTTGCACTTTAACACTTCGGCCCATAAATGCAACATTTGACGATCTACCCTGTATGACGAGTGACACCTTAGTATATATCAACGAAGACGTGGTTAGTAAGAAAAGCGAAGTCCGCCCTCACTAACTTCAGATCCAGTCATTTTGTTGTGTAAGCAGGCCTGAAATATGACAGAAACTTCTCAGTTCAGAAAAGACCGTCAAGGGTTACTCCTAGTAGGTTTTCAAGGGTTAAAGAAAGACAATACAGGTAAATCGATATGCCACACTTGATTACTTACATGAAGGTGTTTTTGTACGTACTGGAAGTTCTGCTGAGGTTTCAGGTTTACATATGCAAATAAGGCATTATCTATCTAAATATGAACTAATCTGCCTACTTTTCCAGAAGGGAAAACTGAACACCAGATAAAGCCAGGATCACAATTCTTGTTACATTTTGTTGGCACATTATAATATTTATCTGCAGAGTCAAAGGGAATGTCGTTTAGTACTTTATAAATTGGAAAATGCTGTTCACAACCAGAAAAGGAAAACATTTTTATGATTAAATCATACTATAAATCAACCTCTGAATGATATAGGGACAAATCTCTCTTCAGAATATAGACGGGAATAAAACTGAAGAGTCTGGTGTATGTAAAGTGGAGAGCTCCGGCTCAGAGTGTGAGAGACTCTAAAGCTACGAATTGTAAAAATGTCAACACATTTTTATTGGAAAGTAGTATTTACAGGCAAAAAGTTGGAGCATTAGTAGTAAGTCACCGTGAAACTCTTATCAGTCGATTCCTTGTAGCGAGACAATACAAGTTTATGAAATTTTATGTTAACTTATGTTAATGAGGTATTATCCTGTTAAGTATGCGCTAATTTGCATAAATGCCCAGTAGAGAAAGTCTGGAAGAGTAAAAGCACTAAATATGAGCAGTTTCTTTCCATTAGTCTGAAGGAAGACTTAACTTTGTTCATTCTGAGCTGCATTACAATACACAAGAATATCCTCATTTAACATGAGCTAAACCTAAACAGAACTTAGACATCAGCTTTAAAATAGCTGCCTGACATTTGGATAATAGGTATTTTTTCCCTTCCAAAAAAAGTTTTCAGTGTTGAATCTTTATTAGTTTAGCCAATTTCTCAAAAGTTTTAATTTAACTCAATAAACAAAGAGTAAAACTCAAGTTATAAGGTCCTGTCTCGACTGCAGTGCACTGCAGCCCAACAGGCAAAAACAGTGAGCAGCTAAGCTTTAACCATATGCAAACTCTTCTGATCAGCAGACCTGGGTTGTCTGAGAGCTTGAGGTGCTGGTAAGTGTGCCAAAGCGGTGTTACGTACAGATCGCCGACATGCCTGCGCACAAATTACCATCAACATCCCCTCAGAACAACGCTGAACCCTGGTGAGCTGCAGCTCCATCCACACACGTCAGTCAAACACAGACAGTCCAAGGAACACGCTTTACATACAGACCCCCCCCCCCCCCCAAACACGCAAACACCCACCCACCCACACTCTCTTTCACTCTGACCTCTCCTCTCTTTCTCACCCACTCACATCCCACCCGTCCTGCTGCCCCGCCCCCCCTCCGCAACCACCTTCCCAGCTGCAGGAAATTCCTAATGATCTCCATCATCAGTGCGCGCGCTGTATCTCCTGCCAAGAGTAGGCGTGTGCACGCACGCACGCACACACGCACGCACGTACACACACCAAAGATGCACACAAAGCATATCAATGAGCAGAGACCAACACATAAACCATATGTGCAGACAAACAAAAAGAGGCAGACAGACAGAAACACATCTAACGTAAACAGACTTCACACAGAGCAGATACAGTGGCAGCTCAGCCAAGGATGCACACAGGGGATTGGAGAAGTAGCTCCAAACACTAGACAACACAAAACCAGGACCCTCCACCACCACTACCACCAACAACAGCCCCCGTTTGACTGTCTCACTGTCTGCCTGTCTCTCTCCTGTTGTTTCTGCAGGAACCTACATGCTGTAGTTATTTTAAGACGAGCAGGACCGTATTACCCCTTCCTTCCTTAGCCCCTCCTCACTCCTCTTTCTCACTGTTCCTTCTCTCATCTCCCCAGTACCCCCCACTCTCGCACCACCACCACCACCCACCTCCTGCCCCTAGTTTCTCTCCCACAGCTCCCACTCCCCAACACCCCCTTCCTCATCTTCAACTCAGCCTGACACTCTCTCCCCTCTCTCTCACTCTCCTGCAGGCAGTTTACTGGCGCTGCTGATGGCCGCCCCTCATTCGGGTCATGTGACCAACTGCGCCAGCTGGGAACAGCGAGGAGTGTGCACATGTGCGCACGCATTGAAACACATGAACAAGGACACACATACACAGGGATATGTCTGGAAAAACACACGCACACAAACACACAAACACATGCAAATACAGGAAGATGAAACCAACCACTTAGGTGCAAATACAGAAACACTCCCACTTACAGTTCACACAGGTGCGCACACACGCAGACACACACGCTGATGCACGCTACACGCTGGCGCTGATGAAAACCCACACTTAACAGCCACACATACCGGCACACGTGAAAACAGTCACGCACATCCAGCGCACGCATCGAGGACACACAAACCAGATGCTTGGACCCCGACACACACTCAGACCTTGAGGCCAGTGTTTTGGAGAGGGGCCTCCGTGCTGCGGCCCTGACTTCCTGACTCCTCCTCCTCCTCCCTCCATACTCCTGTTCCACAGTTGCTGTGGGAGACGCTGCTGCAGCGCCCGTTGCCAAGGAGAAGGCTGCTGGCTGTTTGAACAACAATGGCCGCCTTGTGAACATTCCAACTGTAGGTACTGACAGCTCATCAGCCACAGCCTCAACATACACATTTCTCAGAAAGTGCGCACGCACACACACACACACACACACACACACACACGTGTACGGCTGACACTACACACCAGTGCTACACCACTGTACCTCTCTGTGCTGTGGTTCTTGGCCTCAAGCCTGTGCGAGGTAACACTTTCAGACACAAACACAATGAGGCATGCACACGAAACACACATACACACATCTGTGCACGCTCTAAGAAATTATGACTTCTGCTGAGAGGATAAGAAACCCTTCCGTCCCTCTCTGTCTACCTGCATCTCTTTACCATCGCTCTCTCTCTCTCTCTCACACACAGACACACACACACACAATTGGTGCGCAGTGCATTCATCCATCTTCCCCCTTCTCCCCGACTAGTCTCTGTCTTTCTCTCTTATCTCTTTCTCTCTCCTCCCCCCTCCACAGCCTCCTGCTTTCAGTCTCTCACTTGCTCCTCACTTGCTCATCCCCTGCCTCCCTCTCTCTCTCTCTCTCGCCGTCTCCCTTTCCGTCTCAGGAAGTGTGTGTTCTCACTCTCACGCACGCACACACTATCATCCTGGCACGCACATATGTGGAGGACACACATTCACACATATAGAGAGAGAGCCGCTCACAATCTCTTTCTCTCTTGGAAGGTAGCGAATCTTTTCGTCCCTTGGGGGCATACACTTCCTCAGAGAAGGAGGGAAAAGGGAAAGAAGAAAGAGAACTAGAAACAAGGGTGGAACGGGCAAGAGAGAGGAAGAGGAGGAGGAGGAGGAGGGAGGAAGATAGACAAGAAGGGTAGAGAAGAAAGGAAGGGAAGAGGGTGAGAACTATATTCACAGCGGGGATTTATAGACAGACCCCTTAGTGCTCTGATTATCTGTTCATATTGATGGGACGACATTGAAGCCACGCTGGTGGAACGTTGAGACGGCGCTGAAGCCAAATTGGGTAGTGGGGGGGTGAGGAGGAGGGTGGGTGGGGGGTGCGTGTTGAGGAGAATCACTAACAAGTCTCTGCTTATCCTCTGACTCACTGTTTTTAAACACACATACCCAGACACATGTATACTCACACACAGCTGTAAAAAAAAAAGAGAAACTCTAAGAAACACAAAGCTGCACATGTGCAAAGTATGATGATCCCCAGATAGGTGTGTGTGTGTGTCTGCGATGATGATGATGCGAGCGTGTTGTGTGCCCAGACACGGAGAGATGCTTCTTGTGCGTGCGTGTACGTCTGTGTCTGCATGTTTTCCCCATCTCTCGCTCCTCTTTAATAATTGAGCTGATTCTGTCCAGCTTGTTAGGGAGGTACACAGCAGCTTCACACTCTGTCTTTCTTTCCTTCTCATCCCTTCTGCGCCGGTCAATCCTTCCCTCCCCGTACTTCCATCTTTGCCGCTCTCCCGTCATTTATCACCCCTTCTCCTTCCTGACCCCTCTGTCCTCTCTCTCTCTCTCTCATGTGCTCTCCCTCCCTCCGTCCCTTCCCCCAGCTCTCTTCCCTCACAAATCCCTCCTGTTCTTTGACCTCTCTCTCGCCTTCTCCCTCAGCAGCCCCCCCCCCCAAGCCTCCTCCTCCACCCCACTGCCCTCCATCATCCCTCTCCTCTTGCCTATCCCCACACCCCGCCGCACCTCGCTCCATCCTCCAGAGGTGAGAGGTCGGCGCTTCCTCTCCACTGTCAGACTCAAACCGGCTGCAACCAGACCCGTTGGAGGGGGGGTACGGGAGGTAGGGGTAAGGGGGATGAAGAGAATGAGGACATGGGGTGAGGAAGGACATATAGGAAAGGAGAGACTGAAGGAGTGAAAAAGACAAGTGAAAGGAGGAAAAAAGAAAGGTGTGTTGGGGGAGGAGGGTGGCACTGACTGGAGGACAGGTGTATGGAGAGCAGCGGGGTTAAAGGAAGGAAGGAGGCGAGAGAAAAAGAGAAGGGTAGATGTCTCCTCTTGAGTCACCGCTTTTGGCGCGGAGGAGCCGTTTTATGAATGTATCGTGTGGGAGGTGACAGAATGGAGCATACAAACACTGCTTACACTAATGCTAAACGGTTGCTGTGTGTGTGGGTGCATCCGTGTGTGTGTGTGTGTGTGTGTGTGTGGGAGTTGAACCACGTTTACCTGCCTGTGGCAAAAGCTATTTCACTTCAGGTAACCATTAGATTAAAAAGAGTCATAAAAGACAGGACCCTTCACCCCAAGGACAAAGTAGTGACTAATTATTATTTTTTTGCCAGTAGTGGCTTGTTGCAGAGAAAAAGTTTTTAAATATGCCCAAAAATGTCCTTTCACTCTACATTTCATTTAGAGGTCTTTTAGTACATGATGTCAGTTTTTTCCTCCTTTTTTTCCACCTCTGATTTAGAAACAACAGCAAAATAAGCATTAATTTTGTTTGTATGGCGATACTCAACTTAGGCTCAGAGGACAAATCAGACCCACCACAAGGGTGCCAGCTGGCTAACTCCCTTAATAAAACTGACTGAAGAGGTTCAGGTTGTGTTTGAGTGGTTTACATGTAACCGTTTGGAGCTAAAGCGCATTGGAACAACTGGATGCAGTATGATATGTTACATAGGCCTTAAAAAAAGGTTGGGTTTATTCGTTTTATACTAGAAATATTATTGTTTGTTTATTAACTGGCCTCTGGCCTCCTGTCATTGCATAAAGATGGCCTCTGGGCAAATCGAGGTGAAAATCCCAGATTTAGAGAGAACCGCTAACAACTCTGAGCTCTATCCAACCAAATTCTGTTGCTTTGAGGACAGTGAATGGCTTATTTTGGTGTGTTGGTTAATCTGTGCTCTGCAATCAGTTACTTCTGTATTTTGGGAGGCATTTCAAGTATTATTAATTGCTGGACTCATTTAAGATAATGGTTTAAATTCCCTTTTCCCTGAGTGCTGCTGTGAAGGGTTCAGAGTTGAGAGCCACAATGATCTTCAGCTGTTGTTTCAAAAAAGAAAGAAACCTTCACTTTGTTGCATTCAGCCAGTTTTGCACGCAGCTAGAAGACAGATGCTTTGCAGAACTAAGGAGAGTCCTTTTTTTGAGGGGAGAATAAGCATTTGAGCAGATCCGATCTCCTATAGGAGATCCTTTCAGATTTAAACTCCGCTGCTTGCATGTAAGAATGCACCAATTATGAAGCTATGAGCCAGTGCAGATTTTTATAAAAATTTGCCTGAATGGCGGCATTTTTCCGGTTTTTTTTCTCTTTTGTTTTTTGTAGTTATTTATTACACCTTGGCAACAAAGAAACGGAAATCTCCAGTATGACAAAAATAACTAAACTGTTTCAAGGTCTTTCGAATCATCCTCACAATATCTTTGAAGGTTTAGCCAGCACAAAATTGGTAAACACCATTTTATGTTAGATATTTGGCCAACATAAAGGTGCATCCCGATTTGTGTGTGCGGCTCAACTTAAGCAGATGATTTGTCACAAGACCACAGAGAGTTTTACTCGGTGATCCTGACTCTGACGTGAACACCCCCGTGTGCAGAGCTGATGCATCAAAACCTCCATTCAACAGGTTGCACCATCCTGCTTAGCTCAAAACTTCCCAAGACACTGAGAAATCAGCGGAAGTCAGTGGCTATACTGTACCATCCCATGCCCTGTGTGTGTGTGTTTATGTGCGTGTGTGTGTGCATGCGCTTATACGTGAATATGTGCGTCCATTCTGTCTTCTCCATCTCCATGACGACCTCCATATCAAGGGGACGTCTGACTATGGCAACCTCACATGCTGATAGGCAGAGAGAGAGGAAACAGGTGATTGGTTGAGCTGTCGGCTGTCATATCAGCAGGGTGTATCTTTGTTACACGCACACAGACACACACATTCAAAACACACACACACACACACACACACACACGCTGACTTGTCTGTGCCATCAACCTATACGCCTACAAACTGCAGCAAGGCACAAACAAAAGGTACCTCCAAAGCACACACACACACACACACACTCAGATTTGAGACGAGATGTGGTGTGTTAGGTGCGCTGACCCTGCCAATGAGGACAGGAGGAACATCAACGGAGCTACAAGGCCGTTGCTATGACAACTAGCCCCGCTCACACAGGTAGGAAGCACAATGGGCCTAAGCTGTTATATGTTCACATTCCCTCTGTTTGTCACTCACTCTCTCAAACACACACACACACACACACACACACACACACACACACACACTACCATGCACTCAAGACAAGTCTGACAGACAGCGGCTGAATGCCAAGGTAAGGCCATTTCCTTTTCATTCCAGCATTCAGAGGGTTGAAATTATTCATTATGTCCAAGTGGACCTGCCAATAAGAGAACTCACTCTTCAACCAGCCACTGAGAGAGTGAGACTGTGTGAGTGAGAAACAGACAGACAGACAGACAGACAGACAGAGCATCACTCTGCATACTAACAGCACCTGCACTAGGGCAGCCTGTGCACGTCTCTGAGGGGCCCTTAAATAACGAACTGTCACTGCCCAGACACTGACATTGACTTCTCTCATCCCCTCTTCTTCTCCTTTCTTTCACTTCCTCTGCACCCTCTCTCTCTCCTTTTTTTCTTTGCACCCCCTCCCTCCTTTTCTACTAAACCACAGACAAGAGCTGATAATCACCACCATGAGTATGCCTTGTCTCCAACACACTGCCTCTGTTGCCACTGCAGGATGTGCTGCTGCTGCGTCCTGCCTTACTGCCGTGACAGATCTGGGGGGCTGCCGAGAAGGAAACCAGAGGGCTGGATGGATGCTCTGCTTCAGAAAAACATCTGTCCGCCAGCAGGAGTTGTGCTCACAGCTACATCTCTACTATGTGCACACTGATATGTAAATATATAGATATTAGAAAAGTCCCATCAAGCTGACCCACAGGTAAAAATCTGTGCAGACAGAAAATGAACAGAAGAGAACGTGTGTGTGGGTCTGTGTTTGTGTGTCAGCAGTGTGACAGTACCCGGGGTGCTACTGTACACTGCTGCCCTACCTTCACTGTACATATATATTCAGTGATAATGAGGCTAAGAGGTGAGAATCTTGTAAATAGTGAGGAAAAACAGGTGAGGGTACACTGGGTTCACTGCGCGCGCACGGAACTACACTGCGCGCACGCGCGTGTGTGTGTATGTGTGTGTGAGCGCACGCGAGTGTGTCTGAACATCATCATTTAAGGTCTAACCACACACGCTGCATGCCCACAGTAAAGCCCAGATGACCCAGCAGCACGAGCGGCACGCATGCAGAGCTCCGTCCAGGTGACTGCGCCGATGAGGTTAGTATAGGAAAAACATTTTTTTTAAAACTCAGAAAGAAAGCCAGAGGTGCGCAGCACAGCTGGCTGAGTGGATGGGGAGCAAAATTTGAGTGTTTTGTATATAAGTCGCGCACTCACCAAGGGACACGGAGTCTGGGGGCTCGCGCTGCCCGCTGGAGCTGTCGCGGTGTCAACGCTGGCTGGGGGCTCGCGCAGCTGTCGGTGGCGGCGCTCACTCCTCTTCCCGCCCGGGTCACGGAGCCGTTGCCTTGACGGCTGCAGCCGTCAGCGAGCAGCATTCCCCCTTCATCTGAGCTCCCCGTGTCGGAAGGAGATAGTCCTCCCACATCAATGTAAACGCTGTGTTCTCCCGCCGCGCGCCACCGTCTCGAGCGGCTCAACAGAAAAACCGCTCCTCTGGCTCACATCAATATCTGCACCACAAAAGACGGGAAAGCAAAAAAACAGAAAGGGGAGAAAATGTAAAAAATAAGGAGCAGGGGTGCTGCTTCACCGTCCTCTTTCTAATTCAGGTGCTGACACAGCCGCTTGCGAACACTGTGCTCCGGTTTGGGGTGACAGGCGCGGGACTCCCCACTATGCGGGAGGCGAAAATCGACCGTGCGCCCGTGCGTCTCTGCCTCTGCAATTCCAGCTCTCTGTCTCTCGTGCGCTCCGGTCTCCGCTGTGCCTCTCCAACGTGCCTGACTGTCAAAGCCATCCGGGCACCCGTAGCTGCCTTTACTTTACACCTCTGGAACTATGGGAACAGTAGTCTTCTGAAGAAAGAAAGCGAGTCACGGTGACGTTAAAGAAAGCGCAAACAGCAGCTATATATACATTACATTAATGTGTTTTAGACTCCAGAAAGATCTCTGGTGGGTTGGTTGGTAACACATTAAAATAAATGACCAAAAATGGATGATTCATAAAGAAAACTAAAGACCCGATGGTTAATGAAAGATTCGTTATTAATAACTTTCTAATAACAGCTTATTCAGGGCTCTGGGTAGATAATGGTTCAAGTAATATGAAGTAAAGTAAAGCATCATACTCAGGTGATGCATAAATGTTAGGCATTGGTAAAGGAATCCCAAAGTAAAAAGTAAATAACTAATATTGGAGCAATCAGTAATGGATTAGTGTAAAATTACATTGATTTACTGAAACAAATGAAGAAATTAATAAAGATTTACTGATCATAGTATCTTCCAGATCCACTATACGGTCCTGGATCCAGTGAATGACTCATAGCAAGTATCAGGTTTCTTTTTTCATTCCTTCATCACTTTTCTAGAAACTATAAAAACATTTTTGTATCTCTTGTTGGAAATCGTTAATAATCTCTGGTAAATTCAGGGAAATTGCTGATGAAACAATTACACAGCCGCTGAGGCTGACTGATGGTTGGTATTTTCATTGTCATGGTGATAACATCCACAATGAACACGCTGCAAAAGACTGCCATGCATTTACTCTACATTTATATTAACCTTGCTCAATAAAATGTGCACATTACAAATATTTTGTTTAATACCCATGAAGTCTATAACTAGAACTATTTGTTCTAGTCCTGTATTCACAAATCGAACAATGGTTTTGCAGATCACATGGATATATTTATTTACAAATTTATGTTTGTCTTTCACCTGTGATTGTAAACCTTTACAAAGCAGTTTGTGGAAATAATATAAACTGGTAGGCCCATTTAGTAAAAACAAAATCTCTCGGCGTGTGTTTAAAATCATAATAAAGTGAAAATGTCTCAGTTTAGTGTTTGTTTTTAATTTGAATCTAGAAGTTGCCAAATTAATAAAGTTAAATAGTTAAAAGAACTAAATTTGCCTTCCAACTCAATCAAAATTTTGACAGTAACTCGAAATTTGCTTTTAATCATATAATTTTATATAAGTATATAAGAAAAGACATCACAGTGTGACGACGTGACGGTGTAAGTGTCCAAGCACACACATAATCAGAGACATGTTCGAAAAAAAGATATCTGATCTTTATTACAACAACATGACAGGGGAATCTCATCATGAAGCTTACATTCATTTCAGACACCATCCTTCCACAGTCCTCTGATATATTTTTTTCCCCTGTTATGGATACCATATTGCCCTGCCCTCCCAAAAGGATGAAAATTGTATACATGTTAACTAGATATAGAAATCTTTGTGATGCACAGATATATTCGAGTTAAATTAAAACAAACAAAAGAGACAATCCATACAAAATTGCCATACAAAATATCAGACAAATAAAGCGCATTCCTGACCATCCCTCAAAGTTTCATAGCACAGTTTTAAAGGTAATTATTTGAATACAGTCATTCATTTGACCAGTTTAAAGGCACACGTTGGCGATAAGGTGGAAAGCAGGAGACAGGCGTGACTCTGATATCAGTTCAGCAGCTCTTTTTATCAGGAAGAGATAAAAACTGATCTCTGTTCAGTTAACACAGAACCTAGTACACAATGTACATAATCTATTCAGTGACCGCACGAGGTTCATTTTCGACTGCTTTTGGAGACTGTTTAAAGCAATGCGTGATAATCACCTGTTGCACCTGCGGTTCTTACCCTTACAACATATTTATCTCAGGCGAAAAGTAAAATCTAGCTCCTCAAAAAAAGAGAAATCAAAGGACCTGAACGTATATGGCAGCTGAACAGATCATGTATCCACTCGACTCCCCCACCCCCCCAACCCCAACACAGCCATCTACATCTTCTTTCAGTTCCTTGTTGTCATGGTTACACAGTGAAGCAACATTACTGCAAGGCCTGACCAGAAGAGCTCCGACTCGTCAACACGCCTAACTGATCTGTCCTGAACAGACTGCAGTGAACAAAGACAGAAGAGGGGAAACTGTCTTTAAACAGTTACAACAAAGTAATAATATGGATTTTTTTTATATGTGTGTGTGCATGTGTGTGTCCTGTATGGTACATGCACGTCAAATACCCTGAGAGCATGAGTATGAGTACTACAGCGTGCCCGTCAGTGTATTTGTATGCACGTGTCCGCGTCTGTCCGCGTCCATTTATTGCTGTCACGCCTGCCCTACACGTGTGCCGGTCACAGGTTTTCTCCGGGCTGGTACTGTGGCTCTGTGGCGGTGAAGTAATCCTCCAGGAAGGACTGCAGGTACTCAAAGGTATGCCTCTCATCAGGCTCCCGCCTCCAGCACTGCACCATCAGTTCATGGAGCGAGGTGGGGCAGCCCGGGGCACAAGGCATCCGGTAGCCCCGCTCCACCTGCTCCAGCACTTCGCGGTTGTTCATTCCTAAAAAGAGACATAGGCGGAGAGGGGGAATGTTGGCGTTTGAGAGGGAGACAAAAGGGCCATTTAAAAATGGATTTTAAAGAAAATGAAGATCTGACCACTTTCAGTACTGTAATTTATAAATGGCGCATAAACATCTGGAATTCTTTACATAGTAGATGTGAATGGTCTCAAAGTGAAACAGGTCTGTACATCAGGGGTTTTTTCTGTATATTTTGGAAAACTGTATAATCCCCAGCATTTCAGGTCTTTTATAGCCCTCTGAATTTGAACCATGAAACGTGCCAAAACAATCTTTGTGGTCCCCCGGCAACTTCAGCTTTTTCATCAACGCAAAATTCAGTTTAAAGGCACACAGATGGGCATCCAGTGAGCATTACAGACGTGTTATTTCAATCAGGAATGGTTTTAAATTTTTACGAGTGGAGTCACAGAACTTTATGATCCCCTCACATTACTGCTCTTCAATTAGTCTCAAATTATTCTTTTTGACAGCCCTCTACAAGAGGTTTGTAATCACAGCGAGACTGGCAATAATTTTCTGGTTTCTCTCTTTTTTTCTTTCTTGTTAAAAAAAATATAAATGTTTTGTCCGTTTGGTTTTTCCATGTGCTACATACAGTACCAGGGAAGCACATGCGTTTCATGTTAGTTTACACAGGAGGTTAGCAGGTTCCTCAGAGATATATTCTCCATTCATCCGCTGTGATTAGGTTTCTTTGAGAGATTTTGCAACTGCTTTTCCAGATGGTCGATAGTGTATAAAAAATTTTAAGAATGTAGATAAAAAATAATCCCTGGGAATTTCACTGTGGATAAGGAAAAACCTGTTGCTGCATGTGAATTAAGATACGGAGCAGTACCTGGATATGGCACACGTCCCTTAGTGATGAGTTCGGTTAGTAGGATGCCAAAGCTCCAGACATCTGACTTGATAGTAAAGCGTCCATATAGCGCAGCTTCTGGAGCCGTCCACTTGATGGGGAACTTCGCCCCTGAAACCATGGCAACACAGTGGAGATGCATAATCATATAATTAGGATAGGTTGTGTATAAAAATATAGACATGGAGGCAGAAGGAAACTGTTAATCACAGCATTGTGCGAGCGTGGCTCTTTTCCTCAGGCGCACACAGTTAATGTGACATCGTGTTACCTTGTCTGGCTGTGTACTCGTTGTCCTCGATGAGTCTAGCCAGGCCGAAGTCGGCGATCTTGCACACCAGGTTGTCTCCAACGAGGATGTTGGCTGCTCGCAGGTCACGATGGATGTAGTTCATCCTTTCGATGTATGCCATTCCAGCTGCAATCTGCACACCCACACAGACGACAGGTGCTCAGACCTGTGGTCGATTATAAGCTGTTTTCTTTCTTTTTTCCAGTGTGCCTGACTTTAACTCACCTGTGCAGCCATGTCGACCAGCTGAGGCAGCTTCAAACTCTGCCCCTCTCCATCTTTCAAGAAGTCCAGCAAACTTCCTGAAGTAAAAAAAGTTATAGGTGAGGTACAGGTGGGATCATGACAGACTCTTATATATACTGCGGTCCACCAGCTATGTGCATATTTCCTTTGCATAACGTTTTTGATGTCTTTTCAGCTTTTAGTAAATTCTGAAGCAATATTTAACCTGCTATCTCCACAGGAAAGTCTCAGAACACGCCCAGAAAAATACAGAGAATCTGGTTTTGGTAGGGATTCAGCGTTTTGTTTAGCGGGGAATCATGGGGGGGGGGCCTTAACTCTGACCTTCCACTTCACACAGTGCCACCTTAAGTCACCATCCCTTCTGCCAATTCATTATTGTGTGGCGTGAAAGCCTTCGCTGGTGACTGCTTAGGTTTTTGTTCTCGGTAGTTTGTTTGATGCCGAGCAAGCAGGATATCTGAAAAATGTCCTTTTGAAAGATGGATGAAAGTTAGAGTGGCAGCCAATTAAAAATAATTATTAGTGCAGGTCTGGAAGTGTGGTCTACTTATTTATTTATTTATTTACTAGAAAGATTTCATTACAAGATAGGGAGTTTCTGAGAACCAGCTTTAATTTCCCAAGAACTACTGCACTTAATTAAAGAAATCTACCCATTATTATTTGTTTATACGTTTATCCTGGTAATATGTGTTTATTATTTTGCTCTGTAGGTGTATTATGATGACAAATTCAGAGGTTTGTCACCTCATTTAGGGAAGTAAAAGCCAGTCCAATTTATGGGGCGTTCAAATGATCATTGAGGCTTCTACCTGCTGTAAGGGCAGCGTTTCATATCTACAGTGTGTCAACCTCGTGTGGCGGTTTTACTTTTCCTGATACCTTGGCTCATGAACTCAGTGATAATGTAAATGGGCTCCTCAGACACAACGGCGTAGAGCTGCACCAGCTTGTCATGACGGAGTCTCTTCATGATCTGAGCCTCCTCCAAGAAGGCCTCGGGGGACATGGTTCCTGGCTTCAGAGTCTTCACCGCTACCTTGGTGGTGCCATTCCACATGCCTGGCATACAGAAAAGCGTGTGTTAGCACACACCCCAGAACCTGGACGAATGCACCTGTCTTTATGTCAGTGTGACACAGGGATGGGTGCATATACTATACATCCACTGTACCAAACAAATATGACAACACAAACACCAACACATACAGATGTAGATATCTGCTTGATATAAATATCTGTATGTGGGACAACAGGTACACAACATGCAGGCTATTTTTGTTGTTGTTGTTGTTTCGTTGCATGCATATGACAGTTATTTCACAGAGCATGCATGATGTGTGAGAGAGATGAAGAGGGGGGGGGGGGTGTTCTGGTCTTACATCAAAACCAGCAGCACTTGAGCTACATGGACAGACAGAGCTCGGCCGGGCCTCAGGGAGAAACTCTGCACGGCTCAGAAAGCCAAAACACTGGGATTTGACAGAAATTGTCCATAAGTGTAAATGCAAAAACATCTTTTTGGCAATGCCAGGTAATTTAACTGGAATAAACATACTATCTCACATACACTGACATAAATAGCCATCAACAGGGCAGACAATGAGTGCTACCAACAATGTTTGCCACAGGACAGCAGCAGACACTACACAGGACAATGACAGACAGCTTTCCCTCTGTGCCTCTAGAGGGTGTCAGAGGTTGGCGGCGTCGGTCTCACCCATCCACACGTCCCCAAAGCAGCCCTGCCCCAGCTTCCGTTGCAGGGACAGCGTGTCCCTCGGTACCTCCCAGGCATCCCGCCCGAGACCCATGGTGAGCGGGGTGGAGTTGGGACAGGCCTTTGTCAGGTAATAACACAGCCCGTCATTAGACCCTAAGGAAGGAAGGAAGAGGAGGAGGTAGGTGGCAAGAGGGTGGAGATGGTTGGGTGGGGTTAAGAATGGATGAAGAAAAATGGGGTGAAGTGGTGGGTGGAAAGATAGAAGGGTGAGGGTGGGGGAGGTGACAAAGAGGTGAAGTGAGATGATGAAACATGCACATGCAGTCACAGAGGACGAGGGGAACAACTTTGCACACCTGGATGTAAAACACACTTTTTGAAATTATTATTAAGTATTTGCCTCAGAAAATGTAAAAACTGGTGCAGACTACATCTGACAATGATGTGTGCGCTCCTACGTCTGTGTGGTCTGATCCTCAGGTGTATTTGTTGAAGATACAGGAAGAGAGCAAGAAACACAGATCACAGGGCTTTACCGTGTTTGTTCCTCACACCAGAAGTGTTTACTGATGTTCTTCGAACTCAACAAATGCTTACGTGTTATATGTGACTGCTGCAGTTTTAATGTGTTTTCATTCTGGTGTGCGTCTGTTGTTATCTCGCCTCCTCTCCCCCCACACGCATCCACTCCCCTTTGGCCCTACCCATCCAGACTTCTCCGAACTGGCCGTTGCCCAGTTTCTTAATCAGCTGGAGAGATTCGCGGGGAATCTCCCACATATCCTTGGTCTTCACTGATAAGTCGGCCAGCTTAGGCATGCCCCGCTTACAGCTGCCAATCAAACGGCAGCACAGTCCCGCTGCTCTCTCTGAGAGCGAGAGGGAGAGACAAACAGGCAGGCAAAAAAAAAAAAAGGAAACAGGAGGAAAAGAAAACAGCAGGTGCAGAGATAAAGGAAGAACAAGACAGGTTGCTTATGCGCTTATGCAATTGACAAGTTAACCGAAAACTAAAGGCGCAAGGAGAAATTCAGCACAACAGACATAAACAGACACTCTGAACAGCAGCAGTATGTGTAGATACAAAAAGGCAAAACAGGGACACTTGAGTTATGCTGATAAAACTGTCAGGTGGCTTCTGATCATCACAAACTGCAAAAAAAAAATCACTAGCAGCCACTAGGGGGCAGATTTATACTGACAGAGGAAGTACAGGGTGTGAGCCCTTCTTGTTACACAAACTCTAAATAAAGCTTAAAAAGTCTCCAGTGATCAGTGGTTAAGGCACTCAGATACCTTTAACAAAGTAAATATGATTAACTATGTCTCACAAACACATCATTACAAGTTTCCTAACTGTGAGGCAAATCACATTAAAATGTATCAAAATGTATTTTAAACATAGTACGTCATTTTTATGAAACACCAAAATGTAAACTCCATTTTAATGTTGCGGCTGTTGAGGTTTACCTCAGTTTGATAACTTGAAAACTTAAAAGCTTATTATCCATCATTAAATTTGATTCAAAACATGAATCTGCAGCGTAAAGCAACTTAAGATGACACTTAAACACAGCGTGGGAGTATAAAGCCGCAAAAAAATGGAGGCACCACAGTGCTGCACGTGTGCAGTACTTGGGTTACTGCACCTACTTTCTGCACCACTCAAATGCTCTAATTATGAGCAACGCGAACAGAATAAATGTTGCTGATGCAGGTTTAAAGCCGAAGAGGCAGAAGCAAAAGAAAGCTTTCACACTCCGAAGGAGAGGCAGAAAGGAGCGCACATTTCCTGCATTTCTGTTACCTTGGTAGTGCACGACCAGCTGCTGCACGGTATCAAACTGTGATCTGGTGGTGATGTAGTAGCCGCCATTGTCTAGCTTACGAATCTTGTAATGCTTCACATGGTCTCCCTTGTTGTCGTCCCAGTCACGGATGGAAAGAGAGTAAGCACCTGCAGAGAGGCGGGAGAAGGGAGAGGATTCAAATCTGTGTGTGTGTGTGTGTGTGTGTATGCGTGCGTGTGTGTGCGCGCATGTGTAGCCATCTCACCCTTGGTGGTCTCGCTCTCTCGAATGAGGAAAGTTCCCCTTGGGTTGCCGTGACCCAGCAGCTGTCTCTCCGCATCCTTCCTTCCCATCTTCCCAAAATACCACCTGTCACCATGACAACATCACACAGGTCACCCACAGAAAATGGCAAACCCTCGCTTGACCTCTGCCTTCAGACTACATGTCAATCACGCAGCATAATCGCTTGCTTCAAACAGGGCATGTGCTACTGCTTGTGAACTCACTCCTCGGCTTGTATGGAGTCCACTGGAGCTACGTAGTTGGAGGGGATGTAACCCGAATGTCCGGTGTCCAGAGAGCGAGCTTCCCACCAGTCGCCCTCTCTACAAAAGACACACACGCACATGTAAAATTCATTGTTTGCAAAAAACCCGTGCTCAAGAGTTTTCGGTTACTGAGCAATGTCACTGTTTTTGAAAGAAAGATCTGTAGCTTTTATGCAAAATAACATGAAAATAAACAGAAATAAATGGCAGTTAGTAAGAAACCCACTACAGAAACCTTAATTCTAATTATGTTGTGCTGGTGAAAGAACCTATATAACCTAGGTAGCTGTGTGTCTAAAACAGCAACCTTTGTGGGTTCAATTCAGTTGCCATATGTATATATAACCCATAGAAAAAAACCAGTCTCAGAGTGCAATGCTGAGAAACAAAGGCGATTCCAAGCAGGAAAACACCAAAAATTCAAGTTTTTTTATACCCCAGTGTGTACGACTGGCTCTACAGAACACCACAATCTGGCTCTTACAGGTACTGTGTAATTATACTGCCAGCCAAGATCATACGAGGCATCGTTTTCTCAAACTAGAGACCCTGACGTACGTTACTTCTTGTTCAGTTATGCGCTGCAGTCTCACATTTCTTTCATTTGTTAACACTCTGGTCAAAGGTAGTTTGCCCTGTTCTTTGAAGGAAGCAGTGTGTCACACATCATTGAATTTTTTTTTCCTCTTAGATCAACATAACAGAAATGTGTCAGAAAGAAACTTCCCTTTGTGATAGTAATCAAACAAACGACCGCTGAAGCGGATTAGCATTTCTGTTTATTTTGGGCTGTGCTAAAAGTACCGAAACAGGCTTTTTAACACAAGCACAAACACTTGAACACAGAAGTGGTGGCGAAGTAGGTTCAAAAACAGATATTAATTTATGAATAGTGACTCTATTAATCATTTATTGTCATTTAAAACATTTTTCATCAATGTTACTTTTGAAAAAAAAATTACATTTCTAAATTACCCCAAACTTTTGAGTTGTAGTGAATGCCTGCTGGGAGCAGCTGTGGTTATGTTTGATGAAGTGAAAAATGCAAATAACCTCTTGAGGGAAGATAAATTAGGCTTTTTTAGCAAACCAAATGATCTTCATGTAACTAAAAGTAAAACTAAAAGCTTAGATCGGAAAGGAGATTAGCAGCTTAGGTGTGAAGTTGGAGTAAAAGAAACTCCAAAAGCCTCCCGTCTGAATGTAAATCATCATATAAATGGGATTCGGGATTTCTGAGCAGGGCAGAGTGTTTTGTTTTTTTTCCAGAACAAAAGCTTGTCAGCATTGCCAGCAGCAGCTGAGACCTCTGGCAGTTCACGGTGTTAATGGGTGGCATTTAATTGCAGCCTGTGGTATTTAATGTATGCAAACAAAATTAATTACCTCTCAGAAGTCCTTAGTGATTTAATTTAACGCCTTTAACACAGATCACATTAACATTGTTTCATGAGCTCCTGACACAGATTGTCGTGTTTCTTAATGATGGAGATGTATTTATGTGAAAAAAAAAAGAATGTATACTCACGTGTTGTTAATAATTTGGAATTTTTCTCCTTTCTGGAAAGTGAGGTCGTCCTCAGTGCGGGCGTCATAGTCGTACAGCGCTATAAAGAGAGTTACTCCACCACCTGCGCATGTGTTCAAACAAAAAAGCGCACACAAGAAGAGAATGACTGGCCGGTATCGCCAAGGTCTTTTGAATATGTCAGTGCAGACATGGACTGAGAAACAGCAGGAGGCCTGATATGATGTTAATTGTTAAGAGGGACTGCAAATTCATCTTTCTCACAAACACACACACACACACACACAGGCGCAGCTCTACCTGTTATGGCTCCTGATCGCGGGTTGATTTTGGTGTTGGGGAATGCGCTGTTGGACAAGAAGCCCTTGTTGAAGTCCGGGATGGTCTGAGTCGGGTCGGGACAGTATCGGCCCTGATTCAAGGCCACGGAGCTCCCACCTGCGTTGCTAGGAGACAGATCCGCTATGTCTGCTGCTGCTGCTTCTTTGGCAGACTTCTTCTGCTTGCAACAGGCACACCCCATGATAACCAGCACGGAGACGGCGTCTGTGAAAGCAAGCAGCGTTACAATAACAAGACAACTTTTTTTTTCTTTTTTCGAATGCGAGAAGTCAAAATCTTCTTTTTTCAATTTTTTTTTTCATTATTTTTCATTTCTTTTTAAAAATTCTTGCAAATGTATTTCAAATTCATTATTAATTAAATAATTAAACTAGCGTATTGATACTTGTCACACTATGTTATACATTAAATTAAACCCAAGTTATTTACTTTGTGAATATGTGAAAGAGAAAACGTTTGCTAAGGCTGGACCAGAGTTTTGCGTTTTGAGGGCAGATGTCCTGGGAAGTGGGCACTGCAGACTCTCGCTGCCTTTAGGAGGACTGGGACCTTAACTGTGAAAGTGTTTGATCCGCTCAGAATATTCAACATTTCGCTTTTTTGTTGTTGGTAAAGTTTGCTAAAGCTTGGCTGTTAAAGGATACTGATTTTTATGGAATAAAAAAAATTCAGATACAGCAGATTATAAAGTCAACTGAATGAGTGCCAAAACATTTTTATCCCACTGACAATCCTACATCTAGATGAACCGACTCAACGTTCTTGGATTTGCTTTACATAGATGACTGGGCGTGCATCGAGACAGCTTATACGGTTTAAGCAAGAACATCCAAGAGGTGCGATCCTAAATTTCCCAAACGGTGCCCATAAAAAGCAAAAACTCTACCCAATCTAAAATGTGGCTCATCTCCTCTTCAGAGTCTACTCATGCACCTCTACATGCTCTTACACTCAAAATGCTTGTCCTGACCTCTTTACGGTGACGCTATATTAAAAAGGGGAAAACCTGGGGTTATATTTACTGCCTTTGCACTACTTAACACTTTACACCGCTAGATTTCATAGCACCATCTTCTCAGCTGTGCTTACGCTGATGCATGCACTGCAGGCAGCGCTAATAACGATGATAACGTTGAAGCTAGCGCCGCCATATTGGTATATGACGCGTACCACAAGCATCTACTTTCTTGTTGCATTACACGACTGTCAGTGCACGTCGGATAGACACGCGTGTCTCTGTGACAAATTTGCACACAAAACCCGTTTAAACTTTCACCAATCTCTAATACCAGCGATACGTTGAAAAGCCTTCAAAGAGACAGACCACATTTAAGTCCGCCTACATAATTTCCACAATCTTTTTATACAAGCTAAGACTTCAAACACAAATCAGTAGAAAGTGAAACCAACACAAATCGACATACAGGGGGTTAAAAAAAAACTATGGAGAACTGTAAAGAGAGAAGTAAAAAACTTTAAATATAAAACTTAACTTCCCTGAACAAGGAAGAGGAGGAAGAAAGCAAAGAAGGGGTGGAGGTAGGGCGGGAAGGAGAAGTTAACTTATTCTCACCTGATGTCTTCCTCTGTCAGATCATCTGTCAATCACCATCGCCGCTGGAAAAAAAAAAGAGGGAAAAGGTGAGTGACAAGGGCTGGAATGAGAAAGCGGGGCAAAGGGAGGATGAGTGGCAGAGAAGCGGAAAGGGAAAAGGTGGTGGAGAATGTGAGAGAAAGGCTCGAGAGCGGTAAAGCATGAATAAAGAGATGTGTGAAGGCAGAAGTGAGGAGGCAGAGAGGTTAGAGAAAGAAGAGTCAGAGACAGCTCGAGATAAGGATAGACAGAGAGAGATGTGAGGTTAGCCACTTCCCTTTTTGCTTGTTTCAAGAGAGGGTATTCAGCCATTCTCTCTGGTCAACAGCTGTGAGTGTGAGTTTATGCATGCGCATTAACACGCCTGCTTTCTGTGTTCGAGCATGTGATGAAATAAGCCTGTAAATTGTCAGGATTACAGCAGAGTAACTGACACAAAGTGACCGTCTGTAACAGTGCGAAATGCCTTTGTGTTGATAAGCACGTATGTATGCAACCTTGACTTCCAGTTTCCAGCTAACTGTCAGGCGTTGCCAAAGCTAAAACTATCATCGAAAGGAATGTAAACGTGAAAAATTAGGTTGTTTCCAAGATCATTTCTTCATGAAAACCTAAATGCACCACTCAACAGTTTATTAGTTTTGCTTAGCTTGGTTCAAAATTTGGGAAACGTGCTTATTCCCTTTTTAGAGAGTAAGCGGAAATTATCGAGAGGTCATCATTTTTTCCAAATATGAAGCCTCTGCCGAATTGAAGAGGTAGTGGAGGTCAATGAACAAAGAACACATTAAATGCCACAAAATAACTAAAAGAAGAAAAAAAAACTGTCCCTGATTCAGTTTCTTTTTGGGGTGGCGGCTCAGGACGTAGAACAAGTCACCTCCTAATCAGAGAGGGTTGGTGGTTCCATCCCCGGCTGTTCTAGTCTGCTCAACTTTGAGATTCTCCCGATGTGAATATTAGATAGAAAGCGCGCAGGAAAACGTGCTTGTAAGACTGTGTGTGAGTGAGACGTGTTGTGTGGAGCAGAAAACCATTTCATTTACACTGAGCTGGACAGTTTTAGCTTTTGGACTGTATGTCATAAAGAAACAGTCTGGCTTTTCATGTTCTTGTTTTCTCTTTACACGTCAACCAGAAGAAAATGGCCACCATCACATCCTGGTCATAGTTTTTTCTCCCTGTTCTCAATAAAAGCGCACTAATAAGACAGTTTTCTCTCTATAATGTCATATAATACAAAGTCCCTTCTGTTTGTTTTACCCTTCTTGGTTATTATGAGGTGGTCAAAAGATTAAACAGTGGTGCCCAAAGTTGCCTTCAAAAGACTATGAAATAATTCACATCAACTTGCTTTCTCTGAGAGCTGTTGTAGGCCTCTTCATTAGTTTCAGCTAGGTGTAGCTATCAGACTGATAACTGCGTACACAATGGCCACGGGATCCAAACTGGCAACCTTTCAAGACAAAACCTCCAGGCTACAGCCACCCCACCTACTGAGGAATGTGGGGGAAGTCACACAAAGGAAGAACAATACAAGTTATAGCAGCAGCAGCAAAAAAAAAAAAAGGTGATTTACTTTCATTATAGAAAACACACCAGAGGTCCAAGTGAGCAGCGACAAGTTTGTCCCAGCAAAAGCTGTTCTAACCTACATCGAGACGACCGCGCTCGAAGCGAAAACGCACATGTGTGCACAATCCTGCACGCACACACAAACACTTATTCCCTATCAGGTTGGCCATCATGAGAGCTGCAGGAAGTTAGCCCTGTTTGAGTTTCCTGTCCACCCCTGTGATCGCTCCCCCCTTTTCCTGGAAACTGAGGACAGAGTCCACACACACACACACACAAACACCCACCCACCCCCAGAGCACACACCCACACTTTCCTCTGTGTTGCTGCTGTTGTCTACTCCATGCCCACACCCCTCCGACAGCAGTCGTTCATTCTTATTCCCTTCATCCTCCCTTCAGCTTCTCCTTTCTTTGTGACAGTCCACAGAAAGTAGAAGTGACAGAGGATGCAAAAGGAGCCTTCTCCCTTTCATCTTTATCTCCATTTCGCCCTCTCCCTCACCTCATCTTCTTCTGCATGTCTAAGACTGACAGATGACCACAGGTTGAACTGATACAATAACAGATATGTTTTCACATACTGGAAGTGTTTGCAGGGCGGCTGCAAAACCCATTGTTCTCAACTAGATAATAAATCTCTCATCCGCCATCTTCTCTGCACATAGAATAACATCTGATTATTAACAGGACCGTACATCTTTACACCTTAATTTAAAAAAACAAAAACAAAAAAAGGACACATGCACACACTTGTGGAGGTCACACAGCACAAAGCACAGCCTAGAGTGAGGTGCAAGGCACGCAAGTGTGCTCCTACATACCAGTAAGTGACACAGTCAAGATACAGATTTAAACGCAAACCCATATGCGAGTATTTCCTCCTCGTTGTTGTTTTTTTTTTTTTTTGCCTTGTGATAACATTCAGGGTTTTGGTTTCGGTCTGCTATTAGGTAGATGAAGGTACTAGAGCAGACTATGAGTGTGGGTGTTTGGTGGTATTGGCAATGAGTGGTGAGGTGGGGGTTGCACAGTCAAACTGATACCCTGCATATATGTTGTGACTTGTGTAAAAAGAAGCAGAAAGTGCGCTAAACACCAGCATGCGTAATGATCCAGCAAACAATCCAGTTCCTCTTTACACCATAATGAAAATGAGACAGCAGACGCAAGAAACAGCTGTAAAATGAACGGCTTTCAGTTTTTAAAAGATGTGTGTCAAGATTATTATCAGTAGGTCACTCATATGTGCACACACGAAACCTTTCACCTTATGCTCAACAAAATGCCACACTCTGATATCACATAACACATCAGATTTGACCATCCTGTAAGTGCACTTACTCTTTGCATCTTCTTTTTAAAAAACGCAGGTGTCAAAACTAAACTTCTGACTGGGTGCTGCACGTCAACGCGGATTTTTTTTAATAGCAGCTGACAAACATACAGAAGACACTATAATAAAACTCTGTGAAAGAGAAGCTGCTTCCTCTGGTGGGGAGAAGTGCGGTGTTGGTTTGTGATACGTTCGTCTACAACAGCGGGGCGTTTTAAACCATGCGCTAATCGCTGATATTTGTTTCAGATATTAAAATGCTGGAGTTCTTTTCGCAGACTTCATGTGCTACTTCGCCCAAACACCCACATTTCCCCCCTCGATGGCTGGAACGGTACAGTTTCCTTACGCATGGTTTTCACTTGATGTCATTGCCGGACACACTTTCGTTTAAAAAAAAAAAGAAGAAAAAAAGTCCACAATAAAAATTTTTTTAAAAAAACAACAAGAAGAGGAAGCCCTGATGACTTTTTAATGCCAGCTCTAACTGCAGTGAGCACTGCTGATTAAATTTCATTTATCTCCATTGTCTCAGACAGGAGACATAAATCTTGGAAATAGGACTTCAAAACCTGGGTACCTGCATTTCTGGGTTTTGCTTTTGTTGTTTTAGGTTAAACTAACCTTCAGGTAAACAGAGTGGGAGAAACCAGACTGTAAAATATCCTGCATTCGACATTTTACGATGTAAAAGACGTCAATGGCATCTTTTTAGAAATTCTTGCAAATGTATTCAAATTACAGCTTTCAGTCCTCAGGGTAAGTCTCTCCAGGCTCTTCCTGGGAGACCTCTGCACGCAGAGTGAGCTGCATCCACAAACCGACATCTTCACCTTTCTCTGCAGATGTTCAGCGGGTTTAGGTCTGAGCTAAGCTCGACCAACCAAGGACAGAGACAGATGCCTGTATTAGCATTCTTTATTGCCACTACTGAGCAGGTATACTCAGCTCTCAGCATAATGTGGTGTAATAAATCTTCTGAGTGTCTTATTTTATTTTAAGAGGCCTTGCTTAAATCAAATAAAATGCTCTTACTTGTCCATTATATTCCATTCAGCTTCGTGCTAGTCAAAATCTGTGTGGCTCCACAGACCTGCGTGCTACACAAACATCCGTCATGATGCCACAAACTAAAGAAAAAGGGGTATTTCCACTATTTTGTGAGACATACAGGAGTGTTACATAAAACTTATTTAACATTACCAGCACTTACTTGATGATGCCATGCCTTATTGCCTCTTGCAGTGCCACTCCAGCACTTGCCTCAACTGTGTGCTTCAGATCGTCACCTCACTGAAAGGTGTGGTCCAGTCTCATGGTGTTTCTCCACTGACCTCTATGCATTTGGCTACGTTCAATCTTCCCTCAATTCTGTTTCCCTGTTCCTGCCTCTGAAAATAAACCACCGCGCTTCACCGATGGGATGAGATTAGCCACGCTATGAGCAATGCATGGTATTTGCCAAATACGGTGGTTGGAGTTCTTTCCCAAAAGTTACTTTTTCTTTTTTTTTTTTTCTCTCTCTGTCTTTTTTTTTCTCAAACTAGTGAATTTTCTTTGTCTGCGTGACAGACGGGTAAAAGAAAAGATGCGTAGGCATCTAAAAATACATGCAGCAAAACAAATACCAAAGGTGACAGACTGAGCACTCTGTACACTTTATGTGCAAAATGCCTCTTCTTTGAGATTAAGTTACGAAAGTTAAACTGAGTATCAGTGGATATAATGTAGTCAAAGCAAAAGCACCTGAAAAAACTAAGTCACACTTCATTGACTACAGTCACCTTTACTTCTGATAAATGGAGATCTGCTGTGTGTTCACTCGGAACAATTAAAGGAAGCAAATAAAACCACATTCATTGCATTCTTAAAGAATCACAATAACATCACCCTCCACCACCATCGTCACTCTCACAAACATCTAAAATCTGGAGGACACACCCTTTCCTGAACAGTGGACTGTAGATAAGCCGACCCCGCGGGAAAACTGACTGCAGCAACACACACACACACACACACACACACACACACACACACACACACACACACACACAGTTTCGTATTCTTACACCAATTCTGCACCAATCTTAGACTCCCTCCACCCTTCTTCTCCCTCATCTCTCTTTCCTTACCTTCCTTGCACTTCACCTCTCTCTCTCCCTCTCTCTCTCTCTCCCCCACTGACTCTCTCACCCATGGGCAGGAAACTCCACAGGATGCAGAGTGTGAGTGGGGCAGGAATGATAGGACAATGGGAAACAAGCTGTCACTGAACCCTCACACATACACACACAATAGCACACACACACTCTTAAACACAGGGAGACAGAGCTGGAAGGCAGCAGTGGAAAAGTAAGGTGCCTTGGTTATCGGGATGTCCTGTTTCCACATGATGTCATCATATCCTCCAGATACAGAGGCCCCGAGCTGGCTCGGCTGGAGGCGTATATGAGCGTTTGCGTGTACTGAGCCTGAACACTTTCAGCCTGCTTCTAAGGAAATAGAGCATCACTGTCTGGTCCTTTGGGGTCATCATGAAGACTCTCCCTCGGATGACGGCATGGCTGAAAACGTACAGAAACTTGTGAACTCGACCACACCACCACAGGGGTGCAGGGGTGTGTGACTATCAGGCTGCAGGCCTCATCTTGTATGAGTATCACCTGTCACGGCCCTTCTCCAGTCCTTAAGAAAGCTGTGCGATGTGACTATGTCATTTTCTAACCTTCTCACTAAAAAAACGTATCCACGCCCCTTTCCTTCCTGCCTTGCTCCAAGGCTAAAGACAGGAACTGACCTGGTAAAGAAACAGGAAGTGATGA
Source organism: Oreochromis aureus (assembly GCF_013358895.1). Classification (NCBI taxonomy): domain Eukaryota; kingdom Metazoa; phylum Chordata; class Actinopteri; order Cichliformes; family Cichlidae; genus Oreochromis; species Oreochromis aureus. The sequence goes on from NC_052962.1 coordinate 18,093,407, forward strand.
AGTCCAGCCTTGGACAGCCTAATCCTGTTTCTCCCTGTCCAGCCCCTAAAAAATTTCTGGCCAACTCCCTTGCGGATATTTCGACGTTTTAATTTTAAATCTGTTACCTATCTGTAGCTCATATCAGTGATCGGGGCTGAAAAAAAAGGCATATACCTCCAACAATGAGGCTATGATAAAGCCACAGAAACCTCTTATACCTTTTCCTCAAGGTGGTTTCCTGAAGGCATGTGGCCAATTAGTCACATTTAGTGAAGGAATGTTTAAGGCCTAAATGGTGAACCCTATCCAGGCACATTTTACCATAAATCCAGAGCCTGTATTATTTATTAAGCCGTTATTAAAGAAAAAGAAGAAGCTAAAAGGGCAATAACTAAGGTCTTATATTGGAAATGATCCCATTTGAGAGGACCAACTTCTCTGGTAAATTCCGCTGTTGCAAAAAAAGAAAAAAAAAATTGCACTATTAGCAAGTCTGATTTCTAAATATCACCCTCTGTGACATCTGGCTATCATGAAGAGTGGAAGTAGGCTACTGGTAAACCCACACTTGATTAACTTCTCATAACAAGCAGACAAACTTCCTTTTATTTTAAACAGACACTGACGTTTCTCAATTTTCCCCAAAAGCTCAAAATCAACGACAGCGCCCTGTGACATTAGATAAGTGGAAAATATTCTACTTATTTAGGCTTGCCGCTTTCAGCTCGCATCCTTTTAACTCATTACAGTTGAACTCTGACTCTAGTCAAGCGAATTTACTCACAAATAGGGCTGAGGTTTAAAGAGGGCGCACAGCCCACCTGTTGAATGACCCCGTTTGGTGGTAAAGCACCTGTTTGATTTATTTATTTTCATTTTTTGGTTGTTTTTTTTGTTTTTTTTAAGGCTCAAACACCGTGAGCCAGATGGCCAGATGTGTTACACCGCTCTGATATTTACTTTGGAACAGAGAGCAGAAACTTACCTGACCAAAAGAATTCACTCCGGAGAATCCTCGAGTCGGGGCGCTCGGGGACGGAGGTGGATGAAGCGAAAACGCTGTCCGTGGGAGACTCACAGGGGACGCACAGGAGTGAAAGAGCCGCGCGCTGCTGCTGCTGCCTGAGAGCGAGAGGAAAAGGCGAGTGCGCGCCTCGGCCGGAAGGCTCGGGGAATGAACTTCACGCGCACAGCGAGGTCCACCCCACATAGGAAGAGAACGCGTGCAGCGGACAGTTCAACAGTATCGTTACGCTTAACAGAAACGGCACATAGGAGTGTGTTCTCGGTAACTATGGCGTCAGACTGAGCTTACGGTCACGAGCTCAACTTGGTTAAAGCGGTAAAGAAATGCGCGCGCAATTGAGCTCACGATAAAGCAAACCGACAAGAAAGTTTTAAGTTTTTTGTATTCTCCAAAGAATGCGATAAGAAAGCGATTATAAAACGCTCCGGTTCTTCAACAGTGTATCCTACACACAGCTGGGGGAGTGTTTGCAGTCTCTTCGTGTGGACGATGCGCAGATGCGGTGGTGAGCTTACGCGTTTAGCAAACTCGTGTGAACGACAGGAAGACTGAATAAGATGTGTGACATCCGCGTGCAAGAACGCAGAAGTGCAGCAGATGCTGTGCGGCTGTGGAGTGCGGCGGCTCACTGTGCCGGCTCCTTTCACTCTGTGATCTGCATATTTTAACAGAAAGCGGACAGATGTTACTGGCACACCGTTATAATTAGAGTTGCACAAGAAAAAAAAACTTACCTTCTAAAAGTTTTTTTTAAGCCTCTGTCGCCATCATGCGGTTTGTTAATGTAACTTAATTAGCCAAAATTGCTTATAATTCCCCAGTACAAGAATGCAAGATTTAAAAAAGCAAAACAAAAACACAACACTGTTGATTTTGATAAAGTAACTTTTATTGTATATAAAAATACAAGCTGTTTGTCTCATCTCAGCCTCAGTGTGCTGCAGACAGAGAGGGCTGAGTCATGAGTAGTACTGGTGTGATCAATGGCGTTTGTCTGACAAGCAAACATTCAGCAATGAAAACAATCTGAATCATCACACTGATTTTGATATGCCAGGTGTGACAGGAACATGTGCAAGACGGCACCACTTGAGGCTCAAGTGTGAAATTAAAACCTGATGATACACTTCAGTGCAAAAGAAAAAAGGAACAAAAATAAAGACAAAAAACGGTAATGCAATTTAAATACATAACATTCCAGGCGCAAAGCAGCATCAAAACATTAACACTGAAACATACGATATGAATGAGCAAACATTCACTGTAGTGTGTGTGTGTGTGTGTGTGTGTGTGTGTGTGTGTGTGTGTGTACACAAGGATTGGACTGTGGTGTAAATCACAGCTGGCTCAGCATCTGCAAAAATGTGTGCAAGTGAAGCGAGGCGGTCATCTCATGTAGTGTGTAATGGCTCGTAAGATGTAAAGAAGTGCCGCCTGTAGCCGGGCTTCCATCACTATTAGGTTGGCATGAACCTTCACCCAAAAAAAGAAATGAAAAGAAACATGTCATTTCCTTCAGTTCACAAGGTGACGTGCTGTAACACTTCCTTCTCTGATGACATTTAAAAAAGGAAGGACGCGCTGAAATGCCAAATGATACATTAGTTGATTCTGAGGGTACCAAAGAGAGATGACGTGTTAAAATGTCAAACGATACGTGACTGAGGAGGCCAGGTTAAGTGCCTGTTTGAACTCGTCATACCTTTTCAGAGTGTCTGAAGTGTCTCCAGAAGGAGTGGTAAATGCGTGCTGTGGTCTGCTCGGGGTGACAGGCCATGGTTTTTACAAACACCTTCAGAGAGCGTTCCAGCAACACGTTCACACTGCCATAGTCGTAATCGTCGTATCTGGGCATGCGGAGTGACATAAATGTTAATGCCACAGTAGAGAAATGTTAAAGGCGGCTGAACTTTTGCATGCGTGGCAGCTTTATACCCACCGTATTCCATAAAGACAGTGGATGTAGTTCCACAGAGCTTTTCTTAGAGTGTGAGTATCCACGCCTTCATGCATGGCAATCCTGTGGTAGGTCAAGTTGCACACAATCTGCAAATTCACATTACAGTTTGCTCAGTTCACTCATTTTATAACTTTATAGACTTTATGCAATGAAAAGATCACCTCCTGTAGGCCATTATACAGAATACAGACTTAAACACTTCCAAAAGTGGCTTCCCTTTTCAGACCTCCATCTTTTATATACAGTCTAACCAAACTGGGCGATGCTTGTAAAATTCACAAAAGAAGAATGAGCTGTGATTGGTGTCAGTCATTTGTTTATTTACCAAATAATCTGGAATAAGTGCAAAAAAAAAAAAAAAAGGTTTCTGTGTGTTTGCAGTCTACTCTAAGCCAGGAAAACCCTTTTCTACAATACACATGTATTCACCACCCACTTCTTTTTCCTGACACTAAGCAGTTTTATTTCAAGTGTATAAACAAACAAGGAGGTCAACAATATCTCCTCCCATTCTTAGTCTCAGCTAGGTGAAGTAGTGTAACACGCACTTCAACAGATAGACCTTTCATATCACCCACACATCAGCCTTTGGTGAAGCGTGATGGTACCTGGAATTTTTCATCCAGTAGCTGGCCCATATCTGGCAGGAGCCTGTTGAGCAGAGAGAATCCATGGTCCTCCCATGAATAGTCCTACACATGAGACACAAACATTAACAATGTTACCGTCTTCAAAACAATGCACACAAAATCAAGGGGTGTTGCTCACTATAATAAGTTTGACATAGATTTTAAAAAAGGAAAAATATGCCTTAACAAACTACCTGTGCTCGCATGGTGGGTGGTGACTGCTCTCCTCTGGGAGCAAAGTCCTCATATCTGAATTCTGGTTCCTCCACAAGACGCAACACCAGGTCAGGTGGAGCGCCCCTCACCACCGCTAAACAAAAAAAACAGAGGAAGTGGTGAGTCAACAGGTGACTGAGAGTGACGCAGGGGTAAACAGTCAGATCTGTACCTGTAGGTATGCTCTCGCTCCTCTCCCTTTCAAAGCGAGTAACCATCTCCTCCTGTGTGCACTCCTCCTCCTCCTCCTGCTGCTGCTGCAGCTCCACCATCCTCTTCATCAGCACCTCCACCTCCACCGCTCCATCAGCCAGCTGGAGAAGATCAGATAAATAAAGTTGGCGGTTTGTTGTTTCAGTGTGTGTTCACAGTTTTCTTTCCTAAGTGAGTGGGTATCTTTTAGCCGTTACTAAACTTTAAATCAACTACCTCCACCTTCCTGTCATTTTAAGCCTGAGATCAGAACACCTGACTCACCTCGTGCCTGCCGTCCTCGTGAGCGGGGCTGTGTGCGGGGCTGTGAGGACTGTGAGAAAGTGATGGAGGCTGAAAGGTGTAGCCCCCAATGTGGTCAGGTTCTGGGTTTAAACCACAGCCCCAAACGAACGAGCACAACGAGTGAGCGTGCGCCATGAGCACCACGGCGTGTATCAGTTCAGCCAGTGACCAGCGAGGCTCTGCTCCGGGGCACACCAGTTCCTGCAGGGCAGATAGGCAGATGCTGGGCTCATACAGTTTCAGACTGTGTGTTTGCTGGGGGTGTTACCGGTTTGGCATTTGTTGGTGGTTTGATTTGCCTGTGTGCACTAGAGATAAGCAGCATTATCTAATTTAGCAATTTCCCTTAACTGCAATTTAAGACAGTAGAAAATTCTACTGAAGCACTTTGATACACTTAAACCTTAAGAAGATACCAATCAGTGTTATGTTAGATCCTGTTAGATGGTTTTGAAGTTTGCTTACAATTTAAGTGCTAATGACTGTTGTTAAAAGTCCTAATCTTTTAAAAGCAGTTGCAGATAGATTTTTGTGCATGTTAACAATATGGTGCCTTGTAGAGAAAAACAACACATGAAAAAAGCTTCATTTAGGGTTAGCCCAAACTAGTCACCCAGTGCTACACCTGAGCACATCTGACCTCCGGGGTCAGTTTGTCTGACTCAGGTGATCAGTGTGCACAGTTAAGCACACTTAAGCATGGTTCAGTTGAACTCAGTTGTGATACATATCTGGGGTGACTGTGCCAAAGAAGGGAACCACCCCGCCCAAAAAAAGATATCACAATAATATTGTCATTGTCAGTTCTTTTGACCATGATAATGAAAATCAGATATTTCACTCTCACAATCCTAGGTATCAGATTTAAAGAGGCAGAACTACACCTGTCTGTGCTGATGCAAAATGATAGTGTCTGAAAAATCAATCTGCTACTCTTTATAGGGAAGACAATTAGGTGTTTACCACACAGGGAATAGCGGCTGAGTCACTGAGGGAGGGAGTTTGGATTCAAGTCAGAAATTAGAGTTGGAGTAAGACACAGGGAGTGAGTGGGCGAGTGGGAGATGTGTCTGACCTGGATGTGCTGCTGCGTAATGAGCCAGGGTCTGTGTGCCAGCAGCTTGTTGAGTGTTTGCAGGCTGCGGAGTTTGGCGGGAGCGTGCTCCAGGCCGCTTAGCCAGCTCTCCTCCCCTCCGGCCTCCAGGAAGCCTGCGCTGTGCTGCTGCACCAGGTATGAGCAGTGGTGCCGAGCGGCAGCCTGCGAGACACAAAGAACGGTCCAAGTTAACAGCAGGGAAGAGAAACTCTAACCCTGACCACTGGAAAAAAAATGCTTCACACATCTGTGTGTAACAAATGCATAATGTAGAAGAAGTGTCACAGGTTAAAACAACAGCTGAACTTGCACAGGTGAGTACAGTGAGTGGTATTTCTAAAGTGTAACAGGGTGGTAATGTGATGCAATATAGAAGACGCATAGATCGCATTAACAGAAAGGCACTAACAGTCTCTGGATGTCCTACTGTCTTGCTATGAAACAATTTCTGAATGTCCCTGAAGGTTTCATTGCCATTACTGTTCAGTGACCATTACCAAAATGTGTGTTATTTGCCAACTGAATGCAGATGTTTAAGCATTAAGAATGCGACCTTCTAAATACTCTATTATACAAATATATGATCAAATCTCAAATCTGTGTTCAGTTAGTACAGCAAAAAACTGCATAAACATTTTTCAAACTGAAAAAAACAAACAAAAAACATTTACGATCCAATAAGCTATGACAAGTCCAAGGCACACCATTATAATATTACAGTATTAACATCTAACTGAAGCGACATTACCAGGTTATACTACAAAATGTCTTAAAATTATTTCAAAATTCTATAAACAAGCATTTCTTTTCTTTCTCACAATATTATAATAATGCATTTCCATCAGTAATAAAGGCAACTGCAATTTAATACAACTGCAATTCACAACAACAGCTGCTCCACGGTGCTTTATATTACAATATAAAGATTTGCACTCAGCGACAGTGGGGAAAAAAAGAACTTCCTTTTAACAGGAAGAAATCTCCTGTAGCACCAAGCTAAGGGCAGGGGAGCAATCTACCATGACCAGCTGGGACAAAAGTTGGTGAGATTGCATCAGGAGTGAAAAGAGGAGAGTGGGAAATGAAGTCCCAGAGCAGCCTGAGCCTACAGCTGCATTAATAAGAAAGCTTCAGGGTCATGTAATCCAGCCATAACTATTCATAGTTTTTAGTCACCAACTAGCCAACTCGCTACCCTTGCCATCACAACCAATAAGAGACAGTAGTACTGCAGGACAAAAGTGTTGGTTTTTTCTTCACCTGTCTCAAGCTAAGACCACTTTGATCATCTATCCATGGTGGAAAAACTAAGATATAAAACGAAACTATGAATTTTGGGGACTTGTGATGCATATTCTGCCTCTGCAGCTTCTTTTTTTCAAAAAGTCCCTGATGGTGATGAAGTCTCTCCCAGAACTCCAGTTTTGTGACATCTACCTATATCTTGTAAAGAATCCCTCAGCTTGCACTGCTACCAGGATGAAAGTTTTCAAAGTACAGACTGGAGGACAATGGACCAGAGTTCTGTTTTGCCTTCCAGGTGGGTGTGTCCCAGTAGCTCTGACGTCAGGTGAAAACTACAAATAAGAAAGTTTCAGACTAATCTTAAAAGAAGAGAGAGTGTCTGTCTCTGGGATCCAAAATCGGAGCTGGTGTTAGGGAGGAGCCTGATATCTTTATTCTACTTTTAGAATTTCTAAAAGTAGAACTAAGAATCACAAGTAAGCCCGTAGTCTGACAGAAAAGTGCTCTGTTGAGATAACATGACACCTGAAGGTCTTCAAGATATGATGGAGTTCGATTAGTCCAGATTCTATGGTGAGGAGAAGAATTTTAAATTCAGTTCTGGAGTTAACATGGAGCCAGTTAGAAGCTAATATGAGAAAAACATATTCACAACATTCTGATCATAGGCAAGACAAGCGTCCAAAATACGTAAATACATAACAATGAAAAATACTGAAAAATACTGGCAACAGCCAGTGCTACCCCTCAGCGTCCTAGTAGACACACCTATGGTATCAATTTCAAAATCCTATGTCGCCTTATTCTTAAGTTGTTCAGTCATTCGCAAGATTTTCTGAAAACCTGACCTCTCACCTTGAGGTCAAGGTCACTGAGAGTCGAACTCTTCAGAGATTGTTAATAGAAGCACGTATAGTATCAACTTCAAAATCCTTGGTGTCTTCCTTCTCAAGTTTTCACATTCACAAGACTTTCAGAAAACCTGAGCTCCGACCTTGACCTCGAGGTTGAGGTCACAGATTACAACTCTTCCGAGATGTTTAGACACACCTATGGTATGAATTTAAAACTCCTTTGTCACTTCGTTCTTGAGTTATCACGTTTATAAACTTGGGTGTCCACGTTGCTGCCCGCGCAGTGGGGTGAAGACAATACCCCCATCAGCCTTTTATGACTGAGGGGTAAAAAGGTAAAAAGGAGGAATTATGTGATAATCCACTATAATCTGGTGTTTTTACTTAGTTAACGTTCTCATTTGTTTTTGTTTTGCTTTTCCCTACACATTACTACGTGTCACGACAAGAAGCCATGAAGCAGGAATTCTGGAAAGTCAAACATGTGGTGGTTAAGAACAGCTTAGAACGCCTGCAGCATTTAATAACAATGTCAGTATTTAGCACCAGTTTATTGCTATAGCAGGAGAAAGCAATACAGTTTTTATTGCTGTGTTTATATTTCATTCTATCCCTACTGAAAACGGACCATTAACATCAGTGCTTGCTATTGTAATGCTCTAAGTCAGACTTCTAAGGTCCCGGAGAGAAGACAGAGGACAACAAAGGACCTGAGCCTTCTACCTGCACACACAGTCACTGCTGTCAGACAACACATAAGTGCGTTTCCATAGCATTCACACTCATCAAATGCTCAGAACTCGTACTAAACATCACACATCAAGTCCACCAGTATTACCCACTGCTCTGTCTAACTAGTACATCAAGCCAATTAAAGGTTCTGGTGTTTAAAAATATATATAACTTTATTACGGCAATACTTAGGACCAGTGAAGACAGAAGAAAAGATACAAGTACCCCCTTAAATTTAAACACAAAAACCCCTAAAAACCCCAACTCATCCACAGTCTGTTACTTGAACAGTTGGGATGTTACTCAAATAATATCTAATCTAAGATTTTGTTTAAACAGTAGAAAAGATTAAATGCAGACCAAAGAACTATAATCATTTTGTATCAATAATCGTCTTTGACAAAACGATTTAACCTCAAGTGTCAGAACTACTACGATGGAAAAAAAATCTAAACCAACAATCTCGTCTGTTTGAGAGTGAGAATTTATTTTGATGTTCACAATTGTTATTTCTTTATTTGGTTCATCGTGCATGCACACGGCTGCAGTACACACTACATATGATTTCTTTTTAAGGAACTACATATACTAATTCACATTTCTCCTACAAAAGACCTTAAAGGATGCTGAATAGTGTTTTACAAACAGTCCAAATTATGACAAAACCCCATTCCAAGCAATTTTTCAGCTTTCTGCTGAAAGGTAATTAAAGTTGGAAGATACATCAGGATCAGGATGTCACCGGCTAAAAGACATTTTTCTTACCATGACAGCAATGTAGTGTCTCCAGTGACGGGGCAAAGGGCCGTCCATCTCCAACAAAGCATGCTGGGTCTTTAGGAAGCAGCAGAGGTAGGCTGGGTGCATCGCCATGACCATGGAGATGTGATCCACACGCCCCAGCGAAAGAAAAGATTCAATCAGGACGTCCTGGTTTGGCCCTCCTTTTAAAATCTAAAGAGGAAAAACAAACAAACAAAATACCCATAACTGAATCCTGAGTAAACTTAATTAAGGTTTCTTCTTCTTTTTGAAAAAGAAAATAAGAAGAAATCTTAATGAGTCACATTATGAGCTAAGACATTATCAGCCACTAGCTTTGGCAACTCAGCTCGGGTATTGCATCTGTCGAATGCAACAGGCAGTGTAGTATTGCAGCAGAATAAATAGCATCATTTCAATGAGCAAGTCTCTTAAGTCATTACATATGTCTGTTTATATAAACGGAAAATAATTTAAAAAATAAACTTACATAAAAAACCCTGTGGAAAAAAATATATATATATAAAGACTAGGCCAATGGAGATTCAAATATATTTAAGTTTAGAACATTTTTTTATTTAAATTATATTTATATGAAAAGATTAAGTTCAAAGTAACAGCTGTTATAGTCAGTGTTCATTATGTTAGCAGCCTGAAACAAGCCCTGCAAAATCACAGGATTAGACATGAAGGCCAGCTGTGTGCCACTTTGACATCAACCTGAGGGGGGGAAAAAATCTGGCATCTGGAGAGGGTGCAAGTCTGACACACAAACAATGGAAATAGCAAAAACACATTTAGTATTCCGGAAACACACTCTTTTTTTATTAAGTTGCATACACACCTCTTTTGCAGGGATAAAGGCACTTGGACCCGAGGCCAGAGCCCGAGGTACCTCGACTCCTTGCTCCTAGTAACAAAAGAAGACACAAACAACACGTAATTATCAATCAGTTTGTACTTGATTATTGCTCTGGTTTATCAAAATTTCAGTCAAAACTCCAATCAACCCTAAAGGATTCAACTTGTCTACGGAAATCAACCTCAAACGCAGTTCATTCCCGTGACTGACACGCGAAAAATACCTTTTCAGACTTTTTCCATGCACAAAAAAGTTTACCATTGGAAATATTCACATTTATCCAAATCGCTGACATGCTTATACGAAATATGTTCAGCTTAACAACGCCTCAGCCCTCCTTTAGCTTGCCTAGACCTTCTTTTCACCGTAACAGGACACCCGTTTCGTAACTAGCACGCTTCAAACTTCCACGTTTTACTAAAACACGCGTTAAAACTCACCGACATCGGAAGCTCGGATGCTAAACGTTGCCCTGTTTGTTATTCTCAACACAAACACAAATGAAAGGCGTCTAAAGCAGCCTGCCTTTTTATTTCTAGAAGCTACACTGAGCCGTGAAAGCAGTCGGGGGTGTGTCTGCTGGTGGTGTGTTTTTCAGGCACCGGGAGGGGGCGTGTCCGGTCCGGTTGTTTGTGCACACCGCTGCAGAGTCTTGCATCACCTACAGTCTGATGAAACCAGCAGCAGTCCGGTAGCAATAAAAATGACCATCAGCTGATGAGTGAGGTAAACCTACCCTACCCTTACCCTAACCTTATAACGTCATCATGCAAAGTAAAAGCAGTCCTCCTGAGAGTACCTAAAAGTCCTTTAATGGTACAAAAGGTGCCCGAGCGTTATTGGAGTAAGATTTTTTCCCTAGCTCTCTGTTACTGCGGTCTGCAAACCTCACAGAAGAAGGGGAAGCCTGTCGGTGAATTGTGCATGCATTACCTGTGCGGTCCGCAGGAGCTCGACGGCTCTCTCCCGTACTTCCTGCAGCGGACACGACCTGGACAGCCGGAGCAGATGCAGAAGAGTTTGTTTACTCAGTCGCCCCGAGCCGTGCCGGTCCAGGTCTAAACACTGGAGAACCCCCTGGCTTAACTCCTCCAGAGCCGCTCTCCGCTCCCCGTCATCCCTGCTGCACAGTCGCGCTAAGCTCTTCGAAGTCGGTCCAGCATCGGATTCAGACTCGGACCGGTGGCCACACGAACGCCGAGCGGCGGGCACTCCTCCCGGCTTGCTGTCTCCATTAGCCTGGCAGGTAGCCGCGGGATTACTGGCCATGTCCCGGAGCACCTTGGTAGAGCTGCCTGTCGTTACCGAGGAGCAGTTAGCTTAAAGTATTAACTTAACGCTAACCCTTAACGTTAGCTGAAAACATTGATTCTTCTTCACTGCCACAACCTCGAGGTATCTGCCGCCGGTCTTCTTATTTTTACTGCGCAATCGTCTGCTTCGCAAATCATTAACACCGACGAACCACCTTCAGAGAGCGCCTCCTTTTTTTCCCACCCGGCTTCCTGACCGTGAACACCGGCTGCCGGCGGTTAGCTCGCTACGCTAGCAGATGCTGCAGACTCTTTCAGCCGCAACTGTGACGATTTCCGGTAATGAAAACAACGCGAGCCGCTGATTTATATTTGGACTGAGCATCGTGGACATAATGCCGAGTTAAACTTAAAACTATCTTGCGTAAGGCACCGGGAATAATGTAGAGTTTTCACACGCTCCTTCCGCTGAGATCTTGGCGAGCTTCCCCCGTGCAACGTCATCGTGACGTATGCGAAACTTTCCTGTGATAAACAGCAGGCGGCAATATCTCTTTAAATACAGTAACAGTGTATCCATAAGTGCCTGTTTTCTCTTTTCTTTACAAAGTGAGCATGTGTTCGTTTCAGGCGTTTTTTTAATTTTATTTCTAATGCCTTTGCTCATACTGATAAACAGGTTGTACTCAAGATGATACATGAAGGGGTTATATATAAAATAAAGAAATCACCTGTTTTGCAAGTATTCTTATGACTCTGCTTTATTGTACCCACTCTGTGTTCTACACTGTAATCACTCCAGTATTTTTTGGACACATAGTATATTTGTAGAACTGTTATGTTATACTTTTCTGCAATTTCTGCTGCCATCTTGGCCAGATCTCTCTTGAAAAAGACATTATTGATCTCAATTAGTCTTTTTACCTGGATAGTATTTTGTGTTTAATAATTATGCAAGCTGTAAACTTACACATTTCTCATCAATTACCAAAGCCTTGAGCAAGGTCATAAAATTACTGACATTACAAAAATCAAAAAGCTTAAGTTTAATATTTAATGTGAAACAGACATCAGTCAGTGTTAATATGCATGATGATGATATAATTACTTTTATCATTTAGTCAAAATCACTGAAATTAGATAATAGATTAACTGATGTCATTCTGTTACCTTCACCACTGCAGCAATACTTTAATTATACAAGAACCCAGCACTTTACCGCAAGCAGCTCGGACTTTGTATTGGACATTGCCACCTGGGAAGTACCTAAAATGTCTGTGTGCTGAATCAGGTCACTGAGCTAATGTGTGGCAGACCTGCTGGAAATTTCAACCCAGTCCTTCTGGTCCTCTGGAAACCATGTTGTGGAACCTCTGGGTTTTTCCACAATCTTTTATATTAAAGTAACTAAAACTGTATAAATTATATGTGCACAGTTCTTTGTTTCTCTATGTGCATGTGTAATTCTAACATGGGATATAATGGTTTCACAATTTTCTGTTTACTTCCTGAATCACCTTTATTTAGGAAAATAAAAAGAAATCAATGATGTGTCCTTAGTATCGGACATACATCTTATATTAATTTACCTGTATATATCATATACAATGCAAGATAACTTTTGTGAGGATGATAGGAGAAAAAAATGAAGAAGATGAAGGAATAGGGAAATATGACAGTGACATATAAACAGACAAACAAGTGAAGGTGATGTGCTGCTTCGTTTGACATGACAAGACACACACTCTCTGGGGTTTCAGGAACTTCAACACTGTGGCAGCAACAAAGAAAAACCCTTCAGCGTTCCATCACCGTTTCCCTATGAGGGAAGACTTTTATTAGCAAACACACAGGCTGGCTTTGGAGGATGACCTTCAGGGCACATACACACACAAACAGACACACAAACACACACGCAGAGGCATGTTCATGTGGTAACCAAGGGTGTGTGTCCCAAGGGTAGAAGAGACGAGAGCAGAAGTGTAGAAAAACAAGAGGTGGTTTGGAGGGGTAGGAGAGAGCCAAGGTCTGGATTATCACACACACACGCACATCTATATGGAGAGGGGTGTGTCTTCAATATTTTACAGGAAGTAAATTTTGTGTGTGTGTGTGTTTGTATTTGTACATGGGTGCAGGTGAGTAATGGGATACGAGTCCTTAGACGATTTTGTTCTCCAGCAAGGCGATCCTCTTCGACATGCTCTCTAGTAAGATTCTGTCAAGGAGAGAAACTGTGAAGGCAGTCAATAAATCGGAACAGTGCGAAAACAACTTTAACACCCTCCCTCCCAAAATAATATTCTCAGACAGTGTCACCTGTCATAAAGGATATGTTTTTTTGTTAGTGCCTGTAAGGCAGCTTCAACTTTCTTTTGGAACTTTACAAGGGAGTCGCACTCACAAGGGTCCTCTGTGGAGCCAAGAACACACAGGTTAAAGATTTGTGTGATTTGTGAAGTATAACAACACATTTGTTTTAAACTTCTCACCATCACAGACGTTAATCTGTAGCTTCTTGGCAATCTGGCTCATGGCCTTGAAATCGGCGGTGTAGAAGTAGTGCTCTCCGGTTGGCTCAGAGGCAATCTCTTTCAGCTCGTCCTCAACTGCATTGCCCACTCCGACAGCATACATCTTAAAGCCTGCAATGAACGCACTCGTTCCTTCATCTGATTCACATAAGTATATATCTTTTGTCTGCTTTAGACGTAACCTTCCCACTCCCTCTAACCGTTTTCCTTGGCCTTCTTGGCAGCCTCTCCGATGTAGTCCTGACTGCGCCCATCGGTGAAGACGATGCCCACCTTTGTGACTCCAGGGCGGGCACCCTGACCAAGGCTGAAGCTGTTTTCTACCAGATAACGGAGAGCCTGGCCTGTCATGGTTCCCCTCTCCAGGTAGGCCATCTTTTTCACAGCTTCTTTGAGGTCCTTCTTGTTGTTGTAGCGGCCCAAGGGAAACTCCTGCGGTGGAGCAGAATCAGGATGATGATGAGGGTGGAAGTGAAAATGCTTACTCTAATATAAAAAAAGAAAAAAGTGACTCATACCGGTTTGACTGTGCTGGAGTACTGCACCAGTCCGACATGAGCCTTGCTTTCACTGACGTCCAGTTTGTCGATGATCTGGTTGATCCATTTCTTGACCAGCTCAAAGTTCTCAGGACGCACGCTCTTAGAGCCATCGATCAGAAACACAACGTCTGTTGCGGAGTTGCTACAAGCTGGTGAAAAACAAAACATACAAACACGGACACACACAGGGCATGTTAATGTCAGAGCATATTTATCACACTTGGACACATACCTTCAGAGACAAACACCCACTCACCACTGCAGCTACGACCATTGTCCATGAGGGTAAAACCTTCTCTGCAGGCACACTTGTATGATCCTGGGGTGCTGATGCATACCTGCTCACAGTCATGATCCCCAGTGGCACACAGGTCAGACACTAGGTCTTCTTACATGCACAACACACACACACACACACACATAACAGGGGGCAGGCGGGTAGGGTTAGAGGGAGAAATGAAACTATGTCAGTTTGAAAATGGGAAATTCTAGCATTGATTTTTTTTAATGATCCACTGTGACCTGCAGTTGACCTGAACAGGTTTGAATATATGTAGATGATGCAAAAATCCAGTGGAGCCTTAAAGCAAAAGGAGGAAAAGATCGGGCGTGGCCTTAAGCTAATAAAATCCAGTTTTCTGGAGGATTTTTTAACGTGATGCACAGGCTCCTCCTCAACACTATGATCATGCTGCTCTCATAATCTGCACGTGCAGCAATGCTGGCTGCCGCAAAGCGAGAAGCAGACAGCAGTCAAAGCTGCCGCAGACTGGGAGCGCCGAAGGGCATCACTAATTAGAAGCTTAATGATTGGCACTAATGGATCGGTAATTACAGATAGATCAGTCTCGCCTCTCGGTTATGTGAGAGTTGACTGAAGAACAGGACTAAATCTCATTCCAAAAGGTTGTTTCTACCCTAATGCCCTCGTGCTGTGGGGAATTTTAAATGAGTTTGAAGGACTGAATGAATACATTGTAATCTTGTCGAGGACGAGCAGAGGACAAAAGGGAGAGAAGAATAAATTGGAATGAAAAGGATGACAGTCCAGACACCTTACCCTCAGTACAGGGGAGCAGCAGACAGCTCTCTCCACAGGAATGAAGGTGTGCATATAATGAATCCCTCTTTCTTGCTGCTGTATCTATACCTCCTACAGTACATCTCTAATCCTTCTCTCATCTCTTCCTTCTCCTCCTCTTACCACAAAAGGCCTCCTGGAACTTCTTGGTGAGCTTCTCGATAACGCTGTAGCTCTCCACATAGTCCACATGGTCATCCAGAGGATCGCTGGCCATCTGCCTCAGAGTGTTCATGTCCACGCGTCCCACACCGATGGCAAAAATCTCAATGCCGGCATCTCGTGCACGTTGAGCTATATCCTTGACATTGTCCTGGGGACGCCCGTCTGTCACAATAATGGCAACCTGTGACAGTGAGGGTTCAAAATAGATTACAAAGTTACCATTGCGGTTACGGAAGAGGTGAATTTCACGTGCAAACGCATCTAAACGTGTGGCAGACCTTGCCGACGTCAGAAGATTTTGCACGAGCGCCCTCAGCCTCACTGAAGGCAACATTCATTGCAAACTGGATGGCCAGGCCAGTCATGGTTCCGGTGGACAGCGGCTCAATTTTGGTCACAGCCTTGATCAGCCCGGCTTTGGTGCGGTGGGTCTTCAGAGACACCTACAGTTCCACAAAAGCGCAGTGAGTGAGATCAAAATGAGAGAAAACAAATCAGAAATGTCGGAAATGGTTTTTTAAACTTTATCCAAACCTCATTCTTAACGCGGCTGGCATAGTTGACAACTCCCACACGAGTGGCGCTGGGTCCAACATTCAGCCCCTCGATGACTTTTGCCAGGAAGACTTTAACTTGCTCAAACTCTGAGGGGCGAACACTGCGACTGCTGTCGATGATGAACACGAGGTCGGTGGGACGGGCTTTGCACAAACCTGCCGCTACACGTGAAGAGAAAATCAACTCGGATGTCACCGTAATCTCATATTCATTTTATAGAGTTATAAATTATTCCTCATTCCATCATTCCTCATGATGATGGATGGAGATCATGAAAGTCAGAGGAGATGTGGGTGGAGCACGGAGAGAAGGGCTGTTGAGAGGAAAAGGGGAGGGCAGAGGTGATGGAGAGTGGTGAGATGTATATTAGAGGAAGGGCTGGAAACAGGACACACAGAGGCAGCAAGGGTGGAGAGAGGGAAAGGTGAAAGTACTGCGATGGAGAGAGGAAACAAAAAGAGCCATTGACCCGCTTTAAGTATTTTCAGAAAGCTTGTTGGGTTTCTCTTGCATGAATATATCAATAATTAATCCATAATTAGATTCCACCAAGAAAAGCCATGAGATGTGGTTACATTTTCACAAAAAAACATGGACTTTGACAGATTTTTCCAGAAAAGGTGTGATGAAATTAAGCTTTGCTACAGTGATACAGCTGGTGGCCCGTAGCATTTTCAGTGTAAACACGGGCATTTTGGCATCATTAAGCAAACTGCAGCCTCCAGCATCTACTGAATATCACTGATCTCCCTCCTCGCCCTTCACCTCTCTCCCTCCCTCCTCCCCCTTCTTCTGTACACCTCCCCTCAATCTTTGACATGCAAGAAACAGCAACAGCCACACTCCTTCCTAAACAAAATAATTATCCAAAATGTGCTTATACAATTTAACCACTAGAAAGAACATCAAAACCCTTTTTTCAGGTGGCAGGAGGTAGAGCAGGTCATCTACTAATCAGGAGGTTGGTGGTTCGATCCTGGGCTGCTCCAGTCTGCATGCCAAATGTCCTTGGGCACAATACCAACCCCAAGTTGCTCTCCGATGTATCCATCAGAGTGAGAATGTGTGTGAATGTTGAATAAAAAGCATGTAAAAAAAAGTGCTTGTATGAATGGGTGAATGAGGAGAGTTGCATAAAGTGCTTTGAGTGCTCAGGTAGAGTAGAAACGTGCTATAAGAACCAGTCCATTTACCTTTTCTCACAGTCCCTTACTTATCATTCTTAAATGCCTTTGATATATACAGGAAGTTAGTGTCCACAAAGAAAATATGAATGAAAAGCCTATCTTTTTCCATTTTTTCACTAAAAATGTATGACGGTACAGCATCTCTTCCAGTCTATTCACACACATCACACAAAAAGATTCTAACCACTCAATAATAAAAAGTTAGGTCCTTCACCTAAAAGGCAAACTGATGACCTGTTGAGACCAGACTAATGCTTGCTTTTTAAAAGCTGTGTGAGGTTTTTCTGCTCTATGAGTTCAGTTTTATGATAATAAAAGGCAAACGGGTGTTAGAAGCAAAGCATCACACAATCAACAGGAGTTAAGACTCAGGCTTTAGGGGTTAAAGGTCATTATTCTTACCCATGGCGGCGGCTGTGCGAAGGTCTAAGTTAGCTTGGGCTCCTATTAGGCCAAGCAACAGCAGGAACAACGGCTTGATGGGCATCATGGTGACAAAAGCGGGGGGTCTGAGCGCGGCCGCAGAAGGTCCTAGAGTTGGGAAGCAGAAAAGAAAGCGAAGCGGAGCTCCAAGCGATGGGCACGGCCACAAAGTGAGACCAAGCGACTCTGAGCTGCAGGTTATCAATGCACGAGCTTCACACACTCAGCCCACAGACAGCCCCCCTCTAAAGCTGCAGTGTGTGCACGGATGAGTGTGCGTCTGTGGGAAAGAGAAGGAAATACCTGCTCTGGGAGGACCTAAAACGGTGGGCAGGGAAAGACAAACACACCTTGATATGGTTAGGATGGACAGGTAAGTGTGTATGTGAAGGTGGTAAATTTTTGTTGTGTGTGCGCACCAGTCCCCCAGTGGGTTACAGTATGTGCGTGTCTGGCTGGGGGTACAGGAGCGGCTGGGGTTTGGTGCAGAGCGCGCGCCAGTGCTGCGGCCCCAGGTCGGATTTGGCCAAAGCTCAAATAAACACCGACATGAATTCCTCTTTTCTCTCCGTGTTCCCTCGTATAGCAAACACACATTTATGGTGCGGAAGTGAAGCTGAGCCGCCATACACAGCCTACAGTGTTCCTGCTGCTCTACACGTTGAGCTGCATGTGTGTGCGTGCGCATTTTTCTATAAATTTTAAATTGTAAGTATACAATCCATTTCCTGGCTTCTGAGTTTCAGTGCAGTGTCGTTCTCAATCTCCCTGCTTCACATTTTTGAACCCTTTTTAAGCTTTTTTACCTTAAAATCAGTTTTATAACAAGACAGATCAAACACACACACACACACACACACACACACACACACACAATGAGAGTAAAGGTAAATCAGATTTCCTTTTTTCATCGTCTCCTCCTGAACTTCTCCGGTATATACTCTCCACTGTATGACAGGCAGCGGGGCCCCAGTGGAGTAAACACAGCAGCAAAACACACTTTCATCAATAAGTTCACATACACATCTTTAATCTTGCTATAGAGTCCACACAAACACACTCAACAGAGACCCCTCTTTTCCCCACACACAAGCAGGCATTCCTCTGAACCCCCCACCCCCTTCCACCTCCACACACACTCACTGAACAAGCCGCAATTGAGGAGGCAGTCTGTGAGGAGTCGGGGCTCTGGCTGTACAGTAACCAGTTAGTCAGATTTCCAAGTGAACATGCTGCAAAACCAACTGAACAGCGTGTGTGTGTGTGTGTGTGTGTGGATGCATCCGTGTGTGTGTAATGGTGGTGAAACGTTAGAGATTAAAAAGAGAAGAGATGTTATTCCTGGACAGTGTGTCATCTCTGGAAATGGTCAGTTTGGCTCATAAGAGAATATACAGCACACATGCACGGCATAATCTACTAACACACACACACACAGAGACAGACACACAGACACAGGTTATGTAACACTGTCTACCAGCAGGCTGGGCAAACATAAGCAGGTAGCTGAAAGAACCAGACCTGCATTTGAGAACTACTCTGCTCAAAAACATTACAGTAAAACACGAAGTCAGCGAAACTTCAGGGATATCAGTCTGTTCATTTAAGGAAGTGAAAACCACTGTGAATCTATTTCACTTGCTTTGGTGCAAATTAAAGTGCTAACAGGGGCAAGAATAGAGGAGAAGAATTGGACAGGGAGGGGTAGAAGGATATAAACCCAGCAGTAGCACCAGTGTCTGCTTCTTTGAGCAATAAACTGGAGGAGCAGTGAAAGAAACAGAGTCCATGAAGGTGTCACAAGGGCATGACGATTATGTTGCTCCACCACTGGCACCCTGTTCTCTTCACAGGTTTACACTGAGCACCTGTGACAGGTGTGAACAAATCTGCAACAGCATGACCAGTTTGGGAGTGGCTCAGTGATCATCTGAGGAGACATATCCCACAGACGTTCTACAGACAGGCCAGTCAAAGTTAACCTGACTAGGTTAGCTTAGGTTTGGTCAGAGACATGCATGGGTACCCTGCTGGAGGTCGTTTTGTAGGGCTCAGGCAGTGCTCCTCCTCCTGTTCCTCCACACACAGAGGAGCAGATAGTAGTCCTGCTGCTGGGTTGATGTCCTTCAACAGCCCTGTTCAGTTCTCCTTGTGTAACCCTTATCATCTTGTGTTGACGCACGACTTTAGTCACACAGATATCAGAGGGAGAACAGCTGAAATGCGGAAAAATGATTTAAAAGACTGCAGAGCAGATCTTACTTAATGACAGTGGAGTAGGACTGTGAATACCAGTTAACTAGGCTGGTTTTTCCCTAATCTTTGGCTAATTATTAGTTTAGAAAACTTTTAAGTGCCACCTTTAAAAAGCTGGTTTTGTTCAACTGAAATATTTTAATCCAATTTTATATCCAGGGCAAATTTGTTGTGGTCCCCTGTGCCTTTAGGTGTTGGCCTGATTTCTCTCTGTTCTCCGCCCTTTGGTCTAGCTTCTCTTTATCGTGTGGGTGTGTGATTGTTTCACTAACTGTGCTTCCTCCTCCTGGATCTTCTCTGCACTTGTTATCAGATTGTTAATATACTGTGGTAGAAGTAATATAGTGTGGTAGAGTTGCTTAGGTGTTTTAATGGTTGCCTGTTACAAATCCTTGAATCTATACTAACCTGCCTTGTCCTTCTTTATCCTAGGAAACTTACCTGCCTGTGTCATTCGCTGCCCGCCTACTGGAAGAAAACACCCCAGCAAAAGAGTGAGCGGAGTTATCAGTTGTTGTTTTTTTAATCACACACCTCTTTTGATTTAGAACTTAGCACTCTACCTGTGGGTCCTTCTTATTAAGCAACAACACAGTTAATCTGGTTTATCAAGTGAATCAGAGTGTTTGAGGTCAGGAGTCTTAATTGAGTGTGCAAATAAACAGGTGTGAATCAGGGAGTGAGCAGCGGCATTAAAAAAAATATTTTTAACACATTCGGTGTGTAGAGGCCTTTAGATCTTATTGAATTAGAGAGAATGGAGTGGTTTGAAGCATGTGTAGTAGTTACTATGCATTTAAACACTGTACTTTCTACTTGAGTACAATTACAGAAGATCCAGTCAGCAGTGAGCATCTATGCCAGATACCTGCAATTAGGCCATTAACCATCCTTAGAACTGGAAAATTATGGTACAGCTCCACCAGCACATTTAATTTCATTGGCTGCTGGATTGTTCAGTGTTATTTAATGACCTGTGTACAAAACACAAGGACTGCCTGATTATTTAGTAGACAATAGTAGGTTTATCTAAAAGCAGAGGGTGTGGAAAATCTGTCACCATCATACTGTGAAACACTGAAAACTGGAGTTACACTGGTCATGATGGATGGATTAACCAGCTTATCGTGCTGTTACAGTATGCCAGGACTTAATACTAGGACTTAATTAGCTCTTGACCAACCCTAAAGTCATTAATTATGGTAAAAATGCCATCAAAGGGGGACACAAGCAAACCAATAGAAGTGTTTGTGTGTCACATGTGACCTTGAGCTTCATTTGGAGGAAGACCCATTGGTCAATCATTGTTGGTAAGTTTGATTCTGACCAATACTGCAGGAAAAATAACAGCTCTTGTGAACTGCAGAGAGACAGATGGATGTCTGATGCCTCACCATGGCATGAGCTCATCAGTCCTTCAGCCGAATGAGCCCTGGAGTCCTGGAGTTATTGCCTGGTATTTATGGTAAACAGCCTGGTTTTGCTGGCATTACAGAGGCGTTTGGGTTCAGTGTCTTGCACAAGGACATTTCAGCATGCAGACAGGAAAAGCCGGGATCAACCACTGACCTTCCGATTAGTAGAAGTTCCACTCTGCCACCTGAGTCAAAGCTGCTCTATGAGATTATGAAACCTTTGGAAAAATAGTCTTTTTAAGCACTAAATCCATTAAAAAAATAAAAATAGTAATCATCAGTATTCACTCACTGGACACCCACAATCAGCTCAAACTACACAGTTATGTAACGTTTTCCTTTTTCCAACCCATCCATTTACCTTCTTGTAGCAAAATAGAAATCTAATATTAAGACACGATGCATTTGCTTTTTTCCCAAAAAGGGAAACGTTCCTGTAAGTT
The DNA here is from genome assembly GCF_013358895.1 of Oreochromis aureus. NCBI lineage: Eukaryota > Metazoa > Chordata > Actinopteri > Cichliformes > Cichlidae > Oreochromis > Oreochromis aureus. The sequence continues at coordinate 18,115,127 of NC_052962.1, forward strand.
TATTTCTTTCCTCTGCCAACCATTTCAAGGTGCTCGGTTTAGAAAACTATCATCACAATAGTACTGCCAGACCCGGGGAGTGCATGGAAAGAAGTGTAAAACAAACAAATTCCTCCGTCTCAGCCTCACTGCGTGCCATTAAGCATTTTCCTAAGGCAACATACAAATAATGTCACTTTTAGTGGAAATCAACAAGGTTAGCTGAGATATTTTATCGCTGTCAAATCTGGACCTTCCACTGTTTGTTCTCGTTTTTAAAGCCACGCTTGAACACACAAATCTATTTATTTTATCCAATAGGGTGTTGTTTTCCTGAGCAACTCTCCCTCGTGTCCCATCTTCTTCCAATCCCAACAAAGTCTGTTTGTCATATCTTCTAAAAACAAACGAAAAATCAAGTTTAATGCTATTTGAACCAGGCGACTGGAGGAACTCCAAACTGTGTCTCGGTTTTGTTCTACAACCAACATCATTACTTTCAATCTGTTATATCAATAAACTTTATCCACCAATATCAATAAACTCCATTACTTGATCTGACCAAGCAGTGTGGGGTTTTCTTTTACTTTTTAACCGTCAGTCGGTGTGTGTGCACGCGTACTGTCACGGCTTTTGGAAAGAGTGGGAGGATTTAATGTTTGACCACATCCATAAATATTGAAACAAGTTGCCTTTCTTCAAATCTCAGAATACTGAGTAAATATTGACACGGTGGGATCGGGCTGGAGAGAAGCATCCCATACCTGTGCTCACACACGTATGCACATATATGCACACGCACACACGCACAGTCGTGCCCTCCAGGTGTGCTCTGAGCGCTCTCTGTTCACACGAGGGAAGTCCTGGAAAAAATAACTACAGAGTAACCCGACATGAAGTGCTCCTCAGTCACATGTGTAAGCTCAGTGATACATGAAGGACTCTGAAATTATGTAAATAGCACGAGTACTACACAAAAAAAGAGCCAAGCAGTATCAGACTTCAGCCCGAGTAAAAACATTTCTTCAGTGAGTTTGAAGAGAGCCCTCACTTCTTCACAAAATAAAGTTGTGTGGTGCCTTCTTATGCAAGAAATTTTTGCACTGCAAATGAAGTTTTTGTGTATGTGCGCGCGAGTGTGTTTATGCTGCTCGTCTCCTGCCAACAGTAACAGCTCAGTAGCCAGTGAGCAGGAAGAGAGAGGTTCATTAAAAACCAAATACAGAGCTTACATAACCAACAGTTCTGTTCATCCCAGAACCCCCTCCCCGTGCTACAAACACACTTCTCCTTCATCCCCATCTTCTTTCCCTCCCACGCCTACTGGCAGAGCCCACCCATCATCCTCTTCTCCTCCCATAGCAACAGCTCATCTCAGCTCTCCTCCCTTGTTCCTAGACCAGCCGATTGCCTCAGTCTCTCCATGTCCTCCATCCTTTATCTGCTCCCTCGGTCCCTGCCACCTCCTCTTTGCTCTCATCATCTCCTTCTCTTACTCCCACACCATTCCAAGCTGTACTTCAAACTTTACAAACAGCAGGAGTACGAACCAGGAATATTAACTAGAGTTAAAACAGGAAACTTTTGATTTTACAGAGAGCAAGAAAATGTCACATTGCTCCCAAACGTCTTTTTTAGTCTCAGGAAAAAGCCTTCAGCTCTTTCAGAGGTGGGGTTTCATATAGGGATTTGGTTTCCACAAGCCTCTGTTACTCACTTGCATACTAAAGATAAACGGTGTGCAAGTGCAGTAAGTGTGAGAACACAGCAGATGGCAACACAGATTAAGGCTTTGGGCTGTATTAGTAATTGTCTGGAGTAACTCTGCTCTAAAATCCACTGTTGTGATCTTCCTCCATCAGATTACAGACTGTCAGTCAAACCCACTCTCCTCCCCAGCAGAGGACCATCTGAAAAACTCCATGTTTAATGCTACAGATCCTGGCACGTGGTTGTCTCACACTAAAAACCACCAACTTAAGATTAAATCAAGCATGAATCAAACCTGACAAAAACCCCTCATTTAAATTAGAGAATCCCAAAACGAGAGATGTGAACTAACTGGACCACACGAACATAATCTGCTTTCACCACCTGTCCTCTTCTGATATGAAATTTTAGATCAAAATCTCACTGTTTTTGACACACTGGAGAAAATCCAGCGTGCAAAGCAGGATCGATCTAAAATTAGCAGCATTACTGGGAACAGTTTAGAAGTGCACGGGAAGAAAACCTTGAAGGGGAGATCCACCAGCCTAAAATTAAGCCATGACCTTCATCTTGATGGCCAAAGTTGTGGACCATTATGATCACACCTCATATTATCGGTTTATAAATCAGCTTCTATTTATGGGTGACCACAGCAGGACTGAGTTGTTAACAAATTCTTTATCCAGTTTAACTGAATCACAGAAACATTGGAACCAGAAACATTTTGAAGCCCTAACATTCAAAAACAAGAAAGCAACAGGACTACATGTATATCTATAACTTATTTATAACTTTAAGGATATTATAGTATATTTGTGACTTTATTGAACAGTGAGGTGGGGGGTGGGGTTGTTCCTCTGAAATGTAGCAGGTTCCATTTGTGCAACATTTCTATCACCATAGTTTAGCAGAACATGTGACTGAAGCCCAGGCTTGAATGTCCCTGATTAATTCTGTAGCCATTTTTTTTTTTTTTTTTTTTTTTTTTTTTTTAAATACAGACTAAGTGACTCATTCTGATTTCTAAACTGGTATCAAGGCATCTTTTCTGAGGTACCTGAAATAAGCTACAATTTGAGCAAAAACAAACTGTCTTAAAAAAGGACATTAAAAAACAAAAACAAAAAATGCTTCAATTGTTGTTTTATATTATAAAAGCAAGTTAAATGCAGAAATAAATGATTAACAGCGCAATGAGCATTTATTGCAGCCAGCAAACTACAGCCTGGTGGCTTTCACATTTCGGCTGAGAACATCCTAATAGTAACAAAAACAGGAAATTTAGAAATTCACACACATTATATTTACATAGACAGCTGAAACACATGCACACACGCTCAGACACACTTAAAGTCAAAAATGTATGGGAGAAAAGTCGCAGTGGAAGTGGCTGTGGATCTCTCTAGGACTGTCATACCCAATTTTGACACAAGAGGGTACTGCAGGGCTTTCTGGAGAGGCCGCGTTGACCTGCGAGGGCATTAGCAATGAGTCCCTGGCTGGAGTATCCTCCACCCTGAGGCAAGAGGGCCGCAGCGTTGACACAGGTGGCAGGACGGTGGCGGTGCTGGTGGTGCTGCTTGTGAGAGTCTGGTTGAGTGAAGGATGCTGGGAATTTGCATGCAAGGACTCCTCGTCCCCCCCAGGGAAGAACGAAGGAAGAGGGAGGCTGGTGGAAGAGGGAGGCTGGTGCTCTCGACCAGGTCCCAAGCTGCCAGGGTAAGCAGGAGGGCACTGAGTACGCTGATGCATGGCTGGCTGACTGCACATGTTGCCCCATGGGTAAGACTGGTACGCTGTAATCCCAGCTGAATGGAAAACACATGCAGATCCAAACAGACTGAAAATTCAGCTTCAGCGGCAGTAATTGAAACCTCAAACACTTCACCTGTCATAAGACTAAGAATCCCGAGAGCATCTGAATACCATTTAATTCTAATGTTTTTCCTGTGCCCTCAACATGACTCCCTTTCGTCTTATTAATCAATGCTGACTTATACATTTCCTTATTAAATCACATACCATGTGATTTAAACATCCAACTACAAAGCTTCTGGTCTTTCTAATTTGCACCACTGACTGAATGGTGACTAAAGCTGATGACATGACAGTAATGAGAGCAATGTATAATACAAGATTAAAAATAATTATTGAAAAACTCTGTGAATCCTTGTTAATGATGGTGCAAACATGTGTTTACATAGAAAGCACCAAGTCAAACTTTCTTTTTACTTCTGGGTTAGTTTGCACTGATGTAGGGTGTATAGTTTTTACTTTCCATTTGATCCTATAGGATCTTTTGTCAGAGTAAAATTTCATATTTTTTCCAATACATAAATTAAAGCGATCTCATTTTACCCCAGTGACTCACCGTGGTGACCAGATGACTGCAGTAGGATTTGACCTGCACTCTGGGACTGAAAGTAGGCATGACCCCTGGTGGAGTAGGTCACCACTCCTGACGAGTTCCCTCCAGGGCCAAAAGTCAGGTAGGAAGTAGGATTAGAATCTGGAGGGTTAGGGGTGAGGTAGGGGGATGGTGTGAGGTAGGTCATGCGGGGCAGAGATGCTTGAGGTTGGAGCTGAGGCTGGCTGGTAGGGTAGGAGGTCTGGAGCTGGTAAGATAAAGTGTTGCTCTGCTGGCTAGACGTCAGGTAGTCCAAGTCAAAGAGCGAACTGAGGACAACACAAACAAGAATTTTCTTTGATTATTGCTCCATCTGTAGGTTGTGGTTGCTCTTATGATAACTTCTAGTCATATCGAGCCAGACAGACACAATCAGAGTTTTATTCTCAGGTCTCACATTATTTATGTGAGGTTTCTGCCACTTTCTCTATGCAGTGCATCTGCGTTACTGAACATGCACAGATACTGCCAACCATATTAAAAAAAAAAAAAATTAAACGTATTTTTGTACTAAGTTTTAGTGCTGTCACACATCTATAGTCATACAACCATAATTGTATAAGAACAAAGTGACTAAGTGCAATCTCTCACAGCATATTTTAGCTAAAACTGACTCCCTGCTACTACAGACGCTGTGTGAGCCATCACTACATCAGTATTTCACAGATTCCCTCTCTGCCTACTCTCTGTCCTGCTGTCAGCTCTTATACTCATCCATATTTGAAGCATCCTCTAGTATTCATGTCACAGTTTGCTGCGAGTGGAGCTGACCTGGTGTCAGTCGGCAGAGACTGGGTCTCACGATGGGCCAAGGTAGAGCCACCCTCCAGAGCATCCAGGAAGAGGGGTGGGGTGTGGGCTGGTGTGTTGAGGAGAGGGGGAGTGGGGTTTGCAGAGTTAAAGGTCGTGGTGAAAAGAGGAAGGCTGGCTCGCCGCAGAGGGGGAGGGCTCTGCATGGGACGGGGGGGATACTCCACCAAACCCTCCTGAGATGAAAGCTGGTGCTGGCCTGTATCCCTCCCTCTGCTTTCACCTAACAGATAAAAACCAAGCAATTAGAAAGCAAGATTTGACAGAGATACTGTAGTTTGGTTTCTATGTAATTTTACTATCTCAACCTGCAGTGTGAAGGTTCGCTGAGCTGAACAAAGATTTCATTCTTCTGTAAACACTTCCTCATATGTAGGAAAATCCGTTAAAAACATGTTTGTAATGCCATAAAAGCCACAAATTTTATTGAGGTCAAATTTGCAGCTACTTTGCATAACAGCACATTGCGCTGCAACATAACTGACCCTACAACTGAAAGAGTTTTGGTGGACAAGCTTTGTCCGCCTCTCTTTCAGTGGCTTAGTTATTTTTACTTTTAAAAATAACTAATGTTAACAGTTAGTTTGTAATGAAACCTTTCAGCCATGATGGAGGTGGTGTGACTGCATCGCTGCTTGATCATCTAGGCATCAAAGAATTTAAGCTGATCCAGTTTGAGATCATCATTTCCTTTCGGATTAATAAAGTATTCTGATTGTAATCATTCATCAGAGCCTCACAAAGAGATGATAATTAAGGCTGAAGGGAAACTTAATCCCAAATCCAAGTTTACATATTTTTCTCTGACCTTTAGACTTATTTATCCATCTAGATTGTTTTGTTGTGATGTTTCCCTTTTCATCAATGGAACGAGATGGCCTTCACATGACAAAAACTTAGTGAGAATTGTGCATCCAGTGTTTTCTAGATTACTCTGTTTCTCTTTTCAAGAACAGAAGCATTCATTTTTGTGAATTCTGCTCTGTTTAATCAAACAAAACTAAAGTAAAAATTCAAAAACCTCGTTATGAGCAGTTTTATGTAGGACCTATTTTCTTTCCAATGCTACTTTCAGCTGTTCACTTATACACAAGGCCACAATGGGCAGCTCTGCATGTTTGATTTGGCAGATTTTTTTCAATTATTATTTATATTTATTTTTGCACTGGATGTCTTTTCTCATGCAACCCCAAAGGGATTGAATGATCGCTTGTCAGGCAAATGTGTAAAAATGTGCAAAACAAAAGGGCACAGAGCTTGCTAACATCATAGCTCAGCTGAAGGGTGATGCGATCTTTAACACCTTTGTATGCAATTTTGAATTTGGGTTGAGTCGTTTATTTTAATAAGATAAACAGAATTCCACACAGACAGACTGAATGCTCATCAATCTAATGCATTAAAGGCAGGGGTCGTAAAATGTGCATGTGTGTGGATTTTCACACCTGGGCTGCTGAGGCTGGACAACAGGCTGCTGTGGGAAGGTGGGCTCTGAGTGGTTATGGTGGGGAATGAAGGTGGCACAGGGGCAAGCTGGGGTAGCTTGGGAGCATAGTAACGAGACAAAGAGGGTGCTCCCTTACTAAAACAAAGACAAAGAACGAAAATGCACTTAAGCATGAATCAAATCAAAGTACAGAGATAAAAATCTAGAGAGGTTGGGGGGGGAGGCAACTGGACTTCTTTAGGTTTGTGAAGATAATTCACCTCATATCCAAGAAGCTTCTTCAGTTCTAAAAACAAAAGACGGAGAGTCCCAGGTATTTAACGCCTAGTGGGAGCTGTCCCCTTTGGAAATGGTCCTGAGGGTCGTTGACCCACTATTAACCAAGTGCTTCTTCACATGAGCCAAAGTGTGTGGGGAAAAAAAGAAAAGAAAAAAAAAAGCCGTGGGTTATTACCATCACGGGAGGTTAAGGGTAAAATCACTGTGAGGGCTTGCCCAACCTCATCATGTGACCTTAATAGGTCACCTGAGGCAGGGTTTGAGTCAGCACTAAAGTACATGACTACACTGAGTAAAGACTACACTGCAATAACACTTTCAGTACCTACTCGGCTCCGGTTCGAAGCGATCTGAGCCTATCCAAAAATGTGATTTCCACAGATGTAACTCAGTCATGAGAGCGACGTATTCACAAAAATTAAAACTACCATTTATGAAAGCTGACAACGAAGGAAATCCCAAAAAAACAAAAAGCCACACACAGAGCAGCAGGTACACCATCGTCTCAACGTTCTCCATTGTTGTGTTGCATACAAATGACGTCGCATCAACGATGGTCGTTCACAGTGGATGTGGATTCAATTCTGGTTTATTTATATAGTGCCAAATCACAGCAGTTGCCTTGAGGCACTTTGCATTGTAAGGTAAAGGCCCTACAATAACGCAGAGAAAGCAATCAGACGACACCCTAGGAGTGAGAAACAGCAAGCACGAAAAAACTCCCTTTTAACCGAAGAAACCTTTGCAAGAACCAATGACCTCCTTTACTTCTCTCTCAAACCATCTTGTCTTCTTGGTCCAAAATGTGAGCACTGGCACCCTCAAAAGAATGACCTTTATTCTTTTAGTCCAGGTGTACAGCCTTCAAACCTAAAGAAGTCCATCTACCTTATTTTTTCAAGCTCTCTAGACTACCATGACCTGGATGACTGCAAACCTCCACAGACACACTGAAATAAAAGAAACAGAAATACTGAAATACCTGTTGTGTGCCAGTGTGGGCAGAGTGGGATTGATTTGGTGATGTGGACTGTATTCGGCTCTACTCTGTCCGTGTTCCACCTTTGTTGTAACAGCACGTACTTTCCTCCACTTCGCCCTCCGGTTCTGAAACCAGACCTGGGACCCAGAAACATTCAGGGAGACACAAATAAAAGACTGAGGCCAACAAAAAAAGTAGAAACTGCTTTACAGAGGATGAGATGGGATTTTCAGAAACACAAAGAAAAAAAATGCCAGTAGTACATCTTCATAAGGAAAACATTACAAAATAAGTCTTCAGTAAAATTTCACAGAAGATGAACAGAGAAAGAGTCTAACCATAATTCTCTGAGGTGTGACGCCGACTGAAGCAGCAATCACTTTCCTTTTTTCCGCGTCCGGATAGTGATCCTCTTGGAACAGGGCCTCTAAATGCTCTAACTGATCTGTACACAAGAGTACGTTAATGTACACACACACACACACACACACACAAATTACAGGGCAACAATTTGCATAGCAGTCAAATGTGAGCGCACACCGAGACGTTTCCCCCTACCTGTGCTGTAGAGCGTCCGTGTTTTCTTCTTCGGTGCAGGTGGCAGCAGGCAGCTGTCCACAGACTCTATCCCTGGCAGCAGTGGGAAGCTGAGGGCTCGACCTCGGCCCCTGGTGCTGTAGCGGATGGAGCGTCGGGTGGAGTACACCTGCGTTATCTCCATCTGCCATGGAAACACATTACCTCAGCACAGATGTTCTCAGTCAAATTCAGTAAAATGTTCCAACGTTTTTTTTCCCCCCTTTAAAAAAAGGATTTTAAATAATCAGGTATCAATTATCACATTTTTAAAAGCTGAATATAATTTTGGAGAGTCATCTAGGGGGAAAAAAAGAAAAAAACCTTTGAGTGCAGTGCAGAGTTGAATGTTTCAGCCCACACAAAGCAATGCAGCAATCATTTCCAAAAAATAAAAGTTCATTTAGGACTTCCAGGACCAAGTAATTAATTTCCATTGTTCCATCCCATATGTGATATTAACACGTCTGTTCCAGGGCTGCAGCCAGCAGGTAATGATTTTTCTCATTTTCTGTTAATTGCCTGGTTCATTAAATCTAGTGTATATAAAAATGCCCACCGCAGTTATCCAGGACCTGATGTAATGTCTTCAAACTGCTTACTTTTTCTGATGACAGACAATACCCAAACATATCAAAACTGCCCGGAGACAAGAAAAACTAATCACAACTGGAAAAGCTGTAGCCGCCAACTTTGGGTTTTTGGGAGAAAAAAAGTGTCTTAATGATTGATCAGTTATGAAAATAAACAGTTCTTCTCCTGCCAAACTGGTAACTGGCTGTTCTAGCTCTACCGAACTCACATTTCAGTTGTCAGTCTCTGTACAAATTTGTCTTCAGGCCAGCGTAGTTCAAAAACAAACAATCATTTCTGATTTGATCTGGTCTGAAGTACAGCACTCGCCGAATTGAAACGTCTTGCTGTTGTAGAACCCGTGACATTAGATCTACGTCTGAGTGGTAAACATTTAAAGTACAGATTACTACCACAGTGCATGCCGTGGGTACAAGAGTGTCATCCTGGCAAATAACGGTAAAGAACAATTTATTTACCGTTATCACCTTACATAGCTTTTCAGTGAGATGAGATCATCCTCCACACACTGCATGTGCTTGTTAATGGCTTCAAAGAATCTGTCACCTACAGATATCACACTACATTACACACTGAGCCAAACATTCAAATCCAGGATGCCATTTTCACAGCTGCATCATTAATAATTCAGAGGACTGTAGGTGTGCATATTTCATACACATTAGACTGTAATTACACACTGAATGAGCCATTATTAGAAACCTGTTGAGATTTACTAGAAAATGCAAAACTGTTGGGTTAAAGGTTAAACTTCATGATCAGCAGCCAAGTATAATGTGTTTATTTTTGTCTTTTCACACACTGTAACCCTGAAATTCTCTCGACACAAATGTCCAAATCATTCAGATAAACTGTCTTTGCGCTGCTTAATACAGAATCATTTCCACCTGAACCCATATGAGGATGCTACAGGTAATTATCCAGAGTGTTCACAACAAGCGAGTGGGCGTCATGTATCCTGCATCCTCCATGCTTTACTCAGACAGCATCTGGCAGGTTTGTTGGAGAAATTTCTCCAAGCACAACATCCCAGTGCACTACAGACACAGCAACACCCTCACAAAAAACTATCTAATCAAAATACTCCGACACTTCCTAAAGAATGCAGAGTTCACCGTGCAGTGCAGTGAGGAGTGCTCGGACCTTTACATAGGAGAGCAGAGATCTTCGATCAAGAATGCAGACAGCCCGAGAGGCGAGTAAAAGAGGCTATCTATAGGCACTGTGAACAACCACCACTGAGTGGAGGTAGTGACGCTAACTATCAGCCACCTATAATGCAGTCCTGAAATCCTCTTCCCAGGCCTTTCAACCCCCACAGCTTGACCCATGTGACCTTAATAGCTCACAACAATATGGCAGGGCAATGTCTCACAGAGGAGTCACACCTTGACTCATATGACTGACTGGAGATTTGTGCTTCAGCAAGAAATCTATGCTGTAGCCATTAGTGTGTACCTGAATAAATGGAATAATTGTTTTTAATCTGTACTGCCACTGTTGTGTATTTTTGACTCACTAAATAAGCTATACAGAGCACTGATCAGGCTCCATCCATGAATGTGTTTTTAAAGTGCAAAAATATGTGTATTATGTCGTACTGATAGTGATATTTGAATGGCTGTTCCTCGCTAATAACCAAAACAAATCCAGTTTTTCCTCACCGTTTCTGGAACGCACCAACTTCCAACATGTCTGCAAATGTTTATATAAATATAAACATATAGGTCTTAACCTCAAACCCCTCTGAAAACCTATGGTGTAACCTCTTGTGCATCACCCTAGCAATGTGACTACATGTTAGCTCAACGCAGCCTGCGATTATTGTGATTGGCCATTTCAGCACCATCGATTGCAGGTTTGGTCCTCTTTTTTTTCCTTCACCTTTTTCACTGCAGTTTTAAAATTTATTAGTGAGAGTAGCGATCATCTCCTCAATATAAGGAACATTAATAATAGTAGTATCAATATAAGTACTCACAAATGTCAGCAAATTCCTGGAGGGAGACTGTGGAAACTATTGGAATGGATGGAAGGGAATGTATAAAGAAGTGAAAAATCTTTAGGGACAGATATCATTGACTAGTCCCAGGATTTAATTTTTTTCTATTGGCTGGCACCACATATAAAACACCAGGACATTAGCACATTGTAATTAACACAATGCACCATAAATCCCAGCAATGACGTTGGCCATTTACGTCAGTTACACTGCAGGCACTACAAAGATTCCCAGCAGAAGTCTAAATCGGACCTGACAAAACAGGCTTGTCCACATCTTTTAGGACCACATTTAAAGTGACAAAACCCATCAGGGGTTAAATACCTGGGCCTTCAGTCATTTAAGAAGTAAAGAAGCTTTTTAGGTGAGTGGAGACACCTTTATAAACCAAAAAAAAAAATCTAAGTCCAGTTACCTTCAGTTCAAGTAATTAGGGATATTTTGATGTGGGTCAGTGAGAACCTTACAAGGACACTCAGAAAGCATCCTTGACAAAACCCAGCAAAATATTAGTGGTGAGAATGCATCCAAAGCTCTTACTGTGTGCTACATGTGGAAAAAGAGCCACTTCAGGGAATGTACTGACATGATTTCCTAACATTGTTGGGGTTCATGTGTGAAACTGGCTTAAGTTTGAGAAAGATCTTAAATCTGTGTGTCTGAAATAGAGCAGCATACAAACAGAGTTTGGTGTGAATGTGTCACTCAGGTTCAGCGTGCAATGAATCTTGAGCACTCAAGAAGAAATGAAAGGGAAAATAAATTTCAAGTAGTTCACAGATCATCAGGTATGAGCACATGAATGGTCTCCTCTCACCTCGAGTGGTTGTGGGCCCTGCTGGGGGACACTGTGAGGCAGAAGGGGGCTATGAGGTCTTTTGTTACTCTGTGGCTGAGGACATGTGGGCTGGATGGAGACAGGAGGCTGTGAGTACAACAGGGGGATGGGAACTGGGGGACAACACAGCCCTGTCCCCCCAAACCCCAAGTAGAGTGGGTCAGAGAGGTCACAGCTGTTCGTCACAGCCGAGGTCTCCTCTGAGCTCATCGCTGGCACCTCCTGTGTCTCACTTTTCTTCTCCTCCTCAGACCTCTCACCAACAACCTTTACTCCTCTCTTACTTCTCACCTGCTCACTTTGCTTCCTACCTCGCTTCTTCTTACTCTTCTTCTGCTCATCTTTTTGTGCTAAGCGCTTTGTCACTGTACTCTCTTGTTCATCAGCAATTGTTTCCTTGGCCTTCTCAATCTTGTTGTCTTCCATCTGCACCTCCTGTGCCGCCCCCGCTTTCAGCCCACTCTCAGGCTTCACCTGCTCCTCCTCTTCTCCCTCTGTCACAACTTTCTCTTCTTTCCCCCCCTCCCCGTCCTTCTCTTCTCGCCATGCCTCCTCTGCTGCCTCTTCATCCTCCCACTGACTAAACACTTCCTCCTCCATTTCCCTCCTCTTCCTCCTCCTCCTTCTCCTCCTGCTCATGTTCCCTCGGTTGCTGTTTTTTTCCAAATCCTCCAGTTCCTCACACAGAAGGCTTGGACAGTCTGCAACAGAGTAAAGCAAGAATTTGTTTTTTAACTTAAAAACTTGGACTAAAAATCACTCATCTGGTTTTACTTCAGCATCCTACTTTCTATTAATATAGCACTCTGGACATTAATCAGTTCATAATTATCATCAACATCTTACATCTTGACTTCTACAAGAATACAAATAATAACAGAAATACAATATTGGATCAGGTCAGTCTGAAAAATGAATACAGGATCAAGAACTTCAAAGCCAGAATTCATTTTGTGGCAGTTAGGAGAAGGCTTTGATCTTTAAGTTCCAGCCTACTGCACTATGTTTTCATTATGGATCATTTTACCCAGTTTATTTGGTCTGATATTGCAAAAATATGCCCAGTTAATGATTCTGACCTGCATGTTTTTCCTAACAAGCTCCTGAAAACTGAATGTTTCTCACCTCAAGTCATTATAAGCTGGAGCCAAGTACAACATACCCAGGTTGTCTTTGTGTTATCTGGATTCCCTTATACTAACATATTTAGTCAGGAACACATGAAGCTTTTATCAAATCACAAAGTTAACCCAGGTTTTAACCTGCACATTCACATGAAACTGGGTGGCATCTGCGGCATTATCAGCAAAAAACAGATGTTAATAACAGAGCGGCTGATTGTTCAAAAGATGAATCTATAATATTAGAAAACCATGAATTGGTTGAACACATAATACAGACTGAGAGAAACACAGCTGCTCCAGACAAAGCAGCAGTGGTGAAGGAAAAGCACTGCACAGTAGATAAATACTGAAAGCACTGAATGAATGCATGGACACTCAGTGCTTTGTAAGACAGGAAAAGAGAGGGCAATAAAGTTTAGCCTATTTCAAGCCAGGAGAGAAAGACAGCAAAAATGCCGACTGTTTATCAGAATCTGATGGATTATAATGAGTAAATGACTAAATTAATGTTTAGAAGGCAATGTTAGTTCTCATTCTTTCAGCTGCAGCTTCGGTGTTGGTTGATGGGTCTGAGAGCAAGTGAAGAGTAAATCCAACAAACAGAATTCAAAGGCAGGCTTAGTCTATGTGCAAATTTAATACAAACCAGCAAACAGTGGAAGGGAAAAAATAAGGAAAAAAAAGGTGTATCTAAAAATATATATCTCTTATTGATCATCAGGGAAGTGTGAAGACACTAGACCCTCCTACTATCCACACAGGAAGTCAGAGGAATCTTCCAGGAATGGTGTCATCATTTCCCAGAGAACTGACAGGTCAGTAGAAGCTGATTTCAGACCTAATGATCTCTAATCTAGGGAACAAGTTATCATGGTGAAGCACCCTGGTAAGAAGTGAACCATCTTAATAGCACAGAAAACCCAGGGTTAACCCTGATAACCAGACAAGATGAAATCCCACTCCATCATAATGCCTCTGCAGTGTTGGGAAAAGTGAACTAACACCTTCTTTTGTGTGTTAACTAGTAAAGCTACAAATGCTTTCTTCACCAAAAGGAAAGTTGTTGTTAAATGTCATTCTTTTTATTTTCCCTTTTATTTTTTAAACTGTAATTCTGCTGTAACTGAACCGCCAGCCCCTGAACTTTAACAGGTAACAAACTGTTGGGTTGTAGCCTCCATTTCTACCCGTTCATGTTTCTAAAGTAGAATCACTGTGGTGATCACTTTCAAGTGTTTTTGTGCTGGTTTTCATCTTTGCTTTGTGTTCATAACTAAATACTAAGAGAAAGCTCATTTGTGTCCCCTCGCTAGGATAGGGATTTGTGCTGTGTGTAAGATTGTAACCTCAGGTTTATACTGTTAAATGGTAGTTATGAGACAATATGTTTCAGCTATTTTATAGAGTACCATGAAAGTAATGCAATGAGCAGTGTAACAAATTACTTAATTACTCCAAAGAGAAAGTAACATGCACTGATCACAAAAAAGAGGGAAAATACCTCCAACATGCACAAACATTTGACCACACAGCATGCAATTAATTTGCATGAATGTAATGTCTTCAGGAGTTTTTCCTTCCCACTGTTGCCAAAGTGCTTGCTCATAGGGGTCATATAATTGTGGGATTTTTGTGTGTAGGTATTATTGTAGGGTCTACCTTACGATATAAAGTGCTTTGAGGCAACTGTTTTTGTGATTTGGCGCTGTATAAATAGAACTGGATTGAATGTGATATACTGCTTAATCATGGTGGTGATAAGGAATCAAATCAATAAGTGATATCAATATTGGAATCGCTAAACTCATCAATTTCCATCTTTATTTGGGTAATTTTGATTCAGTCCAACTTATTTTCTTTTCTCTTTTTAAGTTATTCAAACTGAAGCAACCTATATTAACGCAAACCACAGCTCAACTCTGAAAATGCCACAAAGCAGGTGTATATGCATTCATGGTGCATATACACGTCGCTCAGCTACATATTGGTGCATTTTCCTCTGTCACTCACTGAGCTGGAGTCAGATAAGGTACCAGTATTGGGAGAAATAACCCGATGATGTTTCAAGATTTCTTTCACAGCTCCGGGGTCACGTGGTGACCCGCAGGTCAAATAAAACGCGCGTCGGTCTCGGGAGGAGCAGCAGCCTGCGGTGGCTTAATTAGTGTCCCAGCTGTGCGCCGCCTCGTGCCACCACCTCACCTGACCGTTAATTAACTCTGAGCGGCTAGGTGCTGCTAAACTAGCCAAGCTGTCCCCATCTCCAAACACCGGGTCGTGAATGTTAATAACCGTGTTTTAAATCGTCTCCGCGGAGCAGAGCTGCAGTGGGAGCTTCACTCACAGGGGGAAAAAATAAAAGCTTTAAATAAGACGTCTTTCAAAAGTTTGTTAAAAAATGGCGTTAAAAGTTTGTCCGCGTGCATCACGTGAAAAGGCTAAAACAAGCCAATAAAACAATTAAAGGGCAGCCTGAGTATCCTTACCCAAGTCTTCACCTGCGTCACCGTCTTCGTCCATGAACGCCAGCGTCAAAACCAATAAACTTGTGCTAATAATCAATTAAGTCAAGCAGACAACGAAGCGAATGTCTTCATGACCGCAGGTTAATGGGCTTGATTGATTGATTACCTCTCTCTGCTGTGTGACGGAGAACTATCACGTGAAGGGTGAAACAGAAGCAGCCAATCAGAGAACAGAAGAGATGCACCATAACTCTACTTTTACAAGAAAAAAAGTGTCTCAAAACCAGGTAACGACTTCCTGTTCAAACAAGAAGCCCGAGTTTTATCTCGCTCATCGCAAAAAGCTAAAAAAAAAAAATGCTTAAATAAAAATGCCTTCTGAGGGCTCGGGTCTGAGAAGGTTAAGATATTGCCATCTATCAGTTTTATCTCATTTATTCATTTCTTTCTGGGACAAGTTTTTTGTTTATACTTTTTTATTTTACAGTACAGGGAATTTACTTGTGAATCATTCAAGCATAAAAAAGGCCTCTAACTCAAAGCATGTGCCATTGAACTTAGTGAATAACCAATTTAGGCACTTTGTTACTAGCAGCCTGTCGCAAAAACAAATCGTTTGGTTCCATTTCTTTATTTTAATATATGAAAAATGTCAAAGATAACACAGTTTGACAGGCATAAAATTCTGTTTCTGCATCATCAAGATGATCCCGAAGAGCTGCTCATGGAAAACCTGGCATATGTCAGCATGTATACTTAAAGAAATTTAAGGAAACTGGAAAAATGGAGGACAAAAGAAGAAGTGACATACCTAAAACAACTATACAAAAAATGAAAAGTATCTGAAAGTCAAGTTCTCAAGAAATCAGAAATAATCCAGCAAACACCTGAAACAGGACCCAAGAGATACATCTGGGCTTTCAGTTGATCCATCTACTGTTTATTTAAGTCTCATCAAAAATGGTCTCAGTGGAAGGGAAACCTGAGGAAAAGGCCACTTATTCAATTCAGGTTCACAGGAGGCCTGGAGCATATCCCGGCTGCCACAGGGTAATAGGCAGACTACTACACACTGGTAGAAAACCATTCATATTCACACTTAATGCCAATTTAGAATCACCAGTTAACCTGACCCGACAAACTGCATGTCTTTGGATTGTGGGATGAAGCCAAAATACCTGTAGAGGTTCGATTTGGATTTGAACCCAGGACCTTCTTGCTGGGGCAACAGCGCTAACCAGCCCCATTGTGCTACTCTAACGATGAACGATGAATCAGGCCAGTGGTGTTGGAGCTCTTTTCAAAATTAATGTAATTATGAACACAGAAAAGTGCTGTCAGAATTTGATCCACCGTGCAATACCATCTGGAAATCATCTGAATGGCAGCAGCTTCATTTTTCCGTGTGACAATGATGCCAAACACACTGTCAATGCTGTAAAACCAAACCTGGATAGAAAAACACACAATGCAACGCTACCAGGAGTTCAGGTTGTGTTGAAGAATGAAAGCAGTCACACCAAATACCAGCTTTCAAGCTCATTAGTATTGTACAAACTCTGGTTTTCCCTTATATACTGTATCTAAATAAATCACTGCACCTTAAGCAGCTTGAGGTTACTGCACAGCTAACAGCTGTATAATGTTTTTCCCATTTTCTTTTTTATGAACCTAATTCCTCAGATCACAAACTATGCCTTCATAGTTGGTTTCTAACTTGCTCCTATGTGTTTAAATTATTTTTTAATGTATAAAAAAATGTTTGTTGGAAAAAATGAATGAGAATATTTAATATGTATAACCCTCAATATGAAATAATGACGTGAGGTCATTATTCTGGGATTACTTGAAGCATTTTTGCTGTAGTAGGTGAGATGGGACATCTAAAACAAAATCATTCTGTGAATCATGTAGCTTATTTAAACTAGATCATAAAGACAAAATGAATGTTTCAATATAATCACAAAGGCGCTGTAGTTTAGATGCAGATTTGTTACACCTCTTAACATACTAAACTCTAAATACAGGAAAACTAAAGCCGTGGCTTTGCGGGTGATCTATATGAAGTTTTTAGTTTGAGATCCCGTGAAATAAAGACACGTGTCGCTGCTACAAATTGTCAGCATTTGCAAATGTATCGGAAAGATGTTTTATTTTCTTTCAGCTTAAATTAATAATCATGTAATCCGTGAAATCTACCCTGGGACTCCTCATGGTTAACCCAACCCTACAGACTGTCAGCTGAGGATAAACAGCGCTGATCCCTTGAGCTTCTTATTCCACAAAGGTCTAAAAAAAATAAGCCCTTGTAAAATCAGACACAAACGCACCACAGCCTGCTATCTGTATTTTTGTATTATGTAAAATTACAGCTGAAAATAACCAGGTTAAACCTGGGTAGTAAGTCAGGTTGTCTCTGCCACGGTTGTTCCTCTGTTACCCAGCAGATGGGGTACTGGTTGGACCCCAGACACGTCAGCCTGCTTCATTCTACCCCAACTCTACTGTGCAGCTTTGGTTCGGCTGTTCCACCCCTCCCACAGGAGGCTCACACACAAGAAGCACTCAGCCTCTGTGCGGAGGCATATTTCCTCATCAGCAGCCCGCTCTCCAAGGCCAGGACAGCTTGTTAGCTTTGCTGGATGATGGCCAGCTGCAAACCCACTACTCCTCCACATCGCGTGACCTTGGTCTCATCTGGTCGCATGCTTGAAGAGCAGGAATAATCTCCTTTCGTGTGTGTGTGTTTGTACTCACAAATCCCCACAGACAGTTTATCAAACTTTCAGTGAAGAGGGAAGGGGGAAAAAGGATATTTTTATGTGTTGACTTAAGAAAAATAATATCTCTGTCTGTTTCTCCCTCGAGGCCCCACAGAGTTAAACAAGTGTAAATGAGGTGCTAAGAAGCTGTGATCATGCAAATACAAATACAGCATCTCTCTTAGATGAAGCACAGAGGAGAGGAGAGCTGCCTCTAGTGTCAGCGGGTCGAAAAGAATGGCACGTAGGCCGAGCTAATGCTGGCTGGTGTGTGATAACATGGAGGCAGACTTTGTGTCTGCACGCAAGCGCCTTTAAATGCATGTTACTGAAATATATTCATCTCCTGTTTCAAGTGCTTCGCTGCTGAGTCATGAGTGGACCCAAGAATAAAGCCTGGACCTCAAGTTTGAACAATCTTCCGCCGCCAAGGGAGCTGAGTCACATTTAAGACCGAGATATTAAAGGAAAAGTTCACCCACATTACAACACTACATGTGATCACAATAACCTCATTTAAGCTTCCTGGTTTGAGGGGATTATTTGGGATTTTTATGCATCTCCTGCAGCAAAACGGATACAAATGGAACTTCATGTGCCCTGCCCACAGTGTAGAAAAGAATTACATCTAAATAATTCAACGGTAGCCTGTCTTTCGAGCAACATTGTTTTGGTGGGTAATCCACAGACTACAGTGACAGTGTTCACTGTAACCAGAAGCAAAGGCAGTTTATAACCACTGTGAGCACTACAAGCTGCAGACTGCATTAAGATGGAAGTGAAGAACCTGAACAAATAGAAAGAAAATAAAAGGTCTGCATAGCAACATCAGGTTTTTGTAGTCTGAGTGAAGTCCTGTTTATCCTTGAAGAAATTTTACAAACTGCAGCTTTGATTAGGAGGAGGAGAGGGCACTAATAATGAGGTCAAAACACTTAAACATTACTCCGGTAGAATCAAAATTAGCTGCACCGAACAGTTAAAGTCTATAATTACATCTTCTGAAAGACTTTTCCAAGTAGCAGGTACATTTGATGGCACCCCTTCATCCAGCCTGTCCTAGCCTACAATGAGCAAGAGGCGGGCACACCCATCAACAAACCTGCAGCCACTTCTACAGGTGGTGAAAGAAAACTGGACGAATGGAGGAAAGACATACAGTCACAAACTGCCCCAAAGGGTCACAAACGCCTCACTGGAAGAGCCGATTCAACCCTGAACCTTTTTGCTGTGATGTGGATTTAAAATACTTCATTAACTGAAAGCAGACTTGCTGATTGTGGAAAGTGCAGAATGTTTGCTTATGAGGGAAGATGCATTATTACATATAAAACCAAGGCTGGTTTACCTTGACCCCGAGGGACTCGGAAATTCCCTGGTTCATTGAATGTTAATTAGTTTCGGTGATTTGATTAATGGTGCGTTTGTTAGCAAATTAGCACAGCTAAAGTACAATATCTAAGAAAGTGGGGGGTGGTATTGTTTTGTGAGTGTTTTGGGCCTTTTAAGCAGGGAAGTATGCATCAAACTAATATCTGGGGGGTAGGTAATAATTTTGCAGAATATACGAGGGTGATGGTGTCTGGTGAAATAATGAGGCAGTGTTGTGTGCTTTGGTATGTATGTATCAAAGAAATATTGGTTTCTTGCAATACAGTCAAGAAGTTTGGTCTAAAGATAAGAAAGTTCACCTTTATGCACCTTTAAAACTAACAACTACAACTGGTTGTTTTTACACTCTGTGTATATGTATTAAACATACAAGTTACAATGTAATAGTTTGTGAACTTTATAGGTGCTGGTGTGCAAACATTAAGCCTAGCTGTTTCATCATTTCCAGACACATGTTAAGCTAAGCCCAGTGGCCTATAGTTTCCTATTTACTGTATGAGAGCGTTCTCAATCTTCTCAGCTAACTGAAGTGGTTTCTTCCTAATTTTAAATTGACCCTCATGCATATTTTACTGAGATCTGGAGGCAGGGGGTCAAGGACGTAAACAACATGAAAGCTCAAATCCATCCTGCCTGGTATCAGTGGTTCAGGGTGTTGGTTGTGTAATGGGGTGGGGGATATTTTCTTGGAACACTTTGGACCCCTTCAGTACTAAATGAGCACTGGATAACCTATAACCTACATTTATCTACAATAAAGAGCAACAATACAGCAACACCATGTTCATCCCTTTATAACCACGGTGTACCATCTGCTTCCAGCAGGATAACACACCATGTCACAAATCTTAGATGATCTCAAACTGGTTTCTTGAACACGTCTGTAATCAAACGGCCTCCATAGTCACCAAATCTCAATGCAGAGAGCACCTTTGGGTAGTGGTGGAACAGGACACATCATGGATGTGCTGTGTGATGCTATTTTGTCAGTATGAGCTGATGACTGTAGAATCTATGTCACAAAGACTTCAAGCATCCCTGAAGGCAGAAGGAGGTCCAGTCTGGTACTAGCAAGATGTACCTCATGAATCAGTCAGTGAGTGTATACATGTGTTGTTGCCATAGTTTTGTCCCATCTGCACTTTTTATTATTACAGCATACTTTTATCCATTTATAGCAAGTTATTTTTGTGTCTCTTGACTATGGGTCATTGACCTCTAATGAACCTCAGGTTGAGAACCACTGCTGTTGTGAGATTATAGATCATTAGCCACCAAAAAGACAGCAAAGGAATAATTGCACAATTTTAATGTCACACAGTTATGTAGTTCCTTGGTTGTTTGTGTCATTAGTCTCTAATCTATTTCAGTTTAAAAGAAGACAGGAGAGGACAGATTTACCCAATCAGGTTTTTTATTTGGAACAGAGTGGCAGATTAGTGACAGGGCGGTGGCGTGGAGGATCCGCCTCCTTTCGCTCACTCAGCCAATGACAGAAACTCAGCCTTAAAAAATGCAAATGTATAAAAACAGGAATGGGAACAGCAAACATAGAGTAGTGTAGCCTCCACTGGGCTTCACACACACACGCGCACACACACTCTCAAACATGCACACTAACACTCACACACACACACACATACAAATTTACCCTCTTTCTCTCAGACACGCACACACGTCTTATTTGGCTACGCAGGCTTAAATGGCTACAAACGCACACGTTTACACTTTGACAGTCACTTTTAGAAAAGACAGTACGTGTTTATATCATTCCTGCCTGTGAGAAAGTGGCGTGTTGTCTGTCCATCTGTCCTGCGGCAGACAGACAGGTAGACAAGTCAGACAGACAGTGAAAAGACACGGTCAGTGTGTGTGATAGCCACTGTGAGGGACGAGCCGCCCCACATTCAGCAGTGAACAGACTAAACACACCCTCACGCACGCAGAAACACACGCACGCAGACACACACGCACGCAGACACACACTCGCATCGACAGGCTAGTCAGTGTACACAAGAGTCTGCTGTGAAATATCAAGGTGAAGCACTCATGCATACGCAAACACACAGGTAGCAGGTTTAGATGAGGTGCAGACACAGGCGCGCACAGGTATTCTCGGACTGGCGAGGGGAAGGTGGGAGGGAGGGAGGGAGGGATGGAAGGAGAGGGCCCAGGTAACTACACACACAGGAGTGGAAGAGGTGTGTTACCTGCATGTGGAAGAGCGTGAGAACTGCTGGAGTAGGTAAACAAACACTCGACCACAGTACATTCCAGCTTTAACTCGCCCCTCTCTTCTTTCAAAGACGCACACTTGGACAGAAAAAAATGCACACACACACTCACACACACTCACACACAGAGCCATCCGCACACACCCAGACGAGTATAGTTTTGACTCCCATGCATTTTTGTTCTACAGTACTGAGTATAATAGAAGCTACTAGCCCAGTCGCACTGGTGTGTTTATTGTTACAATCTCTTAGATAGAAGCACAGGCCGCCTGTCTCCTCACGTTGTCCCCTCCCCTCCCCTTCCCTCCCCCAAAATGCTCCCACGGCAGGTTAACGTTGACCTCATAAACACTAATTCATTTTCCTCTCATAACCAAAGCTCTAACGGCAAATGTTATGACTGAATTAGTGCACGTGGGAGCAACTTTGAAAAAAAAAATATTTCATTAAAGCCCCTCACACTTCCAAGAGGCCCCTCCCATCCCCAAACAGAGAGCCAATGATGGAAGAAAGAAAAAAAAAACTCATAAGGTGAGGCATGCAAAAGGGTGTGTGCATTTATGTGTGTGTGTGTGTGTATGTGTGTGTGTGAGAGGGGTGGGGTGGAGGGGTTTATCGGATGATGGCCGGACGTGGAGTTGTGCTTTTACACAAACAGACCAAACTCTAAACCAACCGGCAACTGATCGATAACTAACCAATAACATTGAAACCACCTGATCTTGCTGGAAATCACAAGTGATGACTATCACTATGACGACGATGATGACGGTGATGGTGACGACGACGACGAGGGGTTCGATATGCGCTCGTGTGATATGATTTGCAGTCTACTTAACGTCGGCGTGGTGGTGTGTTTGAGTGCGCTGCGAGTTTTATTTCAGCTGTTGTGTGTTTGGTGTGTGTGCGTGCGTACGTGTGTGTGTGACAAGAGCACAGCTCATCTAAAGGGATGACGTGATGTGATGGATAAAAACTCTTCATGGTCATGCAGATGGTTAGTGACGCCAGAAAGGATACGCTGATATTTACATATAAACTTTTTTCTTTTTTTAAAATGCTAAATACACATCCTCCTGTTTATTATTATTATTACGGCATTATTATTATCATCATCATCATTATTATTATTGTTCACCATCCAGCCCAAGAACATTGATATATTATTGATTATTATTACTATCCATAACTAGTCTTTATACAGCTTAGAGGAGCAGAGGGAGGGGGGCCTGCCGGTGTCTCCACAGCGGCTCCTTGACGTTGTGAAACACGCCGAGCGCTGAGCACCGTTTTCTGGTTGGCCGAGCACAGAGCGAGAGGTCAGCGCCACCTTCGAGCAGATACGAGTGTGTGTGCGCGCGTATGTGTGTGTGTGTGTTAGCGTGTGTTTATGCGTGGCTTTGTGGACGTGCGTTTGTGTGTCTTTGAGCACCAGATTGACGGAAGGCACACAAAAGAGACCTTTCCTCTCACCTTTGACCCTGGGCTCTGTGCGGCCAACCAGACGCTCTGTATGGTTCGTTTTTCTTTTTTTTTTCTTTTCTTTTTTTTTTAGTGTATGTGTGGAGTGGGGGTGGTGGTGGTGAGGGGCAGAGTGGAGCCCGATCTAATAGTCTGTCCATAGGCTCACTCCACCCGTCTCCACCCCTCTCCTCTCCCCTTTCAGGCCTTTTTTTCTGATTTGCTCCGTTAAAAACAGAAGAGGATCTCTCTCGCTCTTTTTGTGTGTGTGTGTGTGCTGGAAAACACAGGTTACAAGAACATGTGTTTTGTTTTGTTTGTTTTCTTACAAAATAATCATATCATTACATACAGAACAAGAGAATCTGTAGAATATTAATAACAACATTTACTTTAAAAACATCTCGCGTGTACGTGTTATTTTTTTTCTGAATATATTTGGATTTTTTTTCCTTTTTTTTGTCCTCTTTTTTTTCTCGTTTTCTTTGAAAAGAAGGTTCCAAGTCCGCAGAGAGAAAGGCGCTCTCAAGTATACTGGAGACGAGAGGAGAGAGGGATGAGGAGACCCGAGCAGATAAGGAGGGTGGGGGGAAAAGAAGAGGAGTAGGAAGGATGGAGGAGGAGGAGGAGGAAGGGCAGGACTTATAGAGTATCTTTCGCTCTTCTCTTGCTCGCTCTTTCTCTCTTCCCGGTGTGCGGCGTGTCTCTCTGGCGTGTCAGTGTTATGCATAAAACTCCTCCTGCTTGTCCGGTTTCTGGTAGGTGACGGTGGCCTGTTTGGGTTCCTCCAGCGTGTAGCTGCCCTCGTCCTTCTTCTTCATCCTGTACACCAGCAGCATCACCAGGAAGGCAGCGAACAGGGCGCCCACCACGCCTCCCACTATCACCGCTGGAGCGAGATGGAAACAAGAGTGTTAGTCGTGTCAAATTTGCAGCAGATTAGATGCTACAAACACTCAAACACACGCAGAGACAAACACTAAAATGCCATTAGAGCCGCTGGCACGTCTGCGGCCGACTATGACACAACACAGAGCTGCTTTAGAAACACTTCTAGCAAATCTACCACAGCATTACTACCACCTTCCTGCTAAGTGAAGACGGATGAGTCCGAATGTGCCAAAATACATTCTGTGCTGCCAACCGCTTTGTGTTAAAACTGCAGCCCTGCAGTGCCACATAGCAGTTTAACCCTGTGGGGGCTGCCGGGGCCAATCAGCAGCAGCTGCTTTTTTTCCCACCGTCCTTTGCTTCCTCTGCTTATCTTGTCGAAATGGTTAAAAACTCCCTCATTACGGTGACTGGCAACCACGCCAAAAGCAGGAAACAAGCGCTTTGTTTCCATTCTTTGCGTCGGGAGAGTTTACTTTGTTTATCTCCGTTTCTGCTGAAGGGATTTAATTAATACAGTTTTTCCACCGCGTACTGTCACCGCAAAACGTATTCCCCTCGTCTGCCTCGTCGCACCGTTTTACGTAATTAAATCTTCTATAAGATTTCAGTCGGTTTTATCTTCTTTTGCCCAATCATGCAGTGCGTAACTACAGTCTGTGCATTTCACCGCGTCTCTTTATCTCGCCGTCTCTGATTTTATTTATACTCAGACTTAAGGAATGTTCACTGTACCATTTCAAGTTGCTGTCAAGATCCACATAATGAGCCACTTGTCCGTGAATTCATAATATCAAGTCATCATTAAGACGAATGACTAAATCAAGGATTTTAGTCATGCTGGTGGGGCTGGGCTGTGGATGGCATTGTCATTCAGCCCATCTGTCCACCGCTTTTATCCAGAATTAAATTGGACAGAATGGCCTGAAATTTGGCGCGGATACTGATGTTCCCCTCGGGATGAATTGTAACAACTTTACTGAGCTCGCTGCATTTCTGAAAGCAAAGAAATTATAATTTTATTCCAAAAAATTTAGTTTGAGTTTTGTTTGAGTTTAGTTCTGAATAACAAGTGGTACCCAGCCGATGTGCAAGACAGCAATAATATATTTAGCATCTTAGCAGTAAAGGGGACCTATTATGTTCTTATCCTTCTCCTTTTTTCTTCCATATACAGTCATGCAAAAAATAATGTTTTCATACCACTCTATGCATTCCTGTGAAAAGCTAAAAATACCCCATGATTCAGTAGATTGTAGATTCACCTTTAGCAGGAATGAGTGGAAGTAATTGTTTCCTGTATGATTGTATCAGTCTCTCACATCATTGTGGAGGAATTTTGGTCCACTCTACTTTACAGTGTTGTCTTAGTGCATTGAGGTTTGCAGGCATTTGTTTATGCCTGTCATTTTTATGCCGGCAATTGAAGCACCGTGATTATTTTCTTTTTGAGGCACTCTGTTTGTGCTTGGGTTTGTTGTCCTGTTAAATTGAACTTTAGCTGTTAGACAAATGTTCTCACATTTGATTCTAGAATAATTTGTCATAAAGACAAATTCATGCTTTCCAGAGGTCTTGTGTAACCTTTCCAAACAAGCCATACTTTTTCAGTCTTTATTTAATTGTACTGTGATGAACTTTAACATTTAACACACTACCTGAAGCATGTAGAGTCTAAGATGTAGCTTGTTTTTTGGCAGTTTCTCTGAGCATTGCACGGCAGTATGCTCGCACACCCGAATGCTCCAGATCAGGAAAATGCCCAAACTTATGCTCTCACTTGCTGATGATCAATTTTTGCATTATGCATTTGATTAGGAGCAGCTGGCTGCTATTGACCTTCTTAACTCTTATTAAAGCAGTGAGAGTGTACTTAGTTTTTCACATGACTGTATATGTTGTTAGAATAGTGGATGCTCATATTACTTATAGCCAAAGTTTAATAATAATAAAGTCAGTGTGTGTACCGATAATCAATTTGAGTGAAAAGGTCAGACTTCAGACAGGCTTTTTGTACTGCTGTCCCTTTATAACATCAAACCCTCTGTTTACAAGTGGCAGCCAATCAGAAGAAAGCTGGCTTAAAGGGAGAGGAAGCTAAAACAGCCTTTTTCCAGATTTTGGTGCTAAAAGGGCTCTGTAAATGAAAAGCTGCACTACACTAATACACGTCTACTGTCTAGTCTAAAATATGTTGCCTCCTGCTCTTTACCGATGAACAGGAAATCAGCGAAAACCACAGCCAGAAGTCCACCAATCAGAACGGCTGAAGGAGAGACAGAGAGCCAGTCAGGTCAGGCAAATTGGCTGCCCCTTTATTTTCAACAACAGCTCTTTGGGATGAGGAATAGGGGGCACTTGAAAAGGAACTGGATTTAGCCAAAGGGGAAAAGGATGAGAAAAAATCGGGGGGAAAAGGAGGGGTTGGATAACCCAAGAAGAGGATCGCTTGTTCTCAATGGGTCAAACGGGGCTAAGCAGGACATTCTCTTATGGTGATGAATCTGCACTACGTGAATGCGAGGTGATGCCAGATTGTCAGAGCAGCTTCCTGAAAGCAGGGAAAGAATACAGGAGGCAACTGGGAAATGTGTTCTGCCAGTCTAAGGGGTGATTGGACGCACAGGACCAGGAAGACATGCTCTGAGACAGACAGATGGATGAAAAGGGCTAAAATTCAGACACGACACACATGGAAGCCATTCGCATGATCTTTAGTGATGGATAATCTTACCTATCAAGACCTCTTTTCTCTCCAGGATGTTCTTCTGCGGTAGCTGGGCCGCGGAGCTGCCTCCGTCCACAGAGTTGCCGATAAGATCGGGACCTCCTGCCATTTCGCTGCCAAGATTATTGCGGCGTCCATCCATGATTTCATAATCTCCACTTGGTCCTGCAGCACCCACTTCGTTGGTACCCTCCTGAGATGGAGAACGGAAAGTGAGACCAATGAGGAAACTTACATTTGATGTAATCCCATTTCCTCCACAGAGCCGCTGCACTGAAACGCATCCAAACCAACACAGAACTTTCCATGGCACATGCTCGCCTTTAAAACAATGAGCCTCTGTATATTAGGATGGGAGAGAGCTGTAGATTGTCCAACCCATCCAGTATACGCACAAAATCTGGCAGCTTAATTATATGTGGAAAACCAGAAAAATCTAAATGGATCGTGGTTTAATGCAGAGTTTCTTTGATTAACCAAAAGCACATGTGTCAGAGAAATGCCTCTGGTCTCGAATAATGAAGAGGCAGTCAGAAGAAGAGCTGGGGATCAAGTCGTTACGCTTTACTGGACCATAAACTGTATATAAAAGATGGAAGAGCAGTAACCGCATGATGCCACATAATGTTTTGAAGCCTCAAGTTGAGCATTTTGGTCTTTACCGTCTTGATTTTAGGAAACTGAATGTGACAGTCTGAATGAGGGAGACGGCACCTCTTCCTTTCTGACTCTAAAATTGAACCATATTTTAGAAAATTGAAATCATATTACATTTAACAAGACGTTCAACCAGCAATTGGAGCCATAAATTCATCGGTTAAGTGTTTATTGAGCTCACAGATCAAGTAAGCATCTCACTGATGTTGTTGATGCTGTTCTTGTTTTTTGAGTCTGAGATTAGGACACTAAGACTACTGTTTGTTAGATTTGGCAGCTTGAGCCCAGAAGTGATCGGCCTAACTTTGCATAAAGACTGGAAACAGCAGGAACCAGCGAGCATAACTCTATACAGGTTTAAATAAACATCACGAGCCCCAAAGTTCACAAATGAACATATTTCATCTCATTTGCCTGATACTGCCTGACATGAGTCCTACCTGTGTTGTTGTGGGCTGCTGTGGGCGGGTCGTTCTCTCTGTTGGCACCGCCTGAGTCGTTGTCATCATGGGAACCCTGGGCCTGAAGGGGGTCCTGGTCTTGACAGTGGTAGCAATGGTTGTTGCAGCTGTGGTGGGCTCAGGAGTTGACTCTGGTGTGATGGACATGTCTTCTTCTGTAGTGGTTTCGTCAGTGAATCCTGGGTAAAGCAAGCTGGGCTCAGGCGAAAGGTAGATGTCCTCCTCTTCTTCTGTGGCGCTCAGGTCATCTGAACCAGCAGAGGGCGCTGCACTTTCGGCAGGACTGGCTGCAGGATTGGTGGTGACCATAGGAACGGCAGCAGGGGACCGGGGCGCGGCAGTGGTCTGGGCGGCGGCCTGGATTCTCTCCAGCTCTCTCTGTCGCTCGCTCTCACGTTCCCTCTCTCTCTCCCTCTCCCGCTCTCTCTCCCTCTCCCGCTCTCTCTCCCTCTCCCTCTCCTTCTCTCTCTCTCTCTCCCTCTCCTTCTCTCGCTCCATCTCTCGGACACGCTCCCTTTCCCTCTCCCTTTCTCTCTCCCTCTCCTGTTCCAGCTCCCTCTCCCTCTCCAGGTCCCTATCCAAGAACACGCCGCTCTCTCCCTCAGCCTCGGTGAGAAGAGGGGTGGTCGTTGGGTCCTCTGGGTTGGGGCTAGGCTCTGCTGCAGGCGGTGCAGAGGGAGCGAGGTCGGTTGCTTGGGTCGTGGAGAGAAGTAGGGGTTCCTCTGTGGTGAACGTGACAGCTACTGATGTTGGCCTCATACCGATCTCAGGAACTGAAGAGGAGAGAATTAGAACAAAAAATGAAATAAGACAAGAAGAAGAGTCAAAGTTGACACAGTCACTCCATCACACAGTTTTGTAAGCCACTACCCGCCCACACACGCACACACACACACACACACAGATAACAGTACATCAGAAACTGAGACTATTGCTGGCTCATTCACTTCACACTCAGTAGTTTACTCTCTAGTGACACTTCTGACACTTAATCTGATTAGTCTTACTCAGCCAGCAGATTGCATCGTCCCTAACAGGTGTCCCCGGTGTATATCCCTAATACCTAAAGTTCCCCTGATGGCTTACTTGATGGGCTGCAGTAGAAAATAAGAAGAGATGTGTAATGGAAGAAAGAGAGGAGCATACAAGGTCTGATACGGCTGTGCTGTTCTTTGTGCAGCATCATAAATCCTGTCATGTCTAAGGATGGCGAAGCATGTCATCACATCTGAAAATCACTGAAAATCAATGCTTAAATGCTGTATGCCTCATCACTGCAGGATCCACTATGATCACAGAAGTTGCACCGAGCAGAATGATGCCTTTAACTATCTGTTATATCTGAAGCTGCAGCCGCACAGGTTTAATGCTGCTCGAAGGCAAGAGGTGTCGGGATCGATCCAAATATCCATAGTACCGATATCAAATATGTATCAGTACTGGACTGGATTGATACTTTGTTTCTATCGTCTAAGTTCAGTATGTAGCTCAAAGAGCTGTATGTTTAATAAACTATTTTCTTGGAACAGAACGGAAGTTAAACCGAAATGCTTTAGAGGCAGGCACAATTACACTCCTGATCTCCAAAAAAGTTTTTAAATTGTTTCAAAATAGAAGCTGAAAGCGTGTTTTTTTCTTTTGTTAGCTAAGTATTGTGGAAAGTACAAATCACAGTGGTTTACTCATCATTAAAACCTGTTCAAAATGTGAAAATTGATGCTAATTCATCTCACAAATCATTAAACACTCCTACTTGAGCTGCCTTTATAGGTTAAAAGTATTGCTATCGGCAATACTGGCCCTGTATTTAATTGGTATCGGATCGATACCAAGGTTTGCAGCATGTGCAGCAGTACCAAGGACCATCACCAAAACAGACAGCATTCACATTGTTGTATTTTTATAGCTTTTAATAAGAGAACGTGGCACAAGTTGCCTTCAGAGTTTTCTGAAAGGCGTCCTAACAGGTGGGGAACATAGCAAAAAGGTCTTATTTTAACTTAAACTATCATTTTAACCAAATCTAAACATGAGTTCTTTTGCCTAAATTAAACCAAACTGCAACCAAAAACTGAAAATAAATAAATGAATAACCCAGCTAAGTCTCCACTGGTAACTCACATGGGAGATGAGCGTCAGTCTCCTGGATTAACGTGTTGGTCACACTAATCAAACTACAGCCATCCCCATAATTTACAGTCAACAGCAACCATGATCCTAGAGCGACATTTATTATGACGTTGCAGGAACAAGTCAACATGGTGACATCGTGTCTAAACTTGTAAGGCTTCCACATGAAGCTGGAACTAAGCTCCTGAACCAAAGGCTTTCCATAATGCAGCACGTTAATGTTTTATTAAGATACACCTTCCCTGGTAAACTGCCCACCTTTCAAACTCCAAGGCCAACCATTTGAGGTTTGAGAAAACCCAAGCTTGGGCAACCATCATGACATCATCCCCAGCTCTTAAGCAGCAATTAATTTGTCCTTGACTACACATGCAGCTATCTGCGTTGTTCATCAATTAATCCCTTCGGTAATTTTAAACACTAAGGAAACATTTTCTGCAGAACTACAGAAAGCATCGTTCAGCTTTTTTTTTTTTTTCACAGCCAGCTAACAAACAAACTAACAAACTGGGATTTATGAGTACAAGTGTCTCCGCCTCCATCTTTCCTTTAAATGTCAGCAACACAAAAGCACACACAGAGAGTGCTTAACTATGTTTGGGGTTTTTTTTTTTTTGGTTGCTTTTTTAAATCGCTTATAAAATAGTGAATGTAATGACGACTTAGCACCCCAATTAAATCGCCATTTTCTGCTCATTTAGCTGTCTGACAGCAGAAACTTAACAATGTGTACACGAGAACGACTGCTGCAAATTGTGAGTTCAGCTGCGTTAAAAACCTGGAGAAGAGAAGAGAAGAGAAGAGAAGAGAAGAGAAGAGAAGGGTGATTCATTTTCTTTTTAAATCTCATAATACTATTACTCCACCCCACCTTTCATTCTGTTATAGCAGTGAAGCTCTTTGGGTTGAAAGAGAAACAAATTGAATTTACAGGCACAAAGACACGAAGGCTGTAGTGGAGGTGGAGAGGATATCGAAATATGGACTCCAACAATGCAGCTTCTGTTAAACATATCAGACACCACAACAACAAAAAAAAGAAAGAAAGAAAGAAACTGGATGGCTCTGAAGCAGCTGTGACACAAAATGAACATCTGCCTGTTAAAAACGAGCCCTTTCTTTGGGCTCTGTAGTGTGGTTTGAGCTTAAGCAATTTGCCAGGCTGCTGTTTCAGCCACAGGGGGTGCCTCTGCTACACTCTCCTGCTTTGAATTGTAATTTATTTTGAGCGTGCTCGCCACTAGCGCAGCGCCTGAACTGAGGGCAGCCCTCAATGAGTCATGCTTAATAAGGAGCGCCGCGCTCAAGCTTCGACAGCAAGATCAGAAAATCAACCTGAATTACAGCAATGTGATTTACATTAAGTAGGTAATTCCTACAGCCCGGCTCGAACACGGGCCGCACGCTCGCACATAGGTGCCCGCGACCGCTGGTGTGCGGGTGATCGTCTAATCTGCATGGACTGTAATCTGATTAGAGTAAATAAGATCTCAGGGAACTGAGCTTCAGTTAGTGCTTGTTTGTAAGGGGTGTGTCTGAGGAATTTTCTTAATAAATCTGTTCCCGAACTTCTCAGTCGAGCCACACGGCATGTTTGTGTGGTGTGACTGTGTGTGTGCGTGCATGGCCTCCACGCATGCGTGTCTGGTGAATAGAGGAGGGACTGTGGGGGTCTTCGGGGTCAGCAGATTGAAACCTAGCAGCTGTTGAGTCTGAAAGAACCAGGGCATGAGTGTGTAACCTCACACACACACATATAGATATATATATATATATATACACTTACAGCCAGAGCCAGAGCCCGAGTAGAGATCCTCATCGTCGTAAAATTCATCTCTCGCCGACCCTTCGTCATCGATAGGCAGCGACCACTTCTGTCCCTGTTAGACAGAGAGATTACAGATGACTGAGAAGTTTGTCATTTCATTTGAAAGAGAAACCACTTTGGCAGATTACACACACACACACACACACACATTTGTCTGGTGCAGCTGCATTATGTTGGACAGGGGAACATCTGTCTGTCTGTGGCTCTATGGAGGAGCATAGTTAATGAGTTGATCTAAAGCTGGGATTTTGGCAGTGGAACATCAAAGCTTTTAAGGAGAGAAGAAGGGGGTGGGTGGTGGTGGTGGTGGTGGTGGTGGTGGGGGTTTCCATTTTGTCTCTGCTTATGTGTCAGTCGCAAGTGATGCTCGGCCAGTAAAGCAGCAAAGCAAAGGAAAGCAATTAACTTCTGAACTTCGTTCCATTACGGATTAATAGGGTAATATTTTTCAATATGAAGTGTTCGGTATTTAAAATGATAGGAAGTACTCATTTTTACACTCACAAAGCAAACGTGATATCTTTAAATTACTTGTTTTGTCTGAGCGGCAGTCCAAATACGACGGTTTGAAAATTACTCAGAACCGAGACCAGCAGCAGCATGCAAATTTCAAGCAGCCAGAGCAGGAAAATGACACCAATGCTTCCTGCCTGCTGTGACACAGAGCACAGCTATAGAGCCTCGAGTTGGCCGTAAACAGAAGCATCTGACGTATTAAAAATCACGAAAGTTTCTAAAGTTTATTATTACAGAGTCGTGAATGTCTGCACCAAATTTTAATGGAAATCAATCAGACACTATTTAGATACGTCAGCAGTCTAACATCCAAAAATCTATTTAGTCTACAAAAATGTAAAACGGGAGACGGTGTTTAGTTTGATGAATGGCCTGAGGGGATCACAACTGTCCGCAGATCACTTATCGCCATCTAAAAATAATTATGTGGCTCGGAGGTGAAAAATATCACCACCTCTTCTGAGTTTTACAGCAGCACCCCGAAGGTCCCCATCAACCCCACACCCTGTCTGAAATATGCTCATAACTGTCTCGTGGATCATTTCACAGCATCCTCCCTTCTCATCGCTCCAGCTTAATCCAAGCCTCCTCCAAGTCAGCCCGTGAGGAGGAAGCACAAGCACGCTGACCCCCACCGGGGTCAGGTAGGGGAGATTAGTGAGGGATCATTCAGGGGTTGAATCTCTGAAGTGAACGACCTCAGCCTCCGTTCACTTTGAGGCTGATCCCTCCTCCTCTTCTCTCTCTTCCTTCATCCCTTTCTCTCGACCTGAATCCCACATCCGTGCGATGTTTAAACGCACACTTTAGCACTCAGAGATTTTTCCCATCACACAGGGTCAACTAATGCTGCTATCGAGTGCATGCACTTAAGAGATGCCGCACGCGCTGCAGTGCAAAGATAGATTCAACCTACAGAGGTGTTTATGCACAGTCAGGAACGTCCAGTCAAATATTTACAGACCGCCTTTCTGTACTGACTTTTATTCATATGCTAAATATTTTACCTGTTTTTTTCAATGATTAAATAGATGGATCGTTCACATCGAAGCAGAGTCCCTTTCATTTTGACAAAAACAGTTTTTATGCTAAATATCTTAAAGCGTTTACTTAAAACGATCTTCCAACGATTTAAACACGTACTGCATTGTGTGTGTTTGGTAAAAGATGTAATTCTCTGTAATGGAGATTCTGCTACTTGGGGGCAGCTGAACAAGAGGCCAATGCAACCGAGATTTTATCTGCTTCTCAAGTCGATGTGTTCACACTGCTGGCAAACATTTGCTTATTTGCATATCAAGCAGGCATAAAGGACCATTAGCATGAGGAGTTGTGCTTCTGGCCATGATGAAGTCCAATAAAGACTCCACTTATAGCTTTGTAAATTGAATTATTTGGATCTTTAACTGCCAAATGCTCCAATCAGTCACTACCATGGTTTTACAGCATTTTGCATTTTAAGTAGAGCCTGAGCAATATACCATTTAAGAACTGATAGTGATATTAGGTGATTTAAAAATCTAATATTTTAATATATTGGCTGATATTTTTTTCCTGTCAGACACATGAAACATAAACAGATCATCCCAACATTTGCTATGTGCAGACTGGCAAATAGCTAATATGGACTGATGATATCAGCCCGCCTAATATATTAGTCGGGCTCTAATTTTTAGGATTCATCTGAGTGAATGAATGAATGAAACTGATGAGAGCAGCCATGTGAGTGAATTAAAACAGCAAAATTGTTGACCATAAACTCAAAATGACATCCTGTTCTCACTCCCAACTTTTGGCAGCAGAGCCTGGTTCTGCCGGAGGTTTCTTCCTGTTAAAAGGGAGTTTTTCCTTTCCACTGTCGCCAAGTACTAGCTCATAGTTGGCCATATGAATGTTGTGGTTTTCTCCCCATCACTGTAGCATCTTTAACTTACAACATAAAGCCCCTTGAGGTGACTGCTGTTATGATTTGGTGCTGTGTAAATAGATCCGAATTGAATTAAACATTTGTCAAGTGATTCTTCGGCAATAATTTTCAACTTGCAGACAAGAGTTCAACATCTGAAGATTCCCTTCTGGGATGGGTTTCACATCGTCAAAAAGTGTATTTAACCCCCCAAAAAATGTTTTTCCTAAACATAACCAAGCAGTTTTTTTGTGCATAAACCAAACAGTGACCAAAGACTGAAGTCCAAAATGAAAGTAAAATGAAATCTTGCTCCTAATGCAGATTTCGTAGGTTTTTGTTGCTCCCCACATTGGAATTCAGAGCCAAAGGGGCATCTGTGTATCTCGGGAAATAAGGCTAAGGAAGCAGCCTATCCCTTGTGTTAAAATGTGATGAAAAGATGGTTTCTGGGGCATCAGTATGGGACGAGTTGGAGTGAGAAAGTGTTGACTGAATGTAGCTAAAATGGCAATATTTTCCATGCCTTAAAGTCTTTACACTACAACCTTTACATTACTGTTTTTATTACAGCACACAAACACAAATCAGGCCCAATTTTGAGGTCTGGCA
The DNA here is from genome assembly GCF_013358895.1 of Oreochromis aureus. Classification (NCBI taxonomy): domain Eukaryota; kingdom Metazoa; phylum Chordata; class Actinopteri; order Cichliformes; family Cichlidae; genus Oreochromis; species Oreochromis aureus. The sequence goes on from NC_052962.1 coordinate 18,149,918, forward strand.
TCTTTCCCAAAGACCTGGATGAGCTGAGGGTCAACCCACCAAATTTCAGATAAGTGGATGATCTGCTTTCAGCGCAAAACCAGAGCAGACCAGAAACGCTGATGTTTTTCCAGTGTGTTATTCACTACGAGCAGTGCTTATACTGTAGAGTCAATCAGTGCATTCCTGACATAAAAAAAGATCATAAATGTGCATAAGAGGATGTTTTCTTAAATACTTCAGAACTTATTGGAGTAACAGAGCGTAAAGCTTTTGAACGCTTCCTCCGACGTGTATGCTTCGTGTATATTTTGAGGCCAGACCGAGCTCAGTAGCAAACAGTAGTGCAATAATCCAATGACTAAAAAGGGTTTAGTTTTTGCTCCAGGTATTGGAAAACAGTCAGTCTTCTGCTGAAAATCTGACCAAAGCAAACTTATCTCTTCAGCAATCTTAAGCCCATCCCGAGGGCCTGCAGAGCTGTTTTTCTTTTCTTTTTTTTTGCCAGCCAGTGTGATGCTAATTGTGCACACACAGAGGAGCACAGGCTCCTCCCCGGCTCCAGACAGAGGAAACCTGATGCCTTTAAAAGCCAATAAAAGCATAATGGAATCTAGAGACCCGAGCATCTCAGTCCATCACATCACAGCATGAGGTGGAGCTGAAACGCTATATGTACCTCCTGAAAATGAAATTGACTTAAAGCTGTTTGGAGGCCGGACACACTGAGGAGATTGATCTGAGAAGTGTGTGTGTGTGTGTGTGTGTGTGTGAAGGCCTGGAGATGTCAAACCCGGACAGTGCTGAAAATACCAAAAAAAGACATACCAGTGTGAGCAGGGTGCAAATGTGTCTTTCTCGTATCTGTGTGTGTGCTATATTCCAAGGATCACTTTTACAATGGCCGTTGCTATGGGCAACCTTTGCCTTTCACAGAAATTCCCATCTCCCAGTGAGAAGCTACCACACACACACACACACCCTCACACACACATACGAGAGCTCTAAGCAAAGGTGTTATGTAACATCAAATAAACAACCTTAAAAGAAAGAAGCCCCACCATCAGTCTCCTCCTCAGGCTCTCCCCCTCTATCAGTTCCTCCCTTTCAGCCTCCCTTCACCTCCCCTTGAATCCACAAACTCTGTGCCAGTGTCTCCCTGTCCTCGCCCCACTTTCCTTTCATCTTAAACTCCATTCCTTATCTCGAGGCTAGCCCCCTAAATTCAGCATGACTGCCAAATAACAAACACACACACAGATACTTAAATAAACACACCCCGCCCCTGAAGGCGGCACCAGAGCCCACCCCAGGGGCCCCATTTACAGGTCCACACATACACACACACAATCAACAACCTCCAGGACTCTACAGTACAGCTGTGGAGCCCCTGTTTGTTTAGTTGTGCATCATCTACGTTCATCCCAACATTTAGGAGCAATATAAAGTCCACCTCGGTGCCTCGACATGCTTAAATTGTGAGTCAATATGTGCGAATTCACAGCGTGGCGGGCAGCCGTGCGTCACTGCATGTAATTACACTGAGTGTGCGTCTGGACCAGTGTAATCACAGGTTTTGTCTGTGGTGTGGTGCGCACGTACATGCAGACATAAATGCTCCTCGGACCTTTAGTGTGGGTGTGTGTTTTTTACAGGATTTTTTTTTTTTTTTTTTTTTTTTTGGAAGAGGGGGGCAGCTCTGCTTTTCGCCTGTTTCGGGGGAGCTATAAACAGCTGTACTTTCAGCCTGTACCACATAGCTAACCAACCACAGCGAGACGCAACGAGCTCCCCATCCACCGCATGCATAACCTAAGGCCAAAATCATCTGTGTGCCCTTAATTTCCCTCCACCGCTGCATTTTGTTTCCAGTCGTTATAAAAGGAAACCGTAAGATGACAGCTATATATTCAGTTGGATCTGCGGGGTGAATGCAATCCTGGTTTTTGGCAATGCATGAAGCAATGCCATTATGAGGCATGCGGTGCCAGCTGGAGTCATTTTTAAAACAATCTCGTCAGGAATATATAATTTTATATATATATATGCACTCGTGTAAAAAAGAACAGGAGAAAAAATGACATTAAGGGGCAGTAAAATCATGTTTTCACAAGGCCAACCCTACTGCGTCCTTTGAGGGGTGTTGCAACATTTGCAGTTAGTCAGGCAGAAACATGATCTGAGGCCGGCATCAGGTTTAGCACCATAAATGTGATCCTATAGCTTGTCTATGCATGTGTGCACAGCTACAGAGTCTGGATTTTACCCCTAAGCCGACAATACTGTGGTTTCACAAATATTAATACAGAAAATCCACAGGAGCTAATCTGCTCCACTTTTTTTTTAATTTAGGAATGGAGTAAAGTATTAAAGCAGCAGCCAGTAGGTAGCAGAATTAGATCAGGAGAAAAAGACCAGGTGTGTGTGTGTGTGTGTTTTCACTGTAGGAACAATGGGTATAGCTCTCAGCTAATTCTAAGATTCAGGAAGTCAGATAACAATGGGAGGCAGAGGTGGTCCTACACATAAATCAATTTACACACACAAACATCCAGTAGATTTTCTGCCAGATGTGCGCGACCCAAAGATGATTTTGTGGTTGTTGTTTTTTTTCCCCCGACTGGTCGAGATCACTTCAGCTTGGAGATCCCCTTCAGGCTAGCTCTGCAGATAGAAAGCTTCATTGTGATTGACTTCAAATGCATTCCTCAGTAACCCGAGAGGCTGCTGCTGCTGCACAATGCCTCGCACAAACACACGCACATACACACGAGCATTTTCAGCTACTGATACAACACACACAGCCCTGCTCTGCTTTGGAGAAATAATCGTTAATTGTGCCTTTTAATATGTGAGATTTTATCGGAGCGAATGTTCCCGACTGCCGCAGCATCTCTGAGCTCTCAAACTGTGAAAAATAATTTGAATACTCCCTCTGCTTTCTGGCACCATCTCAGTCCCACAGACTCGATCTGTCCCTGTATTTACTGCATCCATGGTGCGGAAGAAGAAGAAGAAGAAGAAGAGGGCTGAAATACAATGGATGCTACAGGCTGGTCAGATTTGGTGATCCTGCCCCGCACACTGTTCATTTAGGATTAAGCGAACCTTCCAAAGGGAACTCATCCATCGAAATTTTGTTCAGGATATAAATACTGTGCTAATGTGACAGACAGCACAGGAAGCTTTAGATGGTAGCCGTCTGGTTGGCTTGACCTTTGCTAAAATTTGAGTCACTGAACTGAAACTCTCATCTGCATTTGTTCGTCTGCATTTCAGCTGAAATATCTGACTAATAATGTGTCCAGTGTTGAGGAAGTGTGCACCAGTTTGTGCTTTAGTTTCATTGAGTGAAACTACAGTTTCTTAATAGTCTGCTACTTAGTATTTGAAGGTATCCATGTATGTTCATTACATTTATAGAGTTTAGGGATACATCAGGCAAACAAGGCTTCCTAGCATTAGCTGATGACACAAATGACTTTCTGCCCTCATGCCCAAATACAGTCACTTGTGGCTAAGAAAAAAGAAGAGAAGCAAAAACACTAATGTTAATGTTAGTAAAGGTTTTTGCCCATAAATGTCAATAGATTCTGTTTTTCTACCCCTCCCAATTCAAGTCCATAATGTTAGCTACAGTGTAGGAGAGACATGTTTTAGTTAGCCAAAATAGATCAAAACATTCAATTTAGACTGTAACCCAAAACGTAAGCGGTCAGCCGATGTGTTTCTATGACTGTTTGGATTGGCTCTATATCTGCCCTATCTGAGTTTTTCCCTATCTGGGGAAAAGTGCAGTAAGAAAAGTTATTTACTCTGAAAGAGGTTGTAAAACTTTGTAAAAAGAGTCAGGTGAATAAGTTAGAGAAGTTCACTTTTGACCAGTCAGCTATACCAATGTGAGTTGTTGAGGATAAGCTGAACTGTCAGTAACGCAGGCGTTTTTGCTACTGTTAGCTACGGTTAGCCTTTTATTTTAGCTTCTGTTAGCCTTTGTTAGCTGCTGCTAGCCTCTGATAGCTCCTGTTAGCTTCTGTTAGCCTCTTTTAGCTCGTGTTTACCTCTGTTAACTACTGTTAGCCTTTGTTAGCTACTGTTCAGCGGCATGACACTTTTCAGATTATAGTAATTTGTTTTATATTAAATAACCTCAAATTACTTACTATACCTTTAAAGCTTCAAAAATCATTCACAAACTACTAGGTGACATCACTGTGGCTACACCCATCTTCTATATACAGCTTATTGCTGCAGTGGGAAGTTGGAAATTCTCGAGTTCCCAGTGGAAATTGGAACACTGCCTCAAGTTGGACTTTCCACTCAGAAAGTCAGAAATCCCACACCAACCCCCAACTCTGTAATTCAAGATGGCAGCAACAGCAAGTGTGACCAGCAGTAAAATTGTAGAACTTGTAATCTGCACTAAAATAAACTTGCTAAGTCATGCTAAGCTATGAGCAAAGCACTGATCAGACTCTATTCGTAAACAAGCTGCAAGTGCTTTAAAAAAAACAAAAACAAAAAACAAAAAAAAGGTGTTGTGTTGTAATCCAGGTGCAGCTTTCCATTTCTATTACTGGTATGATGTCACTCCTAGCTTCACCATTTATTTTACTTTTTTCTTTTTATGCCTTTATTAATTGGATAGTGTAGAAGGCGGGGAAGTGAGGAGAGACACGCATTAAATGTTTCTGGTCAGATTAGAATCCACAGCCCTGCAACAGCCTTTCAGCATATGGGTCACCTGATGAACCAAGCGTGCGGCAGAGGCACCCCGAGACCTGACTTCTGAGGTAAAAGGATCGCATTACATGGGCTTGACTAACACATCCCAGTTGTAGCAGAAAATCCTGTGTTGGATGATTATGTATGTGCCACTCTGTAATTAAACATTTGCTTCTAACTCTGCCCACATATCAGGATTCACTGGCAAATATGTCAGTTTACTGAAGCAAAACATGCTCTAACTTCTATTCCTCTGTGACCCTGATACTTGTTAGTGATCAGTAAATTAATACAAACTGCCAGGAAGTTCAATTTTTTTTAAAGCTTTTCTGATGCATTAGTGTTGCAACTTATCATATTTACACAGTCGGGGCGCAGTCTGAAATCACGGTGCCTTCATGTAATCATATGTTGAGTACACTGCCAAATCGTTTATGCTGATGAGATCTCTCTAACACTAGGTGGTCTAAATAAACATTCGGCTCTGTATCCCACAGCTACGCCGCTGCCTCCACCTCCTGAGTCTGCCTCCTGTGTTAGCAATTAGCTGTATGTGAACTGTGAATGTTTGCGTTCAATAATGGCGTGCATTTCAGGCTCCACTTACAGTCGAGGTTGCTCATATTCGCACCAGAGAAGAGCCACGTCGCAAAACTGTAAGGGTATTATTGTTGCGCTGAATGCTTTTACCTCTATGTGGGTGTCCTAACTGAACCAAAGTGCCACATGACCAACAATAATCATCTGGCAGACATTTGAGACGCAGATCAGCCCTAAAATCAAGTGTAAAGTGATTTCAGTGAGCCATATTTCAACTCTCCCTGCAGTTTAATAGATAGATAGATGCAGAGCTCCGTGAAGCAGGTGCTGATTCACAGCCATGTCTGCGTCTGCTCCTCTGCAGAAGCCCGTCGGTTGGAGCTGGAGGGTCAGAGCCAAGCTGTTCGCCGGCAGAAGACGAGCATCACTCTGCCCGGAAGGGGTCAGACTGCTTGGCACATGCCCTCCGGTTACATGCGTCCTTACAGGAAAAACTGCAGCCTGTTTACCGTTTGTATGATTCCACACCCATCTTTCCTTTCCGGAGTGGATCCCCGACCCTGTCAATAGTGACCTCTAATCTCTCCTCCATCTCTTGCTTTTCTGCCTCGTCTCATTCTCCACCCTTCTCTTCCTCTTCTTCCAGCTGGGCAGGCAGCCAACCTGGACGCTAACACACTTACAGTCAGACGAGTAGATGTAAGAGAGATAGAGGGCAGTCTGTGTGAGTGTGAGTGTGTGTGAGAGTGTGTGTGTGTGAGTAGGTTACCAGGTGATGGCCTGGTTAAGACACCTGCCACCTTCAGCAGAGATTAGCACAGACGCCTCTGCACAGTCATGCTGCTCACACATTCTGTGACACCTCATAACACACACACACACGCATGCACACACACACAGACAGACTCACACAGACAGGCAGACGGTCCAATGTCGAGACAGTATCTTGTAGCACTGACGTCAGGTGTGCTCACACGGTCCGACACCTGCACGCTCCGGCCAAGAGGGTCAAAGAAATCCTGTCTCAGTCCAGGAAGCTGATTTAAAACGGTTAAATATACTCCCTGATTCACGGATACACAATGAGACAATGGGGCCCCTGGGCACAGGCACAGACACGATAAAGTGACCTCTTTCTCACAAGAGTACCCCTGCATGTCATTAGCAGTTGTTCTGTATATTTCTCTGTAGTATCCTGGAGGTTTTTAACTCTGAAGTTTTATTTACCGATTCCCCGTAGAGCAAACAACGCCATAATGGGTAATGGCGTTGTTTGCTTTCTACTTGTGCTCTAGAGAGTCCGCATCGCTCTGACATCACAAGTTAAACCGAGCTGATCGTGCTGGACTCCGAGCTTGTAAATATTAAACAACAGTTACGCAGCAAACACGGCTGAAAGTCTGACGTCATCTCCTGCCGTACGACAATTGAGTCACACACAAATATAGATCAGATTATTGCAATTATTTTTAAAACATTTTTCCTTCTTTGGAATAAACATTTTTTATTTGATTTCATTCTTGCTTTAATTGATAAAGTGATAGCAGGAAATTAAACAGAAACAGAATTTTTCTCTTGCTAGGAAGTCGAACAAGGACCTCCAGGCGACGTTTAAGAAGTACCTCATACCGCCGTTTTTCATCCGTGGAGAAAAATACAGCCAGCTGACGTTTATTCAGCGTGGGTACTTTTACTGAAAAGCACAAAAGAGAGAAGACTGCAGAGCGGATTGAGTCTATATCTGGGTTGTCTGGTATGAGGTATGACAATGAAAGCAACCTAAATACAACTAGAGTCTATCGTATTTTGTTTAAAGGAGGCATTATCCTTGTGCAATACAACAGCCCATGTTTGTATGGCTTATTAGTACTGAGTGGCTCTATCACAATTGTTGCAGCCCGAGCAGTCGCACACGTAATTCTTCATTTCCGTAAATAAAGCTTAAAATAACACTAAAGTGACACTTCCTGCCACCAAAGAAACTTTGAGAGCGCCGCTTCTGTTTTCAGACCTTTCTGTCAGCAGATCTGCATCAACTTTTCATCCCAATGTAGCAACAGAATATCTCAAAAAATGCAATTTTAAGTGCATTTTTATTCATTACTTTTATGTTAATGTCAGCCAGCACGCACAGGGGGCGAGCGCCAATTATGGCACCTTCATGCCACGCTGTCATATTGTAATTACAGGTTTTCTACTTTTAAATAAATTCATGTCAGTGCACAAGTCATCCCTGATTTAGTAAACAAAGTGTAACTGATGGAAACAAGTGAATAAAACTATAATGAAACTATCGGATCAGTCTGGGTACCAATAGATGCTCCATACAAAAGGGCAGTGCTACTTTTGACTGAGCTTTTGCCCCCATATCCATTGAATGCATCGATTTTGGGGGATTTACCTACAAATACTTTCTAGAAATGTTTAAGTAATATTAGGTAGTGCATGTATTTTACAGGACAAAAATAAACAATGCATAATTTCTTTGTAATTTTACAGAAAAAGAAACATTTCATCATCTGCTGTTGTAAGTACACAGTGCAGTTTGTGGCTTATTATGGAGCGGTCACATAGGCCTGCAGATTTTGATGGTATTATTGTTTGTTGTAAGCTGGTAAGGGAGAAAAGTCCACATCACATTTATGTTGGTAAAATAAAAGGACAGCTGAATAATAGAATATTCATCATGCATATCAACACAATGAATATTTAATACAAATGTAAAAAAATAGAGACTTAGAAAGGCTAGATTAATCCACTCCATAACACTGCACTGATGAGTGCAGCGTATTTATGATGTAAGATGGGAAATATTGTTATGAGGAAGTTGCACACGACTTTACATTTCACAGATTTACTTATAGTATAATTATTTATTTGTTTCCTGTGAAAATCTGACTGTTACCTCCTTATTCTAGCAGGCCTACCTTTAAGTATTTGTGGGTGTAAATATAATTACATTGTAGTTTCAAATTAAATACCTTGAAATTCCACGTTACAGGGGATTACACCTTAGTCGTAGGCGTGCTATAGTGGGGGGTTTTTTAAATGTAGAGCATTGTTGTGGCTGTGATTGTTACTGACATGGTATCAGGATGTGATACCTGATCGTCTAAACCAGGGGTAGGGAAACTGCAGGTTTTAGATATGTCCTTGATCCAACACAGCTGATTTAAATGGCTAAATTACAGGTAATGAACTAATCGTTTGATTCAGGTGTGTTGACCCAGGCTGAGATCTAAAACCTGCAGGACACCGGCCCTTCAGGCCTGGAGTTCCCCACACCTGGTCTAAACCATCCAGCAGATATCAGAATGATTTCTTAACTATGGTGTTAATACAAAATGTATTTACTGCTATTGCTTTAGTTTCTCCTTCAAAATAATCACCCGTTCTTATCCCCGGGGCCTTTTTTGTGCTGTAAGCCAAGAGAGAGAGAAAAAAAGTAGATGATGCTTTTAAATTTAAAAGTCAAATTATTATTTGGCATCAAGAGATTCTTTACAGTTACAGCTGAAGCGGGGGGTGGAGGGGGGCACACGCAGGCAACACTTTTTTGTTTCAAAGAGGAAACCCGCTGAGCAATTTTACTCTTATGAGCCGTTTAAAGAGATGGGAAGTGGCTCCCAGTGTCTTGGATAAAGTCAGACTTAATGGGGATTATTACAGAAATGTGTTCTGTTAGTCGTTAGACCAACTGAAGCTGTGAAACACAAACGGGCTCTGACATTTATAGCTGTCAGCCTTATTTTGAATATGCGACTGTTATTTAAAGGGATCCTGTCGGTAACGATGCTGTAAGTAGCTCTGAGTGGGAAGGTGGAAACAGGAGCGCGCTTGCCAAACACATTTCTGATCTTTTTCCCGCGTGTTTGTCTCAGTTTTTCACACGCGGGTGCTCGCTGTGACCGATGAACGTGAACCATCGAGCAAAAACTATAAACACGCTCACGTCTAACAGCCAGGAAATGAGTGAAAACCTTTTCCTCTCTCCGATATTTATATTCCTTTCCGCTGATCAGATTCTTGATGGCGCTGCCGTGGCAGGTCCATATCGCAGCCGCGCCGGCCGTATTCATTCCCCACACAAAACCTGTGGGAGGATGGCATTACACCGGCTCTAGTTTGTTATTCCAGCTTGCTTGGACCCTAAAGCTGTCTCAGCGCAGCACCAAAACCACAGCTGAAAAGCATCCAAGCACTAATATTATCTCCTTCTCCACCGAGTTGCAGGGACAAAGATGATTTACGTGAAGAAGAAAGTCGTGCATTTGCTAAATACGGTATATGGTACAGTGAGAGAGCTGCAGGGACAGAACAGGTGCACTGTGGAGGGAAATCATGAGTCTGGATCACTGAATTTAAAAGCATTTCATGCACAGACTTTCAGCATTCAGCTTCTGCATCTATCACAGAGCAAAAGACCCCGAATCAATGTATGGAGATGCTCAGTGTACCTCAGTTATCATTCACTTGCTTTCATTATTAACCAAACAATTAATCCTCATTAGGTGGAAGGCTGCCTGGGGGGCTCACTTTAAATGATAAAAAATATGTAACACAATCTGGTTGTTTGCATTAATCTCACAACTTCAGCGCTAACGTCGATCACAGCAAACCCTGTGGTGCTACGCTCGTCTTGTATTTACCTCTCTTCTCTTTACAGTAGTTTCTATTGTTGAGGTGTGTCATCCCTGCACAGCATTCAGATGGTCCGCCTACGCACCAGGGATTCACAGGAAACGATGCATGCAAGTAATCCCAATTTTATGGCACGATATCAGCTTCACTGTTTGCTGTTTACTCTTCCATATTATATTACTGCCGATGGAAAAACCGCCATTAAAAAAAACACAATTTCGAAGACACTGGGTGGGTTTTGATGTGAAATAGTCAGAAGAAACAATTTATTTGTAAGAGAGGGGCGCGCTAACCATAACCGTGGGAAAACTGCTCCATTCAGTTCCTATTATAACAGCTTGTGTTTGTTTGGCTGCACTGTAAGCTGATACCCCAGTTGCTCTTCTGTTGTGTTTTTGATAAAGTAGCTCTTCAGCTCTTTGTCTTTTGCTGTGACATTAAACAGACTTGCTGTTAACCATCAATATTAACCAGACAAAGACTGAAATCTTAGAGAATCTTTATGTTTGCGATCAGCTGATCGAGGCTAAAAGAGCAGCGGCTCGGGCCCTTGGAGACGGAGTGTGTGTTTAACCTTTAAAGTCTCCGACAACGCAAACAGCTGACACCGAAGCTCGCCGCAGACTGGGGTCAAAGTCACGCGACTGTGATAGTGACACATCCGCTGGGCTGAAACCTTGTAATGGACGGGGGCTGTGAGGCTGTCTCGCGCACACACTCACACATGAATCCTAACGCACAGATCCGCCGGGGTGATGGGTAAGCGGTGTGATGGGAGGAGGGGTGACACACTGTGGGATGGAGATGTATATCTGTATGTAGGACCCAGCTGTTACACTAATCTGACAATCCAACAGGATTAAAGACCATCTAAAGGCTGGCACGCTCTGTGTGGAGATCTCCTCCATTATATATGACCTTATGAAACATGCATCTCTGAGTGTGTGTGTGTGTCACTGTCCTGCTGCCAGAAATGCCTTGAGACTCTGACACAACTGCTGCTCCCACACTCCACAATACACCACAGTGTACTTGTTGTTGTCTTTACGTGGGGTGTGTATTAGAAGTTTTGGGAGCCGGCGAGTGTGTGTTTGTCGGCGAGTGTATCGAGTGTATTGATGCTAGGTTGGAGAAGTGTTGCGAGTGAATGCTGCTGGATGGCTGCTGGGTCAATGGCGGCGGCTTTTTGTGGGCGCTTTATGCGAAGTGCTGGTGGAGAGAGGCAGAAGAGAAGGAGGAAGGCTGAATGCAGATTTATAAGTGTGTGTGTCTGTGTGTGCGATTATAGCCCAGCTCAATGGGCCCATTTCTGCAGGGCCAGTGGGAGGGCGTGGCGCCTGTGGCTGAAACTTTTCTCGTGTTTCTAAGGAACTTTTCAAAAGGGCTCAGAAATGCGGCTGCGTGTGAGAGAGAGCGCCCCGCGGACCATGATGCCTTTGTGTAGCACAGGGTGAGAGGGGGCACTCGGAGTACACACAGAAACGGTAATCAATGGTCTCTTCTCAGCCCCGAATCGAAGCGCGCGCACACAAACGTAAGCCGGCGACGATGATGAGAATCACGTTTCTGCCAGTATTCGGCGATGGGAATCACAAGGCAACATCTGTGTGTGTTCGTATAATTGCAGCTTGTGTAATCAGGCTAATGACTGTCACGCAACTGTACGAAGCCCAAAGGGGCGAACGACAAGGAGGAGGAGGAAAAATCGATACATAAAAGGCAGAGAGAAATGGAGATTACTTGAGAAGAGGAAAAAAAAAAGAACAGGACTGAGGAATGATGGGATGGATGGACCCTGAAGCAGGGGGGCGGAGAACAAAGACAGGAGTGTTTTTGTCTTTGATGCAGGGGAGAAAAATCCAATCAGCCCTGTGTAATTCAATCTGGAATGGAAAGCTGCACCTTCGCGAGTGTGTGAGCAGAGGGCATGATGAGTATTATTATCATGGCCATGCCTATCGTTTTCTCTGAAACACACACACACACACACAGGGGGAGGTAAACAAATCGCTGTTTGCAGGGAATGGCAAGCAGGTGACCTTGCTGCTCTCTCTTGGCTCCCCCCCCATTGGTTGACCGACTTTGGCGAGCAGACAGCCGGTCCCGTGCCTCGCAGCCAGCGCCTACAGGCCAAGTGCCTGTCAGCACAGCCGGACAGGCGATTGATTCTCCGTGTATCATAAGAGCTCTCGATATCGAATACTAATTACGCAGGTTGCGATATCTGGCGGCGGAGTGAACCCGAGATAAGGAAAGAGCAGCATGTGGTCTCTGCCTTAAAGGGGCCACACACACTGAAAGCTCGTGACCTAATCAGATAATTATCATGAGCTCCTGATTAGCTCTGACAAATCAGTGTCAGAAGACTTCAAGAAACGAGTAAACAGAGAAATTAAACATTTGTCCTGATTTTTTTTTTTCAGTGAATGGACACTGTGTTGTCTCGGCAGATGTTTACATATATTTTCCTTCAGGTGATATATTGAATTTAGCAGATAATACATGGCAGCGGGTTAGCCCTGGGATGGACTGGTGACATGCCCAGAGAAGTACCGCACACCACGCCCAGGCTCACCTCTGACGACAAGCTGGATAAGTGGTTAAATTAAAGAGTGGAAGATGGAAGTACAGTGTATAATCCAAAAACATTGTCTGTATAATCCCGTCAAGCTTCAGAGTCAATATTTGGTGCCGTGTACGTCAGTGTTTCTTAGTGCCAGGGCACACCTAAAGGGTCATAAAATGACAAAGGTTCCCACTCCCAAAGACATCCTGTTTTCAAGGTTGTATAGTTTAATATGTTACAGTTTGATTATTTTATAGACCTGAATCTATACTTTGGATCTTTGAGGGTTTTCTGACGTTCCAACTACAAAGAAAAAAAAAAACACTGGGGCATGTTTTTCTGAGCATATTTAGACATTTTAGAGATTTTCTACGCTCAGCTAAAAGCAGTAAGTCAGGAGTAGGAAACCGAAATCAGACTCTTATTGACAGTTACATTAACCAGTTGAAGCCAGGAGTAAAATCCATCAATACACATATGTCTTCCTCAAGTTACTTTTACTGGATCAGCTCCGCACTGTTCTGTTAAAATCAAATAATTTGTCTGTAACTTCGGTACATCTCTCAACCGCAAGATATCAGCTTTACTTTACAAGCGTGAGTTACAGATATACAAGATATACTATACAATGTAAGTGTGGCAGGGCCTGCCTCCAGGCTTCATGCTACTTTCTCAGCTTTAAAAGTGAGTCAGTCACTGTAGACTTCCATGGTAAAACACCCAGTTCTATAGCAGAAATATACAAACTGATCTAAAAACATTTTCATCTCTACAGCTAATTTGCCCTTTTATTCAATTTTATATTATTTAGACAGCGCCAAATGACAACAACAGTCGCCTCAAGGTGCTTTAGATTTTAAGGTAAATACTGAGTCTATTGAGAGTTGAAACCTTGACAATAAGCCAACCCCCTATGAGCAAGTACTTGGTGACAGTGGCAACAAAAAGCTCCCTTTTTAACAGGAAGAAACCTCCAGCAGAGCCAGGCTCAGGTACATGCAGCCATCTGCTATGACTTGGTTTTGGATGACACGACATTTTTGTTTGCATGAAGGCTTAAAGGTATGCATGATTAATGCGTGCCTTTTGATTGTGTCTGTGGTTCCTATCTGGTCATTTTTAATGCAATTGTTGGACAACGTACGGCTTGTCTTGAGGTTACTTGCGATTTTTAAAAATATTTTAGCTCTCATAAGCAGGTGCCCTTATTTGTGTGACACTCTCACATACAGTCAATAAGTTTACTTTGCTAGCTAACCTAGCTAGCTGTAGCTCCAAAAACAAAAAACATAAGATCCAACATAAAAGTTTGCTTAACTCAAAAAAGCCGTGCACAAACCAAAACGTGAAGTCAGAGTGGCTGTGTCCTTCTTTTGTATACAGTCTTTGGTCTCAAAACAGAAGAGAAAGTTAACCTTTAGAAAGAAACCAGCAATTGTGTTTCCCAAAAGCCCAAACTATTCCTTTAAACAGCCGAAACAGTAGGAAACCACTGCTGCACGGTATATCTAGCAAAATTAACGTGTGCGTGCAGCAGGTAGCTGTAAATAAGCGTCTAACCAGGATTAACAGGCCAGATATGAGCGCAGCCTTTAATGTTATTCAGGTAGGGAGGCTTCATTGCCAACCAGACAGTGTTATCTCCCTTCAGCCTCTGTTGAATCAAATATCATCACAAGCTCCAAGTGAGAGCATGCTCATTCATTTCTGACTGTTCTTTACAGCTAAAGATAGCTTTATCTCTCGGTGGGCAACATTACTCACTGACTAATTAATTAGGAGGTGTATTTAAGTAACTAATAGCTTGAGATTGATTGTCTAATGCACAGATTAGCTACACACTGCTTAGTATAACAATTGGTGATCAGTAACCGCCTGGTACTGTGGGCTCCGACTTAATTAAAGTGTGATTGTGGAGCCTGAAAGTAACGAGGTGGTCAGCGTCCGTGTAAACTAGCAGAGATGTGTTAGAGGACAGGGAAATGTATGGGTTATGATACCATCTTGCTCTTATAGCCCTCCTGTCTCTCTCGTCTCTGTGTAATCCTGTCCAGGTTGTTCTTTCCATTCAATCTGTATCAGCCGCTATAAGCTCTTTACAGGCGTGTGTTAACCACCAGGCTACCCCTGTCTCTCTCTCTGTTTCTTTACAGCTAGCACGGCTCCAATCCACCCCGTCTATCTCCCTTTCAATTTCTCATTTTTCTCCCTCGTCAGCACCTCTGCTCTTTCATCATTTCACTCTACCTACAGTCAGTCCCTCCCCATTCTTCCTCTATTTTCTGATGAGCTCCTCTTACCACTTTTACATATTAACAAATTCGATTCTCTGCCTGGTCACCCCCGTCACCCCCCCACCCTCACCACATCAGCTGCGTTTTGTTCTCCTCTCCAATCTGCTTCTGGCTTGCACTTTGGCCAGCACAAAGTCTTCTCATACAACTTTAGTCTGTGATTGCCTCTGACCTCATTCCCCTTTCATTTTCTTCAAATCTTCTCTCCCTCCACCTCTGCACCACACCTAATCACGTCTGTCGCCACACCTTGGTGCCTTGTTCAGTTTTTGGGAGACTACGCAACCACCAATATTTGTCTCCCCGTGTGTGCAGGTGGCCCTGCGACAGATTGGCGACTTGTCCGGGGTCTCCCGTGAGACCCTAAATTCGATAAGCATAAAAAAATGGATGGATGAATTATTTCCAAGTGCACTGAGCCACGTTTCATGTTGCAATTAGTGTTTTATTTGGCACAAATGTCTTTCTTCCTCTTGTTTTTCCTACCTTGTCAATCATCTTTCATCTGTATTTTTATAAAGCAAACCATCCCCATCTCTCTCTCATCTCCAAAATCCTGTGAATTGATTTTCATGTGAGGGACTTGGGAAAGATTTCCTGCAATAATCCGGAGGACGCAGCATTTATGTTCCCCCTGTAGCGACAACAATGAGCAAATTAGCAAATGTTAGCTCAGAAACGGTGTCCACTAATCACTAACATCCACAAACAACTGGCTCCGAGGGTAATATTAGCCACCACTAGCTATCCTGCTAATGAAGACAGATTTCTGTCTGTCTAATGTAGCCAAATGGATATCTCGATTGGATCTTATTCATCCAAACTGCCTGTGATAGTTAATCTGCTCAATTAGCTTGCTGTTTTCAATTTACTTTATTATCTAACATTACAATTCAACCACAGGCAGATCAAAGGCAGTAAACTATAGTCTACAAGATGGATGTCGCCACTGTGACCGCACCCACTGGTTAGTGAAGCCTCGAGCTCTTGGACGTTGCCATTTTGGTGTTTTGAAACTGGATGTGACAGGCGAGGGATGGCTCTTCCCGTAAAAACCACACGCTTACTGGCATTTTTTCCCTACAGACTTTTACACAACCGGGAGTCTTTTTGTAACCAACAAAGCCGGTACGAAACATGGACGCAGCTTCCAGGTCTGAAAAGTGATAGCTGGAAGTCACTTTGGAAAGTGGCTGGCGAGCGTTTGTAGGCCATTTGGTGTCTTCTGTGCAGGTAAACAGAACAATCGCAATGTCGGGGAATATGCATTGGTCACCGCATGCTCATGAACCAATCTCTAGGCCTGTGCGGCCCTTATTCACCTGACCCTACAGTGCCACCATGATGACACCACATCCAAAATGGGGGATAAGACAAAAACACCCACGTGTCTGCGAAACCTCAGAAGTTTTAGGGGCTCAGTCACTCATTTCAGGTCATATTGGATAGAAGAAGTTATAAATCTTGGTAACACTGTATTCCAGAAGTGAGGATTAACTAGTGATTGCTCATTGGCTAATCACCTGGGATTGACATGTTGTTAGCCAATGGGTGTGCGGTCTCGTTCATCACATCCAAGTTCAAAACACCAAAGATGCTGAGGGTGAAAATGTTCACCTTGACGGATCAAAAAACAGTGGATGACATCACACTAGCTAGGTATATCTTTGATGGTGTCTACGGTAACCACGGAGGTCATTTTTAGCCACAAATGTAACACTGCTGGTTGCCGACTGCAGTTCAGTTAATGGTTAAATTATGCAGAGAAACAATAACACATGTTGTTTGTATGCTAACCAAAGAACCTTTAAATTTGAACCAAAGTAAATAAAGGCGCAGCTCACAGCAGAGGCTGACTGGGCTCATTTTAAAATGTCAACCAGAGAAAAAGGAAGAAATCAACGCCGCGAAGACGAAACGCCTCTCCTCTATAAATACCTCCTCTCTCTCGTCCTCACGCTGGGTCTAATGTTTCAGTGTTGTGCGACCTGTCGCTCTGTCTATTGTATCTACCTCCGTCATGTCGTGTCCTGTCACACAGACGCCGCGCTCGATCGGACATGGGAAACAATTATCATGTCACACACACGGCTAAATAAACAATACGCTCACAGACGTGCTCGCGCGCACACTCCTGGTGTCAGTCAGCCTTTCAGACCCGAGTCTCTGCCGGCTGAGATTTGGGCTAATCCACAACTGTTGGAATGAAAGATTAAGAATGAATCACCTGCTGCAGGAAAACCAAGTGTGTGTGTGAGTGTGTGCACCTGCATGTGGAAGGGTTTATAAGACAGGCCCTCTGGGGAAAGAAGCCTGCTGCAATCACCAAGCAATATTACACAACCTCTATCCTCCTCCACACACACACACACACACACACACACACAGCTCATTAGCTTCAGTGGCTCGCTCAAAATGCAAACGCCTTTGAAAGAGCCCTTTAAAGAACCAGGGTTCAAAGGTTTACTTCAGAAGGTCCACGCACACAAACAGAAACACTCTCACACACACACAGAGCACGTTTCAGTGTCCGTATTTAATTGGATCGATGTTCTTCCCTCATGGCCTGCTGATAATTGAGGCGACGCGAGTAACATGTGGGAAGCCTTTTGTTACTAACTTCCTGTTTATAAAGACAGGAAGAATAGACGAGGAGCTCTGCAGCGATGGAGGAGAAGGAGCAGGAAGGCTGGTGGGTGGAGGGTGTAAAGATGGATGGATAGAGAGAGGAAAAACGTTGCAGCAATGAGCTCCTGACCTCGTTCGCTCCTCTGTCGGGACGTTGGGCTAAATAATTCAAACACACACGCACAGAGTCACATGCCTTTGGCACACAGTATTTCTCGTCGGCATGAGCGGCCTCCCCGTGCTCCGTCATCGTCTCCTCTGCCTCCATATTCGCATGTAAACACATAAATGCATCACTCAGGAAGCTCGAAGAGCAGATCTATAAATGCTCTCTCACTGTAGCCGTGCTGCTATCCCAAGGCCACAAACACACTTACAGGTCGTGCATTTCCGTATCCAAACAGGCGGATCCTTGATGAATCACATAGTGCCAAAAAAGGGAAAAGAAATTGATATTTGTAGCTTAAAACTGATGAAATGTCTTTATTCTTAAAGGAAATGGAGAGTGAAAGAAAAAAGAAGAAAAAGAAGAGGAAAAATCTGCGGATGAGGCGTGTGAACGAACCCGCGTGTGTTTTCATGTACTTTTCTCATCCAAGTGCCGATCTGAGCCCGTTCTGACACCGCTTAAGACATGAAAGCCATTAAACAGGGAAAAAAGACTTCCACAAACTAGAATCCATTTAAACTTTCATGCATGTAAAATCCCCCGTGCTTCAATTCGATCTGACGTCGTTCCCGTTTTTCTTGATCTTTATCTCCTCCTGTGAAACCTTAAAGATGTTCCCCTGAGAACACACCCTCTCTGTTTTACTCCTACATCTCCATTTATGTGTGGTACTTCACCGCTATTCAGTACAAATAACCTTACACGGTTTTGACTGCCTATAGTGGCTATTTTGAAACAGAGGAAGAGGGGTAGTATTTCCAGTCAGGGCAAGTCAAACATCGGGCCTCTGCAAACAAGATGCAAACAAAGAAACTGGTTCTTTGCAACAGAGCATAGAGGGAAGAAGAGTTTGAGATTCAAAAGCTACAGCCTCCTTTGTTGTTTTAACTTTATTATAGTTTATTTTTACGGGCGAATCAATACATCTATCAAATGTCTGTGGAAGATAACATCTTCCCAGAATGCAAAGTGACTTTTTGTCTCACTAAACCCCCAAAGAAATTGCATTTGCACAGGTATGCACTCCCTGGGAACTTTATTAGCAACTAGTAATAAACTAGACCTCATTCTCCCTTCAGAGATGCATTAATTCTTCATTGCACTGATTCATCAAGGTGCTGGAAACATATTGATCATCAACATCACACAGTTGATGCAAATTGGTCAGTTGCACATCCATCACCACATGCCAAAGATGCTGATTGGATTGAGATCTGCTAACTGTGGAGGGTATTTGAATGCAGTTAACTCATTGTCGAGTTCAAGAAACAAGACTGAGGTGATTTAAGCTTTGTGGAGTGGTGCGTTATCCTATAGGAAGCAGACATCAGACGATGGATACACTGTGGCCATAAAGACTCGCCATCAATACTCAGGGAGGGTAAGAAAACTGTCAGGGCAAAATATACCAAGAAAATATCCCCCACACATTACACCACCAACAGCAGCGTGAACCATCGATACAAGGCCGGATGGATCCATGCTTTCTTGTGAAAAAAGTATTTTCACCCAGAGAACTGCCGCTCATTGGACACCAACACCATGCCACTTAAATCACCTTTCTTCCCCATTCTTATACTCAGTTTGCACTTGTCTACATGTCTCGATTGGCTGATTAGATACGTGCTCTAACAAGTAGTTGAACAGCTGTACCTGATAAAGTGGCTGCGAGTGTAACTCCAAAGAAAAATGTTAAAATGGTTGCGTTTAAGCTACTTCTAAGATACACCGTTATTTCATTTTTTTATGCATAAGGAGACAGCAGAGAGATGACAGGAAATAATGGACGACAGAAAAAAGGCTCCCAGTTGTGACTGCTGGTGGTAAATGTAAAAGTAAATGATAGCACTGCGGGTTATTATAGCCTCCGGCAGCAACTAATGGTTAACTTCATAATTAAGTCCTGGAGATGAGTTCTTCCTAACTAATGATATAGTCTATAAAACCGTAAAAAGCAAAACAAACAAACTATAATTTTTTTTTTTAAGTCCAGCAGTTAAATACTGAAATATATTGAATTCAGTTTAATTTCTAGAGTTTTAGAGTACCAAGGAACAGGTGATGTAAGATCCAAAGCACTGGAACACTTTACTGTGCCAACGAATCCACCTCCGCGACAGGTTAGCAACAAGCTAATGAAGGCCATGTGATCATGCTGAAGAAGATAATAATGGGAATACCATCAAACTACTATTTTGGGGGATGCAGTGAGCCAGCTTAAGTTTGGTGCCGGCTGTTTTAGTTCCACGATGGACCTCAAGGACCGCCATGATGCTCGAGGAGAGTGGGGAGTGTATACGTGTTCTACAATAAAGAAATATTTTATTCACGGCTTCTCCTCCAAGATTGCTTCTGCACAAGGGCAAACCTGACACACTCGTGATTTCCATAACGCTATCACCAAGATAAAGAGTGAACCTCCGGGATTTTTGCTTCTTATTTAAAGGTAGAAACTGCTCAGGCCGGCAGATGGAGAGGGGGGTGGAGGCCTCCAAGAGGCGATGCTTAGGGTCCTGTTGGGAGTGTAAAGTCGGGGCTTATCGTGGCTTCACCCCACTCTTATCAGCCGCATGCCAGGAAGTACACATTCCAGCATCTCCACTGGACAGCTCCGAGTGACCCCACCCATCCGGCCCTTTGTTAATGTAATTATTGTGTTGATACAGAAATGGGAGAGGGAAGAGAGTGGTACCGAAAAGACACACACACACACACACACGAGTGATAGTGAGTGAAAAATGATAGCATCATCTCAGCGTATAGTTAATATGCTGCTAGAAGGCATCTATGATTCTCACTCAGCCAAACACACACACACAGACACACAAGGGTTTGTTAGTGGGAAGGAGGCGCCCTGTTTCTGGGGGTTTTATTTATAGCGAAAGCTCTAACACACAGAGATCCCAGAATGCTTTGTGGGTTTGGGAGACGGTGCCGCGTTTATGCTCTCTAATTTTGAGTCCTGTAATAGCACACGCACACACACTCACACATGCACACACACACACACTGCTACTGTAAAGGTGAAAGACAACTGCCATCTTTTCATCTGGATGTTTTTTTCCCCCCACTCACTGTGCTTGAACAGGAGAAGGAGGAGGGAGAGGAGGAGGGAGAGGAGGCCGGGATGAGACGTGAATGAAGCAAGCAACGAGAGGGGAGAGAGGAAAACGAGACGGAGCGAAGGAGAGGGGGGGGAAGAGAGAGGGAACGAGGGACGGGAGGGGACGGAGAGGAGAGCGGGGTGATAAAGCTGTGACAGCGGCAGCCATGGTGGTTGTCATGGCGACGGCCGCGGAGAGCAGGTAGAGCACAGTCTCCTGGGAATGAGCAGTGCATGCCTCCCTCCCCCACCCTGACTCTCTCTCTCTCTCTCTCGAAATCCCTCCATCTCCATCGCTCTGGCCTCGCTCCATCCCTTTGCTGCCATCCCAATCATGCAGTCCTCATTTTGCCCAATATGGCCCATCTCCTTCCTTTCTCTTCCTCCATCACTCTCCCACGGTCCTTTTACTTCCCTCGCTCTGGTTTTGAGGTTCCTTTTTTTATCCCCTTTTAATCGCCCGCCATTCCTCCCCGTCTTTCCTCGCTGCCCCCGTCTTTTCCCTTGATCCCCGTCTTGCCATTAACTCTTTTTCTTTTTCTCCACGCTTTCTCCATTTCATGCCCTCCCCTCCATCCATCGCTTTCCCTCATTATCTTCTCTTTCCATTCCTCTCCCTCCCTTCCTCTTGTCTCTATATTCATCTAACCCCCCACTCCAGAGAATATGTATGTGAGTATGTCTGCGCAGTGCTGCCCAATTACTGCAAGGGAGTCTGTCTTTGTGTGTGTGTGTGTGTGTGTGTGTGTGTGTTTAATGTCTACACAAGCTGTGTTCCTAGCCTGTTTTGACCTACCTAAAACACCTCCAGCATTCTCCGTCTCCCTCTGACTCACTGAATCAACAAAACTGCTGCTGCACACCACAGCTATTCACAGGAGCTGCACGCATATGTGTGTGTGAGCACCCAGTTTGTGAGATTATTAGGGGCACAATGCTAAAGTGCGTCAGCGCACACATGTGAGCAGGCATGTCTGCACTTGCGTGTGGTGAACTGGTCATGGAGAGAGCAGGCAAAGTTTCCACGGCACACGGGGCCCCTTCCATAGGGACACGTTAGCGTGGCTCGGCGTGGGACTAAATGATAACTTTCTACCCTGTGAGTCTGGAGCGTAAGCAGAGATCAGATGACACATCTGTCAATTAAAGCAAATGACATTCCCATTTCAAGCAAAATATGTAAAGATTTAGTGATTTTGCACATTTATCGTTTAAAACATAACTGTGCACAGCCAATTCTTCTTCAGTAGCACTGTTTTTTCGTTAATTACAATTTAAAGTCAGAAATGCTGATATTTCTTAGCATGAGAGATTTTTTGTGCTTGCTTTTCATTTGTAATGACAGCCTGTGCATGACTGATGTTTATGTGGAAAGCTTAATGAAACTGTGGTGCTAAGTCACTTTAGTAAATCTTCCAGCCAAATCCCTGTTGAATGACTGTTGTCAGTTGTTGTCAGTGCCACACAAAAGCACCTGTAGGGTTGGGCAACATGTCTCCACCCGGATAACCGTCAGTCTAACATCGACCGACTGCTGATAAATTTCTGCAGAAACAGAACTTTTCTCCAAAAACAAACTAACTAACAGGAAAAGGATTTAGCCTATTGGCTGACCCTAATCACCAGCAGACGCCCTGGTACTAATCAATATGCTGTGTTTAGAAGGCACAGCTGACCGGTAGGGCATTGCATCATGCGTCGCTGCACTTCTACTTGCTTTTCTGGGAAGACTGATGTCAGGCTAAAAGCAACAGGCTATA
Organism: Oreochromis aureus; assembly: GCF_013358895.1. Lineage (NCBI taxonomy): Eukaryota > Metazoa > Chordata > Actinopteri > Cichliformes > Cichlidae > Oreochromis > Oreochromis aureus. The sequence goes on from NC_052962.1 coordinate 18,172,323, forward strand.
CTGTAGGATATACAGCTACTCTACAGATTTAGTGTAATACTGTGAATCAAGCCTAAAACTAACCAAGTGTAAACATTTCGGTGTTTATAGCTAACCAAACCGTGCGGAAAAGGAATGTAAACAGGAAGTAAAAACAAAAACAAAAGAAGTAAAGCACTTAAGTCCAAAAGTTGGGCCTCATAGGTTACAACTCTCCTAATGAAGAGCTGTGATTTAATCTGGAAACACGCCTTTGCTGCAGTTCTTCAAGGCAGACCTGCACCCTGTGAATCAGGTCTGCCTTAGATTTACGTCTACAGTGAGCTCCTCTTGCTTGTGTTGCTGCTGCTTCATCGTCCAGCAGAGGAGGGGAGCGAAATTACAAAACAAAAAGAGCAGAAGTGAGACTTCTAGTTAAAAACTAGAAGAAGAGTGAAGACTGTCCACTGCAGCTACCGTCTGTCCTGTTCTGGCCAAGCTCTCAACCAATCAGCATTTGACCAACTCCACTGCGAACCAGTGTTTTGGCCATGAACTGGTTGACCTGTCGATGCACATTACGCACAAGTATAAATGCTGGCAAAGGTGTCAGCTGCTCATGTAGGCTATGTGATAGAGCAGGTCATCTACTGATAACAAGGTTGGTGGTTCGATCCCAGTCTGCCTGCCAGAATATCCTCGGGAAAGATGCCAACCCCAAGTTGCTCTTTGATGCATCAACAGACTGTGAAAGTTAGATAGAAAAAGCAAGTAGATGAATGCACAGATTCCACCATGAATTCAGTTCATCAGGGCAGAACAACCCCCACTGAATCAGGTAGCCACAGGAGCCAACCTGCACACCAACAGCTTTTATTATCCATGGGTATAAATGGAGACGGGCAAAAAAACAACAGAATATGCCTTTCATAATAAGAGGTAAACTATTTCAGGTTATCAGGCTAAAGCTCTGTCCTTCTTCATGTTAATCTGAGCTCTGAGAACAAGTCTTCACAACCACAGGGGCTTTATTTAGTCTTTGCTAAAGATGAGCTGCAGCATTTTGAAGCATCTGCAGGCTGAGTAAAGAGTATAATAATTACAATGATATGGCCATGAGGACAAAAAAAGGAGGCTGGTTCTTTTGCATCGACTTCCTTTCTTTAAAAAAAATGGTGTTAAAAGCGAATGAACTTTGCTCCGCTCTGACAGAAAAACTCCCTCAAAATGCACGCATATAATCGCTAGATAAAACAAACTCTATATCTTTTTTTTCCTCGTGGTTGCAGACACCCACTATCTTTGTGTTCTGGCTAAACAGTCACATGCTCTTCACTGGAAGAAGAATATTCACAAACAAGGGTCACATGAGATGAGACGTCTAAATTATTAGTATGCAGTTTGACATCAGCGTAAAGGTCCCGCAGATTGCTGCGATCTTTCTGAGCTTACTCGGGGCCAATAATGACGGCCTCTGATTTATTGTCAGCTTTTTGCACACGGCTTTTATTTTGGAGGTCAAACTCCACGCACAGCTGCAGATTCTCAGCACCCATTGTTCTCTCAGATCAGACGAGGCCATATCGGCATAACCGGCACCGTGCAGGCAGGTCTCCTCGTCCCTGCCGCCGCCGTTATCGCCTTCATGGTAAATGTGAAATTTCGATTCTCATTTGGCTGAATGGAGCACTAAAAATCCCTCCACGAGAAAGAAAAACTAATTTCACTGAAATGCAGCACATATGCTGTCCCATGTGATAAGAAATTGCTTTCAGATATGAACAGACACACACAGACACACAAACAGCCGGGCCAGTGTTAGGGAGGCTGAAGCCTATCTTTATTCTCTCACTGTCTCCATGAATGCAGCTCCGGATATGAACCATGATCCTTTTCATTTCCTCTCTCCAGCGAAAGGTGGATACCATGCCCTCAACCATCCCTTAATACACACACACCTGAAATACTTCCTCCACCCTGGCTGTGTTTTCTACCTGCCACCTTGTGTGTGTGTTTGTGTGAGGGGGACTTTGTCCTCCAGGAGAGCGAGAAGGACCCACTTCCTGTGTCAGATTGCCTCTCACATTCCACACTCTCCCTCAATCCGCCCGGCTCGGGCTATTTTTTCCCCTCCTCCTTGATCCTTCTCTCTTTCTTCCTCTCTATGGGGGGCTTTGTCTGCTATCGGAGGCACAAAACACTGATTCATTCCACGAGTTGAACATGATCCTCAAGAACACGACGCCTTTCCGCCAAACACACACACACACAAACACACTCGCACCATAAAACGCACTTGTTCAAGGAGAGAGAGGGCTGGCGAGAACAAGTTGTTGGCAGTGGAGATTCACTATTTTTGAGCCCACACACAGACAGATGGACAGTCAGGGCTCTCATGAAGGCAAACGGATGCACGCACACGCACACACACACACACACACAGGCTATCCGTGGGACACAACAGATGTCTGTGGGAAAATCAGTCTCCCATGTAAAATAAAGACGGCCGGATGTGATGTCACAGCTTTGACAACAGGAAATACCCACAGAGACAAAACACTGAGGAATCACTCAGAACACACACACACACACACACACACACACACACACACACAGTCTCCTGGCTTCAAGCCAAGAAGCATCTGAGAAAAGAGCTCATCAGCGGACGCACGCAACCACGGGTCATGTGTGCGTGCATTCAAAGCCCGGGGTTGCTTGAGGTTGAGTCTGTAATTATGACCCTCGACGGCAGCTGATCTATCAGTGCGCTCCTCACCACGGCGTATATTTACGTGTATGTGTGTCACACACCTGTCTCCATCTGCACACTTAAAGACAGATTAGGTCAGCTGGAGGCCAAGGATCTTTGGCAAGGACCGCAACCGACTGACCTACTAATCAGTGTTTATATCTGTGAGTGTGTGGTGTTGAAAACAGCTGCCAGAACTGGTGCAGCTTCACAGCAGAAACAGCAAAAGATGGTCCAAGCAAAGCAAGGGTGAATTAGGCAAGAAAGGGCATTAAGCAGCAACATTTGGGCCTTTTGTACAACAATATGGAAATAAAAACTGTGACTATGTATAAAAGTGGCTTAAAGCTGATTGATGTAGCCTGCTGAATTGTGTCAAATTGTTATTACTATTTTATTAGAAAATGTATTAAATATATGTTTTGTTATGCTAACTAATTATCATGGAAATTAAAACTTTGTGATTTAGTGATCATTAAAATGTCTTCCTATATAATTTTCTAAGTTTAAAGTGTCAATATCGGCATCGGTATCGGAAATACTGGCCCTGCATTTACTTGGTATCAGATCGATATCAGCATTTGCAGTATGGCACTAGTGAGAACAGCTCGGGACCTTTAACAGGAAGCAGCCATGAATGAAGGTATAAAACTAAAAATGCAGATGAGCTAAAAATAAAACATCAGGGGAGAAACGTTGAAGACCTCCAGCTTCTGAGTCTTGAAACTCAAAAGTAGATCTGCGTCTTGATTTGTGTTTTTGGCGCTATCCTCGTTTTCTCTCAATGATTCAGCGAGCTTCCTCCCTCTTCCTCCACCCCCTCCTGCTGCTTATAGGATAAATCTGGATTAATCGGTAACGGAAAGTGTAGGCGTGTTACGGGGGGCGCGTGAAGCTCGGCGTGGATAGTTCCGGAGAGGAGATAGGTAGGTGTGTGTGTGTGTGTGTGTGTGTGTGTGTGTGTGCAGAGGAGGAGGGGGGAGGCTCGCGCATTCCCTAAACAGCTTGCCTCCTCGCGATTCCCGATGACATCATTCCATCCGAGCACTCGTTCGCGGACCGCATCGCCGTTAACTTTCCCGTTACCCCACCCACTTTGTGCCACAACCACATACCGCCGCGGGCTGTCTCTGTCACACACACACACACACACACACACACACACACACACACACACTTCTGCTTATAACCGGAGGATGCCCCCCAGTTGGATTCTGGCATCCACAATGAGGGCGCTGATATCTGGGAAGTAATGGAGCACCCCTGGACATCCAGTCACACACACACCTTCTCTCTCGCTCTCTCTCCTTCTACCTCCACACACACACACACACACACACACACCGTCCTGCAGCGCGAGTACCCGGTAATAAAGTCGTTAAAGCCGCAGTATGACTGGAGCCCCCAAATTAAGGGCAGGATGTTGAGCTGGTGACACAGACACCACAGAACGAGGCACCGCACGAACACCCGTAATCAAGCCCAATTAGAGATAACCCGCTAATTAACCCCCCTCCCGCCCTCTTCTCCACACATGCACGCACACGCACCTCCTGACTCCAGGGGACACACAGGCCACAATAAATCCCGACATTGAGACACAAAGGCTGGTGTGTGTGTGTGTGTGTGTGTGTGTGAGCGTAAAGCAAAAGGGAAGGTGGGGAGGGGGTGTGCAAGGGGGTAGCCGCCCCCCCTCCTTAACAGGAGTCTGGGACGGCCAATACGGATCCTGGGTCGAGTGCAGGATTTCCTACCGATCACCGACGCGCCGCCACTGTCTCATTAACGATAGCGCACTCACTCACACACACATACACGTGTGCGCGCACCCCCCCGCCCCGACTCCCGTGTGCGCAACGAGAGCTCCCCGGTTAACAAAGGATGTGAGGCTCGTGCTTACCGTGGTGGCGTGAGCAAGCAGCGCCGTGAGCGCCAGCAGCCAAGGCAGCTCCATGGTCGGGGTGCGCGGGCACAGCCTCCCGATGCCGCCGCCGATGCTGCTGCCTTTACCGGTGTGGGAGGGGTGGGGGGGTTCTGGGAGGTGGAGGGACCCCCAAAAAAAGAAAAAAAAAGCTGCTGCTGGCTGTGCTGTCGCCGGCTCCTCGCTCTCGGTGCCTCGGTAGTCTGTCCAACTTCAGAGCGCGCCGCCCGTCTGCGCGACCATCCGTCCTTGTAGTCGGGCTTTTTAATCCAAGGCTTCACGCGCTCCTGCTGCTGGTTCCGGTCACCGCTGAAGCAGATTTCCACGAGGCCTCCCGATCTGTCTGTTTCTGCGAGTTTTTGCGCTCGAAATCTGATAATTTACTACCAGAAGAAGCCAGACCTCGTCTCTCTCGCTCTCTTAATACACGCACGAGCTCTCTCTACCTCTCTCTCTCTCCCTCTCTCTGAACACACACACACTCTCAGGCTCTCTCTCTCTCTCCTCCCCCTCTCCGTTGGGGCAGTATGTTCCGTATGGCGACGCTGGCCTGGGAGTTTGGCAGGAGGAGGGGTGTGTATATGTGTGTTAAAAGGAAGTGTAGGGGTTGGGGGGTGGATCTCCGCGTGCAAGGATGCCCCCTGCAGCTCGGTTAGGCACCCGCAGCCCCCCCTCCTCTAAAATAAAACAATAAGCTGCCTGTAAACTCACAAGCAGCGGACCGCGGTGTTGGTTTGGTTAACCGCTCACACACCTTTAACGGTCAACCGCGCTCCTGCGCCGTGATTGGCTCAGTCACACCTGCGCCTGTACGTAAGAGGGGTTGATATCGCGCGATACTCCCCCCCCCCCTTCCCTCTCGGCTCTTGCAGTATGGTTAGCTGTTATTGCACCGCAGCAGCCGGAGTGGAAACATTTAATGACCTGTCATGCTCAAAGTTGTGTTTGCCACTTTTACAACCACCAGCGACGTCTGAAGGTGAACTTGAGCGTGCATCCGTTTGGTTTCTTAGCTCCACCTGCCGCTGCAGACCACGTGTTTCCTCCTTATCCCGAAATTAGCCTTGGCACAATGTTGAATTGTATCTGATTGATTGGGAAAGACTATTAAGTAGGTTTTACCTACCTGTGATTAGTGGGGTCAGAATGCTTTGTTAGGCGTATAAAATGACTTTTTTAAAGAAAGCACTGCCAAATAAAGCCCATCAGGTGTGTCTTTAAATAAAACGGTATGATGTAGATTCTGGTAGTCTTGGGTGTGTTCCCCCACCATGTTCACAGTGAATAAATGTACAACATATTGTTAAAAGTATTCACTCATCTGCCTTAACGCAGGGTAGGGTTTAATATGACATCAGCGCACCTTTTCCAGCTATAACAGGTTCTGTTCTGGGAAGATTTTCCACAGGTTTTAGGAGTGTGTTAATGGGAATGTTGACCGTTCTTCTATATGTGTATTTGTGAGGTCAGACACTGGTGTTGGATGAGAAGGCCTGGCTCATAGACTCCGCTCTAATTGGTGTTTCATCAGGTTGAGGCGAGGACTCGGTGCAGGCCAGTCAAGTTTTTCCACACTAAACTTGCTTTGTGCACTGGTCATGTTGGAACAGGAAAGGCCATCCCCAAACTGTTCCTACAAAGTTGGGAGAATTAAATATCCTGGTATGCTGAAGCATTAAGAGTTCCTTTCACTGGAACTAAGGGGCCAAGCCCAACTCCTGAAAAACAACCCTACACCTAGAAACTTTACACTTGGCAACCGCCAAACCCAGATTCATCCGTCAGATTGCAAGACGGAGAAGGGTGATTCACAGAGAACACATCTCCACTCTACAGTCCAATCGTGGCGTGCTTTACACCACTGTATCTGGCCTTTTGATTGTGCTTGGTGATGTAGCTGCTCAATCATGGAAACCCATTCTGTGAAGCTCTCTAAGCACCGTTTGGAGGTCTATACTGGAGTCCACTGAGCTCCTGAGGGCGACCCATTCTTTTACCAATGTGAACACCTGAATCCGATGATTTGAATGGGTGACTGGATACTCTTGGGAATATATTGCAGTCTGTTTGAATGACAGCACTGGAGGACCACAAAATGGATGATGTGTTCTGACTGAGGCCTGTTCAACACTGCAGTGCAGGCTGATAGCATCACGGGCTCATTATCAGTAAATTAGGACTTCTTCTCTGCTTCTGTCTCCACTGACCGTAGGAGGGTTTTCACTCATGCTCTTCCCATCGCGATCACATAATTATGAGCATAAACAGGGCAGGGAGTCAAAAATAATAGAGGCGGTTTTTGGTACACATTACTTAAATTGTTCCCGACTTCTTCCTGTTCAGCACCGCTGGTTTGTCAGTCCTTGCGATGCCCTATTAAGGTGCCAACCTCATTAATCAGCCACATTTATGGGAGAAAGTGGAGCATCAGGACCAAGCTCCCTGCTCCCCTCTCTTGACTCTTGCTGTGTAATTGCAGCCGTATCCATTCGGAAGACATCGAACGCACACAAACACACAGTACGGCACAGAGGATCCTGTTTCTCTATTCAACATAACGAGAGTACCAGACACACAATGAAGCACAGCGGAGGCGGGTAAATTTTCAAAGTTTTTTTTTTTTTGTTCAGTTTGGTTTCAAAATAAAGATCACACAATTGTTTAGAGACAATCTACAACAGGAGTTACAAAAAATAGTTGCCCAGGCAATAAGCATACACAGGTTCTGTTAACTATACACATATGGTTACAGGTGTGCTCGTAGTAAATATACACAAGGCTGCTCCAAATGTACACCGCGCTGTGGCGGGCGGCCTCTCTCTCACCCAAAAGGACATGGACAGTATGATACAGCACTTACAGCACTAGAGAAAATGCCAAAAAACACAAGAGTCTCCTCTGTACAATCCATGGGTTTACCCCTGAAAACAGTCATGGGTAACTGAGGAGTTTGGGGGGAGAAGGGGAAGGGGGGTTTAAATGAGTAAAAGTTATTTCTCCCACCCAGCCAGCGTACTCAAAACACATGACACATTTCATGGGTAAAGCATTCCTATAAAAAGATCTTAAAAAAGGTCAAAAAGTCCCCCCCCCTCCCCACCAAAACAACAAACAAACAAAAAAAATCTAACATAAACCAGAAGACACCACTAATCTATCCGAACGTGTCCAATTGGGAGTCGGCGGGAGATCGACGTCTTTAAGTTAAGCAGTGACGAGATAAAGATAAAACCAAGCGTGGCGAATCTTTGTACAAGTACAACGCTGTATAGAAAGGGCTTTTCAAAACAAAATTTGATATTACAATTTACAATATACAACAACTCATATGTCACAACCAAGGAGGTGAGAATATACACTGAAATGCACAGTTTTTTTTTTCCTTTTTTTTGTCCCCCAGAGTGAGATTTTTTTTTCTTTTTTTTCTTCTTCTCATACCAAAAAAGGGTGGTAAAGCACTTTTACATTACAAGGGTTTACAAATGTACAATTATACAGTCAGAAGTATGTGGTCACTACTAGGATACATTATAGATACAGATTCAACATCAAAAACCAGAAAAACTACAAAGTTTTATATATATATTTATATATATATGCAAAGGTCTACACCAAGTATACACGTTATATTTATAGAAGCAAGACCAGAAAACGAATCTCCCATGCTAAATGATCTGTCTGCTGGTTAGCTGATGGTGGCGCGCGCGCGTGTGTGTGTGTGTCTGTGTGTGTTTGTCTATGATTCGGGGACGTCAGACAAATTAAATACTCGTTCCATCTCATAGTGGTAAATAGCTAGAATGAGAGGAGGAGGAGGGGGCTCTAGGATTGTGTGTGCAGCAGTAGCAAAAAGTGAAAGATTTATTTATCTTTTGAGTTTATCCGAAGCAAAAAAGAAAAAAAGAAAAGGAGGAGTGGGGTGAGGATGGAGTGGTGAGTAGAGTGGGTCTCACCTCTCCTTGTTCACCCCCACCCCCTCCTGCCACCGTCGCTGCCTTCCACTGCACCCAGTTTACAGACTGGAGTCCAGTGGGGGGAGGGGTGCCAAAAATGCAACCAAAAAATAAAAAAACCACCAACTAAGGCTGCCTGTAGCAACAGGCTCCTCCCGAAGGGTTGTCATGGAAACAGTGGTGGGAGGGGTACACGATGTCCTCTATGAGGATTCGGTGGGGTGAAGTGGGCATGATGCTTTCTGAAGGGTCAGACGAGGGGGTGGGTGGGGTAGACATGAAGGCATGAGAAAGGTGAGCTGAAGGGTGGGGAGGTGGTAGACATGATTTTGGGGTGGGGGAGGAGGAGGAGGGGGAGGGGGTTCAGTTTACATGATGCCGTTAGGAGGGCCGCAGAGAGGACCCAGGTCGACGCCGTTCTTCATGTAGTACTTCTCGAGCTTGGCGAGGATGTGTTTTCCATACGTGTACTTCCTCAGCGTGGAAATGTGAGGCCGGATCTGTACACACACAAGCACGCACACACGTTAGTCAAAAATTGATACAAATCTGCTCCTTTTCGAGCCCCCTTACATGCATGTAGTTCTCACATCAGTGACGAGGCTGACATTAACTGAGGTTGATAGATGCCGTCTATAAACCGACTGAGCAAACATTACTAGAAGAGTTAATAAATAAATGAATAAATAAAAGGCAGCTCTCTAAATTCGCCCTCTGATTTGCACTCACTCGACACTTTGTTAGACACATCTGTTCAAGTGCCAATCGCATGGCTGAATAGATTTAGGCATGTAGACACAGCCAAGGCGAGCTGCTAAAGTTCAAAGTGAGCATCTGAATGGAGAATAAAGGTGATGTAAATGTGGGCTTGCTGGGGTTAGAAACTCATCTGCTGGGATTTTCCTGCACAACCATCTCTAAAGTATACAGAGAAAATATCCAGTGAGCAGCAGCTCTCTGTTGAAAATGCCTTGTCGATGTCAGAGGTCAGAGGAGAATGGCCAGGCTGCTTTAAGCTGATAGGAAGGCAACAGTAACTCAAATAACCTCTTGTTACAACCAGGTATGCAGTAGAGCGCACTCCGTGTCAGTCCTGTCAGGTAAGAACAGGAAACTGAGGCTAGAGTTCGTACGAGCACATCAAACCTGGACAACAGAAGTTTGGGAAAATGCCGCCTGGTCTGATGAGTCTCGATTTCATTCGGATGGTTGGGTCAGAATCTGGTGTAAACAACATGAAAGCACCAGCACTTGTTTATTCTACGCCACGAAGAATTAATGGAGCCCTGAAGGGAAAAAGGGGCCTAACCTGGCACTCGCGAGATGTACCTAATGAAGTGTCCGGTGAGTGTACATATTAATGCAAACTTCACTGAAATGTGCTTTCCCATTATGGATGGGGGTCAAGTTAGCAGACATATTTGTACCTTAATAGCTTTAGAGGTAGTTGCTACTTGGACACAACAACAGAGTGCATTAGCTGGATGAGCTCTCATCAATCCAACCCGCCTGCACAGTTTTGCATTAGTGACGGTTTGCTTAAAAAAAATATTCACACGGCTGAATTTAAGACTTTTTTTTAAGGATCCACTGAAAAGCTTCCCCAGGGTTTGACATCTCGAGCTGAAACAAATAGTCTCGGGTTTATAGGTTTTATAGCCGAGAACAGCTTCAATTTATTCACCTCTTATTCCTGTTCATGAGCTGAATTAAACCATCTTAAATCACTTTGAGCTTCGGGCTGTTTTGGGAATAAATGAATGTGCTGAACTTTACACCAACACCATAATAAAAATGACTATTTCCAACCTTTAAATCACAGATACTGCATTTGATTGCTCTAAAAAGGGTGAAATGTTCAAAGATTATCCTTCAACTGTAACACAGACCAGCGCTCTAAACGCCCGAAAACACCTCCTCATCCAGAAAATGTCAAAGCTATACAACAACAACAACTGCAGTAAACACTGAACTGAAGAGGACTACAATCACATCTATTATCCCAACATTTAGACGGGATGCACGATGACCCCTCTGGCCCCTTTACCAACCTTATGCATTACGATTTTGCGCTGCGTTGGCTCGGCCACATCGATCATCTTCTGCACCACGTAGTTGGCGTACTGGTCCTTCATCATGGTGTATAAGGCACTGTGGGGGCCCTCAGTCAGGCTGCACACTTCATCTATCAGTACGGCCCGTTCTGCCCGTGACGCATGGGTCACACACTTCTCAACCACATTGCTGGAGAAAGGAGGAGGAGGAGGGGGACAGTGTTAATAAAAGCCACAAGAATAGAGGAGTGAGAACGCAAGCAAATGTTTTCCCACACCAACAAGCCTGTCTCTGCATATGAAGTACCTGTATTCCAATTTGATCATTTCTGGCCTGGATTTTAAACAACAGCAGGTGACTTGAAGCTTAAAGAAGCTCCAAAATCACATTAGATCATCTACTCTGTAATGTGTGCCTATGGTGTAAATATAAAGGCTGTACCATGTTTGGTTCATGATCAAAGTGTCTGAGTAACAGATGCTATCATAAATATCGTAACGTCCCCCAGGCACAGAAAAAGTTGCTTATCTGATTGCAGGTGTGAAGAAACCAAAGGAAAACCTCTCAAACAAAGATGGAGCTGACAACGTGCGCACGTGTGTGTGTGTGTGTGTGTGTGTGTGTGTGCGCGTTGGTGTTTACCTGGCAAACTTGTGCTGGCTGAGTCCCAGTACATTGCCTCTGATCTCAGCCACGATTTTACTCTTATCCTCGGCTCTGCCGTGCTCCAAAACGTGCTGGATCACGTAGTTGCCATATTGGTCCTAAATAAAACAAACCGCAGACACATTAACTAAAAACGTGAGAAGGACAGCTGGTGCCTCTGACGTCACATCAAACACAGCCAACTTCAGAAATCTGGAGGCTCTGAGAGGAGCTTTTTTCCCCCCTCTTTGAGCTAACTTGAAGTGTCATTATCCTGAAAAATATAAAGCTGCAGTCAAAGACGGACAGCGCTGAGTGCCTCACCTGCACTAGCTGCTCTGTGTGCTGATGGAGCTCCTCCAGTATGGGCAGCGTCTGCTCAGGGAGGCAGTGTTCGAGAATGCGCTGGATCACTCGGCAGCCGTAAGGGTGAGTGGAGAGGGCGAAGACCTGAGAGACGCGTGTAGTTGCACATTTTTAGTCATTCCGCTCACAATCGCACATCAATTCAAGCTCAGTGAGGTGAGATGAACTCAAACTGTTTTCACTTATAGTGTACAAAGCACCTCGAATTATCAGAGGCATACTTTCGCATACCCGGCCCACCCCTGCAGGGAAGGTGAAACACAGATTCCTGACATGCTTTCAGCTACACAAACAAATCTGAGCCACCGGGTACGAGACGTGCCGTTACACAACATGCAAATGCTCGAGAAGCAAAACACTCACGACGGTGGTAACATTTACTGTCAGAGCGCCGAGTCGAGTCTCAAAACCGAGACCTTTCATGTGTAGACAACAAAAGGATGATGCACGAACACACACACACACTATCTTTATTTTAACACTTTATGCTAATGTAACATTTAGCTTGTAGGTAGAAGATGGCTGTCGCCACTGGGCTGAGGTTTCTGTTGCTAAGGCAACATACCCTGTCCCTGGAAAAAAAAAAAAAAAAAAAAAGGCCTGAGCATGTGTGCCTATGTGCTTTGGCGGTGACAATATGCTCGCTGCCTTCAGGCAGCAGCAGTGAGTGTGTGTGGATGTCAGCCATGCGCTGGCGTGCTACAGTGACTGAATGTGGAAATATTTTTTTGTGCAGACCGACCTGTCCCTTAAAGGCTTCGATGATGAAGTGCAGCGCGTGAGGCTGGACACATTCGATACACTTCTGCACCACATGGTTACCATTCTGGTCCTTTACGCACTTCAGCACGTGACCGTCCAGCTCCCGCACCATCTCGCTCTGCAGAGACGAAGAACAAGAAGAAGAGAGGGACAGAGGGGAGGCGCAGTGAGGAGAGGGACAGTAATTGTTTGTGAGAAATCAAATATTGCCTGATGGCATTTTGCAGCCTCTCCTTCATTTTTCATTGCGGCTCACAGCCAGACAAATAACACTGGGCTTTTAACAGATGCCCTGCAGGAATCTATTGGGGTCTATTAAGCAAAGATGGATAACTTCCTTCCTCACATACACACAGAGAGAGACCCTATCCTAAAACACTGACTTCAAACTAAATTATTTCCTGTTGATATTCCTCTAGCTTTATCTGAATAGCACCAGTTTACATTTGCATATAAACTGTGGCGTCTTTAGCTTCATTCAACGCTGATGATAGAGTGCGTACAAGGAGCCCGCTGTTTCACAAGGGAGCGCCAACATAAAAGCCCAATGTAGATGAAAAATGCTATTTGAGTGCGGGGAGCGTACCTCTTCATCGATGCTGCATTCTGCTGTATAAATAGAAATGTGTTATCTATGAGCAATGTGCTCTCACTCACAGCTGAATTATCAGCACGTGGATAATAGATGTGCTAACAAATTGGGACACTAGGATATTTCCCCCTTTTTTCCCCCTTCAGCAGAAATCCAAGCGCAGCAGGGTTGTGACAGGATAGATTTATTTAGGGTCATGTTTACACGCTCACAAGTGTACTTACAATAACCTGCTGATCCGAGGGGATGAACTCCAGAGCTTTCTGAATGACCCTGCAGCCGTACATCTGCAGGGCCAGAGACAGCACGTGACCTCGGATTCTCTCAGCGAGAGCCAGCTTCTGGTCCAGGCTGCCAAACTGAAACGCACAAACAAAACGAGCCTCTAATCCTTTTGACAATATACAACACCACACATGTAAGCAAAATCAGACAGGCTACAAAAGCTATTAAAGCTAGGCGTGGTTCTGAAGAATAATCGACAGAGACTTTCCCATAAATTTAACGTTGGCGTTTCAAAGGCACACGCAGCACAGCATCAACTGCACACACACCTCAAAGAACTTCTGGATGACGTAATTCCCAAAAACATCCACCATGAGCTGGTAGGCCGCCTGCAGGATCTCGCTGAAGACGAGCTGGCGCTCTGCTGAACTGGCCCGCTCCAATTTCAACTGGATAAACCTTTAAAAGAGAACGAGGATGAATAAAAGTATATCTTTTGAATTAAGTTCGACAAACATCTTTTGTTCCGTTTCCCCCCCTTCTTCTTTTTCCTGTCTGCAATGTATACAAGCCTCATGAGAAAATACACAGACTCTTCTCATAAAATCCACCAAGTGCATAAAGGGGATTTACAAAGTTTAGATGAAACTGGAGATGAAGACAAACACGTCAGAGCAATAAAGCGAGACAGATGTCCCGAGACAGAACTGAGAGAGAAGTGCTCCAGTTTCTTTAACCTGAGGGACAGTCGGAGTGGAGACGGTCCAAAGAGGGAGCTGAAGGAAGTGAGCAGCCTGTGAGGTGAAGAGATGGATGCCCGGCGAGGAGAGAGACAAAACAGACTGAGACGTTGAAGAGACGGTGGAAAGAAATTGTCTGGAACGTGCAGATCGGGCATGTTGATATGTTCACAGATGACTTCAGCAGAAAAGTCTGCACATGTCTGGACTGCGTCACAGCGTCGGGCAGTCATGGTTCAGTGACAACACTTTTCTGTCATCAGTATCAATGTTTAATATAGAGGTCACTGCATGAAATTAAAGAGCTTAATCGCAAACCTGTCCAGATTTGCAGAGTTATTTCATGTTGCCTTGATTATTGTAATTCATGATTTCTTTGTATGAGCAAATCATCCCTGGATCGCCTACAAATGGTCCAGAATGCTGCTATGAGGTATCTCACAGGGTCCTCTAAAAAGGTCCAATTTTGTCTTCCTCACACTGGCTCCTCATAAAATTTAGGGTTCAATTTAAAATTGTGGTGATCACTTCAGAGCACAACACGTTCAAATGTCTCCATACATCAGTGAACCACTACAATCACAGATAACATCTGCTGCTTGTTGGCTGTACATAGATCCAGTGAGCTAAGATCCGTGGACACTGTTAATACCTTTACTTTAAAAGAAGCTTAGGATGCACCGGTTCAGACGTGGCTTTATTTATTTTAATCGATTTATACCATTTTAATTCTAATTCTTCTGTATTGAAAAACACTTTTGCTCTTGAAAAGGACACTCTTCAGTCACACATCAACTGTCAGTGATCAATATGTGAGAAATAAACCTGCCATGCAAGTACAATTATCGATGGGCACTGCTACAGCTCACCTGGCTGAGAAGGTGACCTCCCCCTGTGCTAAACCCACAACCTCCACTTCTCTCTTCAGTCTTCACTGTCCTGTCTACTAAAATTTCTCTGTACAAGTTAATGTGTCTAAAGACAAATAGACTCAATGGCCTGATAAATTTGAAAGTTATTACTTAAAATTCAAGCACAATAGCGATCATTTGCTGCGTTTAAACTGCTGGTAATACAAAATGAGCAGTCTGGAGGCTTCAGAGTCTACAAACACCCACCGCGAACGATTAATTGCTAAAGCGGCTGGTATATTAATCGTGCAGCACATCATTAGTCGCAGCCACAGACAGACTTTACTTTTCATTGTGTCTACTTTTTCATTATAACTTAACTGGCACTCGTGGTACGCCTAAAAGTCGACGTTTCACAGTAACACATCCTGTCACAGACTTGTCGTGCACAGTGTGATATCCTATTAACCTGCAGTTATTGGGGTGTTACAGGGCCTCCAACTGACTGCCATTACTCATGGGACAGACTTTCAGGGTACTTCAGAGGTGTTATTTTATCCTGCCCACACGTACCTGCTGCCGTGCTGATCCTGGCTGAACTCCATGATGTGGCCGGCGATGTCTCGGAGCTGCAGGTTGGGATAGCGGTTGTTCCTGAAGTCCTCGAGGAGGCGGCTCCGGCCTGACGGCATCACGTCCGACATGCCGTAGCGTAGCCGTGATGACGGGAAGAGCTGGCTGCTGGGGGAAAAGAGGGAGGAGCCCGAGCTGGCGGCGCTGCGGTACTTGGCCTCGGCTCCTGGAGCTGCGGAGATGAAACGCCCACTGCCGTTGGTCAGGCCGCCTGTGGCGTCAGAGAGAAAGGGGACTGTCACAAAGTCAAATTAAGAGAATATGAACCTAAAAATACATCACATAAAAAAAAATGTACCAATAGGTACTGCAACAGTAAAAGCAAGTTATACAATGAACATCATTCAGCCTGTCTGACACAGACTTAGCTGAAAATGTATAGAATTAATCCTTGAAGTTGAGCAGTAGAGGATATTACTACTAAAAAACCTGTGTACTTAGATAAACTTGGTGTCTAGCTGAGCATATCACGGAAGTTTTCTTCCTTTGAAAAAAACAAAAAAGTCCTTTCTGATAGGTCGAATCTGTACAGAATGACAAATCTGATGCATGTGAATGAATATGCCACAGCGAGGTAATCCATCCGAGTCATAATGAAGCCTCGCCCTGGCTGTCAGTTTGTTTAATTATCATTTCATCAACACTGATTTGCATTAAAATTCGCTCTGCCGACTGTCAATCACGCAAAACAAAACACTGCGACACAATTTATAATTAATTCCTCAAAACATGCTGCCGTACAAATCTTCAGCTTCATTTGTTAGTTTGGAAAACTGAGCGACAGCCGCTTCTCAATTAAGCCAGACACATCCTTTACTAGAATAAACTGTAAATGATGCATATTTGTTTACATTAATGTAAAGCTTAAAAAAAAGTTCTGGTATAATAAGTAAAGAAACCATCAACTGATTTATAAAACATCATTATAAACCAACAGCACTCCTAATTAACCCAAAATCCAGAGAAAAGATGCTTACCAAGATTGAGGTTGGATGAGGAGCTGTGATTGGACAGGGAGGGTGGAGGTGTGAGGGAATGGGAAGGCCCCTGGTTGGGTAAAGGCATGCCCACGGGGCCAGGGGATGGACTGAAGCCCAGGGTGCCGTTGTAAAATCCTCCGTGACCAATCGGGGTGAGGCTGGAAGGTGTGCGTTTATACAAATCGCTGTTGCCTGTCAATGAGTCCCGTCTGGAGCCACTGCCACCACTCGAGTTGGCCACTAGAGGGAGACAAAGATATGAATTCAATCAGGTCTATCTGTTATTATTTATCAGTAACTGTTATTCAGTTTAACTACTCACAGCTACATTATACATTTGCAGGTCACTTCGATTGAATTTAAAACACCCCAAAAAAACAAAGATACCGTGTGGAAAGAGTGCATCCCCACCTGCAGTGCCAAACCCTCCCAGCGTGGCCCCCAGAGTGGCACCGAGAGAGGATGAGGCTGGCTGGCTGAAGCCCAAGGAGGCAGACCCTGGTCCAGGCTGGGCAGAGCCTTGTGAGAACAGAGAGGAGCTCTGGGAAGAGGAGCTGAGGGACGAAGATCCGTAGAAGGAACTTCCTCCCAGAGCGCCACCGGGGCCACCCTGCTGCTGAGGCTGCTGGGACGTCATGGCACGGAAAGGACCGTTCGCCCCGCCACCAAGACCGCCATTGGCACCACCAGCAGAGGCTGCTGCAGCTGCAACTGGAGACGGGAAACAATCTAAGTCAATCATCTCATAAAGCAACAAAGAATTTATATTGTGTTATGTAAACGTGTCGTCAAAGATAATCGTAAGATTGATTTCTTTTACTTCCCTAACAATGCTTTCAATCACCTCCATCAGTGACGTAACCCTGCTTTTTGAAACTCAGTAACACTCCCTCATGGGAACTCCTTGTGCAAATCTAAGTCCAGACTTGAAAGTACATAGTCACAATCCCATAATTGCGTGCTCTGGTTAGATGGGACATTTGGAACATGCTGTTAAAGGCCACAATCTGTAATCTGCTGTTTTGTGTGCATGACAGTCTCGTTTATTGCAACAGAGGCAGGCCGGGCTTCTGACCACACGCTCCAAGTGAGCTGCTAGTTTACCTGCTTGTGCTGCAGAAGGCGATATGATGACGGAGGCGGGGGCCATTAGGCGGACGGGGCCACTCCTGGCTCCCGTGTTGACCACCAGGGCCCCTGTCTGATCATAGTAGGCTGCAGGCGCCAATACTGGATACCCTGAGAAAGCAGATTTTGACATGTTTCTTTCATGTAGATGACGGGCGGCACTGACTGTTCATAACTGAGCTGTTTACAGTTTTGCACTCACCGGGTACTCCTGCTGCTAACCCCTGCCCAAAGGCGAGGGCTGAGTTGACTGCTGCTGCCGCCACCAGCTGGTCATTCTGCTGACCCTGTTGCCCTTGGCTAGGGGTCAAAGGTCGCTGGCTTCCTCCAGCACGCATCACCTTTAGAAAGTAAGAAAAGCAAAATTTAAAATTTGCTCCGTGTGGGATAAAAATCAAAGCTCAACAGTACAAATGGGAGAAGAACAAGTAGCAGTTCCCTGATTTGCTTATAATCATTTAATAATCAATGAAGAGGTCTTTGTCTATGGAAGAAGACTAAATGCACTTTTTACTGGCGCGAGAGACGAGCGCTCACAGAAATATTTTGAGCGGGTGTCAGCTTTTTGTCGGACAGCCAACTGACCTGCTGTTGGTTCTGCTGGCCCTGGCCTGCTGCCTGCTGATTGGCTGAACTGTTGGCTGCAGCAGCCTGCTGCTGGAAAAGGTTGGCTGGATAGACACCCCAGGGGGTCACACCGTAGTACTGGGGGGGCATCACTGCTGGACCTAGACACAAACAGATACACAAAGTAGCTTTGAGATAAGACAACAGTGACAATATTTATGGATCAATAGGGGAAAATTACATTTTTGTTTTGGATTTAACAGAAATCTAAACGGAGCTGACAGCGTGTCTAAAAAGAAGAACGTCTCACCGAGTGTAGCTGCTGCTGCTAGGCCCGCTGCGTATGGGTCTGTCCCTGGCGGCGCAGCACTGATGATGTAAGGATTGGGCACAAATGCTGGAGCCAGACCTGGAAAACACAAGGAGGGTAAAGGTGAATCAGGGCAAAAGGGCTTTACATAACACATGAAGGAAAATCACAGGACTTGTTGGAGTGAAGCTTTGGCATAACTACTTGAGAGACTCGCAAGGATGTCATATTTACTAATCAAATCTCAATCTTTAAGCCATTATTTTATTTTAAATTGAAAGACAAACAATAAAAACATGCAGTCTATACACCGAGCGAGGGGGTCAAGTAGGACTTTGTGCGCTGCCAGGCTTGTAAAACAGTGGAAACCCTGTGCTACGAATACAAAAATACCAGAAGAAGAACCTAGCCAATCATTCTGAAATGCACGTGACTGTATGTTTTTGGGTAGTTCAGGAGCATCTGCAACACCGACACCATCAAAGATAATGTGTGCGTGAAGCCATACAACTATCTGACATGCAGTTTAGACAGAAAATGAGTCACGATGGGAAAGTCGCCTCTGTTTTTGTTTACAATCACAGACTTTTCAGTCAGCTCTGTGACACATAGTGATTCACTGTATTTCCATCAAACTGTAACTCTTACAATGCTCAGCACAATGAAAGTGAGGAAATTATTCTTGAATGAGCTCCTGCCCTCTTGTCCCACAGACACACTTACCAATGTGAGGCTGCTGTGCGGCTGCCAGTGCGTACTGCTGTTGCTGGGCTGCTGTTAACTGCTGCACTGCTAGGGCGTTGTTTCTCTGAAACAGCTGCAAACAGCATGAAGAAAGGTGAACCACAGGTGAGCTGAGCGCTGTTAACACACACTAAATAACTCCTCTGCCTGGTGATAATACCTGCTGCTGGTTAGTGTAATCAAATAAGCCCACAGTGGGTGCAGAGTCCATGGTCATCTGAGAATTGTAGTCAAACTGAAGTGGCTCCATCACCGACTCCATGGGGTCCATGGTAACACCACCTTGTTCCACACCCGAAAAGTCCTCAGGAGGTTTGGGACCTCCGCCACCTCCCAGGGGTGTCAAGCCCTCAGCCCCTACACCCCCGGGACCGCCCAGCAGATCACCCTCTGGGCCGGGAGCCGGCATGTTGCCCGGGGGACGACTGCATGGAGCAGAGGTTCGGTTAATATCTAAAGGGTGTCTGCAGAGTACCAATCATTTCTCTGAGGTGTGGGTGTGTGTCCTCGTGTGTCACGCAGATTCTTACCCAAACTCTTTGACGTCCACGTCGAGGCCGTTCTGTACAGGCAGCCCATTCGGGTTGATGACATCGCTGATCACATCAGATTCACCTTCTGTTAGCTCTTTTAGTTTCTCTCCCTCAAACGTCGTCTTTGGCTTCTCCCTCTTTTCCTCCTCCACTTCTCCATCCCTCTGACCCTGTGTGATGGAGAGAAAATGATACAATGAGACCAGATGCACAGCGTTGCTCCTCTGCTGTACACACAAAGGAAGGCGCAGGAAGGACAAAGCGACACTGATACAATGGGTGTGTGTGGCAGTTATAGTTAGCATGAAACAGAAGTGTTTGAGTAACGACACTTACATAGGGTCCTTTTCGGAGACAGGAATCCAGTTTGTCAGCCGGTGAGGAGGACAGAACGTACTCTACCATGCTAACCCCGAGCCCTCCGCTCTCGGACCGTGGAGACATCACAGAGCCCACTCCGACTTCACCACCACCATGGAAACCCTGCCCTGGCCGACGGGACACCATGATTGGCTGAGACACCGAGTGATCTGCCGTGAGAGGAACAGAGAACGACACGTTTACTCGGCAAACTGTGCAAGCAAAAAGTAGCAGCTTTCAAAACAGATTGCTTGAAGATTTTTGAATAGAAATGATCATCCGGAGCAGTATCAACATGTTCAGCTGTTACAGATGTGCTGGGCGGAATAACAAAGCTCCTGATTTATTTGTTAGCATTTCAGAAGAAATTAGGATATCTGCAATATCAAATACTCTTAATCCACTTACACACAGTGCACAAAATCTGAGTAACTTAAACTCAATGTTGGGCCTGTGTAGGTACTATGGCTGATTTCAGTAACTTAATCATTGCTGTTGGCAGCTTCTCACACACATACAGCAGAGTGCATGTAACCACATGCTGAAACAAGCACTGGCAAAGGGGAAGGTTCTAGTTTCATTACATACTGCACATCACTTTTATTTACCATATTTTTCATTGTATTTATGTACTGAGGAAGTTTTGGTGTTGCTAATAAATCTGATACAGCCATTCCCACACATGCACCAGAACTTTCCAAGACCTCTCTTAACAGAAATATACGGGGAAAATGTTTTGATGCGGTCACATCGGACATTAGCTGGTTCATCCAAAAGCTACTAGCTCCCTAAAACAAAGCCTGCATGACATCCATGCTGGACTGAGTAGATGTGTGAATAGCATGTCTAATAGTGAAGTACATTCACTGGTATAGCGTGCATAAATTCTGCAATGTGACATGTGAGAAAAATATCTGTAGAAATATTCCTGAGCTGATTCTACAGAAACTGAAGTGTATGTGAAAAAACGGCTCAAAGTTTTAACTAATTTATCTCATTTCTTTTACTCATCAGCTTTATCAAAAACATCCAATCAATGTGTTACAACTCAGTCATTCATTGGATATTGTCTGAAAGCGTTTTCAGTTTTCACAGGACTCTACGCAGCCCTGTAAAAAGCTAAGCACACTATGATTAACAAGGTTGTAGCAGAAATAGCCTGAAGTCTCTCACACCGTTGTGGGAATGAGGGGTTCACCCACACTTCTTTAAAGTTTGCTTCAGTTCATTGAGGTTTGTGGGCATTTGTTTGTACCGCTCTCCTGAGGTCCTGTCACAGCATTTCAATCAGGCTGAGGTCTGAACTTTGGGCCATTGCAGCGCCTTCATTCCTTTCCCCCACCTCACTCATTCTGTTGTAGAGTTACCTTTGTGGTTGGGATTACTGTCCTGTTGTTGCATTTTGTTTTTGCCGAACAGGCACTGTGCATTACAGCCAAGCATCTCCACTTTGATCCAGAAGTCTTGTGGTTTGTTCAGATGCAACTTTGCAAAGCTAAGCCGCGCTCCCGTGTTTTGTTTTGTTTTTTTTAGAGAGAGACTTTCTCCTGGCAGCCCTTCCAAATCATGCCAAACTTGTTCAGTCATTTTCTGCTAACGTGACATGCTAACTGAGGCCTGCAAACCAAAATGTAGCCCTTGGTTTTTTTTAACTTTCTTTGAGCATTGTTGTGGTGGTGGTGGTGGTGGTGGTAAGTGGTGGTGGGGGGGATTTGCTAGGATTGTGCAAACACACACCTGAATGCTCCAGACAAGCAAACTGCCAAAAATTGTTCCTGATCTGTTAAGTGCATTTGAATAGCAGCACCCGGCTGTTCCTGACCCACTTAATTCTTATGGAAGGTGCGTTTAGTTTCTTTTTCACAAGACTGCAAAGAGTAATGTGAAAAGCATTTTTACATGACTGTAATTCATAAAAAATTAGAATACAAAAGGATTTTTCTTTCTTTTTTTCATGAACCAGTGAGTGTTTAGCACTCTAGAAATTAGCTAACGCGCGTCAGCATTTTCTCCCGGCACAGACATGATGTACGAGCGGCGCCAGACAACTTGTAAAAAGCCGGGATATTTCTTTTGTCATCCCGTCTACAGAAATAACCACACTATGTTAATTTGATACAACAGGAATCTCAGATCTCGACATGATCTGGGAGAACACAAGAGATCTCACTCTGACATCAGCTTTTGAGTTCGGCAGGAAACTAAATATATATTTTCCAAACACCTGACAGTGATTGTTTTGGTCGTTTTTTGAAGTGCTTAAGTGGAAAAAAAAAAAAAAAGAAAAAAAAAAAAAGAAAGGTTCCTGCATTCACTCCAACCTTCTCCCTACAGCCATGACACAAACAGATCACAGGATGGGAAATACCTGAAGCCCCCCATGCACTGTCCCTCCACTGGTCCAGGAAGATCCCTTTTGGTCCATCCTTCCCAGAGTCATCTGTTTCCCAGAACTTCTTACCAGTTAGCAGCTGCTGCAGAGACCCAAGACAATGAAGAAGTGAAACAGGTGGCAAAAGAAATAATGAGGTTACACAGATATTGCTGGCAGATGGGAGAACAGGCAAACTAAAAATCAATCCATACAGAACAGGAAGTTTGTACAAGCAGAGCTCTGAGTAGATGGCAAAGACTACAAATGGGCGAACTTTTTTTTTTTCTTTTTTTTGCTGCAAACAGTCCGTTCTTGTGTTTCCAGCAACATCTGTACTTCGACCCTTGACTGAACCCCCCCGAAAAAACAAACAAGAACAGGTCATTCTAACTGGATGAGTCAATCAAAAACATAAGCTGCTTCTACTGCAACAAAAACCAGCGTAGAGGAACAAACAGGAGCTCGATGTTCCTGCTGGGAATAGCTTCATGCTTGGATTCAAAAGAAATTCTTGCACCTTATCAGCAGTTTAGTTGTTTATCTTCATATCTCTCCTCAGTTTTTATTACACCCAGTGATAGTTTTCTTTTTTTTCCACAGTAAAAAAAAACTTTTAAAACTAATCTGATGTGTATCTTCTGGCTAAAGGGGCAAAAAAAATTCCATTTATAGTTAAACACAAAGATTGCAGTGTCATTTTTGTAAGCTTTTAATAGTCACTCTCACTACTGATATATTACAGTGTATAGCAGCAAAACAGTAATCAAGCAAGCCAAAACTAACTGCAGGCACTGGCCCAACATTAACAGACTTACTGAGTGCAAAATACAAAACAAATAACAGCCAGTCCAACGAGCTCGAATTAATAAGCATCTCTGCTCAATCTCTTCTCGGCTTTCAGAGCTTTTCAGTCTCGAAAAATACAACCCAACACCGCTTTTAGCTCATGAGCAACTGATCCATTTCTATTTTTTTTTCCCTCTTGGATTTCCTGCTATTCAAGTTTGACTCACTCCCGGTAATCCATCATGTTTCTATTCAGCCAAATGCCCAAGCTACAAAATACAGGGCAGGCGGTTTAATGTCGCAGTGTTGATCCACGGCGTCTGCCCTCGTCAGAAGCAGTCATTTCAACCTAAATTTAGAAGTGCAAACATGAGCAACCAGCCTCAATGCTCCATTATCGGCTGAGGTCATCATCTTCTTCACAATAGGCGACCCTGATTCATCAACTCTTGTCTCACCTCTCCCATAGCGCGTCCCTCAAGAGCGAGAGCCTGGAAGTCATGGTTCAGCTCGTCCATGGAGCGCACCTGCAAACACAAAGCGAATGAGACTGTCCATTCAGCTAACACTTATCAAGAAGTATCAGGGCCATATGTGGAGATTAAATCTGTCATTTTAACTCAAACAACTGCCACGGCTGCTAAACCCGCAACAAAACCCCATTGTGTAGATGAGTTAGTTACTTTAGAGTTTTAGTTACAAGGAAATCATTTCCCTTTTAGCACATATACGCTGAAGAGATGGTGCAGAAAGATGCATCGGGTCAAATGGAAAAAAACGAAACTTTCACAAACGTGAAAGAGTTGGACGGATTTGTGCAAAAAGGAAATAGCTGGCAATGGACAGATGCAAGAATACCGATGGTTACGCCCCCGTGTAATAAAGATGATGTATGTTGCATCACAAGACACAACATGACAGCTGATCAGGTTGTGTCACTAACTCATCTACGCAAAGGCATTTTGTAGAGGTTATAGCAGCCGTGGCAGCTCTTTAACTTTGGCAGTGTTACCAGGTTACTAACAAAAGTCTGAAAATTTGATTCCTTTAATGTCTCTGCTGTATGTTGCCACTTGTGCAACATTAACACACAAATACGCACACACACCTGGCTGTCATGGATGTTGTCTCCAGTGGGCCAGCGATGTTTGCCGGGCTGTTCGCCATGCTGCCGCTGGAAGAAGTAGTCTACCATGGCATCGTCCTGGGAACGTCCAGCGCCCGCCACACCCTGAGAGACACAAGTACACACATGCACATTACCCTGGAATTACTGGTAACAGCAACCAGAACACAGTGCCTGAGAAAGACTGCAAACGTTATTCACCAGAGCTGAACATGCTGAAAATATACACAGAAACCACAGTTCTTATTGTTTTGGGGGTTTTCCTAATTAGTTATTTTATGCTTTATTTTGCCTTTTTGTTTTTAATTTAGTTCAGTTTCACTTTTAAGAGTGAATTTCCTTCTTTCAGTTTAGTTTTTATTAGTTTCAGAGTTAGTTTTAGTATTTTTCATTATTACTGCACGGAGGGCATGTTTCAGAGGTAAAAAGGAAATCAGTATTACAGGTATTACAATAAACACATCTTTGAAAGCTGAAGTTTTGCCCAGTTAAATATCATCTTCTCTCAGGATGTGTCATTTGGATTTTTTCAGAAATCAGCAGCATCACCCAAACACGACAACAGCCTGAGGTATTTAAGGCCACATCGTCTCACGTCCAAGTAAGAGGCAAGACTTCTGTTTAACAGAAAAGCCTCCAGTCACTTCCTCCCCCACTCACTTTGAGGTAAAACTCAAAATTCCCCCACAAGACACCATCATCAAAGAATCCACAGTTACCATGTACTGGAAACAGCTGGGCTTACTGTTTGCTGTACACGCAAAGCACAGGACGGCCAGTCAGACCAAATTGTTGCTTATCAGAAAACATTCTTCTCCCCCAAGGATTACTCATGAAAACACCAACCTTGTTATCATGAACTAACATTTTCTACCCCTTGGGGCCTTAAAATGTTTCTTTTGCTGTGGAACAAATACAATTTACACAGTGCTGAAGACAGTATATCGTTCAGACCTGTCACAGCAGTATCACAGTATTATCAGATTTGGGGGCCACATTTCAGACTACCAAACAACATTCCAGTTAAGCAGCAGAGGACACTACAGATGAGCTTTAGGCACATTTTTGGCTGTAAATCAAGTACAGCAGCAAATCCAGCATCGAGGAGGACATAAGGATAGAGGGTGTGTCCAAACCAAAGATGGTAAAAAGTATGGACATGTGTCACCCACTGGTTTTTGACCATCGTCTAGCTTTAACATCATTGTTTTAAAATTTTTAGTCAGACGTGACCTTATATGGATAAGAGGCTAGAGTGCTAAGGACAAAGTTAACAGCTAATGCAATAGGTCTAGGCTGATGGGGGCTTCCCATGATGCACTGAGGGTTTCATCTTCACTCATCTCTTTCTGGTACGTGTTTATACACCACTCTGCATTTAATCACCACTTATTATTAATCTCAAGCTCTTTTCCACACTGTGTCTTTTACCCCCTCTTCCTCCCATCACCCCTCACCAATCACAGCAGATGGCCGCCCCTCCCTGATCCTGGTTCTGCTGGAGGTTTCTTCCTGCTAAAAAGGGAGGTTTTACTTCCCACTCTTGCCAAGTGCTTGCTCAAAGGAGAACCATCTCATTGTGGGGGGGTTTTCTAATATTTTAAAGTCTTTTACATCAACTACGAAGTCCCTTGAGGCGACTGTTGGGATTTGGCACCATATAAATACAAGTGAATTAACCTTATTGAATACTGGCTAAAATTAGTAGCAAAGCAACAGACCATCAGACATACCAGAACTTCACTCACCAAAACTGAAGTCCAAACATCTTGGATGGTCTGTACCGCACACGTCAAAATATTTGTCACATAACCAATAAAAAAACGCTCAAAAAGGCTACAACAACACATACAATGTGAAGTCGCTCAGTCCACTGGCTCAAAGTGGTGGATGATGTATAGGAGACTAAACTGAAAACTTTCAGGATAGGAGTTGATTGCCACTATAGAAGCATAGTATACCATCATGCATTGCACCAAAAGAAAAGGTAGCAGCGCATCACTAAAACTCCAACAAGATGAAGCTACATTCTGCTCCTTTTTCACACACAAACAGGTCACCACAGTGAGTAGCTCCAGGTTTGATTTGGCAGATTTTTATGACCTTCCTGACACAAACCCAAAGAGATTTGGGATCATTTACAACACACTGCCGCAAGTATATATATTCCTTAATTCAGGAATATATGTTTGGTTTATTATGTATTCATCACAGTAATTCAGCCATGTTGGTTTGTTACATTTTACCTGCAAAATTCTCACATCCAAAAAGATGACAAAAAGTTCAGTAATTTTTCTATACAAATACCTACAAAGAATCAATTATCACAGCAGTCATGATTTTTTTTTTTTACAAAAATCAGCTGACTAAATTGAAATTGAATCTTCATGATATAAAACCAACTCTCTAGAAAGCCCAAACATGTGAATTGTATGTGTAACACAAAAAAAACAAAAACAATAAACCATTAAAGGGGGCGCCCTAATGATTGTAGCCACCTTCATGCTACAACATGTCCGCTTAATTTCCAGAAAATAGCTCTGTTTCATGGACGCCCGATGTAGCAGAAATAACAACAATACTAATATTTACGCAGTGGTTTAAAACAAACAACTGAGTCAGATGAACATCAAGTGTATGTGCTTCAACCTCATAACCGTGGTCACCTGTGGACTTAAAACAAGAGCGTGGAACAGTTAAAAGACCCTGATCAAATGGTCAGAGGCTAACTCCTAAAATAAGGTTTTCACTACATCTGAACTTCACCAGAAGCCAGTGAAGGGTGTTACCGCTTCACTTGAAAACCATAATCCTTCCAAACTAGTGATCTAAACAATGAGGAAGGTCCCCTCTGCTGTGGCTGATGCCCTGCATTTATCAAGCATGATGCTAGCCATTTAAGCAGAGCTCACTTTAACTACCATTGTTTATTCAGCTGATAACAGCCGAGGCAATACAAAAGCCTTAAAGCTAGTAAGATAAGACTGCAATTATTTGGTTCATTAGATCTGGAGTCAAATGCACATGTTCCAGAAAGCTTGAAATGAGTGTCATCAAGCTTTAATGGCTGTGTTGCAATGTCTCATTTTCTGGTGCTCTAATCAGGGTTTGTAGCCAAGTACTGGAGATTACAGTTATACTGGTATTTTTATGATATTGCTTAAAGTAAAACAGTAGGTGTAAGATCAGGGACCTTTACCCTCATTTGCCCAGACAGATGCACCCAGCTATGACCAGTTAAAATTGCCTAACACAGTTAGCTAGCTAGCCAAACACCAACCAGAATACATCATTTGAGAAATCCAATGATAATGTCAAAGAGAAAAGGTGATAAACCCCAAAAATGTAGACGATTCCTGACTACATCTGACGGTTACACCTGCTAACACCTATTAATAAGTAACACTGAAGCTGCATCCCCACTTTCAGTGATGCACAGCGACATGGCAACAAGAAACTGTTATGGAGGGCTGTAAAAATGGGCGATAGAAGCTCATTGGTGTGGTCCTCCACAACAGTCCCAGTTTCTCATCTGGCCACTTGGGAAAATTAATTGCCTGTTCCCTGCTTTAGAGGGTTACCTAGACAACCAGAGCTTGGAATGCTGCAAACAACAAACCATCACTTCACTGCGAAGTGCAATGAGTGAATGTTTTCCAGTGTATATAAATAGAAACTGAAAGATTACAAAACTTTGTGAAAAACTAATCATTGGTTGTTTATGTGTTAGTCCGACAGGAGCACCTTCTATTGGTACATTATGAGGACAAGAACCTTCAAAACAAGGCAGACATGCTCAGATTAAGGTAGGTTAGTGTGGTCTGCCAATTTGCGGTAAAATATTGCATGATGAATACAGATAAGGGTAGGAATATATGACTTGCACCATTGTGAACAACACTATAATAGCTGTAGTATTAAAACAACAACAGGTACTACATTGTAAGAATGAGAAGTCTGTCAGTTCTTCTTGGCGCCCCACAAACTGTGACACTAGATAAGCTGTTGAGCAGCTGACCAGCTTTCAGTACTTTTGTAGTTTATACCCAAATATCTGCTGTTTGCAGTTCAGTTTCCTCTCTTACACATGAGCCTCGTCTTACTGGACTGACCAGTTTTTAGTTGTTTTTGTCAAGTTAGTGCTGAGGTAAACTAAACATTTCCTGCTGTTAACAGCATCACACTTTAAAAAAAAGTTTCATTACTAAACCAGCAGGACACTTTTATTGTCTGCATGTCAGTGTGTTTATCACAGAGAGAGGCGAGATATAATAGCCATCCAAGTAGACTGCTTTACTTTTTGTATGTGCTGCAGTTTAAAGTGATCACACCAGTTTAATTCAATGGAAAAAGACACGAATGAATGAAAATAGCAAATGTATCAGAGTGGTGGTTTTTACCTGCTGGCTGGGGGGTGTGGCCTGAGGGGTCTGCCCAGTTGGAGGGGCATGTCCTCCGCTGCTCAGCACCACGGGCATGCTGGGAGAAGTACTTCTATGGTGGGGGCTGAATGAATCCTGCCAGAGCACTGCTTTCCTCTTCAACACACACACACTGCTCATTCCACCACAGCCTGTCCAGAGTGAGTGAAATGCATCAGTCACAGAAAACATAACAGTTCAACATAGTAAAAGTTTGGAGCGCTCTGACCAATTTAACACAGAATCTTATGATGAACGGTGAAGACCCAACAGCCGCGAAGCACAAGCGTCAAATTATGAATAAAAACGCCACAGTCCAATAACCAATTTCGCTGCAATAAAATAATTATTGAGATTTGAATGTTTATTCATTTATTGGCTTCAAATTAAAAGATCATCTGCACCTAAATGAGAAGAAAGGAAAAAAAAAAAAAAACACTTCAACACAATGCAGCATAATTAATCAGCACAACAATCTAAAGCATGAATCCATGCATCTCTACAAAAACAACAACAAAAAAGCTGACTTTTGCCAGGGTGGATGTACTGCAGGGTTGTATAATACACGCTCTTCTAAAAACATAGATCAACTCAGAATAATGAAGCTGATATCCCACTATATTATCTTCACACACCTAACATTTTCCCATGTCATCACGCCAGCTTGCTGCCAAACTAGTTCACAGCAATTAAACTGCTGTGAACAATGACCCCTACTCAGAAACTCGAACTTTATAAAGTAAATTTTGCAAAAACGGGGTGGGTGGAAGCATATGAAGCAAAATGAACCAAATCATTTGTCTGTAATATTACGTTTCCCCTAAGGTTGTGGTCAAAGGTCAGACTCAGTGCCACTATCCTGTAAACCAATTAATATAGATAACAAACTGCACTTTATATTCTGACTACACTCCAGTGTACTGTAGTACTTGCTTTATGTTATTTATTTTCTATACTTATTATTTTGTATTTTAATTTTGTCATTTTACCTGTGTGAAGGGAACCTGCAAAGTCAGAATTTCATTGTTCAGTGTAACCACTTTGTTTTGCAGTATTAATGACAATAAGCTTCTTGATTAAGGCACAAATGAGAAAACAAAGGAAATGGAGCCAAAATTCATTCATGTTCCAGTAGGACAGCCCTCCCACGTTTGACAACAAACCAGAGATGCAAAAATATTTAAACAAATATTTACTTTCTGCACCATGTAAAAGCTAAAGCTGTTTTATGCAACTGCAATACAATAAAACAAAATAGCTTAACGCAAGCTAAAAGCAAACTTTAAATCTATCAGTGCGCACAGGTTATATATTAGAATCACGATTCAAAAGCACTACAACGTACCTAAAAATACAATTCTAACCTAACTAAAACAGGCAAACCATCAAACCATCTTTGGACTTTATTCTTGGTGAAGAAAGCCCAAAGAATATCACACACAATGCAATACTGCTTACCAGACTGTTGGTATAACACTCTTAGGACAAAATGGTGAACTGTTATTAAAGCTGCCTAACTGCTGAGGATCAGCACAAGAGCACTGGGATCAACAGATACAGAAGTAAACCAGAGAATCATTTTACAAGCCAGCCCAGGGCAGCAGCTGATTTAACTGCCAACCTGCCTATCGGCAGCAGAATGTAAACTTTACTGCACCCTCTGTATCTGGCTGATGCAAACACGCTGCTATGAACGCCAGTGACAAAGGTTCACTTGGTAGGAATGTTGTGAAACTTCTACAAATTACTCACCCCTAAAAAGGTATTTAGACACACACACAGTGACCTGCATATTCTGCAGAGTCACTGATGAGTTACTTCCTGTCTAGTTCAAGGTGTTTTACAGCAAGTGTGGCTTCCAAGGAGCCAGACTGTCTTAAAGTTTTTTTTAACTGGTCTTTATCAAAGTTCTGCAGGTTGTCTCAAGTTTTTCTTTGGACACTGGCTTTTTCACTCATCTTCTGTCCTTGTACCTGGCCAATTTCAGAGGAACACTTTTTTTCTTTGTTTGTTAAACCCCTTAACACTGACCTATGAATCATTCAAGCAGAAAAAAAGTACCTAACTCAAGGGATGAACCAGTGTTGTGTTTACGCATAACAGACAACTTATCAAAAAACAATTTTAAATGCAACATTAGGCACTGTTACTAGCACCCACATCTTTTGTTCAAAACACATCTTTTGTTCACATTACTTGAATCTGTATTTAAAAAATAAATAAATAAATGTAAAAGTTTGACAGACATACCAGAGTTCGATAACAACAAAATTGCATTTCTCTGATTCACAAAGAGCTAATACCTAAAAACAGTGTGTCGTTAAAAATTTGGAGGAAGCTGGACAAAAGGAGGGAAAATAATGATCTATCCAGATTAACAGTGTCCGAAAGTCATGTCCTTAAGAAAAGGAGCGGCCTGAGAGACGCATCTGGACTTGAGTCGATCCATGTACAGTTCACCGAATCTTCATCAGAAATAGTCTCAGTGGAAGGGTGGCTGTCAAGAAGCCATTCTTAAAGAAGGGAAACCTGGAGAAAAGGCTGAGGTGTATCAAATTGCACAAGGACTGGACTGATGGAGTAATGAATCCAAATGTGAAACTTTTTGTTCAAATCATCATCAGCATGTATGGAGGTGGTCAGGAGAGGGATACAACAGTGGGTGTCTACAGCCCTCTGTAAAGCACGGTGGAGGCTCTATCATGGTTTGGGGTTGCATTTCAGCCAGTGTTGTTGGGGACCTTTGTAAAATTGATGGATTATTTATGCAGAAAAATAGCATCAGATTTTGATTCACTATGCAAGGCATCTGATTGGCAACAGCTTCATTTTTCTGCATGACAGTGATCCCAAACATAGTGACACACAATGGAGCACTATCAGTCATAGACTGACCTCCCCGGAGCCCCGGGCAGTGTGGGATCAGCTTTACAGAAAACTGAACAAGGCAGCCAACATCCAAAGAACAGCTTTGAATGTCATTCAAGAAGCCCGACGAAATATTCCTGAAGACTGGCATATATTTCTCATTTTCCTAGTTAAGCATAAAGAAATAAGGAGGGGCTTAAAACTTTTGCACAGTACTGCACGTGCAGAACTGTTTGTTTACAGGCATGGCTATCAGCGGGTAAATCAGTCCTGCAATATATCCCCCATTTTAGAATAATATAATGTTTAGTTTTTTGATGAAAATGTTAGCTGGTATCTAATCATTCAACAGTTTCCATGACAGTATAGATCAGATGTATTGTAAACTACAGAATTAATGGCCATAAAGTTTAATCTGAGCCTCTCTGTAACAATATCACTGTTAATTGTATTAGAATGCACAAGTCTTTGCTAGATTTCCCTCTCAAACCTGCAGTGCATTTAGTGCATTGTGTAAATGGAACAATTTAAATAGTAACTTTGCACATTGGTGTGAGAATTAGAGAATTTATTTAGCCATGTAGCGGAGACAAAGATGTGGTGCTTAATTTTTAAGAAGTTGTTTTGTTAACCCAGGTAAAGAGTGAAGGGCAGATTATGTTTAAAATGTGCGGTGTGGACCTACAGGCCAAGCCTTTGGTGGTCAACAATTTTGCACAACAGCCCCTGATCTCCAGCAATGAGAGAAGGGTGTAATTTGTATTTGACTCTTAGCTCTAATCTCTGTTAAAATGAGCAGCTTCCCATTAATGTCCCCACAGGCTGGAAGGAAATTACAAGCACTTCTTTTTACACTGAGCCATATACCGTAATTACCTTTGCAAGAGACTGGCAGACACTATGAATCAAACACATGCAAGCTACCAATGTCTGCTGTAACCACTGTGCAACACACCCCCTCTACAAAGACAAAACCACGAGCTGACCGGATGAAGACCCCCCTCACATAATAAGATAAAAACAAATCGACCGACTGATGATCCCTCCTCCACTCCTGGACCGGCCACAAGGAAATGTTAGCTCTTTATCCCTCTGCTACTGCTCTGAAATCAGCCAGAGAAACACCCGGAAATCCAGCACAGTGCGGCCATTCCCCGCCGAGAAGCGCACACGGCTCGGTCTGCCACAAGTTTGAAGCGAGGACCCGGAAACAGGCGGCGGTGTTCACGGTCTAACTGGGTTAATCATTCAATACCGGGGGATCAATCCACCGCATACCGGGCACAGACAGGGGTGTGACAATACGAGAGGGGCAACATGCAAGCTAGCATGGGGGGATAACGCTGGGGCAACATTTCTTTCCCGGCAGACATGACACATCAAAACGAAACCGAGTATGGGGATGCTTCGTGAAATAATTCACGGCAGCTACCTTTATGCATCCGCGTCCCGTCACGCCAGCCCCGGAGCTGCCGTGGGGGGGTTCACTGTGTGTCTACCAACAATAACACGGCCTCCCGACACAAGCTGAGCCCGGGCGAACCGGTGGACAAACGCGCAGTGTTTTTAACCGCTCCACCGGCTCCCTTTCACCGTAGTGTGGTTATTAATAAATAACCAGAGGACTACACCTGTCCGCCGAGCCTGCAGCACCACGGGTCCCGGTGACGCGGATGCTAACAAAGGCCCGAGAGCTGTCTGGAGCGGAAGACCGACACAACGGGAGGAAGGAGGCAGGCAGCAGAAAGGGAGGCAGCCGCTTCAGCCTCGCAAAATATTCTCGTTTAGCGCCCTCTCAGAGCCGCAGTAACGACAATACCTGCACCGAAGCGTGCATAAACACCCCCCTAAGCTACCGCGACCGCTAACGACTCGATACTCACCGGCGGAGAGGGTGGATGGTCGCGGATTTCAGCCCCAGTTTCTCTCTAACACCCCAGGCTTTCACTCCGACAACATGGCGGCTCGACGGAGGAGCAGGCAAGAGCGCTGCATGACGGGAAGGGATGAGAGCGAGCGTACGGTTCACTGCGCCAACCGAGAGGGGAGGGAAGGAGGGTCACACCGGACCGGTCCCTTTGTTATGCATGTTTGTAGTCTGCTTGCACTGCGGGGCGTGTTTATTATTGTTTTACCTGCACCTCATTCACCTGTCTGTTAGCTAAAGGCGAAAAAAAGTAAATGACTTAACAGACGGCAGCTTCTCTGTTCCTCTTGTATCTCAAACAGAATACGTCACTAATTAAATTTAATTAAATTATATTTCAATGTTACAATAAATACTTTATATGGGTGTTTAAAGTAAAAAAAGATGTAAACATTGTTCAATATATATTTATGGTGCTATCATCCGCTGCTAGAGCCTTCCTTTACTGTGGGCTATACACAATGCGCCGGGGTCTCCACGGTAACGGGGTGCGCCACAAGGCCAGCCAGTGCGTGGCTCCCGGACGCTCCGTTACACCTCCGGAATGTGGGCAGACGGCGTGAAAAGGGGGCAGTGAGCGGCCCACATTACAAAAATAACTCAGTGGGCTTTTGGAAATGTGCCAGTGGCGACACCGTGACTGCAGACCGGAGAGAACGCCGTCCGCACGCACCCGCGCGCGGATGACGTAATGGGTACAGTAGATAATGGCTACCCTTAAAGAAAATGTATTGGGGGTCATATGGGGCATTTGTAGGACTCATCCGGCCCAGTAATCCCCGATTAAATAGCTATAAGTATATAATTAGCGCCACGTGTTATTTTTAAACGCATAAAGTTGAAATAAGATTTCCCCCCTCTCTGTCATTTACAATGTTTGAAATAATACCTCTAAGTCTCTATCATATGAGTTCCACTCAGGAACATGGTCAAGGTGTTCTGTATTATCTATAATCACAATATAGTAATACACACTTACAGACACAGCTGCTAATCTTTCTATGAAATTGCTGTGATTATATTTTGAAATTCAACTTAATTACTTGAAATACACTAAACAGCCACTTTATTAGATACACTTAGCCACCACAAGGTTGAACCCCCTTTTTGCCTACAGAGCCTTCTAAATTTTTCTTGTTATACATTCAACCAGGTGGTGGAAATGTTCCTCAGAAATTTTGCTCCATATTGACATGACAGCATTGTGTACTGGGAATCTCCCATTCTATCACATCCCAAAGGTTCTCTTTTGGATTGAGATCTGGTGACAGTGGAGGCCATTTTAGTACAATTAACTTATTGTCTTGATTAAAAAAAGTTTTAAATGATTTGAGTTTTGGACATGCCATCAGAAGATGGATACACTGTTATTATAAAGATCAGCAACAATACTCAGATAGGCTCTGCCATTTAAACAAAGTCTGTATTATGGGGCTCAAAGTGTACCAAAAAAATCTTCCCCACACCCCAACAGCCTGAACCGTCAACACACGGATTGGTCCATGCTTTCATGTTGCTTACGCCAAATCCTACTCCTCCCATTCAAATGCTGCAGCAGAAATGGACTCATCAGACCAGACCATGTTTTTCCAGTCTTGTGTTGTCCAGTTCTGGTGAACTCATGCAAATTGCACGCTCAGTTTCCTGTTCTTAGCTAACAAGACCTGGTGTGGTCTTCTGCTTCTGTAGCCCATCTGCTTCAGGGATGCTATTCTGCATACCTTGTTGTAACGACTGTTTGTTTGAGTTTCTGTAGCACTCTGGCCATTCTCCTCTGACAGTTGACATCAACAGGGCATTTTCACCCAGAAAACTGCTGCTCACTGGGGGTTTTCTCTTTTCCAGACCATGCTCTGTAAATCCTGGAGGTGGTGGTGGAGTGGATCAACAGTTTCTGAAATACTTCAACAACCATGCCTCGTTCAAAGTCACTAAAGTTATCTTTCTTCCCCATTCATTTAAATATCAGCACTTAATCTTTACTATATCTACATGCCTAAATTCACTGGGTTGCTGCCATGTGATTGGCTGACTAGATAACAAACTTTTGAACAGGTGTACCTAATGAAGTATGAAGTAAAAGAAATTGTAATACATTAAATGTGACTAATACACATTTTTAGAGGTTTAAAAAAATATAAGTAATGAAAATTTACAGTGACTGTATTTTTAAATTTAACTCTCTGTTTAGCGTTCATGTTTTTTAAAAATGAAAGTGATTTTATTTTGAAATTCACACATCAGCTTCATTAATGGATCCCAGTTCAGCAGCGGAGGCATAAAATGAGTCAACTCACAGGTACCGTTACTTTTATAATGTCACGCTTTTGTTTTGAGACATTGTTTTGACAGTCAAATCCTCATTGCAGAACATCAGCCCAGCTGGGTGCATCATTTGGATAACGCTCCTAACTAATCCTCCAAACGATTCAGCGCCTTATAATCCCAATATTATTACAATGTAATCAAAGGATGGAAAGCACTCAATTTATTAAACCCTCCTGGGTGAGACAAATGAGTCTGCACACACACACACACACACACACAAGCAGAGACAACAAGAGCCACATTTCATGTAGAAAGTGTAGTTTTATTATTTCAAACTTCTCCTTAACACCCGAGGTTTTCACCTCATACCTGTCTCCCTCCTTCCCTTTTCCTTTCTCCAGTTACATCTACAAAAACTACTCAGAGCACATCACTGTGTATGGTACATTTTCCTCCTCTGATGCCGTGCTCTGGTGGGGAAATCAGCGAATGAGCTGCAGGAGTGGACGTAGCTCGCGAGATGACGATGGAGGGGAATATTAGCTGCAGATGGGCTTAAAAGAAGGCAGCGTGAGGATGTAAGCAAAACGAGAGGACGAGAGAAACGGATACGAAGAAAAAAAGTCTGGACGTGCAACCCTCTCCTCCCACCGAGTCCCACCCACCCACCCCCCACCCTTTTTGTTTGTTTGTTTTTTTCGCTAAATGGAACCAACAATAACAATCATTGGCTGGTTATTTACATGCACAGTGTCCCCCCCTGTTACCACCCCATAGACACACTAATGCCTGATCCCAAAGCCATCTGCTGATCAACAGTGTCACATGTTACAATATGTTGAATAGATTTTCCTGAAAATCACTTTTACTTGATTTCAGAAGCAAGCCAAACCTATAATTTAAAAAAGACAAGGCTGGTGATATTCCATGGTAAAACAAAAACAGCAACGAAATTAGCCTTTTGATAAATATTGTCCATGTTGTGAAAGCGCTCTTGCACAAAACTATTGAAAACCCCATCAGTCAGCCATGCCGTTGCACCGAATTGCACCCCTTTGTCACAACAAAGCTGGGCACTGTAGTTTATTTTAAACACGCACCTCTCCCTCACTGTAAATACTACCTGGACATAAAAATAGTTTCCACAAACGTGCTCTTTATTGCTAAAGAAACTACAGCGTGCAGCTGTTGTAGGAAAGTACAGTAAAACAAATCAGTGCTGGGTGCTACAGGGAAGCTACTGAAAGATGGATGTTTTTTGGTCTTTTCATGTTTTGCCTTGTATTTACCGTAATAAACAACTGAAATATTGCCTGCCTTATCTTTTAAGGAATTCACACTTTTCTGTGCGTTTTGGGACCTCAGCAGTGGCTTCGGCTGGAAGGTGAAAGCAGGGAAGGAGGAAGGGGGAGATGGCTTTGGGAGCGGGAATTGTAATCGACTGCTCTACACATCACCACGTTCTAAAAACAACAACAGGTACGAGCCGTGCCTCTTTTTTATTAGGTGACCCCCCCAACCCACCCACCCACATCGATGAGCCCAACCCCACCCACCCCCCAAACAAAACAAAACAAACCAAAAAAAAAAAAAAAAAATCACAGGGGCACCAAGTGGTAAGAGTCCAGGGTGCAACTGCAAAGCACCAGCTAGTCCTGTGGAATTACACAATCACACACGCACAAACACACACACACACAGACACACAGCAGTGGGAGTGTTGAGAGCTGGCAGTTTAGTGAACTGTCCCCTCGGTGAGGCCAGCTCTTGTTCTATGAATCTCTTCTCCCCTCGCCTTGCCTCCCGCGTCGCCTTCCTCTCGTCACGCTGCCCGGCATGCTGGTTCTTCCCTGAGCTCTGTACATTCTTTTCAGGGCCATATTTCACTTTCTCAGACACACACACACACACACACACACACACATGCCTCTCCGTCTGGGTGGGGTTAAGTCCATTTCTCAGGTAAACTGTGACAGAGTGAGTCCATCCACAGTGACACCATCAGGGTTTGGCCTGAAGGGGGTGCTACCAACAGTTAACCAGCCCTGCAGGGGTGCAGAGAGGATGACATTAGTTAAAGTTAGAATATGCTGCACTTTGACATAACTGCACGAAAAAAGGCACTTCACTGACTTTACTCATGAAGTTGAATTTCGTGTTATTAAACTGCTCTGCCAAAAAAACACTCCTGTAATTTTCAAAGGCAGGTTTTCATCCTTTAATGCAAAAACTGTTATAATATTATAATAAAATTGTATTATGGTTTATGAAAAGTAACATTTTTTTGAGCTTGATACGAACATATGGAGCTAAATTAGCCTCAAAAGGATTACAAACTAATACTTACAAGCATGTACAAGGATCCTAAAAAATACAAATCAACACATGAACACATGGAAACTGTTTTTTACAAAAGTGTACATTAAAACCTGAATAAATACTGATCATTACCGGACAAATCTTTAAGTTCAATGACACAAATCTGACCATTTTTACTTTCAAAAAGCTGCTACTTTCAGCTGCTCCCTTATTCACAAGGGGTCGCCACAGTGAGCAGCTCTGCATGTTTGATTTGGCCGATTTTTTTTCTTTTGCACCAGATTAACACATTCACTTGGAAAGCAAAAGGTCACTGGTTCGATTCCAGGTGGAGACACAAATCCCCTTTGGGTTTGTGTCAGGAAGGTTATCCGGTGTAAAACTCTGCCAACTCAAACACACAGAGCTACCAGCTGTGACGAGTAGCCCAAAGAAGCCCTTCTTGACACAACCCCAAAGGGACAGTATCCTCCCGGGATCAAACCGGGGATCTTTCCCTCATTAGGTGACAATGAAAACCTTTTAGCTCACTTAAGAACTTTGCCTGATACGGAGAGATCTTGTGATGTGTGCACTTGTTGTTTTGGAGCATTTTTCACATCGTCAGCTTTGAACAGTTTCTCAAGCTGCGTTCAAGTGCTAGTGAAAAATTGGACACCGGAGGCCTGTAACTGAAGAAGGATTTTGTCTCATCCAGGTAGCTTGAGGGTTAAACCTGGGTTTTCAGTACCACGAAGATGTTTCACTTCTTACCAGAGCTCCGGAGCAGGTTAAGTTCCAGATTAGAGATCAGAGGGTATGAAATCACCACCTACTGACCAATCAGTTCTCCAGCAAATTATGTCATCATTCCCAGAAGATCCCACGGACCTCTGTGCGTGGACAGCATGAGGATCGAAAGTTTTTAATAGTGTCTAATGTCTTTGCATTTCCCTGATAATTAGTAATAAATATAGATTCTTATATTCTATTTTTAATATAGATTTTAATCACCATTTAATATCTCTGGAGTAGGTGACACTCGCAGGGATCATTTTCTGTGGAAGAAAAGTCATATGATCCCATATGATTGCAGAGAGATACCCTGGGTATACTGAACTTGCTTCGTAGTCCAGGGCCCTAGCCTTCCCTTGGATTCTGGGAAAAACTAACATTTTTTCCAGGGCTACAGGTCTGGACATATATGCATTTGTAAAGGAGTTTTATGTTTGTTCAAATTGCTTTGTATTTGTGTGTGGATTGGAGCATAGGGCTGTGCGATATGACCAAAATCTCATATCCCGATATTAAGACATCTATCGTCCGATAACGATATAAATCACAAAAATGTAACATTTTCTGTAAATTCTGTGAATGTCGGCCAGCTCGACTTGCGTGAAGTGTTTCCAGCTGGGCGTCGCGTACCTGGAGTCCAGTGTTTTAACTGATGCATGAAACGATACATTTTTAGACATAGGTTGTAACAGCCGCCGTTTTCTTTGTGAGTATTTATTACACAGCGTGCTGCGGGGAAAAGCCTGTTCTAACGTTTGAGTCTAAGGTTTATTAAATACTCTGAATCTTTCACGTGATTCAGTTTATTTTGAAAAGTCTCAACAGGATCTTGAGCTTTATTGTGAAAAGTTTATGTGGAAAATAAACAAGCGGACACGAGGTGGTTTTACCGTCGTTGTTGCTAACGACAACGCATAAAAACAAGCGCTTGTCCGTCTGTAGTGCGGTTATATTAAATATAAGAGAAAGAGAGAACTTTAGGAAATTAATATAGCCACTACAGTGACCATCAAAATAATGAAAAAATATTGCCGTAAACAGTTTATTTTGCGACACCATGAAACAAACGATAGCGTAAAATGAAACGATAGACGTTTTTATATCGTCATCCGATATATATCGTTATATCGAACAGCCCTATTGGAGCATGCATTTTGTGAGTGCCCAAAGGTACTCACAAAAACATTGTACACATTTTCATCATCCCTTTGAGACTAACTTAACTCCATACAAATTAGGGACTAAAAACAGACCCTCACTCAGCTTGAGTGCACTACATTTGGCCAACACCATTACACAATAGCAATGCTACAATGCTGGAATAGCGCTTGAAAGATTAACAATGAAAGCAACAAAAACAAAGATATTAAAATAGGAGACATTTGGAGAAGATGGCTGTAACTCACGTGTAAAGAGGCTGCAGCTGCAGATGAGAGGACTTCTGAGGAGGCTGGTAGCCGTAAGAATCGAACCCACCAATGAAATCAACTTCATGAGGGGAGAAAGAAAAAGAATGACATCATTCCACTTTCCCTTAAACTGTGTGTGTGTGTGTGTGTGTGGGGGGTGTTATATACCAGGTGTTGTATTTCAAGAGGATTCTATTTTAGCAACAGATTGTATCATCTTATGCGTTTGGCATGCTTTTATAGACTGCAAACTGTGACATCAGAATGAGCAGAGATACAATACCAATACATCAACCTCCCTACTGCCTTTGTGTCACTGATACATAATCTTTCTCACTTGATTAAAGGAATAGAGTCATGTGGTGTCGAGTTAAGTAAGATTGATTAGCTGAATCAGTGGGGGCTATAAAAAAACAAACAAAACAAACATCAAGTTCTGGATCTGTTTTCTCTAGAGCTACAACTGATGTTGTAATGCTTTCTTTTTACAATGAAGCACAAAGGTGGTTTAAAAAAAGGCAAAAACAAACAAAAACAATAAAAATGCACAAGACTGCAGTTCCTTGAGTGGCCACTTGAGGCTCACTTCAAAAGTCAGTGTGTCCCCACAGACTCCAATATTAAAAAGCCGAATTTTTGCAAAAAATAAACAAATCTATTACAAAATCTGATTTAGTCTCTATATTATAAAAACAAAAAAACAACATGGCGATGGATCTAAAGCTAAAATTTAGACCGACTGATGTCAAACACTCGCTATATCCATCTTTTATATACAGTCTATAGTCCATATATTTTATGAGGGTGAGTGGTATCTTGTTTTAAAATAATACATAGCTAAGAAACTTGATTTTGGTTTTATGGGTTTTAAACAAATCGTGTAGATGCGTGTTACTGTTAGAACATCACTGACACTATGCTATGACAGGCATATAACTGCAACACAACATGCTATTAAGACATTAGAGACACAGCACTCGCCCACTTCCTCTTACAGGAAATCAAACTTATAACATTAATATGGGACTTCATTTCTTCCACTGAGTGAGCGTAAAACACTCACAAGAGGCACATCACGGGAACAATCAGTCAGACACGCAGATGGCACATTCACACCGACAGACAAGCACTAGCCAGCTGACAGACGGACACTCTCATGGTGGGAATGCATCCTAATACTCCCCACAGATGGAGGGCTCAGATCACCCAGAGGGAATCCTCTGCAGTGATATCGCTAAGCATGACTCACACGAGAAACCAATGAGACGACAGCACTCGCACTCAGAGTCATGGATGTCTCACATAAAAGCCCTCGAAAATAGTACGACAAGCACACCTAATCGACTGAACAAGGTGCTGGAAGAGCTTTTAGTGAGAAGAGAAAGATACTCACAGCTGTCCTCGTCATCCTGGAAGACTTTGCTTACGTAGCAGGCGTATACAAAGCCAAAGAGCTGTTGGAGAGGAGACGATCAGAAATAAATACAAGGGTTGTTCTGTTAGCTGAGTCACTGCTGACTTGTCCAATATTTCTCAGAAAAGGTTTTTGCACGATATTGAGGGTCAGCAAAGTGATACAAAAGCAAAACATGAATGTACAAG
Source organism: Oreochromis aureus (assembly GCF_013358895.1). NCBI lineage: Eukaryota > Metazoa > Chordata > Actinopteri > Cichliformes > Cichlidae > Oreochromis > Oreochromis aureus. The sequence goes on from NC_052962.1 coordinate 18,214,269, forward strand.
AACGTGTGTGTGAAAGTGTGAGTGTGTGTTTGATACGTACAGCCAAGAGGATCTGAATGGCTGAGCTCAACACCTCGATGTACTGGTAGTCGAGCAGACACCCGGACACAGTGATGACATGGTGGTCATCGGGGGCCATGCGGGAGTCTAATACTGGTGTTACCAGGCAACCAGGACCGTGCTCCATCCACCACGAGCGATGGAGGGATGTGTTGAACGTCATGAGAAAGTCTCTATCCTAAACACACACACATACAGTAGACACAGAGCTAATTGTCATGCTCCTAGTGCATCTTAAAGCTTCTTGTTATTGTTATTAATATGGTGATGCTTTTTTTCATGGTCTGTCATATCTACACTGTTATGTTAAACATAACCGGTTATTAATGAGGTCAGTCTATGTAGAAGTAATACAGATCAAACTTGAGATTCTTTGCTTGGTTTTGCAAAAAGGGAAGCCAATCAGAAAAAAAGTTGTCTCAAAAGCAGAGGAGCTAGTGAATGAACACAGGGGCTGAATTGAGGCCCCGTATGAGATAAATAAGGATTATTTTAAACTTTAAATCAGTCAAAGCTAATTTAGTAGGATCCAAGAAGAAAAATATGGATGTAAAAAGAAGGGCATTAGGTCTGCCTTAATTGTTTAGTCTAAAAAATACTTCTGAAAATAGTGACATGGAGCCAGAGAACTGCTAATATTTGGTAGTTGAGCCAATATAAAAACATCTATAAAAGTGTACTTAAATATAACAACAAACCCATACAAGTCAGAACAGAGGTCGCACACAAAACACAACTTACCTGAGAGAGGTTTCCAACCTCCAGGTAGAAACAAATAATGAAGGAGTTCCATCCCACCCAGACGACCAGCCATACTGCATACTGCCAAACAGAGACACAGGGATCGGTGTTTGGGGACAGTAAGCTACACACACAGTTAGTGCAGGAACTGGGACTCCGGTGCAAGATGATGGATATACACTACTCACAAAGATGAGGTATCTGAAGCGAAACTGCACAGTGCCAAACATGCCCAGGATGACGGCCATAATGTGCAGGAAGTTGGCCAGAATGGGAGCCCACTGGTAGCCCAGGAAATCAAACACCTGCCTCTGAAGGGCTGCCACCTGGGAAGGGGTGGGTCACACACACAGACACACACACGTATATATGCATATTAGGAAAGAAACAAGCACACATGCAAATATAAAGGACTGAAAAACACAACACACACAAGTACTGAAGGCTACACACACACACACACATACAGTGACAGGGAGACACATACACAGGTCTGCCGCAGTTGTTTCCATGGTAACTGCCTGGAGCACCAGCCAGTCCAGTGACTGTAAAAAAAAAAAAAGGGAAAAAAAAAAGAAAAGAGGAGCACCCCCAAAAAGCTCCACCAAACTAATGAGAATCTATGGGCCAAATCCCTGTGCCGCACAACAACTCATCAGCCGGGCAAACAATAGCCTCAATAACTGCTCCTCACACTGCTGCTGTCCACGCCTGCATCACACTCACTGCAGGGAGACGTTACAGTCACTCTTATAACACAGTCATCACCCTTGAGAGTGTCAGTCCCCAGCTATTTCAGAGGAAAACAAACATCCAACTTTCACTCTACAGTAGAGACCAGGTGGTGAGCAGGGCCTTCTTGTTCTTTACATTCAGATGATTTTTTTTTTTATATGGAGCTATCAAGCCTCTCTTTATAAACATAGACCACCCTGACACTAAAGACCCCCCCTGCCCTGTACCCTTCTGCTTTATACACACACCCTAGCCTGTAATGTGGCATGGCAGCCCAGCAGCTGCAGCCCAAAGCTTTTTCCGTGTGTGACTGCATGGAGAGGCCGGACAAACATGTCTGATTACAATGTGCGGGTCTGTAGCACGCTGCTCTAATTATATCTTCATGGTGAGTGAGTAGAAAGGCACACACACACACACTTACCAGCTGCAGTGAACATATCACCAGCAGCGTGCATCTCCCGTCGCACTTCCCCATTTTGGAGGGCTCAGGACGCGGCTTGGAGCCGCGGAGGCTCCGGGGGAAAGATGGGTCCCCGGTCAGATCCAGACTGCCTGGTCGCCTCAGCTCACAACATTCCCGGCTGAATAGACGTGCCCAAGGCCGCCGCCTCCTCCAGCAGCGCTGGTCTGGCTCTTCCACTCACAGTGGCTGACCCATCTTGGCCTCTGCTTTTTTTTGTTTTTGTTTTTTGTAAATAACAGTCGCGGGTGGGTTTCAGGAAGGAGAGAGGGGAGGTGAGGAGGAGGTGAAGAGGGTCCAGTTCACGCCTGCTGCGGTCCGACCACCACAGAATCACCTCGGCCACACCTTCCGAAGAGGGGCTACACAAAGACACAAAGAGAGACGGAAAGCTGTCATAATCCGCTCCGGGCTACAGGCAGAAATGAGCATCATATGATACCGGATCACACGGGAGTGGTGGCGGTGAGGAGGAGGAGACCGACCCCGCAGTGGTGGTACTACAGCTAACGTTTGGCTATATACAGTCCGCTACGGACACAAAGCAGCCCGTTGTGACTCACGGTTTTCTAGGAGCGGAAGAGTATCGTCCCCCTCCCCACCTCCTCCTCTCCCAACCTCCGTCGTCTGGATCGTCTTCTCCTCGAGCTGCTCGCGGGGGAAGAAGTCAAGTTAGCAGGCGGTTTTTCTTACCGGTACCGGGCTCCTTTGCTCCGTCTCGCAGTGCCTTTTGTCAACAATCGGTGCCGGGGCAGGAGGAGCCGGGGGGAGAAAGAGAGGGAGAGAGAAAGAGAGAGAGATAGAGGGGGTGGAGGCTCTCAGTCACCGCGACCCCTCGAGGAGGAGCTGCATGGATTCTGCGGATCCGCGTGCGCGAGGGAGTCAGCGAGTGAGCGCGAGCGAGCAGCCCCGCGAGGCTTTTGAAAGGATCACAAAAGAAATGGGGGCCCGCGGTGGGTGAGGAGGTTCAGACTTGTGGAGGAGGAGGAGGAGGAGGAATAAAATCGCCTCCTCCCACCAGCACCACCATCCAGACCGAGGAGAGGGAGAGAGGGGAGGCTGGCCCCCGGAGGTGCTGCCCTTTTCCTCAGCTTGCGGTTATTCTGAGCGGAAATAAACACAAATAACAGCCTTGTTTAATCTCAGCTACTTTACCACGAGCAGCGCGACAGCACAATACAGTGAGCCGCACACAAGTCGGGTCAGCTATATCAGAGAAGGAGGCAGATAATGAGGCGGCTATTGCAAAGGGCCACGCAGTAATCAGTGAGCAAGACAAATGTTTAATTTGGACATGTAATTTTCCCTTTTTCTCACCATGTTTTTGTGTCAAATCTTTTCAAATAAATAATTCTGAATTGTCCTGTTTTGATCAATTAAAGCACAGACTCCTTTGGGCTCTACTGAAGTAGATATGCAGTCAAAAACAATCCCCATCTACAGTGCAGTGCAGAAGTATTTGCCCCTGTCCTGATTTCTTAAGTCTTAACCACTTTTTGAGTTGTTCAGTTCAGTTCCAGTAACCACACCCAGACCTGATTACTGCCAGACCTGATGAAACAAGAACTCACTTAAACAGAACCTGTTGGACAAAGTGAAGTAGACTAAAAGGTCTCAGAAAACCAACACAACATGCCATGATCTAAAGGAACTCAAGAACAACTGAGAAACAAACTGACATCTATCAGTCCTGAAAGGGTTATAAAGCCATTTATGAGACTTTGGGACTCCAGTGAACCACAGTAAAAGCCATTATCCACAAATGGAGAGAACCTGGAACATTGCAGAATCTTCCCAGGAGTGGTCCACCTGCCAAAGTTACTCCAAAAGCGCATCAACGACTCATCCAGGAGGTTACATAAGAACCCAGAATAAAATCTAAAGAACTGCAGGCCTCAGCTGTGTCACTTAAGGTCAGAGTTTGTGATTCAACAATAAAAAAAAGACTGGGCAAAAATGGTATCCATGGGCGAGCAAGAAGAAAGCCACTGCTAACCACAAAGAACATGACAACTGCTCCACATTTGCCAAAAAACATGTTGATGATCACCAGGACTTGTGGGAAAATATTCTGAAGACAAAAGTTGAACTTTTTGGACGGTGTGAGTCCTGTTACAGCTGGTGTAAAACTTACACAGGAGTCTGGTGCTGCTTTGCTGCTTCAGGTTTTGAAGTGACTGAGTCAAAGTCTGGACTTAAATCAGATTGAAATGCTTTGGCATGATGTTAAACAGGCTGTTCATGTTCAAAAATCCTCCAGTGTGACTGAATTAAAACAAATCTGCAAAGAAGAGTGGGCCAAAATTCCTCCACAGCAATGTGACAGACTCATTGCTAGTTATCACACACGGTTGATTGCAGTTCTTACTGCTTCATCCACTCTCTCTCTTTAAGACAACTTTCTTCTGATTGGCAGCCTCCTTCAAGCAGAAGGTTTCAGCAGCAGGTGGGTGGGGTTGCTGTGTCTGTGATGACCATATAAGGGTGTCATCTTTCGTTGATGTCATAGAGATCCAAGAGTAGAAAAAAGTGCCTGACACAGAGTGTTTAGAGCAGCCTGAAGTTTGAGTTTTGTGTCACAGAGATTTTTTTTTTTTGTTTATTTGCATAGGATGACATTATTATTTCAAATTTTGGGCATGTTTCACTCAAAAATTCACCTTTGTTACCAGAACCAGCCCTGGGCATAAGCTGGCAGAGCAGCTGCTCTGAGCCCCCCCACACCAACAGGGGGTCCCCAAGAGAACATGAAATGTCACTCAAGAAAGGTTGATACATATATTTTTGTTTTATGTGTAACAGTGTCAATTACATAAAACAAAAATGAAACATTCATGCACACTGTAACCATTTGTAACCAATCATTTCAGAAACATCGGGAAGACTGAAGTTCATCGCAGGGATCAAGCAGGACTCATGATCTTCACCAGCAGGTCCTCAGAGGGAAATCTTCTTCTCCACCATAAGGCGGTCCCAGAAGATGGACAGAGGTCTAAAGGTCATGTGCTTAAGAAATAGGAAACAAAATCCAGCAAGGACCTGAGAGATGTATTTGGTCATTCAGGTCATCCATCCTACTGTTCACAAACGCCTCATCAGGAATTGTCTCAGTGGAAGGGTGGCTGTTAAGAAGCCATCATGAATTACCATCTGGAAAGAGTCACACAGTGGGACACTATCAGTCATAGACTGGTCTTCCCAGAGCCCGGATCTTAACATTATTGAAGCAGTGTGGGATCTTCTTCACAGAGAACACAACAAAAGGCAGACAACATCCAAAGAAGGGCCTTTAATGTTCATCAAGCCCAGAGAACTATTCCTAAAGACTACTTAAAGAAAGAAAGCTGCCTATGAGAGTTCAGGCTGTGCTGAAGAATAAAGGTGGTCATGCTAAATATTCAGATTCTTTGGAGTACCGTGAGTCTGAGACCCTGAGACCGAATTGAAGTCATGCACTGCAGACAGTTAGAAAATTAAATTCTTTTAAATAAATTATGCTGAGGTATTAATAGCTAAAAATGCACTGTCTACAAGTAGTACTGGTCTTACTCATCTGTGAAATAATGAGTTCATTTCAGGTCTTTGAAAACACACACACACACAAATGCACACGCAGTTACACAATAGGGCTTTATAAAATATGTAAAGTACACTTTCTCTTAAGAATGGTAAAACTTTTATTAGGAAAACTGCAGCCAATAAGAAAATGAACAGGATAACATAAAAAAACAAAACAAAGCTGTGTGGGGAGCTAGAAGCCAGTTTATGGTGTTTTCGAACTGCACGCATAATGAATCCCAAACAGCTTGGACTGGATTGTAAAACTGCTCCATAAACCTCCAAACCACACATTTAACTTGTACCACTGTACCACTGCATAAATGATTTGTGAACCCTTTACTGAGATTTCTGCTCTGACGTCTTGTAAAATTATAGACAATCACAACGGGACCAAACTAATAGCACATTTTTCATGTCTTTATGAAGCCCTGAGATAGACTGGCAACCTGGATAAGCTGTTAAGAAAATGGATGGATGTCTTTATTAAACGCATTAAGTTACAAGCTGTAAGTCCAAGCTGGAAAGAGTAAGTCAGCATCTATACCTCAGTAATGATTTCTCCAAAAGATACTCCGAACGAGACATCGAAGTTAACAAGATTGGATAACAGAGATATTAATCCCTTTAAATCCTTGTAAGATAAATGCATGCAAAGTCACAAAGTTAAATCACAAGTTCCCTAAAAAACATTACAGAGACGAACAAAGCTGGAGACTACAAAACCAACATCCACAGATGTTTCTGTTCATCAGTCCACAGTAAGACAAACTCTCTACAAACAGCAGAAATTCAGACCTGTTTCTATGCTAAAAGTGCAATCTTCACGTTTAGTTTGGGGTTAGTTTTAGTCTTGTTTTAACTACAATAATAGGCATGGTATTTGTCAGGGGAATATTTATTTAAGAAGTTCAGAACTGATATTAAAATATGAAACAGAACACTCTGTAAAGACAGCGGAGTCAGATTGATGTAAACATGGTAAGTGCCAATAAACACATTCACAAAATCCTCTTCAGAGAGATCCTTTTGGTATCCGTCAATAGGCTTCGTGTATAATTCCGGTTGGATATTTGACCGATCTTTTTGGCAGAATTGGCAGAGTTCATTTAGTTGGTTGGTTTCTTGGATTGGACCCAACTTTTAAGATTAATTCACAAATTTTCAAGGACTACTTTATGCATCCAAAAACCAGTTTTGATGTATTTGGGATAATTTTCCTGCTGGTACAGCCAAGTCTAAACTGTCTCCCTGTTGATTTGAAGTTGAAGAATTTGCTGGGAGTCCTGTCACTATGGCCAAAAAGCTTAATTTTTGTCTCATATGATCCATAAAACCTGTCTCCAGATGGCATTTGGTTTGTCCGTTTGTGCCGCTGCAAATTTCAGTCAAACTTAAAGGTGTCATTTTTTGGAGCAGGGGCTTCTTTCTTTGTAAGCATGTTCTTAGTCCATGGTGATGGCAGTTTCCAGTTCTTTGCAGGCTTGAGTTTTCGTGGTGCCTGGGTTATTCCTGAACATCCTAACCAACTTCCTGTCACTGAGGGTGACAGTTTGGGTCTTCTTCCAGACCTTCACAAAGTGGTAACACATCAGAATTACTTGTACTCACTGATTATCTTGGAATCTGAAGTTGTTTAGAAATGGCTCCAAGAGACCATTCCAACCTGTTTAATTCTACAATTCTCTTTCCTACATCTTCACTGACTTCCTTGGACTTTTCCGTTGTTCTGAATATTAGTCAGTCCAATGAGTGATGTCACACAAATCCTTTTTATGATGGCAAAGAAAATCTACCAGTTGTAGTCAATCACGATCACTAACAAGTTGATAGAATTTGGCCTTGTCACATTAAAAGACATTGCGTAACCTTCAGCAGAACTTATTAGAAGATTTGGGTGAGTATGTGTGGAGGAGTATGTATACTTTTGGCTCTGTGTGGATTAGAGAAAATAGTAATGCTGTACTATTATTTCACCCTGGAAAAATTACAGTGTAAAATCCCAGAATTACCATATTATTTGTGCCCATGATGAGTGAATGTGAACTTCAGATCTGAACCTGAACTGCCCTCACTGAGAGCTGTGGCATGATTAGCAGAGGGTTGCTCAGTGCTAATAATAGAATTCTCCAGGAATTGCAACAGTTTTGTAGGAGGAATGTCAACATGTTCCCAGGTTACATAAGTTAAATAAGAAAGCATCTGATCGAGCTTACTGCTGCTAAAGAAAGTTTTCCCAAGAGACGTTATTCACTAACTTTTCTAGATCCTGATTGCTCACTCCCTGTTTGTTGTATTAGTTTAACCTGATTGTGTTTTTAATGGTAATTAAATGAAGATTAGATCACTTTTCTGGTTAATCAGTTTAGAAATACTTGGAAAGGCTCAACAAAGACAACAAAGCATTTCAGTCAGAAAATAATTTGACAGCTTTTTTCTTTTTTCAGAATATTGAAGTTTATTATAAAGCAGTACATCAGAATAAAAAAAGAAGTCGCTGTGGAGGTTCTTGTGCCTGAGCCTAATAATCTTCAAATGCATCCTGAGGTTCTTTTGAAACAGGCTGAAATTACAGAGAGTCCTAGACCACTGTCAAACACCACCCATCCACGTCCAAGGCAGAACACACGGACGCGCGCACGCACACACACACACACACACACGGATGCACGCAAACACACACACACACACACACACACACACACACACACACACACACACACACACACACACACACACACACACACACACACACACACACACACACACGGATGCACGCAAACACACACACACACACAGCCCCTACTGAATTTCTCCCATGTACAGGCGTTTATCACTGGCACCAGACAGCACTGTGTAGAGAGACAAAGGAGAAAAAAAAAGGATTCAACTTTGATTTTTGTTTAATGTTTTATAACGAAGCTTAAAGCGACCTAAGTGCCTAACTTAACATAATTCTGGCATACTGACATCCACTTATCCCAATGTGCCTTCAAGTTATCTTAATTAATTCTTGTGTTAATTAAAAAATTGTATTTTAGGCCTGAAATACACCTTAACTGATGCAGTTAGTTCACTCACCTATAGGCTCCTCTGGGTGGAAGGCTACTTCGTTGACCGAGCCTGCGTGGCCCGGCAGTTTGTACAGGATCCTGCGTGATGTGGTGTCCCAAATGTACACAAACCTGTAAAACACGATGCAGAAAAAAAATGGTGTTTACATTTGAAATTGCCATATAGCAAAAAACTATATATGTCATACACTCACTCACCACTTCATTAAGTACACCTGGTCATCTGCTCGTTAATATAAATATCTAATCTAATCTTATTTTTACTGGTAACAAGTCAGCTGGTTAAGAAATCACATGTTTATCATCGCATTTTCCTAATTATGTCTTTTGCAGGATGCAACGGGACAGAGTTTCCTTTCAGAAATACAGATTCGATGGTGCACTTAGAGTACAGCAGCTAACCTGAAGGTGACTTGAGCCCTTTGTCCTTTGTGTTTGTGTGTGTGTGCAAGCTCATATTCATGCACAGTGTAAGTCGGTGTGTTTGCTTCTCACCTGTCGGCCGAGCCTGCAGCTATCTTACTGCCATCAGTAGACCAGGAGCACCTCAGCAGGTTCTGAATGACAGGAAAAGATGAATTAGAAACAAAGCATGTGTGAGCTGATGAAAATGTGCAAGTACAGTCATCAACGCTAGCAGGACTCCAGCTGTTTGTCACTTCAATGAAGAGCGATATAACTTACCTTTTCAAAGTTGTGAACGTTGCCCTGGAAAATCTTCACACATCTTTCCTTGGGAGCAAATGGTCGAACATCCCAAATACGCACTGCACAGAGACAAAGGGAGACTTCAAGAACAGGATTCACCCATACAGCCAACCACGTTTACGAGGCAAACATGTCTGATAGTACCTGTGTTATCCATGGAGTTTGAGAGAAGGTATGACCCCTCGGAGCTCAGGCTGAGCCCAGTCACTGAGTCACCGTGTCCGTGCATGTTGTAGATCAGCTTATTCTGCCTCAGATCCCACACCTGCAACAACACAATCAATAACTTTGGACAGGGTTTCTGCAGAAAAGCCATGCAAAGTCATTCTTGAACATTTTATAAGAGGTGCAAAAGTAAAAAATGATTCACTGCTTTATGGTCTTTGCACAACCTGAGGGAAACAGCATCCCAATGGTGGCTAAATACAGAGTAGAAACAACTTTTTCCCTTGTATTGAAATGAAAAATGACCAACACTGAGCTACACGTTAGCATCAAACCGCTCCAAACTAAGACAAAAACAAAAATATTCACGCAATCCTTTGTTCATGTTACTCCAGAATTTAAGAGCCACAACCACTGGGAAATTATTAAAAAAAACAAATTCTAGTAATTTGTCCTGGATACGTTCCAAACTGTGCATGAACTACATGTAAAACCTTAGTTTCACATTTCAGCCTCGTGTTCTTGAACATCAATAGAGGCTCCCTCTCTTCAAAAACTGCACAGTTCTCACAGGAATAATGGAAAATAGTTATGTATGAAAACCTATTACAGCTTTATTTACCCGTCAAGCATGTAACACTTTGATAGGTGGCAAGGATAAACAGCCCACTCTGGCAAGCTGTGCTGAGTCGATAGGTCCTGCTCACTTCTGCTAATCAAATTCCATTTTTTTGCCTTCTTTGGCCACAGGCGTCCAAGATAATTATTTGAAATTAAAGCGGCGCCATGAAGTGAAAAATTGGCCCTGCCGAGATTTAATTTCACTAATACACTATGTGTGCTGTGATAATAAAATCCACAGCATAAACAATCTCGTTTTTCAGGATAACCCCGAAAGAACATGGACAAGAAGTTCCATCAGCAGTAACGTGGTTCCAGCGTCATTCTACCTTGATGTCATTGTCGATGCCTCCTGACAGGATCTGATCGCTGGTGTCGTTGAACGTCACAGCCAGCACCTGGTAGGTGTTCTGGAAAGTGTGGATGGCTCCTTTTTTACGGATGTCCCAGAGCTACAGAGCAGACAATGACATCAAACAGAAAGCACAATCAGACCTTCATGTGTAATTCTGTGGCCCAAAAATGTGGTATTCAGACCTAAAGATGTGGATAAAACAATATGTATATATATTTATATCACAATTGAAAGCTGGAAAACTCACCTTCACTGTCCCGTCGTCACTGCCGGTGCAGATGAGTTGGGGTCCACGGCGAGCTGGGTAGCACGTATTAACGAAGGAAGTGTGGCCCTTCAGGCGCTTGATCCTCTCGCCTGTTTCACTGTCCCAAACACCTACAGTTTTGTCTGTGCTGGCTGAGAACAGCATGCTGAAATTACATAGCAGGAAATAACAGTTAGTTAACCCTTTATAAAGAGCACAGGGTTATTAAGCCCTTAATAGGAAGTACTGATTGCATGTGTCCTTTGCTAAAGATCTCCACCTACTTACCTGCCATCTGTGTTGTAGTGCAGCTCCATCACTGCTCCACTGTGTCCCTTCAGCGTGGCGTAATTCTCACAATCTCCATACACGTTCCAGAGCACTGCAGCAAAATAACAAAAACAAAACACCGGTACACACCAAGTTATTCACAGTGAAGAAGTTGTTGCCTCATTGCAGAGATTTAGTGGGAGTTTAACTAACTTACATATGAGTCTGTCAAATCCTGAAGAGGCAAGGGTGGCTCCATTGGGGTGAAACTTGCAGCAGTACACCTCACCCTCATGGCCAGACATCAGCATGATGGGAGCCTGGAGGCTGGAGGTCCGTGGAGGGCCCTATGGGAGACACATATGTGGTTAATACAGAGGTTGAGGTTAAGGAGGGAATTTCAGAAAAAGATGTACTGATGTGAGGCTATGACAAGAGGACCTTGCAGTACTGTCAGTGGCATGGGTTTTAACTTATGTGGTAACACTTTAAACAATAACTAATACAATGTTTCCCCATTATCAATTCTTTCTTGATTCCTGATCAGTTTTCTTTGTGGGAACAAAAGCCGGGATGCAAAGGCAGCTGTTGGTATAGAAACGCGTCCTGGCAGGTGACCTGGGAGGGTAGAAGCATTGGAGAAAGAACTGATACATCTGGAGGCAGACGATTAAAGGTTTGAGTATCTTGTTTATAAATATTCAGGTAACTTATCCGGTTTAATCATACTGGACATTTTTAGCTTGTATTTATAATTTATTATAAAATCAGATATGGACTGTGAAAGTGGGTCAAAGTGGTTTTTTTTTTTTTTATAATAGTCTCAAAAACAAATGTCAAGGTCATATTTAATGCAATGCTGGTGTTTTACTGCGAATAAAGACGATCTGCAAAGATCATCTGCCTCCATCTCACTCCATCCCAAGCATCCTCCTCTGTCACACCAACCCTCTGCATGACATCCTTCACTACATCAATGAATCTTCTCTGAGGTCTTCCTTATTTCCTCCATCTTCAACATCCTTTGTTCATTGTGTCCACTATCCCTCCTCTGCACATGTCCAAACCATCTCAGCCCTCTCTCTAACCGCTCAATCTGCAATGTCCCTCTGATGCAACCATCTTTAGTATTGTCCATTCTGGTCCTTCCCAATGTAAATCTGAGCGTTTTCAATTTCTCAGTGCCATCATCTACCATCCAAACCATACATACAGCAGGTCTCATTGCCATCTTCCCTTTTCCTCCTGCTGCTGTTCTTCCACAATCCATCGACTCCATCCTGGCTGCACTCTCTTCTTCCCCTCTCTAATGCTTTGCGTTGCTTTGGATGTTTGATTCCATTTATGTAAACTCATATACCTTCACTGTTACACCTCCCATCAGACTGGAATTTGATGTGTCTCCCTCTCATTCACACACGTGTTCTGTTTTGTGTCTTCTGACTTTCATTCCTCTTCTCTCCACCACATACTTCCACCTCACCAGGCTGTCTTCGCCCTGCTCCCTCCTCGCACTACAGATCGGCTACAGACATCATAGTCTACTGAGACTCCTGCCTGGCCTCATCTTTCAGCCTGTCCATCAAGACTGCAAACAAGAAAGGGGCTCAGAGCCGAACTCTGACATAATCCTAGCCCCATCTTGAATAGTCGAAATGTCAGAGTTAAGTGATTTAACAGCCAAAGGAATAAAAGACTTTAAGTATCTATTTGTTCTACACTGACATATAAAGTAGGGGTTACCTGGGAGTAACTTCCTGAATTCAGAATAGAAATGGTGGTCAAGATAGTTAATAATGTCTTTTACTTTCTTTATCACCCGAGTTTCTCAGTGTGAACACAAATCTCTTTGCCTGACCCCCATTATTTTGGAGCTGGTGTTATCAATGGTGCTGAGAGGGTTTCTATCCTTAAAAGATAAAACATTAAACCAGAATACAAAAGAACATGTTTTGTGATCACTTTAAAAACTCTTTTTAAACAACAATAGTTTACCCAAATCCAGCTGGGTGTAGGAGACATTGTAAAAAGCATCAAAGTGAGCGCTAATGCTGTGCTAATTTTATTTTCATGTTTATCTGTCTCGCTGGCAGCCCAGATAATGAATCTAAAATCACCACAAAGGGAAAATGTGACTTTTTTCCAAGCGGCTTTATATATAATTAATCATAAAGCGTACACAGTATAGTGTGGTTACTTGTTCTAAATGTTTGAGTCTACTTCAGTAGCCACCCCTCTCGGTTGTAGTAACAGCTACCCTCCGTACCGTGGCCACGAGTTGCTGAGACTGCGCCGCCGCTATCAGCTCCGTCCGGGGCCGCTTCACGGCGGAAGGAACCACCGCCATGTCTGCCGCTCTCTTCATAGGCTCAATCATCTTTACAGGACAAAAATCCGCAAAAATCTAAAGCTTTAATGCTACAATTTACAAAAAATGAATGGACGTCTTTCATACGAGACGTCGGAGGAAGTAGCACCAACGTATCAACACAGAAGAAGTACTTCCTGTGAGTGCGAGGAATACTATTGGTCGAGGTTTGCAAAGGCTAAGATGATTGGCTGATTGTGAGCAGCAGATTAGCCGCTTCGCTTGTTGTTGAAACGTTTTGAACCGGATGTAAAATAACCATCGTATCAATCCGAAAGGTAACGCTGATATCATTTTTAAATTATTTTCTCTTAAATTATTGCTGCATGACGTTATGTTTATTTATTTGTATAAACTAGAACGTTAAGCAGGCGCGGGCCTATTTTCTTGTCCATATTTTATTTATTCAATATCTGTTTATTCATTTATTATAGCTCTTTAGTGTGGCTAACATTAGCCGAGGAGCTGCTGTTCCATTCAGTTTTTGTGTTTGAGATAAAAAGTGAGTCTAATAGGTTTTTATTGCTATCCAAGAGATTCAACACACAGCTGTGAAGCTCATAAAAATCACTTTCAGGTACAAAAATATGACACGGCTGAATAGCAAGTCAGCATGCGAGTTTAAAGTGGGGGTAAAATAATCAGTGCACATAATAAAATCTCTTTTTAGATTTAGCTTTTGAATACTGTTAGGGTCAAATGAACTGTGTTGACATTTGACTTCAGTAAAAAAAAATATGTCTTTGTTTTAGCATGAAATTTCATGACTTTTCCTAAAGTGACCCAAAATACACGAAAATGAAAATGTTTAAAAATTCATAGTGTTGTACAATGAGGCTGTTCTAGGTCGTATCTATTCAGATGGATTTTAGATCCACCAGTGTGGTTTAAATAACAGAAAATGTTGGTTTTAGGGAATTTTAAAATGGTACATTCCATTCATGGAATAATAAATCGGCATAGAAGTATTTATATATTGAGGCCATACAGAGGTCAGAGGGTGCCTTGGCACAGACACAAGATCTGAAATAGGATGCCATCATCATGGGGTAGTGAGAACCGTTGCCTTTACACCAGGAAAGAACCTGGCAGTGGCCTTTTGGTGTCAAGTTTCCTCTAGGTACTTGGGCTTCTGGCCACACTCCAAAGACATACATGTTATGTGATTCTAAATTGGCTGTGGATGTGAGGTGAATAAAGTGCTTAAAAGTGTTGCATGAATGTATAGTTAAAACGTGCTTGTAGTTTAAAGTGGTCATAAAGACTAGAAAACTGATGTATAAATTCAAATACAATGCAAAAGTACCCGCCATGTAAGAATGTGACCTACAAATAAACAAATTAGAATTTGTTTGCAGGTCAGTCTCAGCTGACCTGCAGGTCAGTCTCAGCTGACCTGCAGTCAGCTGAGACTGAAGAAGTCACTTGGATGAGTGACGAAACGTTTCTCCCACAAAACGCTACGTCCAGATGAACAGATTCATCTTTTGGAAAATTAGAATTAGTTTATTCTGAGCGAACAGAGTTTAAACTCACTAAGATTAAAACAGAGATCATAAATGCACCTGATCTGCCATTTCAGGGATTGTGGGAATCCAAGTGCAAGATTCAGTTATTGGTAACCGTGGCTGTTTTGAGACGATGTCCGACCGTGACCGCCGAACATCAGAGCCGGCTGGGCTGGATGGTTTGCCACCACTGTACAGCATTGCCAAAGGAGAGGTGGTTTCAGTGCAAACTTATGGAGCATTTGTCCGACTGCCAGGATACAGGAAGGAAGGTCAGTGAAAACATTTGATTATTCAGATGAAAAATAGGTTAAAGGAGAAAGGGGAAAAAAAAAGTGTTGTTTTGTCTGGAGATCTCTGCTGGGGATTTCTTCCCACTGGTGCCAAATGCTTGCTCTTAGTGTGTCATTTGATTATTGGGGTTTCTGTCTATTATTGTAGCGTCTTTACTTCACAATACAAAGTACCTTGAGGTGACTGCTGGTATGATTTGGTGCTATATAAATAAAATTGAATTGAATTGAATTAGTGTACTGTCTCACTGTGAGTAAGAAGACAAGGCCGGAAGACTTCAAAGACAAAGGTCAAAGTAAGACATTTCACATTGTTGTTATGTTTAAATCTTTTTTTTTCTTTTTGGTTTATTAGTACAATCATAGTTTCTTCTATAATAATTCGTTTGTGTTATCTTCATAGCAACAGAAATTGAAGATGTGTGTGTACAGACAGGAGGTGTGGGAGGATGGGTTTGGGCGGGGTTGATAAGAAGTGGGACACGTTGATGAAGTGGGATGACTCGTATCTATATTTACACTTGGGTTACCTCTTTGATAATGAAGTATGATTTATTGTGGCTTGGCCTTGACCTACATGTCCAGTTAAACAGCAGCTGTTCATTTTCACCACTGGAGGGCGAACTGAACAACTTGTGCTCACACTTTCATAACCTGTAGCCTAAAAAAATGTTTTGGACAGAACTTGTTTGCTTCATTTAAATTACACTCCCTTTGAAGTGAGTCAGTTAAAGTGGTTTGAAGTAGATGTAATGATTAAGCCACAGTTATATGATTTTAGTTGGCCAAATGTTTTTGAAGCTTGATAACAGCCGGAAATAAGTTTGATTCTTAATTTAGTATTTGGATTTTCATTTGTCATCCAACACTTATTCATGTGTCAACCTTTTCTGTAGGTCATTAATGCTGACCATAAAGTGCTGTACAAAAGTCTTGAGCCACTCCTTATTTCTTTATATTTTGCTGGGAAAGAGAAAAATGGGTGCAGTGATTTATTCAAACCTGTGCAAACATGAATGGAAATACAGAGTTTGTACAATTCTAATGAGCTCAAAAGTTAATATTTGTTATAACCACGTTTATATTTCAAAACAGCCTTAACTCTCTTACCTAACTTTCTTGTAATTTCTTTAGGTAGTCTTCAGGAATAGTTCTCCAGGCTTTTTGAAGGACATTCAAAGTCCTTCTTTGGATGTTGGCTGCTGTTTGTTCCATTCTCTGTAAAGATGATCCCACACCGTTTCAATAATGCTGAAATCTGAGCTCATGGGAGGCTAATCCATGACTGATGGTGTTGCATTATAAGTTTTCCTATCTAGGTGTGCTTTTGCTACATTGGTATCATGTTTTACAGATGGCTGTAAACACTCTTGTACTTCTCTCATGACCTCCTCTGTACATACTGACAACGATATGAACAAAAAAAAAATAATAATAATTTTGGATTCATAACTCAATAAGACCTGTTGCAACTGATTTTCAATCCACTTCTTGTGTAATGTGGCATTTGGCCTTCAGAAAGGGCTGAAGAACTGTTGCTCAAGTCCGTTTTAAAAATTACGAAAGAAAGTCTGGTTCCAAATATAAAGACATGAGGGTTTGCTTAAGACTTTTGAAACTATAAATGTCTTTTAGGTGATATCTAAGTAAATGAGCTTTGTCCTTTGTTTTCACAGGTCTGGTACATGTGAGTGAGATGTCAGCTTCCCGGGTTGAGAGCGCTTCAGAAATTGTGGATGTGGGAGAACATGTGTGGATTAAAGTCATAGGGAGAGAGGTAACAATATCACACGTTTTGGACAACATTCATTAAATGAAGGTATTCTTCAGCTTCAAACCCCAGAAAGGCTACGTTAAAAGCCCGTCTTTACCCTTAAACATGAAAGGGTGTCAGAAACTGCCACTCCAGTGGTCTCAAATACAACCTGGTTCTCATAAAGATAGTCACAGAAGTACACACACAGAGCAGAAAGTTTACAGCTTCTTCCTCTGCTCATTAGATTCAGGGTGACAAGGTGAAGCTGTCTTTCTCCATGAAAGCCGTCAATCAGGGAACAGGGCGGGACTTGGACCCCAACAATGTTATGGCAGAGTAAGTGCTTACGGATTCATTGTGTGTGTTTTCATGTGTCTGCACAGGTGTGTGTGTGTGTTGTTAACGTCTCTGTGTGTGTTTATAGGCAGGATTCAAGGCGGCGTAAGCAGTTTAGAGACCAAACCAGCAACAGGATCACGCTGGAGGCTGTGCTCAACACAACGTGTTCAAAGTGCGGCTGCAAGGGTGAGGTGACATCATGAGTAGTGTGATGTGTCAAAGAGACTGTGCTTGTTTCACACAGATGGCTGATTTGCTTGAATTCACACCGCTGTTCTTAAATAAATTATTACTCTCTTCAGGTCACTTTACAAAGGACTGTTTCTCTGCTCCTGGCCTGCAGTACGCTCTCTTGCCTGAAGAGGACAATGAAGAGCCAGAGCAGCAACCATCTACAGCTGCACAAAATCAAGATTCAGACAAAAAGAAGAAAAAGAAGGTGACGATGTGACCTTTAAAGCCCTGCACAGCTCTCGCTTCCTTTTCCGCTCTAACTTTCCTTTGCTGATTCTCTCTTTCTCTTTCATCTGATGCAACAACCCCCACATGTCTCTCTGCATGACATGCTGTTGTGACCACATTGGAAGTCTGTTGCCTGGAAAAATGATTTTGTGCTGATTTAAGAGGAACATACTTCAGTGTTTGGGTTTTTAGGTATTGAAACTGCTTTTTTGTGCAACTTCTTTGTTTTTAACGCTTGTTCTCCAGGAAAAGAAAGCAAAGAAGAAGAGTAAGAAGAGGGAGAGGAAGGAGTCTGAGAGCGACAGCAGCAGCAGCAGTGAATGTAAATCCAAGAGGAGGCGACAAGAACATGAGCGTGACAGAGACGACAAGAAGAAGAAGAGACACAAAAAGCACAAATCGCACAAACACAGCTGAGACACACACAGGGGGAAAGTGGTTGGCAGCAGACTGAGAGAAAGACTTCCAGCTTTAATATCTAAACCTTCATTCACTATCTGTCAAGTTCAAAACTTGAAGGGAAGCGCTGTAAATACAAACATGTGATAACCTCCACTTGTCCTGAAGTTACCCCCTCCATAAAGGGAGGAGTCTGCACACACTGTGTAATCAGATAGGTGCAATCGATATGGCGGCAAGTGGCTATCCCTTTCCAAAACCCCGATATTGTTTACAGCTGTTCAGGATCTGATGCTCTGGGAAATCCATTAAACACAAACGAGAGCGTAAAAAAGAAGAAGAGAGACACACACACACACACACAGGAAATAGTTAAGACATAAACAGGAAGTGTAAGGCACCACAAATGAGCTTAAGAGTAGTGTAATAACATGATAGCCTGAGGTTGTCTGCTGGTTTTCTTTTGTTTTTTTTGTCTTTTTGTGTGTGTTTGTGTGTCTCACCTCGAGGAGACGCTTTAAAGTACACCCAGCCGTCTTCCTGCATGTCCACTGTTTGCTCCATTAAAACTATTTTTATCTGTAAAGGTAACAAAATGTCTCCTGATCTCTTTGTTCAAGGACCTTGAACTGCTAATGTTGCCGTCCTTGGAGGACCAAAACACACACACACACACACGCGCGCGCAGTGGAATTTTTCAAACTGGCTCTGGTCCACCCATAACCAGTTAATGTTTTAAAGCCTGGACAGGGGCCCTTACACAGCATAGAGCCCAGGTTATGTCACATAACTTTTTGGTTTTTATCGGTGTTAGAAGCCCAACATTTTGTTTCTTCTCTGCTGCTTTGACCCAATTTCAAGCTTCTGCTTGTGAGGCTGCGGAGAGAGATCGCTTCCAGCTGCGGTGGTTTGAAACGGCTCCAGTGCGATCCACCGTCAGCGGGTTTCGTTTACCGCTTAATCTCAAAAATGTTCTCTATTTCTTTTCCTTTCTCTGCTCTGACAGTTGTATGAGACACTCGACATGACTGCACAACCAGAAGTGTTACATTGTTACACATACCTGGATTACAGCTGCAGCAAACTGTGGATTCTGCATTCATTTACAATGAACTGCAGGCTTTAATTTTAACCTTGGGTTGATCTTATGTTGTTTCTTTCTGTGCAGAGTGTTCCTGGAATAGGTGACACATTAAAACAAAAATCGATTTATGTTTTAAGATGTTATGTTTGGGTGTTTTGTGTTAAATGATTTGGAAAAAGATTGTTTAAAGGCAGCTAGAGGAAACTTTTTGTAAAATAAAAACCTTTTGTTTTATAGTTATCGCATTTTCATTAGTTCTTATTTTTGAATTTCAATCCAGTGTAGTTCTGAAGTAATTAGCAGACACTTTGATGTCTGATCCTGATTGCACAGTGTATCTGTGGATGGGTGTTCCTCTTGGGTGTTTTCTTTCCTGTTTTAAAGCACGGAGTTGTTATCTGTAAATTTGTCTGGGAGCACATCTGAGCTCCAGATGTCAGTTTTCAAACTAGCCATGAAAAGATTTTCAAGCATGACCCGGGTGATTGTGACACATTGGTCGTTATCGTTTGCTCAAATTGGAATTACTAATATGATTCAGGTGCCGACACTGAGTCAGCACTTGAACTACCTTAGCCTTCCTGGAAAAGCAGATCCCTAGATTTCATTTTACAGGCAGAGGGAATGGGAGGAGAGGGCCACGGGTCAGTGTACTTCTAGCGCCGGTCACAAGCCCAGATAAATGCGCAGGGTTGTGTCAGGGAGGGCATCCAGCATAAGAGCTTTGCCAGATCAAACATGCAGATCATCAAGAGCAGATTGACCGGTTGGAAATGTGCTATTGTTGACCAAAGACAAAGGAAAGAGGAGAGGATTTGGCATGACCTCAGAAGATGCTAGGTATGAGGTGAGATGGAGGCAGACGCTCCAGTCTGGTGACCCTTAAAGGGAGAAACCAAAAAACAGAAGAAGACAAGCACAGAATTTGTCAGGAATACAGATGCCACACTCATAACATGATTAATCTCACGTATGCTCATTAAGACATTTGAGTCTCAGTAATTCTGTGCCTCAGGACCTCCACATGCTTTTAAAATACTAAAATGAAATACCTTTATATTTTTTCATTTTATTTTACTTTGTTTTGTGAGTTGACACACTTTTAGTTCTTGTTTTCATTTAGCTTAAATGTTTCCTCACATCTGGTTTTCGTTACTGTATCATCCTTGTGATGTTTCAAATCCACAAAGCACTGAGCACTATGACTATATAGTTTATACAGTGTGCTACACTGCACATGCACTGTACATACCTATATATGATATATGTGTTTAGGTTAGTATCATAAAATGAAAAACAGCCCCGTGAGTGAGCATAATAAAGAAGCTGCACCTGAAGTCAAGGGGGAGCGCTGTTCTGCAGAAATGTAGTAAAAATCCAAAGTTTGAAAATGTAAATGTATAGTTATTTATTTAAGGGCTCCAGCCTGATTACAGTTTTGCATAAGCTTTGCATAAAATCAACTGCACTCTGTTCAGGATCTGTGAAGCCACATCAACGTGGTGTCATGGCGACGCAAAGAAAATTCAGACCAGGTTTGTCCTGCAAGAGGAATAAATGTCAGTACAGCAGCAGGTGGGAGGACCTCTCACACCTGTATGTTATTGGCTCAAACTGTGTCCATCTGAAAAACACTTACCGGACACTTAGTGCTCAGACCTGCCTTAATTCTTCATGGCAGAGATTCAACAAAGTCCTGGAAACAGCTTTACTGCTCAGTTGCTTTGTTCATGTTTACTCTGCAAAGTTTTCAACACACTGCAGGTACAGTACGCAAAAACAGCCGCATCCATAATCTCTACCCTTACTCCAGTCATTCGTTCCTCAACCATTTCAGCTCCGGGTAACTTTAGGAGGCGGTCGCAGCAGGAGGTGGCCCGTGCTCCTCCTCCGCCCTTTCACCCCTTCACCCTGCGTCTAGTTGGCAGTGCGTCACTAGCACATGACACCAGTGTACCCCGGGAGGGAATGATATGAATTTAGACAGCACATGCACAGGCCTAATTCAAGTACAGGACATAACATTATCCACACAAGTACAAGCTTTACCCCAACTTTCCTTTAACCTCGCCAGGGCAAAGGCAAGATCCACACTCATCTGTGCACACACACACAGGAGCTGTTAAGAGGCTATAATTAACCTCCATGTGAGTCCCTCTAAAGCCCACTGTGATGGAAAATGTGGTCACACATCTTGAGTCTATAGTTGTGTTGGACTACTGAACTCTTCAACCCTCCTGTTTAAAAGTACAGCTCAGATTGGAGCAATTTCATGCTCAATATGCCTCGAATTCAGCCCCGAATGCACGAGATCAACCTCGCAATCAGCCTCCCCGAATAAAGCTTTAAATTGATTGTTTACATCAGTTTTTCCTGAGCAACGTTTCTTGTACCTCTGGGCTACAGACCGTCATTAAAACAAAGAAAAACACATCCTGGGAGCATTTTTTTTTTTCTCCAGTCTGTCTATCAGTGTAGACACTTTTATTTGAAACTTTTCAGAACTCCACAGGAAAACTTTTCAAACACTTTTCCAGGCCACATGCTGAACACATTTTCTTATAAAAAAGAAGAAATGCAGACCTGGAGTCTTACAGAGAAACAAACATCAAAAAATGGATGGAATTTATTCAGTGTTTCTTACAGTAGAATGAACAACGTATAAAGGAGGAGGGGAGGAAGAAAAGGAGGCGGAGGTCACAGTCACCATAATGTTAATATTAAAAGGGACAATGACGGGGGTCGATAGCAGCCATATGAGGAGGTGGGGTTGGGGTTTTTTTTGGCCTGTTTTGAAGAAGTGTTAAGGAGTCTGGGATGCGGGATTTTAGTTGATGCAGGTAGCCGCTGAAATGTTGTGGGATTTTTCTTTCTTTACTCTGCCTTCTCGTAGCGACGCGTGCAAACAACCTCTCCGAGTTTGAGTGTCTGTTTGAAGAGAGAGCGAGAAGAGAAGTTACATGCACATACATACAGAAGTTAAATTTGAATTTGAATTATTCTTTTTTTTTTTTGGAGGGGGGGGGGGGTTACTGACCAGCAAGAGAACGTTGCCGTTGACTTCCCTGACCAGACTGGTCTCCTTGCCGTCCCACCGCTGAATGTGCACCAGCTTCCCGTCCTCTATCGTGACAATAGACTGGCGGGGGGCAGAAATGAGAGTCAGACACACATCCAGCGAGTGAGTGAGGATCATTTAAATCAGTGGTTCGGCTTTCTGTTATTTCATCCGTGCGCTTCACCTTTGCGCAGACATCTTTATAGGCAGCTACTGCACTTTTCCCATCTCATGGCAAGCTTGTAAAAAAATACCTAAAGTTACATATTAAAGAACGCAACGCACAGGAACTGTGCAATCACAGAGGACGTCAATGACTTGTTGGGTAATTCATGTGCTCGTGCAACAGCCCACAGCAATATCAGTCTGAATGTGAGCAATAGCCACAGCTTCTTGCCATCAGCAAACACTTTGTGGTATATATGTAGTTTAAGTGAATGCTCCTTGCTCCTGTCCCCTGAAATGTTCCCTATAAACACTACCGCGCACTCAACTTTATCTCTTTCCTAAAGCTTTATGTCATCCTATCATGACTGTTTCCTCAGCGATCCATCAGCCTGTGCACTGTAATTATGACACCATATTTATTTATGGTTATTTCTCCAGTGTGCAGCGATGTTCCAGCAGACTGCTGCTTACCTCATACGAAGCCTGCTTAAAACCTCTTTCATAAAAGTCTAAATGCAAGGTTTTGCATTGCACAAGTTGGACCTTTGACCTCTCACCTTAGCCTTCCTGTCGTCGGCGGTGGTCTCGTCGAACTCCTCTCCCAGCTTGAAGCTGAGCTCTGTGTTTTTAATGGTACTCTGGGTCTTCAGCGTCACCGTGTCGCCGTCCACTGAGATGATGGTGGTGGGCTTGGTGAGGTTGGCCACTTTCCGTGTAGCGAAGCCCACGCCTGTGTAACAACACAAATTTCAAACAACCAGGTAAGTCAGGTGAGGTGTGCTGAGGGAGGATTATTCATGTGGAAAATAAACAAGTCGAAAGGTGAGGCAGAGACTCAACCTGTTTCTTTGCCGCTGGCATTGATCCTGTCACATAGGGGCAAAGTTTGTGCCAGTGTATCAAGCAGATGTTGAGATATTCTAACCCGACTTAAAGGAAACATCCTGGGAGCGTTTACAGATACCGAAAGGAATATGTTGTTGCACATCCAGAGCAAAAGCCGTTGGTTTGCCCCCCGGCTGCCCTTCATCTGACATGCCCTCTAATCTCTCTTTTATCAGCCACTTAAGCATGCTGCACGTTCTTCAAACACTGCAGAGTCCCTCCGACCTGGGAGAGTGCCTGTCTGGGCCTGTGTGTGTGTGCAAATTATTACCTGCTTTCCTGGTGTGCGTTTGTGTGTGTATGAGGGATTGAGTGGATTTGTTTCTCTGGGTAAACCTGATTCACACCATTTGTTTCTCAAACAGAAACAATCTGTTTCTGTTTGAAGTTAACATCCCAATTCATTTACAGCAGCGACATTCCCATAGCACGTGTGTGTGTGTGTGTGTGTGTAGATGCCTCATCGATTAAAAGGACTGGGGTTAGAGGTTAAAGGGCGTCTGCTTGTCACCGTGACCAGAGGAAATAGGTCGATGGTGATATGGCTCTATACAGCTGTAAAACAAACTCCATCCACCTGCCTCCATCCCACGCTCCACAGCCATGTGTGTGCGAGGTGTTCCGGAGCCAAACTATAACTCCATGTTCCCGTCCCATCAGCTCCTCGTTCCAGCTTGATATTCAGCTCCTCCCATGACCTCACACAATGAACAGCTTTCAGCGAAGGTCACCCACATTATACTACACTGTGTGTGTCTGTGTGTATGAATGCCATTCAGAGATTCCCACAGTGGGGCTGATTTTTCTTTTCTTTACTCAAAAAAGAAAAAGGGGGGGGGCCTCCCTCCCTCCTTTCCAGCACTTGGGCCATGCGGTCAGCCATGCTTCCTCTTTTTCTCCCTCCCTCCGATTCCCATCTTCTCCTGCTTTCTTTCTGTTCCCAACCAATGCCTCGCTCCACCCTTTACTCTACAGCCTACCCCTTTATTTCTCCATTTGAAGCCTCCCTTATTTGCTCCCATCATTGCCTATTTTTTTTTCCCACACCCTGTATCAACAGCTACTTAAAACAGTTTACATATGAAACACACCTTACACCATTTATCTCGCCTCAAACCCGTCTCCACATGCGCTCGCATGCAGCACTGGCACTACTGCTGCATCCTCTCCCGTTTCACACGCATGCGCACACACTCCCCTGCGCAATGTGCATGCATTAAAAAAAACAGAAGAAGAAAGAAATAGAACTACACGGAACACTTACCCAGCTCTTTCATGTACTCATCAAATTTATCGCTCTCCTTGAGGAGCCATGTGCCAACGAAAACATCGACCATGTCTGCAGCGGTGCGGAGGAATGAGGGCGAGAGAGAGAGACAGTGTGTGTGTGAGGGAGAGAGAGAGGCGGCAAAGCAGGGGAGCGTCAGAATGAGAGACGAGGGAAAGAGGCAGGGAGAGTAATGTAAGCACCACCAGCTTTGCTGTGATCTTACTGGCTGAATGTACCGGCTGTTCGTGATGTCATCACTCTGTGTCACCCACAGACTGCCGGGCGCGAGGGGAGAGGGGGGGCAAAGAGAGAACATGTGATAGCCTTGGTTTTGTCAAAGTGATTGCCATGCAAATAAATTGTGTTTGAATTGCTTGAAAGGTTTGTTTGCATCTGCTTTCTGTGCGTATTATCAGCCTTAATAAAGCATCGGAGAAAAAGAAGGAGGATCAGAGAGGGCTTTAGTAGAGAAATCAAAGAAGAGGGAGAAAGGGCAGAGTGGAGAAATTAATGGGGAGGAGGTGGAGGAGTACGAGGCGGTGAGCCTGAGGGAAAAGAGGCCCACCATTGAGTCTTTTTTTTTCTTTTTTTTTTTTTTGCAGCTGTTGGTGTAAATCTGTTTTCTCTGCCCTTCTTTTACTCCCCAGTTCTCGTCATCTCTGGTCCCTCCACCTGGGGGGTTTCCATCCACCTGCACTGTGTGGTTTGCCGGTTATTTTAATGACCCTAAATGTGGCTCACCAAAGTGTGAAAAGTGTAACCAAATGTGTATGTGTGTTTGTGAGAGTGCTTGTAAACACAGATACAGGTTTGCGTATGCTGGCAGACGTGTGTTGCAGTTATGACTGTGAAGATAAGAGTGCTGGTGTGTTACTATAGTGCTTGTTTTGTAGACACAGATACAAAACATGTTCACCTCCAACTGGGCACAGATTGCTGCCCCTTCCTGGTTCTGCCAGAGGTTTCTTCCTGTTAAAAGGTAGTTTTTCCTTCCCACTGTTGACAAAGTGCTTGCTCACAGGGTCGTTTGATTACAGTTTCAAACGACCCACAATACAAAGCGCCTTCAGGTGATTGTTGCTGTGATTTGTCGCTATTGAATTGATCTGTATTAACCCTAGAACACTATCGCTGGGTGATTTTCAACCGAGCAAATACATTTACATGATTTCTCTCTCCTGCAGCTGTTAGCGTGTCGAGCAGACTGTGCCTCCACCAGGGAAGTCTCAAATGTCCCAGGAATGGGTGGATCAAAGACCAGCTTTCCAGTGTCATTATTTATTTTTTCTTTTAGGAATTTTTCTGTTCTTGAATTCCAGATTTTTCTGTAATTTGGGAGCATTATTTTAGAGTCCCCCCATGACACTTTTTTCATTTTGTTAGACATGGCACAGTTGAAAGTAAAAGCAGACCACTCTGATTTGTAATGTGTTGTCATATTTTGATATATTTTGATGACAAGTACTTTTTGTTGGTCATATTAAATCGGGTAAAAATCACCCGGCATTAGTGATTGTGTTATTATTTATAGCGATAGTGTTCTAGGGTTAAAAGGTACCACCCTGCAGAGTTTCTTACCTTATCTGTATCATTTAGATTGAACAACAAACACTTGAATCTTTAATCTATCAGCTACAAAGTGCACGTAATATCTGGGTAGGCCTCTTAAAGGACAGAGCAGGTCCTTGTCTGCAGACTTCACAGCAAGTCAGTGGGTGTCATGAGTCATTTCTCTTTCAGCTCTACCAAGCTAAATGAGTATTTCTGGCTTTTGCAACAACACATCTGACAAAGTGGATTGCCTTAGTTTGCTGCATGTGCGAAAGGGAAACTTTGCAGAGTCTGGAGAATCCGATCCAGATGTTAGCATAGCATAGCATAATAACTGCGTTGTAAAACTCAATAAATACAACTTGTTGTTATGTTTGGAGTCAGACATCTTCATGGTGCAGAAAATACAAATACTGCACCAAATGTGGATTCCTGACAGAAAAGGTATCATCCATCCATCCATTTCTGAAACACTTTTGGGGAACACATTTGGGAGATTAAAAACAGGAACACAGAGGTCAAGACTTCACTGACGGTAGCCCATTGTTCCTCTCGGTCTTTTCAATGCTCTCGTAGTTCCTGAAACAGCAGAAACTTCATACAGCAGAAACAAGCTAAATAGGAATAGAGCAGCATTTTTGGGAAATATGCAGAGAGATGCAGGCGATAGCATATTAGCTTAGCACAGAACCTAGAGGAACTATTTAGACAAGGCAGCTGTCCAAAGATAAGTTCAGACAGCTGCAGACGCCAAGCACAAGCAGTCATTCCAGTTATACTTTTCATGCTTTTCAAGTCCACTTGGAGTCTGCTTGATGGACACATGCATGGTTGGAGCATTTATGCTGTAGTCACAATAAAACTGGAGATAATGGAGTTAAAAAAGTACACCAGAGAGCACATATAAACCTCTCTAGTTAACATGGTTAATTTTTTTTCTTTTTCCAGAAAAGAACAAAAGAACTTAAATGACAAACTTTTAGCTGTACTTTGTGCTGGATTAGGTTGAATGGAATATTTCCCAAGGTTTGCCATTACAGCTGCGTTTTTTCTCCTCCTTTTTTTTTTTTAATACTACTCGTGTATTTTTTTTTATAGTACTCAGGTCTGTATTATTAAACTTTTGAGTTACAGATGGTTGATGTTTCTGTTTTACTCAAAGAACGCAGTTTTTGGTAGATAAGTCCCATTTAATAGCATTGTGAAGTATTTAGGCTAACTAAGCTAGCCAACTAGTGTTAGGCTGTGTCCCCACAGAAAGCAGGAAGAAGCACATGTACATGGTATGAAGGTATGTTATGAATATGCTATAACTATAAGTATGTACAGGCTGTAGTGAGTGTACAAGCTATGTAAAGGCTATGAATAGGATATAAATATGAAAACTATACAGAAATATGAACTATGCAAGATATAAACAGTTGTAAACAGTTCATTATCATGTTGTACAGAATGATTGTCTATACAGCATTTACAGTAGTGCAGTTAAGATGAGTGAAATATGTGGATAATTTCTACAGAGGTTATATAAAGTGCTAGTGGTTGTGAGTGGTGGTTCAGTCCATGTCATTATTGTGTGTATAAGGGTACAGTTGTCCATTTGTTTGTTTTTGTCCATTGTGTGTGTGTTCAGTTATATGTGGTTGTGGGTGTGTGTATGTTCAGTCCATGAGTTTAATGTGGGTCAGATGTCAGGGGGCAGAGTTCAGGAGTCTGAGAGCTAAAGCTGAAAATTGGTCCCTAGTGGATGTTCCAGGCCCCAGTTGCCCAGGTAACCCCCTAACAGGTTGGTAGTTGCTTCAAGTACTCTATTTGAAGTTTAGCCACTTTGCATCGCCAGACTTTTTTCACTCGTGGTCGCTTGAAGTAGCCTAATGTCACTGACTTTCTGTGCTCTGCGTTGATGCTGGTTGCTTTCTGTGTGCTGGCAACTCTTCTGGTGTTGTCCAAATATTGTCACAAAACACAAACCATACATCAAACAATTCCTTCAAAGCTAATTCTTTAGCGTTCTGTGGTCTACATGGATGCTAGCAGAGCCTCTGGGTAAGTCAGAGTCCTGTGAGCGGGCGTCCAGAAATCAAAGTCGTCATGTGGTTCATGTAGCTTTCAAGTAGTTCCTGCAAAGGCTTAGCAGGCAGTTGAAATGTGTGGTGATAACATACAGACTTGTTTGTTTGTTTTTTTTAACTTCCCACCTTTCAAAAATGTATCTCACACTTCTGTGCTGCTATATTTGTCAGCTAGCATATGTTGGAAACTTTCAGAAATATTGCGAGGCAATGATCCACCATTGCTGTAACTGAAAATGGTCCATTGGAGTGAATGGAAACGATGCAGCTCTTATCACTACCATCCTTCCAACGGCTCTGGATGCTAGCTGCTTCCTGTGTGGATTCAGCTGTAGTCCAAGCTGACAATGCTCCTGGTGTTGTCCAAGTACGGTCCTAAAATAAGGCCCAACTTTTATATATACTGTATTAGAGAGACTGCTTTGAATAAGAGTGTTATAATTTTCTAATTCAACTCTCAGCATGAAAGCATTTCTCACCATGTCAAAAAATCTTTTCAAACTAATTCTAACTTTAACACTAAAATCCAATCCTGAAAAGGTCACTCAGAGATGTGTATACAGGTCAAGTGTAATTTTCTGCCTAAAACTTAAAAAACAAAAAAATTCGAATCACTCCTCACAAATACAGATGTAAAAAAAAAAAAAAAAGACCTGTTTTCGTCCTCACTGTGACATAAGTCCCTATGGTTGGTGTGCAGTCAGGTTCAAGTCCCCAAAGGGCATCATAAACTAGCATCCATACAGAAGCACAAATGTCCACTTATTATCTGTCTATATCTATTATCTATTATCTGTCTCTCTCAGCGTGACGAAATTCTCCCCTATCTGCTAATGCATGGTCAGATCTGTGGACGTTGGGTAATAGCAAACATGCATTAAAACTACCACACTGTCAAACCACACACAGACACACACACACACACACACACACACACACACACACACACACACACACGGGCAGACAGAGTGGGCAACAAAAGTCAATAGTGAATACTTATCGAACCATGTTACACACTCTGTCCTACTGCCCTTGTCCTCCACCGGCCTCCCTTTGCTGGTGTCAAGTAGTGTGTCTAAACTGGCACATGTGTGTGCGCTGGAACGAATCAGTGGTGTGCACGGGTTTGACACTTGACATGAACAGGTGTGAGAGGGACACATGGAAAAAAGAGAGGAGGAGAGGACAGAGAGAGGAGGTGAAAGGTTAAAATCGTTTCGTTCCAGCTTTTCCTCTTCCCCTCTTTAGCCTACATTGGATTTTATTATTTAGACAGTTGCATAGGTGGTAACTGCGCAGATGAACATGTCACTCAAATATATGTATATATGTATGCATATATGGTTAAAAATAGAAAGATTATTTTATTTGTTTGTGGGGGTTTTTTCTTCTGCCTATAAAGGCTAGAATCTAAAATTAAAAAAGAACACGTCAGTCCTGTCAGTGTCTGTGGAAATATCTTTCCAAATGTGTGTGGGCGTGTGTTTGATCTTATGCAATCCTGTGATATAGTGCTCTGGGATGCCACTATGGTCATAACTCACATAGAGTTTTTTCTGGGAGTCTGAGGCGTAAAATCCCCTCTTCATAAAGACTTACATATGTGTGCTGGAAACTTTAGCCGTGCTGGGTAAAACCATAAATTCAAGTGCAGTATAAACACTATTAAGCGTAAGTAAAAGGAGATAGCATACCAACATTTGCACTAGCAGGTACATGAGCAGTGTCTTTATTTTAATCGTGACTAATGTAGTTATCACCTCCAAGCTTCTTTTGGGTTCAGCCTGTTCGATCTGAATACAAAGCAAAATCGGTTTTCTAGGTTAGACTGCTGTTTGCATTGTCAACTGCAGATGTGATCATAAAGCCCCGATAACTGTCTAGGTGAAGCCTGCACAGAGTGTTTGTCCTCAAAACACAGCACAAGGAGGGATGTGTGCTGGAGTGCATGTGTGAACATACATGTACGCTGATCTCACATAACTACAAGGCTAAAACCAATTTCACAAGCATAGCAGGGTGTTTGAGGTTTTATATAGAACTTTATGTGAGTGTGGAAATAATACAACTAAATAAGCATCTGGAAATTGCCACTCCCTTCTGTAGTTTGTTCATTCAATCATATATTGGTTTCTCTCTCTGCCCCTCGGCCATGCTTATATAATTTTATTCACACTGATTTGTCTATGCGGCGATCAGGAGAGAAAATTGTAGGGCTATTATGAACATCATAAATCAGCATGACTCAGATTGCAGAATGAGCGACAGATTTTTAAACATGTTATTTATTGTGCACCCACCTTTCAGCATGGCATGTTTTATGAGATTCAATATTCAAGAAGTTTGTCATTGTTCAGTTGTTACAACCAAGGTATGCAGAACTCTGAATGTGCAAAACCTTTAAGCAGATGGACAGCAGCAGAAGATGGCACTGGGTATCACTCCAGTGAGCTAAGAACAGGAAACTGAGGCTGCAATTCATATGGGCTCAGCAAAAGTAGGCAACAGAAGATTGGAAAGACATTTCCTAGTGTGATGAGTCTTGATTTCTGCTGCAACAACAACATTAAAGCATGGATCCATCCTGCCTTGAATCAATGGTTCAGGCTGCTGATGGGGATATAATGGTGTGG
The DNA here is from genome assembly GCF_013358895.1 of Oreochromis aureus. Lineage (NCBI taxonomy): Eukaryota > Metazoa > Chordata > Actinopteri > Cichliformes > Cichlidae > Oreochromis > Oreochromis aureus. The sequence goes on from NC_052962.1 coordinate 18,245,112, forward strand.
GGGATATTTTGTGGGAACACTTTGGGCCACAGCATACCTGATTATTGTTGCTCACCATTCCATCCCTTTATGATCACACTGTACCTTTTAAAGTTTGATTGCAGGAGGATAACACACAATATAACAAAGCTCAAATCATCTCAAAATGGTTTGTTGAACACAACAACAAGTTCTCTGTACTCAAATGAGCTCCACATTGACCAGATCTCAATCCAATAGAGCACCTTTGGGATGAGGCGGAACGGGAAATTCCATCTTGGATGTGCAGCCGACAAATCTGCAGCAGCTGTATGATGCTATCATGTAAAAATGGACCAAAATCTTGGAGGATTTTCCAGCACCTGGTTGAATCTACCATGAATGAAGGCAGTTCTGAAGGGAAAAGGGGTCCAATGCAGTGCTACAAAAGGGTACCTAATAAAGTGTCGATAGAAAGGGAGAGAGACAGACTGTAATGACCCGACTGTCACTTGTGGTTTGTGTCTAAGTATGAGGCAAGGAAATGTCTATGTGGCATCACATGACTAGTCAGCCACGGACATGTGGCTTCATGTGACCATTCTGTGATCATTTCCAGTCATTTGCAAAAGCCAGATGAATATGAATGTGGTAATGAAGATTTTTTTTCCTTTGTTTTTGCACAGGACTCATTCTCCAGCTTTCAACTGGTAAATAGAATTTTGTGGGTCACACCATACACCTATCACCTGGTGCCTAACTCTTGTAGTTTTGAGGAACTTCAGTAGCGGTGGTTAACATGGATGTGTGTACACAAATGGCCCATCTGGAGTCCTGCTGTGGATGTCACTGTAGAAAATAGAGAATTTAACAGTGCGTTGCTTCCTCCACCAACACTATTCACTCAGTGCTCTTCCTGATTAGCTGAAGGCTGTTTTTTAAATGTTTCTATTTTCAAAGCTGTTACGCTTTTATATTTTTTTTTATTTGTGAACAAAGTGGAGTACTTTTACTCTGATTCATCTGCACAAACACTGGTAGGGTTCAAAGTGGCCTGCGTGGCTTTATAGCAACTCCATTTTCAAAATAGGCCTAAACATGCTAATGGGTTGTTTTTCCTCCACTTCATAATTGTTCTGTTATGTTCATAATAAAAAAAATAATGGAAAAACAACTGTTGTTAATTTGGTTCTATAATTTAATAATCTGCACAAAACATGTTGTTTCTGTAATGCAACTTTGCAGCTGCAGAATAGTCACACATGACAAAAGAAGAAAATATTTACACCTATAATATGGATAGTTTAATATATACTTAACCTAATTATGATTAGAGGCTCCATACAGATGAAAAATGGCTCTTTTGACAGTAACGTTTGCATATGCCTGGGTTAGTCAAAAGATGACTGACTTTGACTGTGTCAGAGCTTTTAAATGTCATGGATGTTTGGATGAGTGGAGCCCAAACAGATGGCATCCAGGGTGTGTGGTGCCTGTTATGACATGCGAAACAGCAGCTTCTCGTTAAAGGTTACTAACCAGTAACACTAATAAAGTGCAGCTCTTCTAGACACTGGGTTCAGAGAGTCCATGCATAGAAGCATCCTGGCTAATTTAAAAGTAAGTTAAAAAGATAGAGAAAGCATGATTAAAATAAGATTCCTTAAAGCGTGCAAACCCAAAAGTTAGTCTCTGAAAGGCTTTTAGCTTATTAGAAAGCACCACCACTGACTTGATTTGTTTACCATAACTGATACGCCTAAGCTCAAATTCCCAGATTTGCTCTGCATATCCTCCAGTGGACTATCAACAAGCTTTAAAGAGGAAAAACAGACTGAGTCACTCAAGGACAGAGCGCTGAGTCAACCTGTCTTCTTCTTTGGAATTTGTATGTTCTGCAAAAAGCAGTCAGAGAGAAACACAGCACCGCAGCGCAGCATTTTACAGCTGATTCATGTTTCTGTAGATAGATGGCTCTTCCAAGGAATTGCTTAGCCCTTTTCAAGAAAACCACATGGAACCAAGTCCTCTCTGCAGGCAGGAAGATACAGTGAGTACAGGAGCCACATCTGCTGGTCAGAAACATGAAGTGCAATTATGTGAACACGTAAATCAAAAATTACCACCTCTGAGATATTTACCCTGATTTAAACTTGTTAAAATATAATCTGGTCAAGGATTTGACTGAATCAGTGTGAATGTGATTGCATCAGTGGAAGTGTCATGCTGCAAAACCTCATGTAGAAAGTGAAGCACTGGATATTATTTTGCCTGTGACCCACATTTCTAACAAAGTTTCATGAAAACTGGCAACAAATGGCAGAGAAATTATCCACATTAACCCTCCAGGGTCTCCACTTCTTTCTCCCTTAATAGAAAAAATTGGTTCAGCTTCTGAGCTCCCTGCTGAAATAGTCTGAAGTTAAAGTGTATAAAAATAACAATAAATTTAAAAAAAGGTGGTATTCCCCCTGATATGAAGGCAAAATAAATAATAAATATAGTCCTAGCAGTCATCTGAGCTTTTGTCCTCACTTTGAGAAAACACACGCACCGTTACGTCTCAGTGGTGCGTCCAGGATCAGGAGCCGGAACAGAAGTTGATGCTTCCTGATCCAATATCAACAGTATCCCGGGAGACAGAGCCGTGGGTGGGGGTGGGGGTGGGGGGGGGCAGCGTATCAAAACATCAACTAGAAACTGTGTTTTAATGTGTGTGTGTGTGTGTTAAATTCCATCTGTGAAACTATGGTAACCCCCCTGAGACTGGCAGCTCCTCTCCCCCTCTGTCACTGTGAATTGTCACCATATCTCTACTCCAGCCTTTGTGATATAAAAGGCTTTGTTTGGGGATTCATTTTTCTCCCTCGTTCTGTGGTTGAAACATAAAGTGATTTCACAAGGACAGTAGCTGGCTTTAAGCACAGACGAGTCAGTTCATGTTCTCTCTTTTCTGAGAATTTCGAAGATGAATGGAGGGCAAAACTGGCATAGACACTCAAGCATGGCTCCTGGATATCAAAAAACATGACTCTTCTCTTACAAGACTCATTGTTTTAAACCTCTAAGCCATCAAGTCACCATCTTCTAGGACTGACAATCCAAATATACAAAGAGTAAAGTAAGAAAACAAGGGCAAAAGAGAGTGCAATGGTATACAGTGAATTCCGCTGATGTGGATTTAAACCAGCAACAAGGCCCATGCTGTGTTTTTAACCACTAGATCAACCAAATCCTATCTATCCATCCATTTTCTTCCACTTATCCAGTTCAAGGTCATGGCTGAAGCTGGAGCCTATCCAAGCTGTGATAGGGCAAGAGGCGGTACATTCTGGATAGGTTGCCAATCTATCACAGGGTTAACGCAGAGATTCACACTCTGACCAATTTAGAATCACCATTTAACCTTAATCAAATTAAACATGAAAGTCTCTGGACTGTGGGAAATATTGTGAAATAAATAAAATAGCGACAATCACTTACAGGTAGACTTTTTTAGAGAAAATATAGGCCTGAATCTAAGGTTAAGATATGAATCTGAAAAAGATTAACTATTTTGTTGGCCTGTCAGAAATGTGTCTGGGTTTTAACCCTGGATGATCCCAAACTCACCCCTGAGGTGAGGTGCAAGTTGCTAAGGCACACACAAAAAGACACACACACAAAACCCAACCCACAAATACATGTGGAGGTTTATGTATATATTTGAGCCTGTGTGGATTAGAGAAATTCAAACCTGTGAACCCAATTCTTGCTTTTCAAAGTCATCAAAGATGTATGCTGTAGAATCAGTCCACTGTGTTCAAAGAAATCAATAATACTCGGTGTCAAGTCTTGAACACAAAACTGGATACTTCCGGTAAAAATGCTCAAAATAAGGCTACCTGCCCTCTATAGTCGTTAGCCATCTCGAGCCATTAGTTTGTTTAAAGTATGTCAGTAATTAATTGCCGTGATAAATATATGTGCATTTTTTTTTTTAAAAGCATCACGTTCGAGAGACACACACATCTAGATGCAACACAATGTTCCCTGAGTCAAAGTATTTTATTTTGACGTCAAACTCGGTGAGCTTCCGGTATTTTTCCCTCTACATCCGTTCAACTTCACCTGTATCCATAGCAACCACAGTAGCTACAGGGCCCTCTCTCAGAGCATCCCGTTACTTTACGTGAAAGCTAAGAGGCGGTATGACAGCAGTAGCTCATGGAGGAATAAAACCGAGCAGGAATTAAGAGTCACTGGTTTTTAAATATATTTTTTATCATTTATGTCTTAATTTAATTAGCTGTTTTTGTTTTGTCTTTTGTTTAATTTTATTATTTCGAAAGACATGACTCCCTCACAGAAAGCACGGTATGGATGCGAAGGGGGGCGTAACGCTAAATTAAGATTGTCAGGTGAGTCTTTGGTCGGGCTGAATCGAGTTTACGTACAGCTAAAATCATTTAAAACTGAGTGTCTCAGCTAAAACTTTGAACGACAAAAAAGTAGGTGGGAAACATTCGCTTTTAGCTATTAAAAAAATACAAATATTATTTAACTAAAATCTTAAAGACCCTTTTGATAGAAACCATTCTGACACGAGGTAAGCTTTAGAAAACGTTTTTATGTAAATTGTGATATTAATGGTCTCTGATATTCATATCCTCATATATTTGGGGCTTAATTAATGAGATTAGTAACACCTGTGTTACAACTTCATGCTAAAATGGCTCTTTTGAAAAAGGCTAGCCCGCAAAGAACATGAAAAATAGTTAACCACATTATATATGGCCTACCCTCAAAACACACACACACACACACACACACACACAGATAAAAGGCTGATTCAGTCTTCTTTGACTGGTCACAGCTGGCTCTTTATGGGATGTTTGAAAAGCTTTTGTGTGTGTGTGTGTGTGTGTGTGTGTGGGGGGGGGGGGGGGGCTGTCAGTTGAAGGTAAAGTCTTGTGTTTTTGTCTATTGTTCTGTGTCTGGAAACAAAACACAAAACCCACAGCCCTGCCGAGTGAATGGATAACATCTCTCTGTCTCACCGCAGTGCCAGAAAGTGAAATGTCAAAGATGCTGTGTGGGTCTCTAATGATTCATTAATCATGCAGATTTTGCTGAGCCCTAAATAGGTCACACAGGCTTTTGTTGGTGTGGGTGTGTGTATATCTGTAACGCCTTTTCATGACTTAAGGAAGCCTAAATAATTCAGCCGACGGGGCAAGGTGCTTGAGGAATCTCAAATGGCCTTTGGACTCTGTAGGATGGAAAACACTCAAATCTGATCAGCCGGATTTGCTTTCACACTCACACAGGCTCACAGGATGAGGAGCAGGTGTTGTGTTACTTATGAGTTTCTATTGTATACAAGTCTAGAAGAGGTCTACCAGCCATGCCGACTTCACTCAGCGTTATAGAACTCACTTTCATAAATCCAACTTGGTGTCCGTGTTTGTTCCTCTACCCCTCTCTTTGCTTCAGGTCCTTCTGTACCCATGTCAAAACGTCCAGTTGGGGTCCCCCAGTCCTGGCCCATTCACCCTCATCCTGCAGAACATGCTCGCAGGTCCCACTTTCTTCCTCCACCTCCTCCTCTCCTCCCCCTGTTCCACACCCGGCATGCAGAGGAGAGCGCTGAGCGGCCTCATCTGGTCACCATTGTCCGCCCATGTGGCCAAAGCACACTACGGAAGGTGAGCTAAATGTTGGCTGTTTTTGATAGCTCTTTAAAATAAGGCACAATTGTACTAGTGCCTCACAGACTACTTATGAGACATGTTTTTACAACCATTTTTGGATTAAAACGATATCAAAAAAATCCCCTGTGGTGACTTTAATGCTTTCTATTTGATAATAATGCAACACAATGATGGCTTGTTTCACGGCAACTCTTCATCAGAAGTGCTCATACGGTCCACTGGAGATGTTTCTCTAATGAAGAAAAGACCCAATAAGATAAAGGAAGTGTTAGTAGAAGAAAAGAAGGGACACTCTAAAAGTGATTCTTATTAATAGCTTAGAACCAATCTGATTTATTAACCACTTTAAAGATAGTATTGATGATTTATAAATCCCTTCTAAAAGTGATGATTTGATGTTTTCAATTTCTAAGAATATAATTTAGATGGGATGAATTTCCTAACCTAACAGTGATTTTTGTCTCTGGGCTTGCAAGGTAACAGTACTGTTGAACCGCAGGGGTGTGGTGTCCTTTGAGCAACTGCTGTTGGATATCTCGGAGGCACTGGGATTTCCTCGTTGGCACAGAGCAAGAGTCACACGTCTTTACACAACTCATGCACGAGAGGTGAGGCCCAACCATGACCAGATTAACTTGAAAAGGGAGTAGGCAAAAATGTGCAGGAGGCCCCTATAAACCTCCTGTAACCCCCACATTCAGTATACAGTTCAATGTAGAGATTTGTGGTCATTTACTTCGACCTCAATTCTGAAAAAGCTGGGAAACTGTATAAAATTTAAATAAAAGCAAAATGGAACGACTTGCATATTTTATAAACCGAAAGTTTATTCACACTAGAACATTGAAAATATATAAAATGTTGTAACTCAGAAAATGTACCATTTTTTAAGATCAAGGACATCCAACACTGATTTTTTTTTTTTGCCTTGCCTCTTGTGCACAGAGATTTTTCCAGAATTTCTCTCTGAATTCCTTGACGATGTTATGCACTGTAGATGTTTGGACATTCAAAGTTTTTATATTTTTAGGTTAATTTTTACTATTTGATAATTATGTGTTTTTACATTGTTCTGAAATTCTTCTGTAATTTGTTAATGCTTTTTGTTACAGATGGGTGAGTCTCTGCCCATCTTCACTTCTGAGAAACTCTGCCTCTCTACGATGCTCTTACTATACCCAGTCATGTTACTGACCTGATCACAATTTACCTAAAGTTCTAAATCGTTCCTCTGGCTGTTTCTTTTTAGTACCACTTAGTTTTCCAACTTTTGAGATGTGTTGCTGCTATCAAATTCAAAAAAGATCTGTTAATAAAATACTGTATGAGGCTCTGAGATTTGCAAATCATCTCATATGAATTTTATTTATATTTGACACATATTTCAGACTTTCAGACTGAGGGGGAAAATGGAAAATGTGCAACTATAAAGCCCCATTTAGAACCTGTGCAAGTTGTTTTTTCTTTCTTTTGTGTTCAAAAACGTTTTGAATGCTCTGATTTGGACACAGAGGAGACATATTTGGACATAAAGCAGTATGGTGTGTATGTACCCTTGTATTTTAGGGTAATGCAAGCATTTTATTTTAATTTGAATTGGTAGAAAAAGGTGACAAAGACTGGGACTAGGGATTCCAGGTCTTCAAGACATTGTTAGGCTTTGCTGTACTCCGCAACTGACTTTCTTCCCAAATGAACCAATATAAACTTAGCTAAGAATAAAAGATATTCAATGTTTTCTTTTCACAATAAGTTGCAGATTTTTCACAGGTTTAATCTGAGAAGCATCCCTCACAGTTTGCTCTGTACAATGGTGAGCAAAATAATGCAGCTTGATAATATATTTGAGGAGAAGAATGGCTTTCTCAGACAAATAAATCATTGCACAAAATCTATTAACTTTGCTTTTATAATTAGCAAGAGCATTTTAATATAGGTTGCTACAGCCACATAATCACAGTACATGAAGTTAAAAGAGGTGGAAAAAATCAAATAGAAAAACATGATTTTATATTTAATATAAAGATTTTAGCAGCCTTATGAAATTGATAGAATTTTTGCTGCAGATCTGATGTCTGTGAGTGTGTTTTTTTCACCACTCTGTCTCCCTCTATCACAGGTTAAGGGTGTGTGTGATTTTTTCCGAGGGGAGGTCGCCTTCCTGGCTCTTGGTAAGGCTCGTCCTGAGTTGAGCAGCGTGCAGGAAGCTTTGGAGGAATTATTTCCAGAACATTCACATTACCGATCAAGTGCCCTGCGGGCCTGGGAGAAGAGACTAAGGCCACCGCCAGATAAAGCAGCCAAGGCTGACAGTGGATACAGCGAAGGGACCGACAGCAGCGGGACTAACCAAGAGACATGCCAAGACACAAATACACATGCCAAGCCTTATACTAATACTCACACATCTCAACATACAGACACACACGAGGCAGACAAATATAATTCTGACCAACAGAAGTCTCATAAAAAGAATTCATGCAGAAAATCTGTTCACCTTCCCAACCACCTGCAGAGGCTAAATGTGAGGGGAGGAGTCAGAGTGCATCAGCCTTCTCCGACTGATCCTTTTAAACATGAAGAGGTTCCAAGAAATGCAGACATACCGTCTCCTACACTTTGTGAAAACTGCTTAGCAAGAAGACTTAAACATCAGAGTCCACAACCGATCAGTGTGCTATCAGCGAGGGTCCCACTTCCTCCTGTGTCAAAGAAGCAAAAAGAGCAGGAGGCAAAAAAGCCGGATATTTATAACAACCCTTCGTCTCCTCGACCAATCAGCAGAGACGAGGAGAAGAGCCGTATTCAAATACGGCTTTTAAGTGCAGCTCCAGATATTGGTGCAGCTTTTAAAGACTCACAGAAAAGAGAAACCTGTGATCCCCCCACCGATGGCAGAGACGTCACCCTGACAGACATCGAGCAATGCTACGAATTTGGACGTGTGGTTGGAGACGGGAACTTTGCGGTGGTGCGAGAGTGCCGCCGTCGTGACAATGGTCAAACCCTTGCCATCAAAATAGTAGAGCGGGCCAAACTGATTGGTCGAGAGCACATGATGCAGAATGAGCTGAGTCTCCTGGGGAGTCTGCGTCACCCTCGCATAGTGAGGCTGTTCGCGCACCACCACACAAACACTCACTCCTATCTGGTGATGGAGCTGGTGAGTGGAGGGGATCTGTTTGAGGCCATCAGTGACCGGGGAAAGTTTTCAGAGGCAGAGGCAGGACTGATGGTGTCAGATGTGAGTGAAGCTCTGAATTATATCCACTGCAAGAGCATCGTCCACAGAGACCTCAAGCCAGAGAACCTCCTGGTGAGTTTCAGGGTAGATTAGTGAGAATGATTGTTGGGTTCTGAAGTTCGTGTGCATAAAAAATGATAATCAAGCTTCTTTTTTTCATTTTAACATATTACTATTCAGGGTTTTCCCTGGCTTAAAAATTGTCCTTTTGGAGGGTGACAACAAACATTAGCATAATTGGACCACCTGGCAAAAACACTTTGTTAACTTAGTTAACAGAAGGCTGCCTTTTCCTGTTATTTATGGTTCACAACTACACCATAGAGACACCCACACCATAAAACCTAACATAAGTCAATATCAGTGGTTTAAAGCAGTGCATAGATGAGTTGGCAAGTGTGTGACACATGACATGCGTGCTAAAACAAAATGAAAATAACTCAAATGAAAGGATACTTCTGCAACAAAACACATGCATGCACACAGCAAAACATAACATGAAATAAAAATACAAAGTATATTTTTTATGAAATAAAAACAGATGGGTCGTAGTTTTCTCGCATGCCCATCATGTTAAGTAACATTTGTTAAACTAATACCTTTCTAGATTTGTGGTTAGAATACAATGACCATTAAAAAACCCCAAAGCAAATAAATACAGTGTAATAATAATGAAAAAAAGCAGATGGCAGTTGAGATCCTTTATGTGTCTAGTAATCTTAAGTCTAGCAGATAAGCCTGAGCCCAGAACTGAACTTTGTGGTACGCTACACAAACTGAGGTTAGAAGGAGAACTGCCACAAAATGACTTTAGATTATAGCAGCTATTCTTTAAATTTTTCTTCCACCAAGACTCGAGTTTGACACACTCTCTGACTTCATAAACCAAAACAGCCACATCAACACAACTGTGCTGTCAGATCATCATACAAGTATTATTTATATAGTCTGTAGAGTAAGAAAGTGCAGTTATTTTTTTAAACTCTGAAATGCACAAAAATGTCAACGGGATAACTATTTTGATGACCTCAAAGATTCAAAAAATTCAAACCCAACTTTGTCTCCATGGCTCACGCTGTCTGTGTTTTATTTCACCTACTCCCTTTCTCAGATAGAGCAAGTCGCTGCTGGCATCTGCAGGCTGAAGCTGGGAGACTTTGGTCTTGCCATGGTTGTAACTGAGCCAGTCTTCACCATATGTGGCACACCCACATATGTAGCCCCAGAGATCCTCTGTGAGACAGGTGAGGACTTTATGTGACTCCTCTGTCTGAATTTGGGTTGCGTTTTGTTATTCTGAAAAGTTGTACTTGTGTTTTGCCTGTCAGGTTATGGTGTAGCAGTGGATGTTTGGGCTCTGGGTGTGATTCTCTATATCCTGGTGTGTGGCTTCCCCCCGTTTCGCAGTCGTGATCGTGACCAGGTAGAGCTGTTCCAGCTAATAAAGCAGGCACAACTTAATTTTCCATCCCCCTACTGGGACCCCATATCAGAGGGTGAGTTAAGTATAAGTGTACAAGTAAAAGTAAAAGTACTCATGTAAAAGTGTAAAAGCAAATATGTGTATATATGTATATATATATATATATGTATTATTTACTGCGTGTTTTTTCTCTCTGTGCACTCATGTGCAGAAGCGAGAGGCCTCATCCGAGCTCTCCTTCAGCCGGACCCCACCGTGAGGCTGACAGCAGAGCAGACCCTCCTGCATCCCTGGGTGAAAGCAATGGCTTCAACTTGCAAGCAGAGGGCGCTCACAGACAAAACTCCAAGAGACATAGAAACCACTGGAGGAAAACCAGAAACAATCCAGAAAGCAGCTAAAACAAACACCACAGAATCACTGACAGACAAAACAAGAAAACACGCCATCAATGAGGAGATCGCACTGAAGGAGCTCGGCAGACAGGATGAGAGACAAACGGCGATGAGCAGTAGAAGAGGACAGGATAAGAACAAACCAGCAGAGCAACAACTAGTGGAGGCAAGCCACTTATCCCCACAGGACAGAGAGCACACACCCTCAGAGGCCTCGACTGGTCAACATAAACCAGAGGCTGCCTCTACAGATAGACGAGAAACACAGTGTCCAAGTCCAAAGCTGCTGAACTCTAAATTCAATCACCTTGATTCCCCCTCAGAAGCTGAAACTGAACTTCTACCACAGATTAAGACACAAGCAAAACTGACCAGAATGCAGACACCAACAGGTTCTACACCTCCAACCAACCCATCCTCCACCCCTACTTCCTCTCTGCATCAACAAAACTTAACTTCTGCACCGCAAAACCATAACAAACCAGACGCCCACGCCACCACCATCGCACACCCTCCAACTCTGTCCTGATGTCACTGTCAATCTCCCGTTTGTGTGATGAGATCAGGGTCATTAATTTAATTGTTCCGGACAATACTGGTGATTTCTTGGCAGCTGAATCCTTCAATGGCCTGCAGATGAAGCGATTTTTACTCTCCTGGGGATGAATATGGACGGATTAATGAGGCTGGATACATCTCATAAATGTATGTAATCCATTTATCCTGCAATCAGAAACTAATCACCGTGTTGTGTAATGACCGAGTAATGACCAAGGTACTGTCTGTGCAATACTGTGAGAGAAGGATGGAAAGGAAAATAGTAAAGCGCGGTTTCTGTTTGTTTTTTACATGCTGGTGCATTAAAAATGCATTTTTTAGTCAAGTTTTTTGTATTTTTTCTTTTTCTTCTGCAAACTATGGTTAACTTTGAGACTAAAACAATGTATGCCACTGGTTTTAGTAGTTATTTTTAGCTGTAAGCTGAAGCTGATCCAGCCTCCTTTTATATTCGATATGCTTTTTATACTAGATGTTCTTTCCTCGAAATCTGTCTTGGCATTATTTATCTAGCAACATTAGTTTGTTATCTGCTCATGAAATAAAAATATACATACATTTATATATTATTTGTCCAAATAAATTCTGTTGGTAAAAACACGTCTTTTTAGACAGTGTGTTAGTTGTAACCAGTTTCTGTAAATTTGAGTTAATGTTAATGATCCTGTGTGATGACAGACAGCCATCTGTCGCAAATGGATGTGTGGTAAGATCAAGTAGCTAGTAATGAAGATTGCCCAACACCGAGGACAGGGTGAGCACATACGGCTGCTGGGTAAAGTGTGTGTACATAGCTGAGTGGGGCATTGCTGCAGGCCATTCCACACAGACCAAATAAGGCAGATCTGTGTGTCCAGTGGGAGTGGTTAGTCCTGTCCCTCCTGACTGCAAACAGCTGACCTTCTGACATCCTCCCTACCCCACCCAAAGCACCCAAAGCACAGGCACAACACCCCCACCCTATACATATGAAACCCTCCCAGCCCCTGGTGTTCCTAAAACAAATATCTAGGACATGCAAACGCTTATAAATGCTTATGGCCTGGTAGTGATAGTTATTCGAGCACTACATGTTTAGAGCTGAATAATTTATGTATCCTTAATAAGCAACATCACATGAACCCGGTTTGATAGATTGCAGCAGGGATAATAGCATCGAGTCAGCATACCAGAGCACCGGAAACGAGGTGATTTTAGTCAAAAAGTTTTGATAAAAGTTATATTTATTTATTTATTTGTTACACAGCGGTCTTAGTAGTAAATATGTTATCACGGTATTATAATATATACAGTTTAATTATATAGAGCATGTGTGCTTTAGTGTAGTACCCTAATTTCGTCGCATATCAGGTTTTAGTCACCTTTCAAGCCCTGCCATACGCTGACCCGCAGGTGCACACTACGCATGCGCCTTTAAAAACTCTTTAAATACCCCAAGTCATCTGCCACAACAAAACATTCCGCTGTCAGCCCATTCACGGCTGTGCAATAGTAGTTACTGGCGCATAAGAGGCCCCGGCAGAGACAGGCAAATATTTACTTTCATATCTGCGTCTCTGCTAGTAACCTCAATCGAGAACCTGTCTGAGTATTAACGAAATTGACCCTGAGTCGTAAAAGGCTGTGCAGGGTGAAGTCGGAGACGGACAGGAGAAAAAAAACCAAAAAAACAAAGATGGCTGTGTAGCTAGAGAGACAAGTCCCAACGGAACTGTCTCCAGCAGCAGCTTTAATCACCGACACGTCCCGTGAGTCCCGCGGACAGTCAGCCGGTACCGACGCAGGGAGCAGCCGAGCCGGGCCCGCTGGTGTTGTAAGCCGCTGTCATTGCGAGTAACGGCGTCGAGAGAGGGCACCAACAGCTGAGAGAGCCGGGGTTGTTTTTGTTCTGCCTGGGCAGAGGGAGAGGACTGCTGTGTTTTTGTCAACGTAGCTAGCCGCATAGTCTGCTAGCCTCACTGTAAGTCACCAAAAAAAAAAAAAAAAAAGTCGACATTTCTTTTATCAGATAGCCGTGATTACATTGTGCACATGCTCTCGTTATTACTCATTAATTGGCGGTTTAAGATCCAAGTTTGTGAATGTAGGGTGGCGTTAACAATAAGTTAGCCCGCATTCCTTCCTGACTGCCGAAGCGCTAGCCTAGCTCACGTTAGCTTGCTGTCAGCTGACCGTTAGCTTGACAGGTGGTAAGCTAACCTCGAGCTAACCTGCAGGTATTTCGGGCTCAGCCTGGTCGCGGCAGGTACATAACAGGCTTTTCAAGAAAGCCACCGTCATGTCTTCACTGGAAGAGCGAGACGTAGGCGTTGCGGCCGCCCCTGGCTCCTCCTCGGCCGGCCTAGGGGTCGGGGCCGTGGGGGTAGCTGTGGAGGCTGTCGCTGGGGTCGCAGCCATGCAAGAGGAGGTCGCGATACGTCGAGAAGGGCCCGAGCCAGACCCAGACGAGCCACCCAAGAAGAGGGTGAAATTACCCGAGGGAGAGGCAGGGAAGCTGGAGGAGAGACTGTACTCAGTGCTGTGCTGCACCGTGTGCCTAGACTTGCCCAAGGCGTCTGTATATCAGGTAAACATGTTGTCAATCACAAATCTGACCCCCTCCACAACCCCACAACCCTAAACAAACATCAGCACACTAGCTCAACCTCATAATAGAAGCTCCCCATGTGTCCCCAACCCTCAATCCCCACTGTCAACCTGTTGAATGTGTTGGCCAGCTCCATTTATTTTTAGTGATACTGGATCCGACAAAGGCCCCAAGTGTCAACAGCAGATTGAGCCATAAGGCCAAGAGACCAGACACAACCAGGCCAGGTGGTCAGCTGTGCTGGCTCAAGTTTATAACATAATACTGTGAATTATCCTCAGAGAGAGAAAGAGAGAAACAGAAAAACTACACCCCCAACCCCTCATAAGACTCCCAAAACCTAAATTGTCCTTTCCTTGACCTTTACCCCAGCTTTCTACAAAATGACCCCAAACTGCTCTTGTCAATGTCAAAGGAGCACATTTGCTAAGTCAGTCATTGTCCAGCTAGTCCTCTGCATTTATATGCCTGACTGCACAGTGTTAATCTTTAACATTTATTGGTAATATAAACACAACCCTATGTTCTTTCCATACATAATATTCTGCACATGCATCCAGATGTATTGAGTTAGGTTTGTTAAGCCCAGTTTCACACAGAAAATAACATCATTTATGTAAAAAAAAAAAAAAAAAGGTTTTCAGTATAGTTTCTTCATTGAGTTATAATCTGTCAGATATTTCGCAGACAGCCTGTTCAGCAGATTTAGCCAATTCAGTATTACAACTTAACCAAAATTATAAATAACCAAACATTTAAGCAAACGTGTTGAATGGTTTTACACTAAATTATTTGTTGTAATATGAATATAAATTAAACTGGCCACTCTTTCATATTTATAAGTTGTTCCAGTTTATTATTTAAATAAACCCATGTAACATATGATCTGTTATTTCATTAATATTTGACACATTTAAGTCAATATTTATTCTCTAGGTCTCTTCCTGTTTAACAACATCACTAGATAATTTATCGCTTTCCTCAGACCTTCTGATTGACCCATCAGCATCTATTTTTTTGTCCTACTAGTGTACCAATGGACACCTGATGTGCGCTGGCTGTTTTATCCACCTTCTGGCTGATTCTCGTCTGAAGGAGGAACAGGCCACATGTCCCAACTGCAGGTAAACCAGCAAACAAAATACCAGTGTGGATCCAGATTTTGGTGACCGGTAAGTTAAGCTTAAGGGTGACATAAATTAAACGTGACACATGAAAGAAACGCAAACGGGTATGTAACATCGCATTTGCAGGGAGATGATCAAACAAACATATAATATATACGAGGATCAAAAGAATTTGGATTTATAATATTTTAAAAAGAAAACATATAGATGTTAATAATTGCTGTATGTGTGACAATGTTCATGCAAAGTTTAGTGCCACCTGTGTACCCACCTATTATGGAGCTACAATCATTATAGTGAGAAGAAGTTGCTGGAGTAGATCTAAATGTTTAGAAGGCATACTAAACAAAACTATAACCAGCGACATTTGCCGCTTAATATTTTATATTTCATCTTTTGCTTGTTAGTACTGGGCCTCTTGTAAGAGAAACATTCTCATGGTTGAAGTTTTAATTAGGCTTATTGAAGCATGTTTGTCTGACATCTGAAGTTTTGCACAAACACAAAAACACCTTAATTAGTTTTACTCAGCCTCATAATACACTTGGCAACAAAAGGCATAGTACTCAGTGGCTCTTGGCTTTACTTTGTGTCAGTATATTTTACATACCTCAAATCTTAAATATACCCCTGCCCTGAGGTGTGATTTATGCTTTTTCTCCCTGTTTGTGTAGGTGTGAGATCAGCAAGAACCTGTGCTGCAGGAACCTCGCGGTGGAGAAGGCTGTCAGTGAGCTGCCGACAGATTGTACCTTCTGCCTAAAACAGTTCCCCCGCTCCAGCTTAGAGAGACACCAGAAAGAGGAGTGCCAAGACAGGTACACACACACACAAACACACACACACATACATACACAGAATGACAGTTTTTCCAAGTTTTGCAGCACTTGTAGCCAGAGAAAGTGAGAAATGAGTTCCAGCCACTTTTCTTACAAAAGGCCCCAAAAGCATCAAATGAAGTGGGCTCAGGAGAGTAAACATACGGACATGTGACAGTAGCATGATAGTGTGTGTGTGTGTGTGTGTGTGTGTGTGTGTGTGTGTTGATGCGCTGCAGGATCACGCGGGGTTAATGTGGTGAAGCAGCTACTCCAGAGGAGAAAAACCACTAACATGATTACAGACTGCGCATTATCTTGTATGTGATACTCATGGCCCGTCATGAAGTCCTATGGGGTTGTTGCTATAGCGATAGGTGACCCTGCTTAGAATACTGGTATCTGTGCGAGTGTTGCTATGACGACTGCCGTTTCGCCAGGTGTTATTTTTTGTTGTTTTTTTTTTCTTTCCCCTGGTCAGGTCAGACAGAAAATGACGGCGGTCTCCCGCGAGGAGGCGCTGACGTTGGCTCGTACTCTCGGGGCCGTTTGCTCATTAAGATATGAGGTTTAATACGGCATAATTACAGTGCATGATTACAGGTGTTTTTGTTGGGAATCCTATTTAAATGTCCACGTAGGCCAAAACTTTCCAGTCAGAAGGTTGACTTATGTAAGCATGGCTTCAATTAGCCGTGCCTCGCTGCAGAGACTAACTAGTACCTTTCACATTACTAATAGCACGTGTTGACATGTTCTCGCTGAAAAGCATAATAAAGGATGTAGCTAATATGAATACATGCATTTATTCCTTGTGGTTGGGTCTCATCTTTAGTGCAGCATTAATTTTCTTTAGTTCCCAGCGCACGTTAATTAATACCTTTGGTGACTGTAACGTCCAACTACACGTGTCACGCATTCTTCACAAAGCACCTGTGGAAAGGATGTCGTTTATGTACACCCACACGTTTGCTTCCTTTGCGCTCAGCTCTTTCCCCACCATTATCTTGCCAGGGTGACACAGTGTAAGTACAAGAGGATCGGCTGCCCGTGGCAGGGTCCTTTTCATGAGCTACCAGCACACGAGAGTGAGTGCTCGCACCCCACGAAGACTGGAACAGAACTCATGGGAATACTGGGAGAGATGGACCAGAGCCACCGCAGAGACATGCAGCTGTACAACAGCATCTTCAGCCTGCTGTGTTATGAGAAGATTGGGTTTACAGGTACCTCCCCCCTCCAAATAAATAAATAAATAAAAATAAAAAAGAGGATAAATTTGTTTGGTGATATCTGTGCCTGTAATTCAGTTTTTGTAATGTTTCCCTCCTCGTCACAGCCTTTCTCCTCCTTTCTAATTCATGCTGCATTTGTGTATCCACCCAGAGGTGCAGTTCAGGCCGTACCGCACTGATGACTTCATCACTCGTCTGTACTATGAAACACCGCGCTTCACTGTCCTCAACCAGACGTGGGTGCTGAAGGCCCGCGTGAACGACTCCGAGCGCAACCCCAACCTC
This sequence comes from Oreochromis aureus, assembly GCF_013358895.1. Lineage (NCBI taxonomy): Eukaryota > Metazoa > Chordata > Actinopteri > Cichliformes > Cichlidae > Oreochromis > Oreochromis aureus. The sequence goes on from NC_052962.1 coordinate 18,262,435, forward strand.
TCCTGCAAGCGCACCCTCTCCTTCCAGCTCATCCTCAAGAGCAAGGTACACTCGCTACCCACTTACTTTATTTTTAGGTTTCTTCACGCTTGCTGGATTTCACTCTTTGCCTGATGTGGTTTGAATGGAGAGGTTTGGAGACACTTAAGGTCCTGGAACTGACTTTACAGACAGATAATCAACTCTGTTACCGTGACTCTAACGTGACTCTTTTACCGTTTGTGCAAGAGACAAATTTCAAACGGTTTTGGAAAGAAGAGAAGACGAGCTTAAGGGGATATTTGGTTTATCATGGTAGAACAAAGTATTCTCAAGGTACTTCTGTTTGAACACAGATGTTACCATGTGCGCTTCACATTACTGAAACTCGTCAACCATTTTGGGCTACACAGAAAATTCAAATGGTTTCTGAAAGATGAGAGCTATTTTGTAATTTTATAGCCAAAATTACAGAGCCAAGAAAAGAGCGTTATGGGTTTAGGCAGATTGGTTGTACACACAATGACCTCATTATTTAAAACTTTAAGGGAAGTCTACATTTATTTAGTTTTAAAAGACTTTTGGTTAGAAGAGACAAACCAAAAGGTTAGAAATAAGGCAGGTTAACAACCCCAAGACCCCTGTTCAAATGCACAGAGAAGCTGCTGTGACTTCAGTGTCAGCGGTCAGTGGGATTGCATGTATACAGTCTCATAAAATAAGGCTTAAAAAATGGCTTTTTTTCCTCCCCTGCTATAGGTTGGAGTTCTACTACACATGTGCACATTTTCACAGCATTATGGCTGCCTTTACAGTTACAGTGAGACATGCCTGAACGGCCAAGAGTGTTTTTATGTGTGATTTTTTTTATATTTTCTCTTTTTTGTGAAAAAAGCAGCAATATCTAAAATTACCACCAGTTATTGCATTATGAGGGCGAGGAATTCAGTTATGGAAAAGAAAATTTGAGGTAATAGAAGAGCCCATGGGCATTTCTGATGATAAATGTATATGTCAGCGATACTTTGAAGTTGCTTATTCTCGCCAACCGACTGATCAAAGTTCAGAGATTTTCAGATGAGTTTTCACTGAGATATTTAGAGCTCACGAGCTGGAGCCGGCCCCCTGCTTTAACCTGGATGTGTCTCCACAGGTGAACTCGGTCCTGGAGTGCTCCTTCCTCCTGCTGAAGGGCCCCTACGACGACGTGTGGATCAAGCCGGTTATCCACCACCACTCCTTCAGCAACGACACCAACGAGACCGACTACGTCCCGCTGCCCATCTCCGACTCGGTGGAGTGCAACAAACTGCTGGCCGCCAAAAACATCAACCTGCGCCTGTTCATCTTCCAAGTCCAAAAATAAAGAGGAGCGAGAGACGGAGGAGGAAGATGGAGCAGGGGGTGGGGTGGGGGTGAGGGGTCAGAGAGAGGATGTGATGATTAAAGAGAGACACCGCAGAACCATTGATACCTCTTAACACAAAAACAAATACATGAACACACACCTTCACACAGGGTACACGCTTCTATACACACACACACACACACACACACACACACACACACACACACACACACCACTAATTACACATACCTCCTTTTTGCTTTTAAAAGATAGTGAGACCCCTTGCCCGGGAAAGCTGTGAGTTGCTATAGAGATGGGTGGGCATTGATATGAGATTGTGATGGCGGGGGTGGAGCCTGCGAAGGCATGGGTGGGGATGTCGGCAGCAGTGGAGGAGCGGGAGAGGGCGGGGGGAAGTTCCCAAATGGTTGGTGTGTACCTGTGGTTCGTGAATGACCTTTCAATTCCTGACACCCACAGCCAAAGGTAGCACACACACCAACCAAAACAGGTGTGGCTGTTGTGTGCGCATGTGTGTGTGTGTGCGTGGGTGAGAGGGAAACAGAGTTGCGTGGCGGGGACCCCGGAACGCAGCCTCAACTCTGCTCACCTGTTCAGGTTTCCCAAAGACGCGTGATAATGTGAAAACAGAGCGATCGACTCTGCTGAGCTGGAGCACGTGAAGGAGTGTGTGTGTTAATCTGTGTTGTCCTTTCTCCTCCCTCTACACACTGTACGCCCGAGTTTCCCCGTGAAGCTCATCATCCCACCTCCACCGCCCCCCCGGTCTGCATTTCATCAAGAGGAGAGACGGCCTGGCTGCGTGCATGTGTTTTAGTTCTTCGACTTATTCCTGCAGCTGGGGGTTATATTCAACCTTCAACACTAATACCATTTTTATTTTCTCTTAACCCCGAGTATTTAAGTACCTGTGAACTTTTTCTTTCTTTAGTCGGGTTTTAGCGTGTGAACGGCCACCTGTGTAGTGCATACATGAGTGAGTGAGTGAGTGTAAACAGATCCAAACTGTGAGATTCTTTGCAAACTTGTCTCCAGGTGAGCAGTATAAGCTTAGAGGACATTACTAGCATGGCTGGACTACCACAAGACCTTCAAAGCCCCCCCCCTCCAAAAGAAAGTACCCCTAGGGGTTCACAGTGTGTCAGTTAATTTTTGGTCAATTATCGTCTTTATTTGTTATTTGCATCTCTAAAATGAAATGTTAACTAGCAGATGGATTATCACAGGATCAGTGTAGTTCTGACACTTTGTTTTAGCTCATTGTGCATTTCTGGAGATTTTGTTTGTCTTAAGTTAACTCGTTGTTTTTGTTGTTTTTGTGTGTTTATGGTATAAATCAGGTGAACCTTTGCATTTTAACTAGATCACACTGGGTTTCATTAAATTACCGCAAACTGACTGACACACAGGAACTTCTAGGGACAGTATATAAGTGTGTGCTGGGATTCAGCAGGAGCATGACTGAGTTCCTGTTGTCTCGACACCCCCCACCCCCCCTCACCCGATCCCCTCCTCGCACCCCGAATCTGTGCGGCAGGGCTAGCCTCAGAGAGTCTCAGGGCGATCAGGACTTCTTCATTCATCTGCTCAGAGATCCGCAGCCGTCTCAAGAGGCTTTTTCTGAAGGTCAGACTTCAGGTGGTGATGGATGGTGTGTGTGCGTGTTTGTGTGTGTGTGTGTGTGTGTGTGGAGAGAGGTGGTGTTTTACCTAACAATGGTGACATATTAGTGTTAGACTTACTTGAAGGAAAACGAAGCGACGTTACTTAAGTAGATTCTACTGTAAAGCAGATAGATCTCTCTCCTCCTGACCTCTACTTCCTGTATTTCTGTGTTTTAATGCTTTGTCTCTATGCCAGTGGACTCACTCATCTCACTATGGCTGTACATGTGCCTTTTATTAAAGATCATGGAACCTGCTTCTGCGTGTCTGAATGTTGGGGGCAAAAAAATAGGCCCAGCTCGGCGAAGGCGTCAGCCCGTATAAATTATGCATTCAGCACCGCAGAGATGAAAGCTAAATTTAATTTTAAGGCCCGGTGTGGATGATGGATATGTTTCATTGAATTTGAAAGGGGGGGGGGGGGATATGAATAACTTTTAGTACAAAATGGCTTGTTCAGCTCCTGAACAATAACACATTGGCAGTTATTGCCTGCATGAAAGTGGCTACATCACAGCGAGATGTCAGCTGTCTGAAGACTTAAAAAGAGAGGAGTGCTGTGTGTCTGTGAAAGCTAGTTTGATTTCTGGGCTGTAATTAGTTGGGTTCTGATTTGTTTATTTGACTTGATGCTGCAGGAAAAGCACGGGTGTAAAAATAATAAACGACAGCTGAATCCCATTTAGCTGCTTCACATTCAGGGCACTGCTGCTGTGCCACTGATTTACTGGGACACTAGAATAGAGCTGAGCGGCTCTTGCTGCGACTATTTACAAAGCTGAAATTACTAGTCGTCCGTTTTATTATTTAATTAACAATCTGTATTTGTTTTTGATAATTTTGCTGTTTTCCCACATTCTGAAATGATAACATTTGTCTTCTGTGATTAAGGTAAAAACAAACACTATTCTCTTTTTTATTGCACAGGTTTCTAAGAGTCAGCTGTTGTAAGGCCTGAATAGACAGAATTTACTGTTGAAGATGTGTAATGAGGGTATTTAAACAGGAGGGGGCGCCTCAGTCTTACACTGGGAATCCTTCATTTGCTTCATAGCTGTGAAAAATGGTATTGGTATAATTTGCGCCCTGTAAGCTCGCTCTTCTGTTACTGCATGAGCATTTTAGTCTCCTAGTAACACCAGTGCTCTCTTAATCTAAAAGCCAATATCCTGATGGATCATACCAATCAATATGCTTTATGTAAATCCTTTACTTTCTTGCCATCAATCTTTTATTTCAAAACTCTGGGCTTTTCCACAGCGCACAGATCAAGACTGTTTATGTCCTGGGTGTGTGGTACGTTTGGCTCTCCTCCTACAGTGAGCTTTATTTCCTGGTGTCTCGTCTCATCTCAGCTCCATCTAATGCCATTAGCATGATCATCATCATCATCATCATCGAGTTCAGAGGAAACAGAGAGTCAGGATGATATAGAAATGTGACCTCATCAGTCCAGCCACAGCACTTTATTCTCTTCACACAGTGCATTTGCTTAAAACACAATATATATAATTTAATATCAATATAAAACTCCATTTGTGTATATAAATTATGCATTCAATACAGCAGCTCTTATATATACTTTTAAGCTTTGGTACAGTGGAACATTTATCTCTGTGTGTGCATGTGTGTGTGTGTACAGCATATCCAGGGGGCATCAGCAGGAAAGGGGGGGCAGGGGGTTGAAAAAAGGTGTTTGTGTGTTAACCATGTGTGCGTGCGAGCTAGTTCACGCATTGACTAAAGTATCATTGCTCAATCAGTACTGTGCACTCCAGGCCGGCGTGCTGAGGTTAGCGCAGGTAGAAGGGTGGCAGCCGCTGAGGTGGGAGGGCTGGGGCACCACGCAGCAGTAACCAGTCTCCCCACCTACCCCGGTCACAGCTTTACTTTGGGGAAAGGACACCGGAACGCCTCCCTGCAGAGAGACAGGGAGAGAAAGAAGCAAAGTTGGTGCTGGGAACAGCTACAAGAAGCATTTAGTGAGAGGGTTTCTTCTCTGGGCTCAAGCAGCTTCAGACTGATGCCCAATGAGACCTTTTGGGTGTTTACCTGAACCATGCTACACTGATGGGAGGCAACCGGTGAGTAGGTGCCCAGTACAGCCTGGGGCTGGGTGTGGGAAGACTGCTGCACCCTCACAGCAGGGGCATAACCTCCTAGAGACACACACACACACATATATAAAAAAAAGAAGAACATTATTAATGATATGATACTGGGATTAATGAAAGAAATTAACCACATAAGACCATTATAAATATTTAAGAACACGTCAGAGGAGATGCAAGATCTGGTTTGAGGCTTCGATACTGCTTTAAGAAACCATAAAAATACACATAGAACCATAATTAGTCTTGAATGTGTAGATCAGTGGTTCTTAGAATGTGGTCATTATAAAGAAATTAAGCTGACTGAATATGACTTTCATGGAAAACAAGAGTTTTATTATAGTGAGTGGAGCTATATCCTCTATTTGACACTCATTCATTATTCTGTTTTCTCGTTTTGAGAAGAGCAAATTAAAAATAATATCTAATTTGTTCCACAGTTTTATCTGTGGTAAATTTGGTGGGATGCAGTTTATTCCACTTGGCGCTGCTTGGGAAATTACACTTGCATCTTCTCCATCCTTCATTCAGTCCGGCTGATGGAGTCATTTAAATTTCCTGCCAACTTTATGCAATAATTTATTTCGTAAATTGCCGCAGATGACGGAACTGAATTGTGTCTTCTCGCTCTTTGTCACTGTGATGAATAGAAGCAGCAGGAAAAGAGACCGGTTCACTGTGAGACCCTCAGACTACATCTCTGACAGTGTAACGGCCCCCTCCTCTACTGCCACAGCTTGTTTTCTCTGTGTGTGTCTCTCTCTCACACAGACACACACACACATACGCAGGCAGAATGTACCTGTTGGCTGAACAGCTTGGCTGTGGACTTGCTGAGTGGGTGAGGCAGGCCTGCATCCATGCTGAGTTGAGGTAGGGTAAAAATACACAGGCACCTATAGGACATTTATAAAACTAGCTTTATTCAGTGTAGGATGGTCTGTAATTATTCCTTTAAAATGTCCATATTTACCTAAGAAGACACCTGAGATATAAAGCGCTGGTGTATCCTTACCTGAGGTGAGGGCTGGCAGTAGCTGGCAGGGTTGGGAGGAGGAGGAGGAGGATGAAGGGGAGGCGCTGCATAGATGTAACCCTGACTGGAAGGGTAGAGGGGCGGGGCTTCACCCGCTGACTGACAGCTCACATGAGCAAACTGTGAGGAGATCTCTTCAATCTGTAGGTCAAAAGAAAGGAGGTCAATGCGCACAATACTTCAAACGCACAGCAGTGGAGGCGCCGCGCTGCGATACATACTGTAGAGTATGGCTGTGGGGGGGTGACAGGTAACATCTGTGGAGCTGTGTAAGAGACAGACGAGTACTGAAGCACCTGAGAGGGACACACATATGGAGACAGAGATAAAGGCACAAACAGTGGCATGTGCGTGAGTGTCAGCAAGACTGTGTCTTCCATGTAAAGCACATCTTGCTGTGTGTGTGTGCATGTGTGTGTATGTGTGCTACCTGCTGCTGTGGCTGCTGAGGGGGGGAGCCCTGCAGCTGAGTCTGGCTCCTGATTGGCTGCTGATTGTCTGGAGGGTTGTACACAACCGGGGTTCCATCAGGGTTGAGGAAAGGCTGCCCTGAGAGGTCAAAGGTTGGGTATGAAAATGTGCTTGTCTTCTTTAAAGTACTACCTCTGTGTGTGTGTGTGTGTGTGTGTGTGTGTGTGTGTGTGTGTGTGTGTGTGTGTGTGTGTGTGTGTGTGTGTGTGTGTGTGTGTGTGTGTGTGTGCGCGTGCGTGCATGTACCAGTATGTGGGTTCACTAAAATGCTTCCCGGCGGGATCCCATTCTCAGTAATGTAGCTGGGTGCCTGCTCCTCCATGATGGGAGGAGAAGAGTGAGGACAAGTGGGTGGCAGTCTGTACAGAGAGATGGAGCCTGGGAGCGTTTGAAAGATGAGAGGAGGGAGTTTTATTATAACACCACTTAACAGATACCACATTTCCACACCCCACCTGTCTGTGCTACAGACATAGCGCATGGCCCCTCGGCGCTGTCTCAGTGACGTTTTGTTCTTCCTGAAGATGTGAAGAAGGCTGGAGGTGTTGTGTGAAAATTTACAGCTATGGTGTGCGAGCGCTCATGGACCGAGTTAAAATTTTTCTCACCACAACTTCCACCGCTTTTCGTTAATTAGATGCAACCGCTAATTTATAAACAGCGATTTTTCCCAAGTGCGGCGATGGCGCTGATGTCTGCGCACGCAAACTCGAGCGCTCAGGTGCGGATGAACCGAAACGTCTCACCCTTTGATGAGTGAATTTACACCTTGAACGTGTGACACAGGATGTGTCACAAAGTCATTAAATGTTACGCTGAGACGAAGTTTAAAAAAAAAAAAAAAGACGCACCTGCACCTCGTGCGTCCCAGCCGTTGTTAGCAGGTTGGCGAGTCTTCTGGGCGGCACTCGTCCATTGGTAGGAGGAATCTGACTCTGTGCTGCTCCAAGGTCGGGGGTCGTTGCTATAGCGACAGTCAGTCTCTGTGCTGCTCTGCCTGCTGCTGCCTGTCCAGCTGGAGCCTGAGCTGTCACGGCTCCCCCTGTGAGGCACATCCAGAATTATCCTACTGCCTTTATTACCGCATGAGAGGTGCGCCATTAAAAAGCCACCGAAATTATCTTGAAAACCTTTCGTTTGTACCAAGATTCCTAAACCCTGAATCCCACAAACTCATGAAATAAAATCTGGGTCTTATTCCTGTTTCTGCTGAAAAGCTGTGTGCCAGCCAGGCTGACCAAATTAAGATGATAAATGACCGTGCATCTGTGCCGACGAAGCTCTACCTGAAGAGTCTCCTCCGGGCCTCAGCATCTGGATAGTACTCGTCCACATGCCTGCACGCACGCACGCACGCACACACACACACACACACACACACACACACACACACACACACACACACACACACACACACACACACACACACACACACACACACACACACACACACACACACACACATAAATGTTCTCATCTAAATATAAAAGCTGAAAGGCTGAAATGGAAAAATTGCACTGCAGGCAAGGTTACCTGGTTTCTGCATGGGCGCTCTCTGGGGTGCAGAACGGCTGTAAAAGTACGGCAGAGAAATTAGTGAAAATCCCTTTTGTGCCCGTGCCGCTGTGTCGGTTTTGTCCTCCTCGCTCTCTTTCTCTCACCTCTTTGTTGAAAATGCGCTCCCGTGCTCTTTGGTACTCCTCCTCTCTCTCCTCCACCGACTTGCTTTGCCTCTCTTGGAAAGGGTGGAGACGTTTCTGCTGCGAGGAAGGAAAGAGAGGCCAGGTGAAATCATCAATGGGATCAAAGTCAATTAGGATGGAAATTTCCCAAATGAGCTGCAATATAGGAGGTCAGACAGACCTGGTCATCTGAGCTGTTGTCTCTCTTTAGGATTGTTTTCCACTGCTGGATCTCCTCCGACTTGTCCTTATGCACCTTGTCCACAAAACGCTCCTCGGGTCTTTGACAAAAGAAGTCAGGACTGCTGTTAAGTTTGCACTGAAAAGTGGCGAGCTACAGGAGAAATGCACATTGTGCTTGCTTACATGCGTGTGCTGCTGGTCCGGTTGATGATGACAGATTTGCCTGTCTGGTCTACGTTGTGCTCCATACCAAAGTAGGCCGCCACCCGATGGACCAGCATGCGGTGGTAGGATGACATGTGAGGGAATTTTTTAAAGGGACTGAGAGAGGGGAAAAACAAAAGGAGAGATACGGGAATAAGAGAGGAAGAGGGAAAGCGAGTGAGAAGGTGAAAGTGAAAGAGAAAAGAATAGACTTTAACATTCCAGCGCTATCATAACATATTCATCATATCAGGTCAAAAATTAAAAAAAAATATATATAAAAAAAATATATATATGTATATGCACTGTAGAGACAGAATTATAACATAATACCTGGATAGAGACACACTTAATCTTTAAAACATGATGGGGTTTTTTTTAAAGCTCAGTGAAGGTGTCCTTTACACAGACACACACACACCTATTGCTGGTGATGAAGTCAGTCATCTCCTGCTCCAGTTTAAGCAGCATCATGCGGTCCCTGGGGTTGCTGTTGAGGGTGTCGACGATAAACTGGTGCAGGTCTATGCCGGTGGAGTCGGTGTACTCCACACTGGACTCTGAGAGCGACACGGGCACAGGCAGGACGTGTTATAAGACAACAAACACAATCCGAAATTACACCGCAATATTAAACACCCCAGGAGAGTCACATGTAAATAGCGGCACGGAGTCCAATTTTATTACATTTTATTTGCTTCCTTCTTTTCTTTCTTTTATGAGTTATTTCAGAAAACACACACATACCTTTGGACAGTGAAGGTTTCTTTGGATCTGTGCTGCTCTTCTCCTGCTCTTCCTCCTTACAGGAAGTTCTCCTGTTGTCATGGCAGCTCGATGAGATGTTTGCGTCTGGAGATGCCTGAAAAAGAAAGAAAGAATACGTTGAGTGTGGTGGTGATGGTGATGAGGAGAAGGTGGGTGATTATGTGTGTGCGTGTGTTACCTGGGTTTCTTCAAATGGTGGGCAGTCCTCGCAGACAGCTTCAGCACGCACTAACTTTGGTTTAGCCTGAAACACACACAGACACACACACACACAAGCAATATTATGAATTCATAGAGTCCAATGCAATCAATATTTTAGAAAGAATGAATAATGTGAGGCAGAATTATTTTAGCTTACCTTGACTTTTTTCTTTGGTTGAACCTGGCTGCACTGTTTCTGCAAGTAAAGATACAATTTATTATAACAGCGTGAACGGGCATCGGTGGAGGGAACGCATAATTTTCAGTGGATCCACGCTTAGTGTTACTTACCTGCTGCTCGAGCTTCTTAAAGTCACTCTGACACTCCACGCCCTCCTTCTGATTGCACGGGGGCAACTGTGACGTAGGGGAGGGGCAGCTGACGACATCACATGACGTGACAACGGAGGGCTTTAGGAGGACATCTGTACTTGCTACAACTGCTTCAGTCATCCTTCTGAAAACAGAAAAAAAAAAAAAACAACTTCCACTCTGAGCCTGTTTACCCAGTGGGTGTTTGCATTTGTATATTTTACTGCTATTTAAAGATATTTTTGCCTGCATTTGCATGAGTTTCTGTTTGTGTGTTTGTGTGTGGGGGCACATTTTTCCTACCTATGTGGAGTTGTTTACTGTTGAGCCTCACAGGTGAATGATGAGGTCATATATCCCATGTTCCCACAGGGCAGCCAGAAACACAATTATCGTCTCCGCCTCTGCTCGCCTCCTCTACTGTTCTTCTCTCTCTCTGCCGGCACTTTACTGGAGAGGGGGAAATAGCCTGAAGAGTTCAAATAACACAGGAGGGGAGGAGAAAAAAAACGGTTAGTGGTCATTTAACAGCAGAAACTGCACTACACAGTTTGACGAACACACTCGGAGCATAAAGCTGCTGGAAATGACATCAAGAAGATCAAGTAGCTGAGCTTGTGTGTCTCTGCTTCCAAAATGTTCTCCTGGCGTCACAGTTAATCGCTGCCTAACACCAGCGAGCGGTTTACAGTAAACGCGCTCGTGTATCGGTGGCGGTAACGCGCAGGCCAGTGCTCGGATGCTGCATTCGCTGTGTGTATTTACGTGTGTGCGCGTGTCTGCGTTCGAGCCTGTCTGCGAGCTTTTCTTAGAAGCAGCAGCTGTGGAGAGTATCACCCGATCCGGCCCGCTCTGATATTCCTAGAATACCAAGCTGAGTCTCTGATCCCAGTGGTGAGAACATAGCTGAGACCAAAGAGATAGACAGACGGGCACGACGCAGTGGCATTCCTCCATCTTCTCCCAACGGGGCCGAATTCTGCTGTAAGACACAGCTCAAGGGGACACTTACTCCTGTAACACCCAGGACAGAATAACGAGCTCAGAGGATGCCGAGTCCCACAGCATGCTTATTTAACACCCGACTGGAGATGATGGCAGCCTTTTTTTGTTTAAAAAGAATAATAAAAAAAAAATCGTCTGTCAGTCCATGTGCAACCAAAGTGGTGTTTATGCTCCAGTGAAATGAAACACTGTACATGACAGCAAAAGAAAGGGAATTATTTTCAGTATGGCACACAGGAGACTCTAAACATGGTGTGTCTTGGTCTAACTTTTTACGTACTACTTAAAGAAGGTGAATCATAATTGACTGATGTGTAGTATTGATTATAGTTCCAAACATACTGATATGACCATCTGCTGATATTAGTTTTGATGTCTTAACACAAAGCTGGAAAAAAGCCGTTTCTCTGTCTTGGCGTTGTGATCCTAAGACAGAAGATGCATTTCAGAGACACACACACACACACACTCTCAAACGGGCATCATTTCGGAGACTCCCCAGCATGATGTTGGCGAGTTGCTGCTGAACTGTCCTTCAGCCAAAACAGACCAGCTTCATGAGCGCTGCCTGAGGCCGACCCTGACCTTGCACCTCGGAGAGGGGAGGGGCGGCGAGCAGTAAACGACAAACAATCAAAGATAAAGTGAGTATTAAATGAGAGGGAGCAAGCTGCTGTTATACCTCAACCAATGAGAGGAGAAATGGAAAGACGGAGCGGGGCTGGGGAAGGATATGCACTACAAGGAAAACAAGACGAATGGGAGGTGCGGGAAACAGGGGATGAAGAGAGATGAGGAAGCAGTCTGTGGAGACTTTAAAGGTGAAGAGGGGTGACGGGAGGCGATGGAGAGCGAGCGAGAAGAGTGAAGAATTAACGAGGGAGAGGCTCGCCGTGCAGTCTGTCTCCGAGCTTTTCAGCCGACGGCCGTGAAGAGAGGATTTGAGTGGAGCTACCAGTTTTTTTGCGCTGAGCACTGCAGAAAGTGGCCGGCCGCCCGGGGAGAAGGTGTGACACGATCATTAGCGTGTGACGGATGGCAGCGGGAGGCAGGGAGCGCCAGTACCCGCTACATCATCATCCATCTGCTGCTCTCCCCGAAGCCTCCAGCCTCGGAGCCACTTACTCACCAGGACACCTTTCTTCTCCAGCCAAAAGCTGCCTGGCTTATACACACTGAGACACAGGCGGACCAGGGGGAAAATGTCCAGAAACTACTTTAGATGGCCACTGTCAGCTAAAGCGGGTTATATTAAGTCCTCAAGCCTGATGCAGCCATGTTTGTAATTAAGGCCAATGAAGAGAAAGAGAGAGGGAAAAAATCTGCCTTTGAATAGCAGGGCTATAATTACCATGCATCGTTTAACACAGAGATCCACATCATTGCTTGTGTTCTCTTTACACTTGTAGACATTTATCTTTACATTTTAGCACCTCCGAGGAATTCATTCGCATCCCTCCATCTCAAGAAAACCTACAAAAACTAAAAAAAAAAATTAAAATCCTCACTGCCTCTGGCCACAGGAGCTGCTGCTGTTGTTTGTGTTTTGTCTCTAAAGGCTGCAGCTGAATCTAAAACAAGATTTCATATGTTTTCTCCCTGAGCCCGGGAGCTCATTAGGAAATGGCTCAGTGACAGACTGAAAATGAGAGAGCAAGTCTCTCTGGTGTTAAAACAATAACTGAGAAATTTCGAGGCAAACTCGCCGCTTTGTTCATCCATAATGTGTGCAGCCTCTGCCCCCACAAGCTCCTAATTGGGCTGTTTTTGTTTCCCCTCTTGCATAATATAAAGGTGCCTCTTTTTTTTGTTTAGACATACAGTATATATTCATTCCATCTTGCTTGCAGGTTTTTACTTCATCTCCTTGCTGCTGCACCCTCCACTTTAAGATAGTGAGAGATGCATAGGAAACTAGGCTACACATGTGAGATTTAGGTTACAGCACCTGGGCGGCCACAGCAGTCTTATCACTTAAGTGTCTTGCGGGTACAGCTGCACTGGTCTGCAGCTGAAGTCGAAGGAAAGGCGAGGAAAACACCTACTGTGCATACATGCAGATACAAACACACATACATGCAGCTCATCAGGGAGGAAAGGGCTGGCGATAGAGGGTTAAAACAAACATACACACACATTTAAAAAAAAAAAAAAAAAAAAAAGTAGGCTGCAAGAAACAGGTGTCATCTTCATGCACAACTTCGAAGCATCCTGTTGACCCACATAGCGGGACGGGCCGGTGTTTGATAGGGCATGTGCGGTCTACTTTCGGGTTGCGGCTCGCTCTCTCTCTCTGGGTCCTGGAAGCTAGAAAGCCGGTGGGAGCGTGTGTCGCATTAAGCTGACACACCGGGGCTATTTTTACACCAGGGGCAGGGAGTGGACCTCCTGCTCCGGGACTTCACCGTGCTGTCAGCGTGAATCGGAAGGAAGGCGGATGTAAAGCAGGAGGAATAATGTGGATGTTATAGAGGAGGGGCAACTTAAACTGACATTTGTACACTAAAAAACACACACGAGGAAATAAGAAATATTAATAAATTCGCGAATTTTCCTTTTTTAGAAAACAAAGGACCTCTTTACTAAAGTAATAATACGCATATTGAGTTGACTCAAGAGGCTTTTATCGGCGGTTATCAATCCGCGGTGTCGCTAACGGCTGATAGCGGCTGATAGCAGCGCCCCGGGGCGCAGTTAGCTTGTCAGATTACCGGTGTTAGCCGCTGTCAAAAAGGAGAGCCAAATTACAAAACAATGTTCAACCCAAGTCGATGAGTCGGTGTGATTAAAAAAAAAGTAAGTGATACGAAGAGGAAACGGAGGTGACATAACAGCATCAAAAGAGAGAGGAGCGTCACTGTCTGCCGGCGGAGTGACCGTTAATCGAGCTAACCGCGGAGACAGCGTCAGTTAGCTTACCGTGAGCCGGGCTGATGTCTTCGCTCCCTCCGCGGTGCTTCTGCCGGAGCAGCTTACAGACCGACAGACAGCCGTACACCCTGCGTCTGCTGATTGTGAGCTCCGTTGCTCCTCCTCCGCCTTTTGCCTGTCTCTGTCGGAGCAGAGGAGCTGGGAGGGATGAAGGGAGAGAGAGAGAGAGAGAGAGAGGAGGAGGGCCGACAGTTCTGAACCCTGAGCCACGCGCCCACACACACGCGCAAGGAATGCACAAGAGCCGGCCCTCCAGCAGCCCACTCATCTCCATCTCGGTCCCTGCGTCTCCCTCGCTGCAGGAGCGGCTGTTTCTCTTTTCAACTCGGCGCAGCCTCCTTTACAACTACCGCAATAATCACTAACTACACTTGAATTCTCTTCTATCGGAGCTAAAAATATGCCTCATGTACCCTGTTACCTCATGTAGCCTACTTTTGTTGAGTATTAGCCAGCGTTTTGGGCCAAGCTGCTCCATTACAGCAAGGGGAAAAAAGAGACTGTGCTTTTCATATAATTTATTTATAGTTAAGATAACTTACTTCCATTAGCTACTACTGCAAAATGAAGCTCGTGTAGTCTTAATAATATTATGCTAATAGTACATTTCCAAATAATAGCCAGTACTGTGCAAAACTTTTGAGCCACCCCTGATTTCTTTTTATTTTGCCAGGGAAATTGGAAATAGGTGCAGGAACTTACTGAAATATGCAAACATACATGTAAATACATTATATAAACTAAACAGAGTTTGTACAGTTCTAACAAGCTTGAAATGCAATATTTGCTGTGACCATCTTTCTCCTCAATACACGCTGAACTCACTTAAGCAGCTTTCTTGTAATTCCTTTAAGTAGTTGTCAGGAATACTTCTCCAGGCTTCTTAAAGGACATTCAAAGACCTTCTTTGGATGTTTGCTGCCTTTTGTTCTGTTCTCTACCAAGATGATCCCACACTGCTTAAACAATGTTGAAGTCCAGGCACTGGGGTGGCCGATCCATTACTGATGTGATTTTCTATCATGAATAATGTGATTTGTGACAAAGTGCCTAAAGATTCAATTTAAATGTTGGCCTTTGCTATGCTTTCTGTCATGTGTAGACACAACACTGCTTCAGATTCATGGTTCAGCATTAGGTGGCTTAATAAACAAGGAAAAAAATTTCTGGAAATGGTCAGGTAGAAGCCCTGGACTCAGTATGAGTAAAAAATCAGCAAATATCCAGTGAAAAACTCTGAGAGACCTTCAGAAATCCTGCAGAACTATTGCTCCAGACCAGTTTTAAAAAATACAAGAAAGTCTGGCTTTTTGAAACCAAAATATAAAGAACATACAGTGCTGTAATTAAAATAAACTGCACTCTGCACAATGTTACGGTTATGGGTGCTCATATTAAACATGTACATACACAACAACTCTAAAAACTCCGTTTTAGACAGTTTTTTTTCTGCTCTTAAATCTGTAGGGGGAAAAAGTATTTTTTAAAGAAAGGGAAAATTCATAGATGATCATTTAGACCCTCTGTTTGCAACTGACAGCCAATCGGAAGAAAGTCGGCCTGGACAGACAGAAAATAGAGGTAAGACATCTTGGTTCATACAGAGGATTAACTGAGGCCCAGTATAAGATGAGTAAGGACTACTATGAATAATGCAAAGCTACCATACTGGAGTCTACTGATAAAAAACGTAGGGCTGGAAATGAGCATAATGGGTCC
This sequence comes from Oreochromis aureus, assembly GCF_013358895.1. Classification (NCBI taxonomy): domain Eukaryota; kingdom Metazoa; phylum Chordata; class Actinopteri; order Cichliformes; family Cichlidae; genus Oreochromis; species Oreochromis aureus. The sequence continues at coordinate 18,278,070 of NC_052962.1, forward strand.
AGTTTAAGAGAACATTTTAACTGCAGACTCTAAATACGTACTGGATATGCACTGAAAGGAAGTTCACACTGGCAAATTATTTCTTAATAAATGACCCAACATCTCCAAGCATGAGTACAGAACAGATTTGCATAGCAGATCTGGTAGCGTATCATCTGTCACTTAGAGACCGACGTTAATGTGAGGAACGGGGGGATCTGTTTTTAAATTTGAACTGTGTTACTTGTGCTCTTTATTAAAAAGAAAGTATGAATGTCACTTTCACTTCAGCTTCCAATCTGTTTAGATTTTTTTTTTAGCAGTTACATTTAAATATAATTTCATTAATTACAAGCATTAAAACAATTGTGGTATATTATTCAGACTGTATGTTTTAGCTCCTGCAATAACGAGCGTTTACAGTATGTAGGGCAATTTAAATATTCTACACGTACGGTATATGGCCTATGGATTGTGCAGTTAATTAAAAATCTGCCACGGTACAATGTTAGACCATTCAAAACAGCATTTAATTACAGAGACAAGAGCTGCGTGTGCACGGCCTATTGTGTGAGAATAATTAGACAGCCTGTTATATCACACGTTGGTTAGTTTACCTTGATGAATAGCAAATAAATCGCTGCCTCCTTTTTGTTTTCTGTTCAGGAGCCGAAGACTGGAGTATCCTTTACCCAACCATGTCTGTTGGGACTAACCATTAGTGCTACTCATGGCATTTACTCAAGTAAAAATGTCAAAAAGTGGTTTGTTACGAGAAAAAAAAAATTAATTCAGACTGATACTTGAATTATTATCAAGAGCATGTACTTAAATCTAAAGTGAGTGTCCGTACTTGGATGGATCACCTTTGGTGATTCAATCAGATGTTCGAATTCGTTCCAATGGGGGTGATTTTGGTTTATTCATGAACTATTGATAGTTTTAACCTTTTAACATGATAGCCAGCTGGATGAAATCATATGTTTTCATTCATACAAAATCTTCATTTCGTAAAACTAATGTTGTATAAAATACAATGGTTATTATTTGAGTTTTACAGAGGAGAGCTACACTAACTAGCCACTTATTTAGCTAAACCTGTTAGACTGTTTTTTAACACAAAAAACTAATCAGACAGTCACATCATAGAAACTCATAGTTTCGAACTGGTCATCTACTGGGATTTTCTCACACAACCATCTCTACGAAGGTCTGAAAAAGGGAAAATATGCAGTGAGCGGCAGTTCTCAGGGTGAACATGCCTTGTTGATGTCAGAGGTCGGAGCTGCTTCAAGCTGATAGGAAGGCAACAAGAACTCAAAATAACCCAAATAACCACTTGGTACAACCGAGGTATCCATCTGCAACATTCAGATGGTGGGGTCAGAATTGGCAGTAAACACCATGAAAGCATTGATCCATCCATTTAAATCAATAGTTCAAGCTGGTGGTGGTGGTACAATCGTGTGGAGGATATTTGCTTGGCACACCTTGGACCCCTTTTGCCATCTGCGTGTAATTTAAATGCCACAGCCTACCTGAGTATTATTGCAGACCATGTCCATCCTTTTATGAGTGTACCCATCGTCTGATGGCCGCTTGCAGCAGGTTAACAAACCATGCCACAAAGCTCAGATCATTTCAAACTGGTTTCTTGAACCAGTGAGTTCATTGTACTCAAATGGCCTCCAGAGTCACCAGATCTCAATCTAATAGAGATTTTGCAGAAACGTAACCGCATATCACGTGACATTAACTTGTCTGACTGTTACACTTTTAGACGAATAACAATCCTGACATGTCAAGTGAGTGAAAAACCTAATAAACATGATGTAGATGAGATAAACTATGGCAACTACAAGTAAACAAACATTTCACATTATTATTTATGCATTTAAAAGTTCACCTGTGTTTAGTGTGAGTGTTTTAAAACCACCTTTGCACTTTTCCCCAGGTATGTCTGTTTTGTCAACTGCAAATTACAATAAATTTGAATATAACATGTCCAAATGAGCTGAACCTGCCACTGAAAACCAATCCCTAGTTATATTTGTGTATTTATAATAAAATGGTTTGGCCATCACAGCAGATATGACCTTAGAGGCCTTAGCTGCAGGAGGCTTGTATACTTTATCAACATGTCAGTGTGCGCTAACCACAGAGGACCTTTCAGGCTGACTCATCTCCTTCTAAGGTTTCACCACAAGGTACGCAAGTTAAAACGTATCTATTTACGTGGATGACATCTAGCTCTATATCACACCCGGGTCTGTTTTAGTGATACTGAGGTCATCTTTGCAAACATAATGAACTGGGGGAATGACCCCGCCTGCTAGGTTCCCAGGACAAAAAAAAGAGTCCCTGAGTTCCCCTGTCGAACACTCTGTATTTTTCGTGCTGCGTGAACCGATTGATCGGTTGTAGAGCTCATGACTGAAAATTCATTAGGAAATTACAATCTGTAAACTCACAAAGGACTGAAATGAAAAGCTCTTCAAATTAGACTGAAGAGTTTTGGTCTTAAAGGTAGTTTCCCACCTTATAAGGGTGATAATACAACACTGACAGCCCTGTAAAACTAACTACGGTACACCACGTGATTCAGCTTATTTAATCACCTTTAGCAGCGACAACTTGAAGTAATCATTTTCTGCATGGCTTGACGCATGCTCAATCATCCAGGAAGGGTTGATTCTGTTTATCTGGATGGAGGGTTTTAAGTGCGAGACACGTTTCGTCACTCACCCAAGTGACTTCTTCAGTCTCAGCTGACTGCAGGTTTCCCCAACCTTTTAAACAGTACATTGCGCAATCACTGAAACTAGCACCACTGAATGAACAATGGGCTGTGAAGTCAGTTCCTTGATCAATAATACGCAAATTCTCATGACCATTGATCAACAACTACTGATCAAAGCCCTTTTCATGAATCATGTTATTAGTAGCTTCAGTTCATTGAGGTTTGTGTGCATTGATTTATCCACAGCTGTCTTAAAATCCTGCCACATCATTTCATTTGAGCCACTGCAACCTCTTGATTCTTATCTTTTTCGGTCATTCTGTTGCAGACAAGTAGCTGTGCAGCTTGTCTGCAAAGATCATTGTTCTGTTGCGTTACTCACTTGGGGTCAAGCATCAGCTGTCAAACAGATGGCCTTACATTTGACTCTATAACACTTTGGTATACAGAGTTCATGGTTGATTCAATGACTGCATGCTGCCCAAGTGCAGTGGCTGCAAATCAAGCCCAAACCATCACCCCTCCACCACCGTGCTAACCTTAGATATGAAGTGTTTCTCCATTATGGCCAGACTTCGCCACTTATCCATCTTATCCATCCAAACGACATCGTTCCAGAGGTCTTGCGGTTTGTTCAGATGCAACTTTGCAAACCTAAGCTGTGCTCATACGTTCTCTTTAGAGAGCATATAATTTCTCCTGGCAACCCTCCAAGCCACACTATACTGGCATGACCTTTAACATTTAACATGCTAACTGAGGCCTGTAGGGCACGAGATGTAGCTCTTGGGAATTTTTTTTTTCAGAGTCTGAGCTTGGGGGAATTTACGGGGATGTCCACTCCTGGGAAGAGTGTGGTATTGTGGTAACACACACCTGAATGCTCCAGACCACTGCCACAACATTAGCTAGAGGTGCTCGCTCTCTCTGATGATCAGTTAATCAAGTGGATTTAATTAGCAGCACCTGGCTGATAGTTCCCCTGCCTTCTTACGGAAGTATTTAATGTCTCGCAGCAAAAATTCCTTCAAAATCTTTCTTTTCACATGAGTGTAGATGTGCTTTTGTTTGGGACCGGATTCAAAAAGATAACCATCTGCACTAACACCCTGTTATAATGTGGTTGACCGCCTCTACTTGCTACTATAAATGTCTTGACCCTTGTGGTCTTGCTGATGCATTCTTGATACATTCCTCATCATTAGAAATTATTCTGTGGTCCTGGTGTTAACATACACAGCTCTACACTTCTCAATGGTCTCCCAGCAGTGAATATGAACTGAACTGGTGCATATGGTCGATATCCCTTATGAACCTTTTTTTTCCTCCTTTGCCCTGCTGGAAGAGAAATGTGGACTTCCTACACACTGGAATAACATGTTCATCTTCCTGCAGATGCAGATCTATATGCACATCCGTGCAGCTAATTTTAGGAAGAGATTTCACTTCCGGGGTTTTTTTTGTTGTTGTTGTTTTTTATGCATCTTATCTCACAGGTCCTGTTGAGAAAGCAATCAGGACCAAATGGAAGAATCAACTGGAAACACAGATCCATGCGAAGATGGGATTATGGAGTCCTGAGTCTGCTCATTCGCTTTTCATTAATTCTAGTCTCTTTCAGTTCAAAGTCATTCACAGACTCCATTATTCAAAGAGAAAATTACACAAGTAGATCCCTCAGTCCGATATGTGATAAATGTAGCTCGGAGGATAAAAAAAAATACTTCACAGCTTTGTCCTGAAATAGAAAATTACTGGTCTGAACTTTTTAAACGCATTATCTGAAGCCATCGCTGCTGAGCCGATCTCTATTTTAGTATTTGGGAGAGTCTCTGAACTGAATTAAACAGCAAGTTCCCTCTTAACACATAATCACAGGTAAGGAGAGTATTCAGAACAAAGAGGAGGTTCCCACAAATGATGGCGCTGTTAATTAATAAGAATTAACTTTGATACTATTAATCCATCATTGGTGGGAAGAGAATTTAAGTTTTTTTTTTTTGTTGTTGTTGTTAATCAGAAAAATGTGCCACTTCAAAAATATAAATAACCCCACCCACCTCTAATTAACAAAAAGTAGTGTATTTACTTTGTTTGACATCTAGATTAAGTATGGCCTCTGTGATGCTTTGCTTACAGTACAGACGATAGTACTTACTGAAGGACTGTGGGGGCAAAAGAGAAGTTTAGATTCACAGTTACAACCACAAGCTACAGAAATGACTGTGCAAGAGCCTCAGGATGTGCGTCATATGAAAGCTCGCAGGCATTTAAACACTCTTACACATCTATACAGGTTTGTCATATTTGCATGTCACTTTGATGACACAGAGAGGATGACTTTACATTAGAATTTGGGGTCAATTTTTTTGTCCACTTCAACATTTCAACCACAGACAGCTGGTGTGTGTATCATCTAAAATTTGCTTTGTAAACGAGCCTGGCAGACGCGCACACGCACAGAAACACACACACATATAGAGCCACGCACCTGCTGCTTACTGGTATGTCTGGCAGTGCGGCTGGCATGTGCGCACACAGGACAGAGACTTAGCGGCACTTGTTTCCCGTCGTGCACGCATGGAAATACCTCAGTTGTGTTTTGTTATATAAACTCATTAGAAGTGCACAGCTGACTGTGCGTGTCAGGCAGTGAGATCAGTTCCTGTGTTTTCACTGAGGTTAAAACGTGTCTTCATAAGGGCCTTACTGGAAACGGGGTAAGAGTGTGGGTGGCCCTGACCAGAGGGAAGCCGTGGAAGGCAGACACGTGAAGCAAGTTACTCATAATAACAATTCATCACATAAAAAAATAAAATAAATAAAATAAGATTTAAAAAACACATGCACCTTTACAGTGTCTTGTTAATTAACAGCGATTCCATCATTAAAGGGAAAATTCCCTCCAAAATTTAGTTTACTTGAATACTTCGGTGTAAGTTGCCCAGATAAAAGATAAAGAGATGTCTCTTAACATAATGGAAACACACATCACTTGCCTTTACTCAAAGACATCTTTGAAGAGAGACACTGCTGTGGTTACTAAAAAAAAAAAAAGCACAAAAAAAGTGTGCTGCGTGCAGTTTAATGTAGAAAACTATTTTCTTTCTGCTGAACTACAGCTGCCAGCCAAGGAAGCGTGCAGCTAACTAACGTTAGAGCTCAGCCGAGCAGGACGCCATTAATGTGTACACCCTGATATGCTGTCACAAGCATGAGCCTCTCTAAGATGCTTTCCTCTGCAGAGTGAAACGGTTGGATGATGTTATTCAGCCAGCAGATGTACCGCAATGACTGGAAATAAACAGAAGAAATTAGCTAGAATGTTTCAGTAGTCACATGCAGTGCATGCAGGCCCCTTAAAATCTGCTAAGTAAGAAATTACATATTACACAAAGTCTTTTTATGTCATGGACCACATAAACCCCTAGTTTGATCTGAAGTGGGGTGGATGAGTAAAAGTATTACCTCATACCCCACAAAACCACCTGCAAATTTGTCTTTCTTTTAGCGTAGAGGAGTTTAACTCCACTTCTTCTTTTTTTTTTTTTAATTTTTAACTTTTATTGTAACAGGACAGTGGAGAAAAGACAGAAAATCTGGGAGAAAGAGCAGGTGGAAGGCACCGTAAATGGCCTTCGCGCAAAGCCTAGGGTGTATGGGTGCCCTGCTCAACCCAGAGAGTCAAACTGGAGCCCAGCTACACATTTAATAAATGTCTATTTATAAAACTGATGACAAGTCTCAGTTGGTCCAGTTGATAAAGAAACACTCCTGCAGTACATCAAAGAAATCCATCAACACAACTTGTTGGGCTTACACGTCAGGAAACAAGTAAATAAAATTACAGAAAAGGTACTGACGGGTCATTTTCCGAACTTTGTCCAGTCATTAAAAAACGGTACATTCCTGTTAATTCACTAAAAGTGTCCCATTTTTTGTTTTTTACTCAGTACACGCCGTGAAAACAGATCATTGTATTGTGAATACAGCAAAAACAGGACATGTTTTGCCTTTTGGGGTCAGATTTATTCAGATTCAGATAACTTTCATTGATGCACTGCGAACTGGGTTTTGGCATAAAAAAGATACAAAGAGAGCACAGTGACAAGATTGCATGTAAGAAGTGGGAGTTCCCTTCTCCAGCTGCAAACTATAAGGAGGAGAATATTTAAATCAAACGCACACACCAATTAACAAAGATTTGTGGCAACTTACTGCTAACTGCAGGTAAAGGTATGCCTTATTTTTGAGCTTGCTATTGAAATGAACCCACAGCACCCGTTTTTAGAAAACAGCGCAATCATCATCAAGGAAAGGTTGTGAGCACAACAACCAGTTTTTAAAAAAGTGGTTTGCCTTACACTTTAGTGTTTCATGTTGGTTTTCATGATTCTTTTGTCAGCATGATGGTTGTAAAACAATTAAAGTTCAGACATTTTTTGCTCTCCTTTCAATTTTTCATATTTTCCAAAGCCTTCTATCTGCTCTAAGGGACCAGATTTAAATTTTTGGCGGGATGGCTCTGGTCCCCAGTCCATATGTTTGCCAGCCCTGCCACAGAACAGAAACTATATATATATATAAATAGAAAACCATCCTACATGTTGCAGGGTTGGTGTTTGAACTTTTCTTCCTAAATCTCAGCTTTTTGCCTATTGCACAATATACGTGTTAAGCAGTGAATTGTTGCTTTTACACTTCTGTTTTCGTACTGATTTCATGATTAATTTAAACAGTGTTAATTAGTGATTCTCAGACGTGCTGCTAGGTAGATATCTGCAGGTTTAGACACAGCCAGTTTCCCGTCTTAAAGCCTCACTGAGCTCTAACTTTCTAAGCGTTCACATTTATTGCCCAAAAAGTCGAGCTCTTCTTGTTACCTAGTAAGCAGAGTTTTATAAAGCTTTGGCTACTATAAATAGGAGGCCATGGCTTCTTCTTCTTTTTTTTAACCATTGCCTCACATGATAAGAGCAACCAGTGCTTATGAATGTACCCATGTAGATAAAGTCATATCCTTTGATTGTCAGTGTGTGTAAATGTCTGTGTGTGCATGTGTGTACAAGAGATCGAGTGACACCTCAACAAGTGAAGCTCATAAATATTAATAGGGGCCTCATGAATATTCAGCTGGCGGCCTATGAATATTTAAACTATGATGGAGCATGTGGCCGTGCGACTAGACATCCACAGACAAGAAACAGAAAAATAGACCTCCTCTCCTTTTGCTTCCCAACCTCAGTGAGATGCAGCTTTTCTTTAAGGCCTCATTCATTCTAATTAAGACAACATAATTTTCATGATTTCGTTTTCATGTGAACTATGGCTCAGGGTAAGAGTAATGATCATCAGGATGCTTTGCAGCACACCACAAGCGTCTGTTTCCAAATGAGGCAAACCTGCTGAGTGGAGGCTTACCGATTCAAACCCTGCAAACTGTCCACATTATAAAGATGAGATAAAAATAAAGATACATTCTGCAGATTAATAATGATAATGTGCATTACAGCAAAATAAAATTAAGACGACCTCTGCAGACTTTGTGTCATCCTGTTCTATATTTACTACATTTAGATTGAATTAATGTCTTCTTACCGTGTACATATTCTATGCTTTCTGTTTTTACAGTATTTGAATAATCAGCACAAGAATTGCAGTAAAAGTATTTTCCATGTTTGCAGAAAATTCTATCATGTTTTTGTAGCTTTTACACATGGAGTAAAACACATAGACTGTATGCAAAAGATGGACATAGCCACCATGATGTCACACATTAGTTTAGAAAGCCCCTCAGTCCTGCCATCACGCTGGTGGATCTGGCTGAGAAACTGAGAAACAATGCATACTTATAATGTGATGCATCAGTCACTGCGTAGATGAGCCTAAAGCAAATCCTGCTTTGTTGTCCCACTGGACACTAACAAAATAAACATTATTATGTATGCAGTAAGACTTGAAACTGATGACTGGAGCACAAAAACTCCAAAGTGTTTGCTGAGAGCAAGAGCCAAGAGGGTCATTTGACCATAGTCTTTAACACAAACAGATCTCTTTGAAAGCAGAGAGCTCGTCCCTTGCTGGTCATGAGAATGAATGCAGTTCTGCACGGGCTTCACTTTTCATTCGTACACTCTGTGAGCGATCACAAAGGTATGGTTTTTGCAAAGAGGACAGCTATCCAGTTGTTAAATCTGACATCATTAGCGTTTCTAATGCTAATCGTTCCTTCACTTCTCAAAAGTAACAAAAAATGAGGCAACGCTGAAAGTTAAAAATGGTCCACATTCTTTAAACTCCAGTAAAATGATCAGTCTGGCTATTTCAAAAAGGTTAAAACATCCAGGCATCTGTGAAAATGAGCATTTACAAGGTTTAGCTGAGTTCGATGTTAGCAGGAAGTTAGCTAGCTAGTTTCCATCTAAAGATGATAACCCATGTGCTGATTGCAGTATGTTTAAAAAACTAAAACGGACAGCTCTGCTGTAACTTTGGATGTAAACAACTAAACAGTAATGTTTGGAGGGTTAGTTGACCTATAAAGATGTGCTAACTGCTTTCTAGCTAGAGAGCTATTGTTAAGCTAATGTAAATGCCTTAGAAAGGGAAAATGTTGGACGAGGTTTAAATTGTTCAAGTACAAGTTTCTAGTTGAGGGTCACTGACGGGCAGACACAGACGCTATGCGATGTTCCACCAAAAACGCCAGGTTTGCCATTAGTTTGTTGCTTGCTATGATCTTAGACGTAATGTCAACACTGAATTCTCAGTCATCCCGAGAGTGTTTCTCTTCTGACGTGTCCACATATTTTGTGTCTGGGACACTGCGAGCCCTAGGGTTCTACTTATACCATAAAAAACAAACAAAAAACTTTGCTTAAAGACGTGCTGCACAAAAACAGCGCTAATAACAAGAAGGGGAGGCCGAGAATGGGCACTGATCATCTTTGAGGTGTTGAGGTCAACACACCTGGAAACAGGGATGCTACATTATCACCTAATAAGCAGATAAGGACTCTCAGAATGTGTGTGCATGATGTTGGAGAATAGGCAGAGTGTGGGTAGCAGCTTTCTTGAGAGCAGCAGTGACTTAACCTGTAAGTGTCCTGTTCCTGACTCTTGGTGGCGCTGTCACTTGGTGTTCGCTCGCTCTGTGGTATAGTATCACTTCCTGTTCCTGCTCAAACACAGTGGTGTTTCTGAGTAGCTTTTCTGCTTAGCAATTTAATTTAAATCTTTTGATACATCCCTTTTTCATAGTATAATCTTAACGTGCTTCATCTGAATCACCCTTTCTGTGTACTCACTACCTAATTTATAGCCAAAGTATTCACTCACTGTCTCTTTACTGTTTCGCTAGCTTAGCTTAGCTCGTAGCCGACTCGTTAGCACCATGGCTACTTCACCTGTCCCTCCTGCACTTTCCTGCTCATTGTGTCAGATGTTTAGTTACTCCTCGGCCTCCTTTAGCAGTAATGATACCTGTAATAAATGTAGCATATTTGCAGCTCTGGAGGCCAGGATTACTGAATTGGAGACTCGGCCGCACCCTTCATTCACCCGTAGCTAGCCAGGCCCCTGTAGCTGGTGCAGCCGAAGATAGCGTGAGGCCCGCTAGCTGTTCCCCGGCAGACCCCAAGCAGCTGGGGAAAGAGGGCGGCTGGGTGACGGTGAGGAGGAAGCATAGTCTTAAACTGAAGCCCCAGGTACACCACCAACCTGTTCATGTGTCTAACTGTTTTTCCCCACTCGGCGACACACCGCCGGGGTCAAACTCTGGTAATTGGTGATTCTGTTCTCAGACATGTGAAGCTAGAGACACCGGCAACCATAGTCAATTGTCTTCCAGGGGCCAGAGCAGTGTTGCCAACTCCTCGGTAAGGAAAATCGCTATTGGCTGTCCTAAAAGTCGCTAGAAGTCGCTAAATGACGTCATCACCTAATTTGCATAATTGGTCATGCTAATATAATTGTAACCTATGTTGTTGGAGAGAGAAATAACATCGTGGAAGAGACATAAAGTGAGTAAAAAACGTCCTAAATGCATTTAGAGTTTATTTAGAACTACAAATTAAATTTCTTTTAGCAATTATTGGTTTTTTAATGTCACAATTCCAACCCTGCTCCTTTACCCGGGCTTGGACCGGCAAAAGTGATCTGAAATAGGCACTCTGGTGGAGTTACTTTGTGTGTGTGTGTTTATAAGTAGTTTTAAACCTTGTGATCCACAAAACAGCATAAGAGTAAAAGAGTAAAAGAAGAACTGACTGTGTTACAGCACCCGCTGCTTGTTGAGAGTAAAAGCGATACGCGCTTTCACGTCTTTTTAGCGACTTTTTAAGAAAAAAAGTCGCTAGGGGGTCTGAAAACTCGCTAAATATAGCGACAAAGTCGCTAAGTTGGCAACACTGGGCCAGAGCAGGCGACATTGAAGGAAATTTAAAACTGCTGGCTAAGGGTAAACGTAAATACAGTAAGATCATAATTCACGTCGGCAGTAATGACACCCGGTTACGCCAATCGGAGGTCACTAAAATCAATATTGAATCGGTGTGTAACTTTGCAAAAACAATGTCGGACTCTGTAGTTTTCTCTGGTCCCTCCCAATCAGACCAGGAGTGACATGTTTAGCCGCATGTTCTCCTTAAATTGCTGGCTGTCTGAGTGGTGTCCCAGAAACGATGTGGGCTTCATAGATAATTGGCAAACCTTCTGGAGGAAACCTGGTCTTGTTAGGAGAGACGGCATCCATCCCACTTTGGATGGAGCAGCTCTCATTTCTAGAAATATGGACAAATTCATTAAACCCCCAAAATATGACTATCCAGAGTTGGGACCAGGAAGCAGAGTTGCAGTCTTACACGCCTCTCTGCAGCTTCTCTCCTCCTGCTACCCCCAAAACCCATCTCCATTGAGACTGTGTCAGCTCCCAAAAAGACAAAAAACACACTAAAACCAGCAATAAACAACTTAAACATAAAAATCACAAAAAGAAGAACAATACAGTATCCACATCTGAACCAAAGAGTAAAACAGTGAAATGTGGATTATTAAATATTAGGTCTCTCTCCTCCAAGTCTCTGTTAGTACATGACTTAATAATTGATCAACAAATCGATTTACTCTGCCTTACAGAAACCTGGTTGCAGCAGGATGAGTATGTTAGTTTAAATGAATCAACACCCCGAGTCATTCTAACTACCAGAAATCCCGAAGCACAGGCCGAGGGGCGGTGTGGCAGCAATTTTTCACACCAGCCTATTAATTAACGAAAGACCAAGACAGACTTTTAATTCATTTGAAAGCCTGATGCTTAGCCTCGTCCACCCCAGCTGTAAAACTCAGAAACCAGTCTTACTTGTTATCATCTATCGTCCACCTGGGCCTTACACAGAGTTTCTCTCTGATTTCTCAGACTTTTATCTGATTTAGTGCTCAGCTCAGATAAAATAATTATTGTGGGTGATTTTAACATCCATGTAGATGCTAAAAATGACAGCCTCAACATCGCATTTAATCTGTTACTAGACTCAATTGGCTTCTCTCAAAATGTAAAAGAACCCACCCACCACTTTAATCACACTCTAGATCTTGTTTTAACATATGGCATAGAAACTGAATATTTAACAGTGTTTCCTGAAAACCCTCTGCTGTCTGATCATTTCCTGATAACATTTACATTTACAATAATTGATTACACAGCAGCAGAGAGTAGACTTTATCAAAGTAGATGTCTTTCTGAAAGTGCTGTAACTAAGTTTAAGAATATAATCCACCCACTGTTATCATCTTCAATGCCCTGTACCAACATAGAGCAGAGCAGCTATCTGAACGCTACTCCAACAGAGGTCGATTATCTTGTTAATAATTTTACCTCCTCACTACGCATGCGACTCTGGATACTGTAGCTCCTGTGAAAACTAAGGCCTCAAATCCAAAGTCCCTGACTCCGTGGTATAATTCTCAAACACGTAGCCTAAAGCAGATAACTCGTAAGCTGGAGAGGAAATGGCGTCTCACAAATTTAGAGGATCATCATTTAGCCTGGAGAAATAGTTTGCTGCTTTATAAGAAAGCCCTCCATAAAGCCAGAACATCTTACTATTCGTCACTGATTGAAGAAAATAAGAACAACCCCAGGTTTCTCTTCAGCACTGTAGCCAGGCTGACAAAAGTCAGAGCTCTACTGAGCCAACCATCCCTTTAACGTTAACTAGTAATGACTTCATGAACTTCTTCACAAATAAAATTTTTATCATTAGAGAAAAAATTACCAATAATCATCCCACAGATGTAATATTATCTACAGCTACTCTTAGTACCATCAATGTTAAGTTAGACTCTTTTTCTCCAATTGATCTTTCTGAGTTAACTTCAATAATTAATTCCTCCAAACCATCAACGTGTCTTTTAGACCCCATTCCTACAAAACTGCTCAAAGAAGTCCTGCCATTAATTAATTCTTCGATCTTAAATATGATCAACCTATCTCTAATAATCGGCTATGTACCACAGGCCTTCAAGCTGGCTGTAGTTAAACCTTTACTTAAAAAGCCATCTCTAGACCCAGCTGTCTTAGCTAATTATAGGCCAATCTCCAACCTTCCTTTCATATCAAAAATCCTTGAAAGAGTAGTTGTCAAACAGCTAACAGATCATCTGCAGAGGAATGGCTTATTTGAAGAGTTTCAGTCAGGTTTCAGAGCTCAGCACAGCACAGAAACAGCTTTAGTGAAGGTTACAAATGATCTTCTTATGGCCTCTGACAGTGGACTCATCTCTGTGCTTGTCCTGCTAGACCTCAGTGCTGCGTTCGATACTGTTGACCATAATATCCTATTAGAGCGATTAGAACATGCTGTAGGTATTACAGGTACTGCACTGCAGTGGTTTGTATCATATCTATCTAATAGACTCCAGTTTGTACATGTAAATGGAGAGTCCTCTTCAGACACTAAGGTCAATTATGGTGTTCCACAGGGTTCAGTGCTAGGACCAATTCTATTTACATTATACATGCTTCCCTAGGCAACATCATTAGAAGACATAGCATAAATTTTCACTGCTATGCAGATGACACGCAGCTCTATCTATCCATGAAGCCAGGTAACACACACCAATTAGTTAAACTGCAGGAATGTCTTAAAGACATAAAGACCTGGATGGCCGCTAACTTTCTGCTTCTTAATTCAGATAAAACTGAGGTTATTGTACTCGGCCCTGAAAATCTTAGAAATATGGTATCTAAGCAGATTCTTACTCTGGATGGCATTACCTTGGCCTCCAGTAATGCTGTGAGGAACCTTGAGTCATTTTTGACCAGGACATGTCCTTCAATGCACATATTAAACAAATATGTAAGACTGCTTTCTTCCATTTGCGCAACATCTCTAAAATTAGAAATATCCTGTCTCAGAGTGATGCTGAAAAACTAGTTCATGCATTTATTACTTCCAGGCTGGACTACTGTAATTCACTATTATCAGGAAGTCCTAAAACTCGCTGCTGAGAAGCCTTCAGCTAATCCAAAATGCTGCAGCAAGAGTACTGACAGGGACTAGAAAGAGAGAGCATATTTCTCCTGTTTTGGCTTCCTTCATTGGCTTCCTGTTAAATCCAGAATTGATTTCAAAATCCTGCTCCTCACATACAAGGTCTTAAATAATCAGGCCCCATCTTATCTTAATGACCTTGTAGTACCATATCACCCTATTAGAGCACTTCGCTCTTGCACTGCAGGCCTACTTGTTGTTCCTAGAGTATTTAAAAGTAGAATGGGAGGCAGAGCCTTCAGTTTTCAGGCCCCTCTTCTGTGGAACCAACTTCCAGTTTGGATTCGGAGACGGACACTATCTCTACTTTCAAGATTAGGCTTAAAACTTTCCTTTTGCTAAAGCATATAGTTAGGGCTGGACCAGGTGACCCTGAATCCTCCCTTAGTTATGCTGCAATAGACGTGAGGCTGCCGGGGATTCCCATGATGCATTGAGTTTTTCCTTTCCAGTCACCTTTCTCACTCACTATGTGCTAATAGACCTCTGCATCGAATCATATCTGTTATTAATCTCTGTCTCTCTTCCACAGCATGTCTTTCATCCTGTTTTCCTTCTTTCACCCCAACCGGTCGCAGCAGATGGCCCCGCCCCTCCCTGAGCCTGGTTCTGCCGGAGGTTTCTTCCTGTTAAAAGGGAGTTTTTCCTTCCCACTGTCGCCAAAGTGCTTGCTCATAGGGGGTCATATGATTGTTGGGTTTTTCTCTGTATTTATTATTGTGCTATCTACTGTACAATATAAAGCGCCTTGAGGCGACTTTTGTTGTGATTTGGCGCTATATAAATAAAATTGAATTGAATTGAATTGAATAGTAATAGAAGACATTTGTCACAAGAAAATCAATTCAAGGTTCAGATCATCAGATTGAGAATCTAAGACTTTTTTTTAAACACCTAATTGAAGGT
Organism: Oreochromis aureus; assembly: GCF_013358895.1. NCBI lineage: Eukaryota > Metazoa > Chordata > Actinopteri > Cichliformes > Cichlidae > Oreochromis > Oreochromis aureus. The sequence continues at coordinate 18,293,247 of NC_052962.1, forward strand.
CGGATTTAGAGTTAAAGTTAAATATAGGTTCAGTTTGTGGTTCTGAGGGTTTGAGATGTAATCTTGGTGGTTAAACCTTGATTAAGAGGTTTTTTAGGAGGTTTCAGAGAACGTCAACACATAACAAGCCTCAGTATATGGGGTCTGTGTCAGAAAACTGTGTCAGAAAACAACCTCTGGCCAAAAAAAATCTGACGCCTCCTCGTCCAAACCAACTCAAACTTCAGCAGTGTACTCACTCAGGTACTCGGTAACACACCTGTCAAGTTTAAAGTGGACGGGATGAATGGCTGCTGAGTTGGACAGACAGATCTCTTGAATTATGGATAAGACATGACATGAAACCTGGAAGTTTTTGTGTTGCAGAGAAAGTGGCCCAACATAGCCGTGCATATTTAAACTTTCTAACTAAAACAACCTATGCATGCCTACATAAATCATTCTCTCATCTGAAATGGTAAAAAATTAAAAAAAAAAAGGTGACAAGAGGTCCTCTGAAAAGGTTGCATTTTTTAAAATAGCAAGACTCACTATTCTGCATCACAACAGGGTTCACATTAGTAACACAGATACGACTATTCTCATTGGTAGGACGCCTGACGTGCATCATAAGCGGAGACTGCAAATATATCCGAGCATATGGATTACAGGTTTGGAGGTTTCAGGGGTGCGATTCGCCGATTTCACAATGATCGAGTATTCTAATTAGAGATATCACATGCTGCTTTTTATCGCCCCCACACAACAGAGAAGAAGAACATTAACCTTATTTAAAGGGGGCTCCTGTGTTCGCTCTGTTATGTAATATCCTCTGGTCTAAACTGTACCTATTTCTGAGGGTATTTGAGGTAAAAAAGCAAACCCAAAAAACACCAAAAAGTGCTGAAAACAATGCTGTAACACCTTTGGGTAAGTGGGTGATGAATTTAGATGCGGTGCGTCAGCAGTCAGAATTATAAAACTGTGAGCACGGCGAGGAACAATGAGGGTTCAAACGTGGGTTGGGCAGAGAGGGAGCGGAGAAGGAGCTCAGGAGAAGAATCCACCCGGCTGGGTTTTTTTTATTTTTTTATTTTCTGATCAATGAGTGTGACTCACTGTGGATCACCGCTTACACAGAAATCATCCAGGATGGGCTGAGCTCGGTGAACGAGGCTCAAACTTGCGTAAATGTGGCCACCTACACACCTTTACACATGCACACACACACACATGCGCAAATGCGTATGTATTGTATCATAAGACGATGTGTGAGGGTGAAGGAGGCGCACCTGTTAAGTGATAGACCTCAGCAGCACAATGGCTGTGTGGGTTTGCGGTCTATAACGGATGTTTGACAGGCTGATGAGCTCTGGCACTCTCACACACACTCACACTGCTGCTTCCTCCACACATTCACCCCCCTCCCCTCCTCTTCTGCCTGTCTTCTCATCTCTTCAGGCGGTGGGTGTAAACTCCCTCCTTTTTTCTTCCTAAATGCCGTCTTTCCATCTCCACTCTCTTTCCCTCCTCTGCTCCTCCGGTCCTTCCATACGCGTTGTTGTGTTTTCTTCTTCTTCTTCTTCTTTCTTTCTTTTTTCTTCTCCTTCCGCCGAGTGCGAGTTTGACAGGCCTTCAGAGAGAGAAACACAGAGGGGAGAGGAATCAAACAATCCCCTCAATTAGACGGCCCACACAAACGTGCGTCTGAACTCTGTACCATCTTCATCAGCTGTCGCAGTTTTCATCTTTCAGTCGCAGACACCTTTGTTCCCGAGTTGAAAACACACTGTTCGCAACAAAAGGCAGAGGAAAAACCATTTAGCTTTGAAGAACAGGAAGCCGCGACGAGCTTTTAAGGTTTATTTGCATCTTAGAGGAGGGAGTCTCTTTCTCTCTCTCTCTCTCTGCTTCTCCTGCCTTAATTGACCCATCAGTTTGCTTGAAATTTGCTAAATTTACTCAAGCAGTGCGATGGCATTCACCATGCAGATGGATCTCTGCTGATTTTTGCCACAAGATTTAATATAATCTGGCACATTTTGAAAAGGTTTGAAAGCAATTAAGCATGAGACAGCAGATATGTGGAGGGGGTGGGGTGGGGTGGGATGCTCTTACAGTCCGGGGTTGTGCAATAATTATGATTACAAACAAGGGGGGAAAAACACAGTTGGATATCTGATGTGGACGGATAATGAGCGGGTGGATTTTACACAGGAGCAGGGACGCAGAGGAACCACATCCGCTTTGGTCTCATGCCCCTAAGCAGACTTTCAGCTGCTAACTGAGGCTTGATGACAAAACACAATGGATACACACTTAAATGTGAGGCTCATATCACACACATGCACACATGCATGCAGACAGGATGAGACCGCAGGCTGCAAAAGAAGCGAAAGAGAAAGCAAAACACAGGAAGTGAGATGCATGAAGTCCATGCAGAGAACCTCCGGACGTTCAGGGATGAGTCAATACTGTAGTAACACTGCGGCGCACTGCAGCATACCTGGAGGGGCTCAGACCTGTTGATGCAATCTGTGCTAGGACGTCTCCACTTTTCACTTTGCTGCCATCAGTCTCCTCGACACTCGGCTGTCAACCTCTCTCCCACTCCCAACTTTTCCTCCCACGACTCCCACCTCCTCCCCTCCCCTCCTCCATCGCTCATGTGTTGCTGAGAAGAGAAGAAGAAGAGAAAAAGTCCCTCACACCGTCTCATTATGCTATTTTAGTCACGCTTTCTTTTGCACTTTGTATCTGGATTGTCTTTTACTTTTATTTCAATCCAAAGTTCACTGGATGTGAATGCAGATTTTACTTATTTGGCTTTTTTTAAAGCTTCCTGAGGATAGAAACAAGCAAACAGGCTGACCTTTGGGAGATTTTCCTCAGATGCTACTGACAAACTTGCTTTCTGGCTCCATTTTTTTACGCATCTGTCTTCTTCCCTTCCACCTCCTCCTCCTCCCTTTCTTTGCCTCCCACCATGAGGCACCCAATCTATTCTCTCCCCTTTATGAACCATCTTCCTTCCTTCTAATTCTCTGAATTACTCCCTTTATCCATCTCTCTGTCTTCCACTTAACTCTCCTGCCTGCATTGCTGACCCGGGAGCCTCAGAGTCTGTTCTTTCAACCATGGCCATCATGACCATAAGCTGAGTCGCAAGGCTATTTATATTTGTTCCTAATGAGGTGAGATTTCTCTCCGCCATAGCAACGGTCTCTATGGATACCCTGCACTTGGATACCAGATCCCATCCTGTTTTAAATGTCTTATTATGGGCTGCACCCGCACCCCCCCTTCCTCTTGTGTGTCATAGCCTAATTAATTCTGAATTATTCGCCTTCGTGTCAACGCTGCAGAAAAATCGCCTCAAATTTGCCACCGAGCTGACGGCACGAGTTTACATCAGTTCAGCCGGTCAGTTCAATGCAATGGATCCGTACTAAAGCACAACCTGATGCACAGCTCACTTCTTCCACATCATCAACTTCTGCAGAGGAGAAGAGAGACCTCTACAGGTGCTCTCATTATTTGAAACACACACACACACACACATATTTTTCAGGAGTACCTGTCTGATGTGTGCACGAGTGTGAGACGCTGATGGGTGCGCCACTGATCAGGTCTGAGCCTGTGAGCCGGTGAGGAAGCGGTTGCAGTGCAAGACCCAGGCAGCTGAGCTCAGATCATTAGAGGAGCTCTCTGTGGCTGGGTGGGGGGGTCACACAGGTGCTGAGTGAGAGCCGCCGTCTCATTTCCTGCCACAAAGTGAGACAGCCAATCAATAGGGCGACAGAGCAACTTCTGGAGAAAGCCACAGCGGTGAGAACACACATGCACACGCACGCACGCACACACACACACACACACACACACACACACACACACACATACAAGCACAGACAGGGCACAGTGTCTTTGTATTTACAGTAGCACTTGGAAATGTTCCCTGCCTTCTCCTGATGACAGACGCTCTGAGACAGCAGCATGCACATGTACTCACACAGGTACACACACACACACACACACACACATGCACGCACTGACAGGTGCTGCATTGTTATGGCATGTCCAACTCTGGCAGCTTGTTTTCCTCAGACCTCTCACCCTGTGTGATGACTCAGAGACGGGGAGATGAAAGGAGAGGCAGGGACAGGGGGCTGGGGGAGGGAGGGTGAAGACAGGGTGGGGGATGGAGGTGGTTGGATGTGGGGGTTAAGTAAATCATATCATTAATGCTATGTTAAGAGATTGGTTTGACCTCTGCTTGGCTGTCTGCATATGCAAATGTGTGTGTATGCGTCTGGCCTTTGTCCCACAGAAGCAGGTGGCAGCAATGACGTCCGTCTTCTTCCCAGCAGCGCGCTCACACACACATACACACACACACACACACACCTACTTTCTCTGTGCGCTCTCCGTTGGCAGTCCCACTAGATTCTATCATGCTTGAAATTCACTCATCATATCGGGTGGCCTCACTGTGCCGCTCGCTGACACAAATTGCGTGCACGCATGCAAACAGACCCACCGACACACACACACACACACATATACCGCATGCAGGAACACAGAGCGCGCTGGACTGACTTGATTATACAAGCAGAGCGGCTCAACCTGACAGAGGAACAGGCACCAAAAAGGAAACACGAAAAGAATATAAAAGGCTTATTTGCCCGTGTTGTATAAGCATGTTTCATCTTCCCACTCTCGCCTACCCTCACCCACACAGGTTAGATCCAATAGCTGGTGCCAGGCCTCTATCTTGCAACACAAACATCTCCATGTGAAGGAAATATTGCAGTGGAGTTGGTCTTTTTTTTTTCATAATCTCTTCCCTCTACACCCACACATGCACATAGTGGAGGGGGGTGAGAGGAAGATGGGGGGGGGGGGGGGGGTAAAAAAGGAGAGGTGGTAAAAGAAAATGAAAAGAGAAGAGGTGAGGGGGGGAGGGATGGTGGCGGTGGTCGTTGAGAGGAAGAGAAGTGCTCATGAGAGCCAGGAGGTAGTTGTTATAGTAACTGTGTCTCTATACCTGTCAATCAGAGCTATTTCAGGCATCTCGCTTCTATGGGAAAAAAAAAAATATCGCACATAGCAGGGCCAGAGAGCTGCTTTAGTAGAGGCAAAATTATCAGGCAATGCACAGGCACTGATACTGGCAACTTGTGAGCTGACAGATAGCTGATCAAATTAACACCATAAATGAGATTTTAGCACTGTGCCTTTTCCTTTTAGAGCTTCTCGCACTCTCCTCAAAGAAAGCGAGCCGAAGGAGGAACACTGAATGATAGCCAGGGTATCTGCACACTAAAGAGGGGCCGTCACAGCAAAACTTATTCAATTACAATCACAATACAAGACCGCATACCTACACCCAGGGGTGAACAGTTCACTCCACACCATGGATTTTTAGTCTGTGGTGCTTTCTTGGGAAGACAAAAGTCCCCTATTGTCCATTTTTTCCCCGATCACACAGCGATTTTTATAATAATAATAAAAACTCCTCCAATAAAAACCTTTGGAGTCACTCTAACAAACAGACAACCTGAACCAATCACAGGCAGAGGTAAAAGGTTCACACAGGTCAGGTTCCCCATCAACAAAACACCTGAGAACTTCAGGCATCAGTCCCGTTTAAGCTACATGGAGGGTTCAACCATATATGTTTTATTCTCTATTAACTTTATAGAGCAACGCTCCCAATTTACCAGTGGATCTACGTGCTTATTCTCACCTATGATCAGGAGCTCTGGGTAGTGACAGAAAGAACAAGACTGCAGTTACAAACTGTGGAAATGAACTTTCTCAGAAGATCAGCTGGCCTCTCCCTTAGAATAGAGCCGCTATTCCTCCACATCGAAAGGAGCCAGTTAAGGTGGCTTGGGCATCTGACAAGGATGCCTCCTGGGCAAGGTGTTCTGGCCAAGTCCCTATGGAGAGATTATATCTCTCGGCTGGCCTGGGAGCGCCTCGGGGATCCCCCGGATAAGCAAGAGGAGGTGGCAAGGGAGAGGGAAGTCTGGACTTGTCTGCTTAGGCTACTCCCCCCACAACCCGACCCTGCATAAGCAGAAGAAAATGGATGAATGGAAGTTTTTGTTACATTTTTTTAAAATATTACAACAAATGGTTCAACACAACACAATACCTAGTCTCTGAATATAGAGCACATGGAACACAGCACAGACACAGGCAGTGCCAGTATTGACCTTATTGTAGACAGGCAGCAAAGGCGATCAATCATTGATGAGATTTGAGAGCGCTGAAGTGACTTAAGAGTCTCATCCAGATGAACATTTCCCATGAGGAACCGAATAAGCAGGTCAAAAATTCCAAAGGAAAGTGTTCCAGAAGAATTCTGAGTTATTTTGCCATTTTCCCAAGACATAAAAATGTTTTTCCTTGCAGTGTGTGCAGGCATAGCAGAAAGACTATCAACCATGCATGTTTTATTTCAGTTAAAAGGAAAAGGACCGTTGTGTCAACATTCCTGCTGATAAATTCAGAATCACGTAAAAAAAAAACGTGCTGCAGGAAGCATGCAGGTGTTTTTACTGAGAAACCCCTGCTGCTGATTTTGTGTATTGTGACGAATGCCTAAAGCTTGCGTGTGGTTCTAATGTCAGTCCGGTCTAATTTGTGTAGATCTTTATCTCAGTGGAACTTCCCAGCAAACATCCAATTTTCTTACATTTTTGGGATTTTTTCCATGTTGGACAGTTTTTAGAAAGTGACACCGGTGAGTGAGTGTGAACTCTCGCCTCAGTTTCCTGTTCTTAGCTGACGGGAGCGCGGTGCGTGGGGTGGTCTTGTGCTGCAAGTTGTGATGTGTAGTACCTTCAGAGATGCTCGTCTCCATACCTTGGTTTTGTGTGTGTGTGTGTGTATAGATGTAATCCCAGACACACTCAATCATGTTGAGATCAGGGCTCTGTGGGGCCATACCATTACTTCAGCTACTTCTTGTTCTTCTTTACGCTGAAGATAGTTCTTAATGACTTTGGCTGTATGTTTGAGGTTGTTGTCCTGCTGCAGAATACATTTGGGGCCAATAAACAATCATTTATATTTCTGAAAGTGTTCTTTGTTTACAGCATTTTTCACACGTGCCTAAAACTTTTGCACAGTACTGTATATATTTCTATCTCTAGATATAGTTGATAGAAAAGTTCCTGCTTTTTCACTGTCATTTAAATGTTTATCTGGTAATTACTTTGGTGTAGTATAAAAGGACATAAGGCTGGTCTTTATCATATTTTTTGTACAGTTATAAGCCCAAAAATTATGCCCTCCTTCACATTTTTCAAAGCAGTCCATTGAGGCAGGTTGGAGTCCTTGTTGGGCCTATTTTGGCGCCTGGGCCTTATGTTTGACACCCTTTCCATAGACCCTAGAGATGCTTGTGTGGCAAAATCCCAGTATATCAGCAGCCACGCTCAGAGTCACTTAATTCCTTTTCCTTTCTCATTCTGAAGCTCGGTTTGAACTCCAGCAGGTCGTCTTGTCCGTGCCTTCGTGCCTAAACGCTCCGAGCTGCTGCCGAGTTAAATAATTGATCCTGGTAAGTAGCTGGTTAGTGTACGAGCTTCAGCTCTATATTCCATTCTTTTATTAAATGAGCGACTGAAACACTCTTTACATAAACCCTAGGACAAATGAAAAATTGCCCCAGACCCCCCGTTTGGGTATCTCTGCGCAGCAATTCCCCTAATCGAGTATTTCTTTGTAATTATCAACATCATAGCCAAAGAAAAGCCTCGATTCAGCCTTATTACCGACAAACACATGGTGAGGAGGAGAGCAAAGCGATGAGAGAAAGAGAGAGAGAAGAGTGGGGGAGTAAGAATAGTGTGAACACCAATATGGCTGAGTGCGGAGTTTGGGAGCCATTAGGCAGAAGGTAATTAATACCTGTCACTGCAGTGCTCTGTTCGCTGCCTTTATTCTGTTTCAGACCAATTAAAATATGACACTCCTCCGGTGGAGAACGCCTTGTTAAAATTAAACGGCAGAGACGCACAGACACCTTTGATAAACACATCCAGAGCTACAATTGGCTTTGGCAGCGGCGGCGGCAGAGCCATGCTGTATAGATATACACACAGAGAGAGAAACATGGCAGTGTGTATGTGTTGTGTCACTTCCAGTAGGAGATGCGAGCTGTTAGATCTGATTAAAACTGTTTCCTTGCGAGTCTCACTCCAAAGCGCCAGCGCGCACACTGACGTAATCTTATGAGACGTTTATGAGCCAGGAGATACTGACCGGTGTAGATAACTCACTGCCAGCGATTCGCAGCTCGGACAGCAAGGACAGACGAATGGTAAGCAAAAGCAGATGAGCCAGGGGAGCGAGGAAATGCCAGGTGGTGTACAAAAATAATCATTATTATAAAAAAAGAAAAAGCTTAAGAGAAAAGCAAAAAATCTGATGATAAGAAGGAAAACAAAGGATGGGAAGAGCACAGAGGGAAAATTAAGTGAAATATGGTGAGGGTTTTTTTTAAGAGTTGTGGTGGTAGGAACCCGAGAAGACAGATTAGACAGAAGAGAGGAGAAAATGGAGAGAGAGGTGGAGTGATGGATGTAGGCAGGGGACCAGCAGCTCTCTGCCAACATCTCCATGCATCCTTCCAGACATCACACTGCGCTGCCATCTGCCTCCCTGCCACACACACGCGCGCGCGTGCGCACACACACGGGGAGGAGATATGCGAAATCATTAGCGTCTCCTGACACTGAATAAATATCTCGGGATGAAATCTGTCTATGGAGAAATCACCTGCGGGGAAATATGATTGGATGAGATCACGACCTCACTGGAACGTAATTTGCATGTCATCTAAATGGGATCTGCCCCCAGTGCTCGGGGGTCAAAAAGCATCCGATTAGTTGGATGGGACAAGTCAATCTCTGATTGGCTGAAAGAAACAACAACGGCAGGTAAAGTGCTGCTTCACACCCCCTCCTCCCCCTCCCCCTCCCCTGTGAACTGCAGGACTGCCCTCTTCTGGCTGCTTTACAAACCTCCACAGTTTAAGGAGCGGAAAAAAAAAATAAATCAATAAATAAAAGACATCCAACACATAAAGACGGACAAATGGCGTCTGGCTGCTGTTGTTTTTAATCTCGAAGGTGATGGATAAAAACAAAAACACAAAGAGCAGGAGTGGCGCACACAGAGTGTCTCGGTTAATCACATACAGAGTCTTATTTATACATATATTTATATAGTAGAGCCATTTCTCCCAATTGTACAGCCTCTTGATTGTAACACGGAAATAAACCCACATTCCCGGGGTGAGAGAGCGAGAGGAAAGAGTGAAAGAGAAACAAAAACAGTCATCTACATTAGAAAACCTACCGGCCATTCGTTTTTCTGGGTTGTTTTTTTTTTTAATAGATTTATACATCAGAGAAGCATCAGTATTCATTACAAAAATAGCAATATAGTTAATATAGATGCGCTGGGAGGTTTGATTGAGTCAATACAGATGCACAGTCTCCAGCGAGGAAACGAAGAGCCGCTCTGTGCGCCTCGATGAGTGTTGTTACAGCAGTCCACCTCAGTCAAAGAGTCAGTTATCATCGGAAAGAGGTTAAGGGTTTAATTTAATCAACAAAACTTTTAGAAAATGAGTACATTAAAAAAAAAAAAAAAAAAAAAAAAAAGAGGAGGAGGAGGAGGAGGAGGTGTTAGTGCACTGATGAAAGCTGAAACAGTTTCAGGGAAAAGTGCTGCCAGGATCCAGAAAAACATGAGCTTAACAAAAAGAAAGATGAGTTACAGAAAAGTGTTAAAGGCTTTTCAGCAGCTCCACCTTCACACAGCCGCTGTCAGGAGGAGAAAACAAAGTGTAATACGAGCGGAGGAGCCCATGGGATTGAAGTGTTATTGCTGGGGATGTTTTTTTTAAATTTGGTGTTAACATGTGAGGAATACGGGGATGAGGAGGCGAGTTATTGCTGAGGGTAGTAGGGCTGTTGCTGAGGGGGTTGTTGGGGGTAGCCTGGGTAGGGCTGTCCTGCTGGAGCAGTTCCTGGGTATCCTCCCTGACCCGGAGTCTGGTAGGGCATGTAGGGCATGTTGGGCATGTTGGGCATGTTGTACTGGCCGTAAGCATAAGGATTGTAGCCCATAGGCATCTGGTAGTACCTGCAGGGAAAAGACAAGAGACGAGACAAACTTCAAACATTGTATAATCAAAACACTTCAGAGTCAAAGGTTGCAGACTGCATTTAAAAGTTATCGTGAAGCAACTAACGCCCTCTCCTAGCATCAGTATACAGAGCTAGAACGGAGTTTGGGTTTAATGGCATTTGCAGCTGTTAAAATTAAAGACCATCTATAGATTTTTAATTGCTCCGTGTTTACTGAGAAGATATTTCATGTACTTTATCTTCAACCTGTAGCTGCAGCTTTTCATCTTTTTTTTTTCTCAAATTATTTGCTTCACTGAAGCCAGAAATCTGTTCCTGCCACATTTTTCTTCTTATAAAAAGTAGCAGCAGAGACTCTCCGACCAATGAGAATGCGAGCCGGTCGACCTGCAGCAGTTTTTTGTCACTTTAGGGACCAAATGAGGTGCTCAGATCTGAGAAATCCACTGAAAAAAAGAGAGGACAGATTTGAAAACTGACCCAGGGTAGCCTTGGTAGGTGGGGTAAGGTGGTCCCTGGGCCTGGGGTGCCATGGGTGGTGGGTTGTTAGTGGGAACGGCGGCAGGTTGTGAGCTGGCGGGTGTGGTGGAGGCTGCCTGAGGGGTCACGCTTGGTGGAGGTGGCCTGGCTGGGGGCTGGGGCTTTGACTCGGGTTGTTGAGGCTGCACAGGCTGGAAGACGTAAAGGGAGAGAACAGAAAGATGAGCACACGACCGATAGATGTTGATAATATTCAGTGTTGGGCTGAGTTTCCGCTTACAAAGACGGTTCTTGGTGCAGGGGTCGGACCAGGAGCCGGGGCGGCGGGGCCGGAGGGGGCAGCGGGAGTGCTCTGATAGGCGGGAACGTTGAAGGTTGGAGCGCTGGGCTCTCGAGCGATGCTCTGCTGCAGGTCCCTGAGAGCAAAAATCAAACATCACAAACGGCAAATAAAACAGAACCCAACGCACCACCTGCAAAAACAGTCTTCCTTCGCAGCCAGCTTGGAATGACCGCGCGGGTACGTACTTGAGGAGTTCATCGCGCTCCGTCTTGCGGGCGAAAACGATGTCGCTGCATTTGTTCTGGAACTTGAGCAGGATTTCTGTCAGGTCGTTGTAGAACTGAGCGGGGAGAAAGAAAAAAAAAAAAACGGGGACAAAAATAACTAACCCGGTTTGGGACGCACAAAAGTAGAGCACATCTGACAAAAGATATGCATCGCTGCGGCACGGCTGGTCCCGTTGTTCTGCTGAGCACGTACCTTGGTGCCCTCGCGCAGGTTGTTGCTGATCTCCATGTAGCTGTCGTGGGCCGAGGCCAGCTTCTTGAGGACCTCCTCCCTCTGGTTGGAGTCTGCATTGGACTGCTTCAGGCTGCTGAACTCCTGGTGGGACGTCTGGAAGCAGATCGCAGGTCGAGAGGACGGTTAACCTCCGACTCCTTTTATTATGTATGCACTTTATGTCCATCTATGCGTTCTTTTAATCTGATACAGTTAAAGCGTCATTCCTGTGAGGGAATTCTGACCCAATTTAATAAACACATTTAAAAGCCACACACTTCCCACCAAAGCCGCCTGTACCTGAACTTTTCCCAGCAGCTCTTCCTGTGTGCGGAGGCTGGCCTGCACTCTCTGGTTGTAGCTGCCGTACAGCTGGTCGAGCTGGCCCAGCGACAGCTGCTCCTCATTGATGGCTCCATCCTGAGCCAGCGCCGTCAGGAAGGTGATGGACATGTCAAAGGTCACGGCCTTGATCTCTCCCTCCATAGTCTCCCTCTCTTTCTTTACCTCCTCCAGCTGAGCGAGCAGAGAGCGCAGCACGTTCACTACCTACAGGGGAAGGTAGACAGATATGACTTTTCCACAGTCCGACATTAACCCCCGACCTCTCACCCTCGTTACAGTGAGTGCAGCAGCTGGAGAGGGGTGCACTTCTTTCAGTTCTGCTTGCTTAGTTCTTTGAGCTCCCTAGTGAAACACAGTGCAGTATCAGCAAAAAAAAAAAGAAAAAGAAAAAGGGAGGTAGTGAGGGGAGGAGGGAAAGGGCCATAAGGAACACAATGTCCACCGGGGATTTCTGTGCAGCAGGAGTCGACGTTTATGGGACACACACATAAAAAAAAAAAAAAGCACATTCCTATTATCTGAGCTCACAAACAAAGACGTAAAGATGTCAGACAGACCTCGCTGCCCTGTAGTGTCTTGGTCGGGTTGGCAGAGGGGATGGCGGCGTTGAGCTCGTTCTCTGGTTTACACAGCAGGGCGATCATGGCACAGTGGGTGTTGTAGCGGTCCCTCACCACCTGGTCGGCCTGCACTGCCTTGTCCAAGATGTTGCGGAAGTTAGCGCCCTCTGTGTAGGGAGAGGATTAGAGGGAATAAGAGAGTTTTTCCCAGCGCAAAGACTTGCACGACAAGTTGGTGTCCGATAAATTAGGAATTTCCTGTCGTTTTTTTGCAGCGCTCTCAGTGTGTAATGGCCCCAATAAATAAAAACAAGAAAACCCCAACACCAACAACAAATGAGAGCAACGTTCTTCCTTGGCGTACCGGTTCGAAGAGGCTTGTAGAGGTCTCCAGAGGGAGTTCTGCTCCAGCGCTGGCTGAACTTGGTCCTCAGCTCGTTGTCGGTCGTCTCTTCATCGTCCAGCATCTTCAGAGACTAAAGGACGAAAACACAAAGATGCTGAGAGGACAAAAACACCACTGATACACATCGATTAGCACAAAAGTGCTGTACATCTAAAATAATCAGAGGACATAACACCAGCACAAGATAACAGAGTTTAAAGACACATAAAATGAGGAAACCCGAGTAAGAAACGATACAAAAAAGTAATCAGAACTGATTCTGAAGGTGGGTTTTCAAACGGGTTTGAATATGTATCATGTTGGGGAGGTCCTGATGACACATGAGGAATCTGTTAGACTATTTGGATATTCTTATTATTGTTATTATAATGTCAGGATACGGGAAAATTGCTTATACAGCTGGTGAGATCGTGTCATTGTGGCATGTATTTTTTAGAAACTGCCACACTTGAGACACACGAAGCAACGATTATTACATCAGTGATTATAAACTTTGCTCGTCCATATCTGTCTGCCTCATGTACTTTTTAATGATCACTCAACATGCATGTTAAATAAAAAAACTGAAACTGGAGTTTAATTAAAAATAAAAACTCAATATATAAAAAATTAAAATCTCAAATAATAGTCATTTTTTGGCGAGCTCAATTGTATTTTTTCCTTTTTTTTGCCTCCTTTTAGTCTCATTAATGACTACTTTTTAGGAAAATTAGGGCATTTCGGTTTGGACTTTTCAACTCTGCCAACAAACTTGGAGGCAGATTGTGCTTTATGTTTTCCCTCCCATCTGTTTATTTGTTTGTCAGCATGATGTTTAAAAAATGGGTTGGCTGAAGCCGGTGGACAGACAGTCCTTGGCCCAACGATCAGTGGATTAGATTCCTGTGATGATGCGGATCTGGGATTTCCGCCATTAGGAACGATTAAGAGTTTTTTTAGTATTAATACGCTCTTCTGGTAATAATGGTGGTAGAAAACTCCAACATTCGCGGCGTCCAAGCCAGGATTCATATGCTACGTTTTCAAGAAAGCAAAGCCATATGACGAACAAGCTGTTTGCAGCCTGTTGTTCTAAAAGCGGCTTCTTTGCTTTGTTAAACAGATTTTGGGGTCGCGGCAAGCAGGAAGGTCAGAGGGCACGTGTCTGCTCGCGTCACCGACCTCATCCAGGATCTCTCTGTTGCGGGTCAACAGCTCGGGCAGGTCTTTGATGAGCTGCTCGATGCTCTGCAGTCCTCCGTGCTGCACGACGTTCCTGGCCTTCTCAGCAATGGATTGTGGGATGGAGTCTCCTGACAGATCCTCCAGAGCAGCTGGCAGGTTTAGAGACGCCAACACCCTGATGGAGAAACGCATCATCTGTCAGTTATTACGGCTGCTTGAACATTAATTTGTAGCTCGTCAGCACGGAGCTCATTAAAAACAGCTTTTACAAAGTTTACTTGGAGAAAATGAGTTAAAGTAAATATTTTCATTTTACTGCTTTAATTTAATGACAATGCACTCATGTTGACGTCGTTGGCTCAAATTTCTAATAAAGATCTTCAAACGATGTGCTGAGAGCGCCGCACTGACGACACGAGTGCTTTTATCGACACATTAATGGTACCTGATGCTCCCTCATGTTATGAATTATTAAATTTATTTACAGAAGCACTTACTGACATGTTAACAGGAAGACACGGATCGCTCAGTGGTTTACACAAACAGCAACTCATATGAGAGTTTCCACATAAACTCGGAACAATCCAGAGAAACTCAAACGGTGAAGCCGTTCTTTTTACGTTACACAGAGCAGGAGATCTTCCAAGAAATACTCCTGCATCAGGACACATGATCGCCACTGCTTCTCTAAATGTGATGTCATGCAAACTTTGTACCAGAGAGACACGACATAAATGGAAATTTATGAATCTTCACCATCTTCAACACACGAGCCAATCGTGTCGTCGCACTCACTGATTCATATGACAGTTGAAGCATGTGGTTTCCTTGTCGTGGCAGTAGTTTGTAGGCCGGCTTCTTTCAGGTGCTCCCTTTAGTTGTCGCCACTGCCTCAACCTCACCCATTCCCAGCATCCTCCTCTGTTCTCCTTCACTACATCCATGAACCTCCTCTGTGGTCTTCCTCTTCTCCTTCTACCTGGCTTTGACTTTGTCTCAGATCTCGCTCACTCTCAGCATCTCCAGCTCAGCCTCCTGTCTTTTTGTTAGCACCACTGTCTCTAAACCGTACATCGTGTACTATCCTGTAAACGTTTCCTTTCGCTGTGTGTAGTAAAGATGTAGGCAAGTGTACTTTTTACACACCCATAACATGAATTAGGATTTCTTATGGTGCTCTGGTGGATAGGGGAAAGGCACGTATGGAGGTAGTGCCTCACAGCAAAAAGATCCAGGGTCCTCTCGCCCTATGGTAGCTGAGATACGCTCCAGCAGCCCTGACTTGGATAAGCGGAAGAAAATGAATGGCTGGCTCTGATTGGAGAAGCCACGTTGATCACGTTGCAGAAGCCATAATGGATGTGTCTTTTCTTTTTTTGTTTGTTTTGTGTGCGCAGTAAAAGTTACTTATGGGGAAAAAAGACCAGCTTCACCCGTGAGTCTGTATATGCAGTTTTCAATGAAAACCAGAACATCAACATAATAGCTCATCCGGCTCATCCTATGATCCATCACAGTTCACAGGTTCTTGTATTAAAGTGCAGAAAGACAGTGCACAAACTAATAAGAATTCAAATCCACTGAGCAGTCACCGAGGCTCACAGTCAGTCATATCTAGGACAAATTCAATCTCATTCACTCGAATCTTACCAATACTCCAGGAGGAGCAGCAATTCCTATGAGCAACTCTCATATTTCATTTAGATGGAGGCTTTAAAATTACTGCCACAATCATTGCCCCAAAGTGAAGAGGCTTTCTTTATTATCATAAACCTTGTTTGCAGTAGCAAACTGGCTGATAATTCAGGTTCTCGCATAAAGCCCCACTTGTGACGGCGGAGAATCGCTCAGAGCTAGAGCTCATGTGTGGATATAGCTTTACAGACAGAGCACAGCATACCCGTTGCAGAGATTAGTCGCCTCCCTCATGGTTCCCACCAGTCTGTTAACGGTCTCGGCCTTCCTCTGGCTGTAAATGCTCATGGACTGCTGCACGGCCATTGGAACCATCTTCTCAAACAAGTCTGAATTGAAAAGATCAAGACAAGCAAATAGTTAGGAAAAAAATCAGTTTTCAGATCATATAAAGTGTCAGCTGAGCATCATTCTCCAGAGAATTTTCAACAGTGGGGGCGTGTCCGCGGTCCATACCTGAAAATTTCTGACTGAGTGGGGGTGTGATGGCGGTTGGTTTGACCAGCGCTGCTTTGCCGATGTGCTCGAGGTCTTTGACTTCGGGCACCCGGTCGTGGTAGATAAAGTCGTTGTCTTTCTTAGCTGCTGTGAGGCATCGGTTGATCTTGTCTGTCAGATCCTTAACGCTCACGTACTCGTCGTAACGAGATGCCACAGTCTTAACCAGCTCTGCTGCGTGCTGGATTGATCAAATAATGGAGGAAAAGTTGTGGAGAAGCTTTTTTGTTTTGTTTTGTTTTTTTTGTTTTTTTTTAAATATACAATGTATTTTTTTTCCCTTTTTTTTTCTTTTAAAGGGCTGTAAAGCGAGTGGAAATCTGTGTACCTGCAGACGAGCAATCTCCTCCCCGAACCTCTTCTTCTGCTTGGCCAGGATGCTCTGATGCAGCTCGGCGTTGGCTTGCATGATGCAGTGCTTAGCCGCCAGCACCGGAAGCACTTCCTGAAAATAAAAATACTGACCAGGGAGCGGCAACCACAGAGCAACACGCAGGCATGCAGACATGTATAAAAACACACGCACATACACACACAGTGGCAACGCAAACCATAAAATGGCAGACGCACATCAGCGAGGTAAAAAAATCAAATTAAATGAATACAAAAATAAATAAAAATCACATCACAGAAGCCAGTGACAGAGAGGCACGTGCAAACACAACACAAGCGCGCACGCACAGACACAACCAGGGCAAACGCCAGCACCACGGCGAGGGATGCAGAAAGAAAGGAAGACAACGAGAGAGAAAAACAGAACAGGCCATGAGTGTTTTAACCTTCCAGAAAAAGCTGCTTCATCAAACATCCCAAAACCAGGTGTGTGTGTGTGTGTGTGTGTGTGTGTGTGTGTGTATGAGTGTGTGAGGAAGGTGGTATGAAAACAAAATGATACATTTATCTTAAACAGTTAGTCTGAAATCAAGCTGGACCATTAAAACCTAGAATGGGTCCACTGTCCAGCTTTTTATTTTATTTATTTATTTATTTTTTATTATTACCTGGTACCCTTTTCATACTTTTAGGTTTGACTTTGTTTGTTTACATCTGCATTACAGCTCCTAGTACTAATATGTACTGAGGCAACTGAGGGAAAGAGTTAAGCGACTTCCTCCTGATTAGCTGCCCCTTGCAAACAGAAGGTTTGATCAGCAGGTGAGTGGGACAGCTGTGCTCACACATTAAGCATGACTGAGCTGTCTGAATCCTGAATCATGTCCTCATTTTTCAAATCTCTGGTCATGTTTAATATGAGTGTTACGGCTCAGCGGGGTCTGCAGTTATTTTCCTCCAGTAGGCGTTTTCTCCTCTCGCGTACTTTAGGTACTGACCTTGGCAGCTGGCCACAGTCAGCAATTAGGACAGGTAGGTCAGGGAGGGGAGCACAGTTGTCCTTGCAGTGCAGTGACTTTGTGTTTTAGCTCAGAGGGAGAGGAAGGTGTGTCTTTTTTCTTTTTAACTTACTGTTTTGTTATGTTCTTTCTTTCATGGTGTCATGGCTCGTCTGTCTCTTAGTTTAATTAATAATAAAAAACCTTTATCCTGCTCCTTTTTCCCCCCTAACCCAGAAACTTTCTCCCCTCCCCATATCCTCTGGACTTTTAGGTGAACGTAACAATGAGGACAAACTGCTCTAACAGCAGATATGAAGCTACTTTCTCGTCACACAGAGACATCTAAAGATTTTTATTTATCAAAAATACAATACGGAGAAAAAAAAAAATCTCAGCAGAAGCTGAAAGCAAGTCTCGTTTTATACAATTAACTAATGAAATATTCATAGATTATATTTTTGTTGGCTGACAAATTGATAAATCTTTTCAGCTTTAAGGTGTGTAGATGAAGAAATTTGTGTTTTAGTGTAAGACAAAATATTTTTAATGAGCTATAATTTACAGTTTCTATCACATATCATCATTTCCAGTATGTCACAGCTGTTAAATTTAGACATGGGGAAATTCCCACTTTAAAAAACTTCAGTTATAACAGCTGCTTTTTTCTCCATTTTGATCTGCGTAACTCCAAAATATTAAACGTGCAGCGTGGACCTTTGTTAGTGTGTGTTTCTATGTGTGGTGTAAGTAACTACTTTAAGATGTCCTTGATTAAACGGAGAGAAACCAATCAGGAAGAACACAGGTCAATATGTAGCTGAGTATTAATCAACCAGTCGCAGTGAAAACAGGATGGAAAGAGAAAAATGAGAAGACAAAGGGTGTGATTGGGACAGTCCCACAACCCGAGTCTATTTCCCACATAAACACAAAACGATACACACAACCAGACACACTCCAAACCATTAAGAGTCCACGCTTTGCATGTCTGCACCCCACCGAGCACATGGCTGACTGTGGATGTGTGGGTTTCCATCTCGTGGTTAATGTGTAACTTTGTGTGTGTGCGCGTGTTTGTGTTCTTCATATACCTTGGGGAGGTTGTCCTTATACTGGCACTGCTTGAAGGCGTCTCCGTAGAAGTCTGCCGCCTGATTGGCCAGCTTAGCGATGACAGCGTCTTTCATCTTATCTACATGGTGAACAAGAGCCTTTTAAAATGATGCACCAGGCAAAGACAAACACATGAAAAGACTCCAGATAAGAAGCTGCTTTACTCAAACTCACACATTAACCCTCGAACACTAACGCTGGGTAGTCTGGCAGTCCCAGGAAAGGATGGACCAAAGAACAAATTCCCACTTCCATTATTTTAAGATTTTTTT
This sequence comes from Oreochromis aureus, assembly GCF_013358895.1. Taxonomy (NCBI): domain Eukaryota; kingdom Metazoa; phylum Chordata; class Actinopteri; order Cichliformes; family Cichlidae; genus Oreochromis; species Oreochromis aureus. The sequence continues at coordinate 18,312,049 of NC_052962.1, forward strand.
TTTTATTATTATCACCAAATTCTGCACCAATTTTAGAAAGTTGGAGTGCGCTTGTGATGCTTTTTTCCATTTTATGAGATTTACTTTAACATAATTTGATGGGAAGTATTTTTTATTGGTATATCCAGTAAAATAGACCCAACATTATTGATAGTGATACAAAACTGGTTGGTTGCTTTGGTCAAACTCCAAACTGGTTCTCTGAGTGGTTTTCAGAGCTGACTGCTTCCACTGCATTAAAACATCACAGCAATACATAGTAATCTACAACAAAATTACACAACTTCTCAGCAGATGAGTTTTTGTTTTTTATATAAGAACCTATTTTATAATGTAATCTTCAAAACTCCAACACACAAACTGTGCAGACAGAATGGGGACAGAAGCTGAGTGTAGCTGGGACCTAAACTGCTCCCATCAGCACTCGAAATTAATCTTGAGAGCAAAAAAAAAAAAAAAAAAGCTGCTTAAGTGGGTAATTAAAGATGATATATAATTAATTAAAGTACAATACCTCATTTTATTTGTAATATAAACTTTTGTGAAAATGTTAACTTGCAAGATGGCCCACGGAGCAAAACTCTTAAGCAGTAGTAGAAGCATTATGCACTTTTTAAAAGTATTCAAAGGGGATAAAAATAGAGTCTGTGTTTTAAATAAATGATAACCAAAATCGCTGAAAGGCTTAGTCATGTCTTTAGGGTCAGGGCTTTGGTACCTGAAGTGGCTTTAAGAAAGAAGACCTCCTGGGCCTGGGCCAGCATGATGAGGCTCAGGGTGCCTACAGTCTCAGGGGAGATGTCCATGGTAGGCTCCCTGTTCAGAGCAGACAGCACTGTGTCCTTGATGTGGCCAAACGCCCCGCTGGCCAGCTGCAGGAAGACACGAAGAGGAAAAAAATGAATCCAATCCAACACTAAAAGAAGATTTTTCCCCAAAACAGAGCTAACTGTGGCGTTCAGCCAGCTCCACGGGCCTCAAATGCATCAACAGAGTGCAGGAGATCACACAGATCATAGATAGCAGCACCATCAGGTCACATGTTTGATAAGAGCGTCACATGTTAGAAAAGGAAAAAAAATACAAATAAAAATTTGTAAGTCCCGCCTGCTTCTGTCACACTCAGGTCTCGAGCCTAGAGTGAAACATGTCAGATTTGCATTTTGTTTGTTTGCTTGTTTGGTTAAACACTCTGCAGGCCTACTCTTTCTGAGGGCTCTTCCATTTCTGAAGCTTGACATCCTTCTGGGCAAGCAGGTCAATGCAAATATTTACTATCATCTCAGAGAAAGTCAGGCTGACTAACTAAATAACTAAATATCATCTGAGTTTTAACAGTGATAGTATACTGTATGTTACTGTATGGTAGTACACCCACCTGATAGTATTTGGCAGAGGTCTTCAGTCCCTCGTCATTGTCCAGATTCTGCTCTGAGGCGATCTGACTGGCCAGAGCTGCCACGTTGAACAACACACACGTCTTCTCATAGCCCAAACTGGCCAGAGCTGCAACACAAAAGCACGAGCACGAAATTTCAAAAGTTCTAGATCAACATCCTTTTATTTGATTTATGTCTATAAATTTTTATCTTCAACATGTCAAACCGTGTTTGTTCTTTGAATTATTGTGATTTAGTCACAGTGCAAATAGATAAATAGTCATTTACAGTAAGTTTGTAAATTATTAAACTTCTGATAAAAACACTGCTACGTTTATAACAAACTGCTGATTGATCACAGTCACATGACGTTATCGCCACAAGCTTTAAGTGGCCAGCATCTCAAAGAGGGAAAATCTGATTGGTCAGGTCGCACCCCTAGGTGTGTGTAGCTGCACTGAGCTGGGGATTTCCCATCCCAGCTGAGAGGTTTGCTCATTACATAATTCTGAGAGATATTTAGAGACAGCGAAGTTGAGATAACAAACACTGGAAATATTGGAAAGTCCAGATTGTTTGTGACTACGTCACTGCTTTTGTTTTTGTCAGGATTCTCTCTGTCTCTTCTTGCGCTGCATGGGTGAGAAAACTCACAGAGAGGACAGAGTGACATCAGTTTTTTTCCCCTGAATATTGTTTCAGTTTGTTGAAACAGCTGTTTGCATGGATTTACACAAACAAGCATTTCAACCTCTTAACATCAACATTTTCATTCCTCCAAATTAACGGAAACAGAAACAATCCAATGGTTGAGAACTCCAGCTGATCAATATGACGTGATGTTAGTTCAATAAAGACAAATTTATTGTTTTTTCTTATGGGGCCTAATTTAGTAAATACATTTCACATGGCCTTGATGAACTTTAAAGTAACTGTGTGTGCATGTAATTTCCCGTTGCTCTGTTACACAAGAAACACATGTGAGCACCACATACTTCTTTATGAAATCTTTCTAACTCCATATGACATCTTGTTGGGCCTGTTTCGTATGTGCATTGAATTAAAAAGAATTGTTTCTCACTGGGTGTGTTTCATGTCTGTGTATGTGAAAGAAAGATGAAAACGCAAAGAGACAGGAGGAATAAAAGACAGAACAACAATTACGTACCTGAGGGGCAGAGTTTTAAATTTACAGGAACTATTGTGATATCATTTCCTCCTTTTACAGCCAACTGTTATACACACAATGACGTGCACATGTTCTTGCGGAGGTAAAAATACGTATTAGAAAAGCCAAACTTACCGAGCTTGACGGAGCCGCCAAACAGAGATCCTTTATCAAAGGCATCCTTCCATGTGAAGGTTAAGCAGAGCTGAAGAAACAGGAAGAGGCTTTGTGTTTAAGTGCTTCGGCTCAGTAACTAACACACAGTCATGTGTGCTGCAGCTCAATCATTTACCTGGTTTTCAGAAAAGGGAAACTTGGGCTCGACGGCACACAGCTGATCATAATATCTGCGGAGAGAGACGAAACACCACAGATTGAAACTTTGCTTTTGTTTGTATCTAAATCCAGAAATCCAGAAATAACATTCCTCTAAAAATTACTCAGTGACTTCATTTCATGGTAAGTTAGGAAAAAAGTAATGAAGAAGCTTTGAAACATAATTGAAATGAACCAGCTATATAGAGGTAGTGAATGTTATGACATCTGTGGTGTGAGGAAGCTCAGCCGTTTCAGAGTCATCTGACAGTGACTCAGGAAACAACACACACACACACACACACACACACACACACACACACACACACACACACACACACACACACACACACACACACACACACACACACCTCGGCTCTTTGTCCTATTAGTGTCAGCACCTGTGATGTGTGAGCGATCTATAATCAGGTATGACATCAGGGAATCCCTTTTACCGATCCTTCAACATTTCTCTCCTGAACTCAAAACACATCAGTAAACGCACACTGGCATTTACAACAGAACAAACTGCATACAAAGGTTGTTTCCTATTCTCTCTCTCCCTCTGTCTCTCACTCACTCACTCACTCACTCACACACACACACACACACACACACACACACACACGCACAAACCTGAGCAGCAGAAAGGTGAGCCGAGGCGTGCCACCTGGTTAGCTCAAGAGAGAAAGAAAGGTTTCTACGCAAACAATGGTCACCATAGTGACACAATGCTAACATTCAGTGATGGCGGCTTATTCGGTTTCGGCATGCTTCCGATCGGTCCTGAGCAGACTGCTACTAACCCACAGAACCCACAACACACACAAAAGTCAGTGAGTTAGTTTAACCAACAGATTATAATATTAATCTTTTCAGACAGAACTATTTCTAAATTGGCTTCGATCAATATTTCCCTCAGAAAAACCAAGAAAACAAAAGAGCATAAACTAGTGCTCGCACAATAAGCACATTTGTTCACATGACTTTAGAGGGGGAGGACAGATAAAAAAATAACTGGGCTGACTTTTGATCAATTATTCTGAGTCAGTAAATAAATAAATAAACAAACAAATTTCAATGTGCCTACTTAACAACAAAAGCTCTGGGTCATGAATTTGCATACCTGGATACTGACTTGTGTAATGTGAGCAGACTCTCTGCATTAAATAAGTCATGAGTCACATTAAAAAGGACAGAGTCCGTACCTGTATGGCACCCAGGAATAAAAACAGGCCTGTTCAAGATATATTCATTGCAAAGGAAAGACTACACTGAAACTCACCCACTAACATACTTTTGTCCCCTTATTTTGGAAGTTAACTTTAATCTCAGTGGTCATAAGGACACAAAGGCTGCAGGTATATAATAACCAGTCAAGTCAAACAAAAGTCACAAATGTTAAGCTGATTTTGTCCCCAAAACTTAAGTTTTTCCCCCTCTCCCTGGAAGATCTAATCCCCCCACAACCTGGGGTTCAGGATTATCTGAGTGCCACATCTCTCTCATCCCTCATGAGCGCCATGCCTCATTTAACAATTATAAGTAAGTGTAGTTACACGGGAGGAAAGGCATCAGTTAACAACATAGAGGTGACAAGCACACAGAGGGACTTTGTGTCACAAAAATATATCACATCTATCCTACCAACTTCCTCTATGCAAAGCAGTTGACACAGTGACACCATTTATGCTCAACTTTATTGAGGTCTCAGTGGCATCAGCAACTTCTGGCTGACAGGAAAAGGCACGGTCTGGACTCTCTCCTTTTTGTTTTTGCATCTGTAGATGAGCAGACACACACTGAGGCTGTTCTCACCAACACAGCCTCTGTTAGTGCTGACAAACGCGTAAAAACTGCCAGTTAGACGTGATTAAGCTGCATTTTGCTATTGCTAACACTCACACTGAAGGGGCTTCCTTCTTTAGGCTTTTGCGACTGGTGTCTGTGTTTTAAGTATAAGTTTGTTTCTTACAACTCAGGTTCGTTTCACACTGAGAAAGTTCAAATTCAGTGTTTAAGCTAAATCTACACAAGGTATAGTTTTCTTTAAGCCACTTTAGCGTAAAGGCCATAGCTGTAAGTGTGAACCAGCTCGGCTTTCCATGCCCAATTTACCCTCACAAGGAGGTGACAGTTCGGTTAAACCAGCCAGCACATCCCGCCTGTATTCCCCCCGCAGGGAAACTTGGCAGGAGCAACAAATGACTCAGTTATTTCCCAGAGAGCGTCCTCCTAGCATCTTAGCTCGGTGTTAGCAGCTCAAAGCTAACCCCGCTGGGTGCGGCGATGGCCGAGCTAAATCAGCGCCACAGACGAGACAGCCCTCCGAACAGTTGGTGTTAGTTACACAGCAGCCGGTTCAGGTGTTATGAAACAGTGTTTTGTTTTTTACCTGAGTAAAATCTCCAGGGAGCTCTCGTGTTTGTCTAGCGGCCTTCCCAGCGCGCTCTTGCGGAGCTTGTTGAGCTCCTCCACGGCGCGGAGATACTCTCCCTGATCCTCGCTCGCCGGGTACGTAGACGTTACGAATTTCGACAGCGGTTTCACCAGATCCACTTCGGACGATTTTTTCAACGGGACTGAAATAAACGTCGCCATTTCGGCCCGTGAAAGCGCTTTATTAAATCAGAAAAAACAGATGGAGAACAGCGAGCCAGGGACACAAACAAGAGCGACCTAACCACTTCCTGGATTCTGACAGGCGACGTCAATTACGTAATGGGAAGCGGCGAGGCGCACCGCGCAGACTCAGTGTCGCTTTACTGAGAAATGAGCAAATGGAAAGAGAAGGAGCTTTGATCTTTTTTTTTTTTTTTTCCATGATTGAACTCCGCCAAAACCTGGAGTTAATCAGGTGTTAATTGCTGACCTATAATCTGCTAAAGATATCTGAAACTTGAAAGACATCACGTCACTGTCACGAGGTAGAAGCTGCAATCAGGTTTTTTTTTGTTTATGTTTTTTCCAGTTTCCCTTATATGTATCTTTATATATACAGATAATATAAAATCTTATTTGGCAAAAAGAAAAAACTTCAAGCGAGATCTGGCCAAGAAAACAACAGAAACTGAAACAACTATAACATAACAGTTCTAAAAAATATACCATAAGTGGCCAAAGAGGATTAGATTCATTACAATGTAGAACACAGAGTAGGTACAATGAAGCAGAGTCATAAGAATATTTACAAAACAGGTAATTTCTTTATTTTATATACACCTCCACTGTAAGTCCTGTTGACTACAGCTTATTTAGCAAAATAAACAAGGATATTGAGCATTTCACAAATTGTATACAAACACTGGTTGTTCAGCTTGCCTCTGCAAGGCAAGCTCAACAACACCAAAGGCCCTAAAAGACCACAGAAGAAAGCTAAACTGGATGATGGTAGAATACGTTTTTGGTTAAGATAAACAACTCTGCAACATCTGCACCAAGAACAAGGAAATAGACGTATCATTATCAAAATCTGCGTTCAGAAAAAAGCTTCTGAATGTGAAAACAGAGGTGTGTACAAGGAGGTGTAAACCACAGGGTACAATCAAGAACAGGAAGGCCAGATCACACTTAACTTGAATACACCTAAGAGAGCCTGCACAGTCCTAGAAATAAATTAAATAAAACCAGCATGAACTTGAACCACAATGATGAGGAGAGAAAATATAGAGAAGGAAGGATCCGATTCACCTGATCTCAACCCTAAAACCTTTGGGTTACTGAAGATAAAACCGAAAGCAGAGAAATCCACAAACAAGCAGCAGCTAAAAGGTGTCATCCAAGGCACGTTTGGATGTTTTCACAAACTGTACAGCTGGACTTTAAAAAAGCACTGAATATTTTACACGTTATAAATTATATTTTCTATAATTTCATGTATCCTTTCTTTTGTTTCTTAATTTCTTCTATGTTGTCACCAAAATGGCGAGACAGCTATGTGCAAACACTTGTCAGTAAAGATGATTATTGAGGAGAGGCATATCCCCCAGAATGTAGACACCCTGATGTGGGTTTTTGTCTGGTTTGGTAATTAATTTACACCTGCTATATTCACTCCTCAGTCCAGGTGTGATACAGCCTCTGATAAGAGAAAACCAGAGTGACAATTAGCATGATTTTGGGTCCTAAACATCTGCTTTGGGGGATCACAGGCAGGTGTTTTGTGCTCACAATCTGCTTGATAAATTATGAGTCAATGCAGCGCCTCATTTAATTGTCCTGCAACAAAAGGCCACTGTTCTGCACCGTCACCTTTGTCAGTGTGCAGTGCAACAGGAAAAAAACAAAATAAACAGCTGTTCATTATGTGTCACAGCTGATGTTTTTGCATGTTCACTAACTGAATTTATTGGCTAAAACTAACAAAAAATAATGTGATTGCCTGCATCACTAAAGGAGCACTCCACAAACCTAAAGGAAAACCATGAGTGATGACGAAGAGTCTGATAGATGAGGGTAGGCAGGAGTTTCACTGGACTGTGATGTTTGCAGATGACATTGTGATGTGTGGGGACAGTGGGGAGCGGGTGGATGAGAGCCTGGAGAGGTGTGAAGAGGAATGAAAGTAAGTAGAAGTAAAAGAGAATACACGTTTGTGAATTAAACGGGCGGAACAGAGAAGCTCCGAGGAGCAGAGGATGAAGGTGGACATGGTTAAAAACCTGGGGTCAACCATCCAAAGCAACAGACAGTACACAAGAGAGGTGAAGAAGAGTGGAGGAGGGGTGGAGATGATGTCAGAGGTGATTTTTGACAGAAGGATATCAGCAGGGGTCAAAGGGAAGGTTTACAACATGGTAGTGAGACCTGACGTGATGCATGGTTGGAGATGGTGACACTGATAAAGAGAGAGGAGGCTGAGCTGAGATTGTTGAGACTTTAATGTGGGAGTGAGCAGAACAGACAATATTAGAGATGAGCACATCAGAGAGACCATCGAGTTGAGCCATTTGTGGACAAAGTCGAAGAGACAAGGGTGAAGATGGTTTGGACATGTGCAGAGGAGGGATAGCGGATATACTGGACAAAGGATGTTAAATATGGAGCTGCCAGGCAGGAGTTAAAGAGGAAGACCACAGAGGAGGTTCATGGATGTGGAGAAGGAGGGTTCTTGTGACAGGATGCTGCTTTGGATAAGGTGAGATGGAGGCAGATGATTCACAGTGGTCACCCCTAAAGAAAGCAGCTCAAATTCGCAATTTGCCATTTATCAACATGTGACACCTCAAAAACCTTTGAAGTCTGAGTTGTAAGTCATTGACCATCATTTTAATGCCTAAACAACAAAATAATTGCCAGAATAGTCAATAAAAAAAAAAAAATGGGGGCGTTTATCAAACCTACAGAGAAACACAAATAAATAAAAGAAATTCACCCACTACTTTTTCATCCATTATTTTCATTTTGCAATTTTAGTTTTTGAGTGAAAAAGACAAAGGGATGATGTAGGTCTCAAAAACAACATTACAGTTTTAATAATAAAGCAGGACACCAGACAAAGTTATGAAATCATTTATTCCCAGCACGTGGTTGTGTACATCTCCAGCATATGATACTGTGTACATGAGAAGCATCATCATCAGACATTAGGGCTGTACATCAACAGTGGTCACCTCTCGAGCTCGCACTCTCTTACACACAGTCACACAGACAGTCACGCGGTCAGGCCTTCAGCGGACCAAAACTGCTAATCAAGAGTTTGCCGGACTCGCTCTATTAATGTCTGAGCTGATGACCACAGCTTTACTGCGCTGCGGCGCTCACGTCCTCCTAAAACACCACAAGAGCTACAGTCCTGGCTCTGGCGTGTAGTGAGACAAAAACTTATTTTTTTTAGTCTCGACATTCTGTTTTATTTATTTTTTTGTTCTCCTTCTCGGTTAAGAAGAGGATAGGGGCAGTAGGACTACTCACTACACATCAAGCTTGATTTTGTGAATTTCTTCAGTGCAGGCTTGGTCTCTAACTTCTGGAAAAAGACAGAGGGGGTTACGGTCACTGACAAAAATTACCATTTCCTACCTTTCCCCATCTTCCACATGCTCTTTACTACATAGCAAGCTAAAACACGGTTTCATTATACCAACAGGAAAAAAGTTTTTTTTGTTTTTTTTTTTTAAACTGACATAATGAAGTCTTTGCAAGAAAAGAAAAATGATACGAGTGCAGACTTAAACACACACACACACACATTCAGACACTGACACGCTCAAGTGTACGCACTTCAAAAATGCTGAAACACCGTGTACCAAAAATGATTAAGTCGACTTAACTGACCCCCCCCCAGGAGCAGTGACAGGCTTCCCGTCACTTTTTCAAAGATAAGGGCACTCGAAAGACACGACTTCCTGCGTTCAGCTACATAAAAATACAAGGTGGATGTGGTGCTGTGAAGGTTTTCTGCTCTTCAGAAATAAGACTATTGAAACCAGGAGATAGCGGGTGTTTGGTATTTTTTCCTTGCAAAGCAGATCCTGGAACAGAGGGTTTATTACTTTTGCGCACAAGCAATGCTGCTAAATTTGACTTAATCGTCTCTTAATGCTTCTAAGGTGTCCAGAGTCAGGCAGAAAGAAAAAAAAAATGCCTATGAATCTAAAAACCTGTTTGGTCCCCATTATAGGAGGTTTTTGGATAGGCTGACTGTTTTCTTAAGAGGTTTCGTCCTTTTTGTTTTTCCTTCTTGCACACAAACGGCCAAAAGCCCCAGAATCACATGTCTCTGAACGAGTGTTTCAAAGTCAGTACACAAAGCAGAGGAGTCAAAGATGAAGTGTATGTGCTGTGTGTGTGTGTGTGAAAATGTGAGTAAAAGATCGCACTTTTTTTTTAAAAAAAACGGAAAAAGAAAGAAAAAGAGCCAGTATGGCACCAGAAACAAGTAAATTCAATGAAAGAAACGGCTGATCCATAAATAAAGCACGAAGTAAAACGAGTAAAAGCTCAGAATAAACGGGACGTGCATCGGGAAAGCTGAGCGTGACGTCGCGTCAGCACAGAGATATGGCTGTAAATCACTGAGGACGACTTCGCGAGACGAGTTAATGAAAGCAGTCCGTCTGACAAAGTCAAAGAAGAACAAAAAACATCTACAAAACGCCCGTTTCTTTCCGGGGTTACCAAGCTCGGCTGATCAATACGTGGTTGGTTAATTAATGGTTTATTAAGACAAACCCATCGAGAATGTTAAACAAGCAGGGCACGGTGGGATTCTCCTTTAAGCGAGTTAGTATGAGATCGCATGCTGTTCAGCAGTACAGGTTACCAAATACTGGCCTAGTGCTGGTTGTGTGCGTTGTGAAGGAAGGGCAACGAGCAATAAGGAAACGCTTTCCTTCTCCTGCCGACCCCCACTCCTCTCCCGGAGCCGCCACCCTCCGATCTCCACACAAAAACCATACAAAAGACAAAAAAATAAAAATAAAATAATAAAATCAAAATACATAGAACATTGCTAACTTTTCCCCCCTTTATCCCACATCCCCCCGGTCTCTCTTCTTTGAACTAAATCTCCTTCGTTAATAATGTTTTCAATATGAAACAGTGGACACACCCATGTCAGATTCTAACATTTACATGGCTTTAGCGCAGTCTGTCTGCTTCCCGTCGAGCTATCGCTTAGAGAGACAGGGAGGAAGAAGAGGGAAAGAGTAGAGGCAGGCAGAGGGATGGACAGAGGGAGGCTTCAGCTCCAAAACAGAGGGTGGAGAATTAGTGATGCCATCTGTCCTCCTCACTACTTCAAGATTAGATGGAGTCCTTCGCCCGACTCATCTGCAGAGAGGGGGAAAAGTGAAGGGAGACATTACATCCTTGTCAAACAGCGATCTAGGTTGTGGCTTTCTATCTGTTAGCGTAGACTGCTGACCTTTGACAGTGCTGATTAAAAAACAGCTCTCGTCAGGGAAGTTGTAAACCATCTGTGGGAGAGAAATACAAAAAAAACCAAAACAGGGTGAAGCGCTGGAGCCCATGAAACATTATTCTCAGCAGGTTAAAGGTTTGTTTCGGTAGCACACAGGTCTGACTTTGAAGAGTGACACAGTGTGTGTGTGGCACACAAAGAGCCCATAAACAACATGCAAATAAGAGACACGGTGATGGCGCCGGTTATTCATCTGTAAGCTGTGAGTGTTTGTAGCTCAGGGGGCGGAGCAGGTCATCGATAACTGAAGGGTTGGTGGTTCACTCCTTGGATCAACACAGGTATTTTTTCACTTGTTAGGCAAATGTGTAAACCACGACACGAAACCAGATCTCAAACCCACAACTTCTATGGTGCCCTATTTCTGAGCACGGTGTTGCTGAGTGAAAAGGACGTCACCATGTCCACTAAAGCACACAGTGAGGCACTTTCCTGTTTATGGGAGGTAGAGTGGGTCTTCTCTGAGTATCCTTGAACCCCAAATTTCCCCTGAAGCATCAGTCAGGGTGTGTGTGTGATTGTTAGAAAGTACTTAAAGCAGAGGCTAAAAGCATGTGTGTGTGAATGCTCTCGGTGCAATGGTACCAGCCCACTTACCATTTATTCCACTGTTTTTTTTAATAAAAAAAAACTTCCACTTCACGAGTCATTCAGGGCCATGAATGTGACACTCAAAATATAAGGAGTGTGTGTGTGTGTACCTGGTCACTTAGCAGGATGTGTATGCCTGTAGGACCCTGTCGGTACACCTGGTTGATCGTTCCCAGTGGAATGCTGCACACGCACGCCATCTTGCGGATGAGTTCTGCAGCTGTGAGCTCCTCTAGATACAGAGCATGGTACACTGCACAGAAACACACCAGACCGGTTTCACAGTCATGATAATAATCACAGACATTTGGTCCCTGATTAATATCAGCAGCATCTGTTCGTCTTTACCGTGTAAACCAGAGGAGAGACAGTGTTCTCCATTTTCGTTAGTGCTGTGTCTGTCCAGCAGGGGGCTCTCTTGAAGGGACTCCTTACAGACATACACTGTCAGCCTGGGACGCACTGACCTGCATACACAGAAAACAGCATGGGTGGTATATACCAGAGCCTGGAGCTGGCATGATGGGAGATAACTCGCTGTGTTTTTGTTGTGGGTGACATCATGTTATGTCTCTCTCTCTCTAACTGTTTTTTTTTTTTTTTTCTTCACCAGAAGAAGCAGCCACTCACATGTGACCTACCTGGATTTGAGTGCATTGAAGAGCCTGATCCCATCTGCTGGCCCACAAATCTGGACTAGATCGTCCCGGGTTAGCTTTAACAAATCAGAACCTAAAAACAAATAAAAAAAAAAAAAAAAAAAAAAAAAAAAAAGGAAGCACATCCAGTTACTTGTAATGCACGTGCTCGTCTTACAACATCATGAGCATGCCTGACCACATTGTGTGTGCTGACAATCTGCCTGTGCATACCTGAGAAGTTAGAGAAGAGCCGTGTGTAGGAGCTGAAGCGATTTTTCAGCAGCCACTTCTGTGTGTCCTGTATGGAGGCAGTGGGGCTCAACTGCTGTAACGAGGAGCAAACAGGGGGTCGACACATTAACACAACTCAGCCATACTGAGCTAAACCATATTTGGATTAAAACTAAGGGCACTAAAGCCTCTTTTCCACTAGAACCTACTCAGCTCGACTCAACTTTTAGGATTTTTTATTAGGTGGTAGTACCTGGTACCAAAAATATGACGCCAACAGACTGCATGTCACTGATCGGCACGGGAGTGACATCACTGGAGGACTCATGAGCGATGCCATTTTTGAAAGCCGGAAACGGGGGAAATGGCGACACGTGATGCGGTGCAGACATTTACCATCAGTTTAGCAACATGTATACCAACGCCTCAATGTCCTCCATTGTTGTGTAGCGTTTGTGTCGCAAACAAATGACGTCACAGGAGTTAAGAAGCACCTCGCTATAACAACCCCACCCACACTGAGCTTTACTGACTTGCAATAGAAAATGACCAAAACTGAGTAAAGTTGAATCGAGCAGGTGCTAGTGGAAAAGAAACTTAAGACAATTTTAAATAAAACACAAAGAGTGGAAAAAAAGTCATGGATTTAAACTCAACTGAAGAGTGGAGGTGAGACATTCGTCAGTCACCTATACCATTTTCTCCTCTCTATAACTGAAAACACTATATTTCACATTACACAGAGATATAACGGCAGATAAATGGGAAGAAATATGCTTCAAATGTTCGAATGCAACTCAAATTCATGGAGAGAATTCAAATGAAAAGTAATAACAGCAGAAAAAGTTATCTAAATATCTGCTGGAATAAATGTTGCTGCTCATCAGAAACAAACATGGATTTAACCACAGCAGCAGTCAGTACTGCGATTGTGTCACTTACTGAAACGCAATAAAATCTTAACCCTGTGTCATGGAGGGAGGAAAACGTATCATGTGACACAGCATCAGATGTTCTTCACAGCAGACGTTTTCATTTGCGATTTCAGGTACAAAACAAATGTTACTAAAACCATTAACAGCGCCTCTGCACTGTTCAGCCGAGTCATTACAGCCCGACAGTGACTCAGCACACTCGGCAAAGCAATCAATTACATTATCATCTACACCTGAGCCTCTCTTACACCTCTCGCAAACACCTTTAACTTTCTATCTGTTCGTGCAGCTGTGTCACTTTTCACTAACCTCCGAGTTGACATGGCTGCCAGGGTCTGCCTGGTGATTGGGTGAGGACGAGTCGCTGGAAAACAGATGTTGATTTAGGACCAGTATACACTTTACCTAAAAAACAGAAAGCTCTCTCACTCACACACGCACACACACGTTCAAGGTACCTGTCCAGTACTGAGGAGGTCGTGTAGGTCGACAGTGGGGTGGAGGCGAAGGAGAGAGTAGCTGCCTGGTTGGTGCTGGTGTAGGCGTTGTCTGGCCAAGGAGAGCACTGTGGAAAGACGCACTTATTGACACAAGCAGGTGAAGGAAATTTAGCTCCATCTAGCCTAAAGTCAAGTTCAGTACAACATCCCCTAAACAACAACTGAGGGCCTCACTCAACAAGGGGTCCTAAAAAAGGTGGCAGACAGTGTGTGGAGTGATTAAGAGGAGGAAGAGGAGAGCAGAGCAGGATGCTTACACTGCCTCTTTTGGCCAAGGAGTCGCCACAATCAGCGGGAAGTGTCCGCTTGCTGGACTTTTTCAGCTCATGGTCGCCCGCATCCTCTATGATGGGCTCAAGCCTTGTCTACATACAGACACACAGCAGAGATTAGCCAGCCAGCCAGCGGTTATCACACAAACAACTAAAACCTCCAACTCGGTATGTGGGGAACAGATACAGAGGTGTAATTATCACCGTAATTATAGTCCAATAATAACATTTGAGCGCATTTTAAAACAGTCTGAGGAGAGTTTCACCCTCACCCACCAAACATCTCCACTTATATCACTGAAATATGTAAACACCCTTATGAATATAACAAAAACATATTAGTGTTGTCACAGAAAAGGAGCAGAGACACCATTTCACAAAATAAATGTAATATATTTGATAAAAGGCAATTCTTTGGACTTCATTACTAACTGATTTTAATATAAGCCGCAAAAGATTCAAACTGTTTTTTGAAAACCATTTTCCTCTAAGCAAGAAGTTATGTCACTGCAGCAACAGTGAAAATGAATTAAAAGCTGGGTCTCTGATAAAAGGTGCAGAGCATGATTGATGCTAATAAATAAAGGCTGGCCACCCCTTACTGGTGGAAGAAACAGACCCGTCTGGCTGTTGGGGAAGTTACAGACCGATGCAACAAAGCTAACGAATGTCGGCTAAAATGTGACGCATGTTCTGATATAAACCCTCCCACAGGCTGGCGATCTTTGGGGAGGAACCCCACCTCTCTCACAATGTCAGCTGGGAAGGAGTCCAGACCCCAAAACCCTGAACTGGATGAGGGGTTAAGAAAGCTGATGTTCTGACATAAGTGGTTTTATGTTCGTTATGTTTACAGTTCGTCCATGCTATGCTTTATGACTCAGTCACACTACAGTAAAAACAGAACGACATCCTCTTTTTGACTGGGAAAACTTTCAGCGATCGGCCGGTGATTCTTTTACCAACAATACCAACGAAGGCTGACTGTCTGACATCCTCGACCTCTGGGTGACTTTTTGTTTGCAAAGTGATTGAATGGGAGGTAACCTGTCTCCAAACAATCACGGTCTGACTCAAGACTGACTGTCATACACTGTGGTCTAATTTATAGGCACACCTCGTCTGTGATGCATCTCTTTGCAATAGTGGCTGTTTTCTGGTTATATTCTTGTTTAAAAGCGAGGTTGCTGAGCACCTGTACTGTTGTCAAATTGCCGTCTTGCAGCAACTACGCCATCACTTGTGAAGGAATCTCTGTTTCAGCTGTATGAAGTTCTGACTGGACTGTGAATATAAGAAATTAATGTGAATGTCTATGGAGGTAGATGACCATTTCATCACCAACAAATTGTGCATAATTTCCAACTTAACCTGGGTCAATTTTAAACTGAAAACAGAAAGTTGCTTTGAAGACACCAACTGACTGCAACTGGTTGCACACCTCGTACCAGTCTTCAAAGCAACTATTTTAAAGGCAACGAGGTCACTTAGCTTATTGCAATTGCAGTAATTTTGGTTGCGCTGCGTTCTCAGACCCGTTTTCTCTAGTGTGACCATAGCAGTATTTAGTAAAGCTGTGACACCAAGAGTGCAGTGTGTAGCTGGTTTGATGACCATCTGTGTGAGTGATGTTTAAGGGGAGGGGGATATGAGAAAACCCTGGAAAATCTCACTTATTATATAAGTAAGACAGCAACTTAAACAGAACAAATCCCTTTTGTCACATTAACACAACTATTTGGTCAAGACCAGCTATTCCCAAACGTCACACCTCTGCAGCTTCATTTGAAATATAAACATTTTCAGTGGCACGCCCAAAACTTCAGTAAAAACGCCCAACTGATGATCACACATGCCTAACTAAACATTTCCTTTGCCATTTCATTAATTCATGCTCCAGTGATGAACTTGTTGAACCTGATCTTCTATCAGCAGCTTTAGTTTCCAAATTAAAATCTTTACAATTAGTGACGAGAAAAGGTTCAGGATCAAAAAAGCCCAGAAATTAAGAATAACAATAAATAATGGCCATTTTAAAATGAATTACAAAACCCAAGTCAAAACAAGATTTTAATATAGAAACACATTTGATTTTAAAATGACTCTAAAAAGATTTAATCCTACTGAATCCAATAAGAAATAAACCAAAAGTTTATTAGTTGGTTATAAAATAGAAATATGTTTCTCATCCTGTAGGATTTAGTCATATAAACGCTCCACAGATTAAAATGACACAGTCCCATCCATTTACATTTCTAATATAGGAGAATTAAGAATATCAGTTAACTTAATTTTCACTGGGAGCGAGCAGGAGGGAGTACATCGAAGGAACAGCTCAGGCTGAGCAGTGTAGAGACAACATTAGAGAGCCAAGATCGCCTGAACGTGTGCAGGAGGGATACTGGGCACACTGGACCTGCTGTGGCCCATTCAGACCCCACAGGGGGTTGCAGCCCAACATTAGGAATCGTTGGTCTAGACAAACAGTTGAGCTGACAACAAAAGTCTGTTCAGTATCTGAGAAAATATGGTAAATCCACACAAAGTGACACAAAATCCAGTTTAGTTGTGTGCTGCTAGTCGACTAGATGATAACTGGGCACAGAAATACTAACCAGTTGCTGCTTCACAGCAGCAGCGTGCCTCTGAGTTGGTGAACTTGTTATAAACAAATGAGGCTGAAAGAAGGAAAGATGACAGCCGTGTGAACAGACACGGCTCTCCTAACATTAAACACACCTGGCAAACTAATGTGACATCAAATCTGTGCCACTGCACGGCGCAAAGTGCCAAACATTTCTGTGACACTGATGGTCTCAAATGATTTTTTTATTTTTAAAAAAGAACCCCTCCCCCCACATAAATCAAAGGAGGGTTTTTATTTTTGGGCTCAACACGATCATCGTATTTTTGATGATCTGAGGTTTTACCACGCAGTAACTGATTGTTTCAGAGTAAGTGGCACTTATACACTTGAATGTGAGAAACCACAGCCAAGGAATTAAGAGGATTATATGACTTCAGCAGCTTTCTGAATAAAGTTATTGCTGTTCGTTAGTTCTTAAATCCAAAGCATTGTACTTTTCAGACTGGTTGGCAGTGATGGAGTCTTTTGTATTATGAACGAGAACTGAACCTGGAAGCTTGTTAGTATTATAAGCTAGTTAGTGTTAACGTCACATAAAGCCTAGGAGTTCACAGCAGCCCTGTACCGACCTCTGACAGGATAGTGGTATCATAAGAAGGCTGGTACTTTTCCTTCTCTTGAGCTGTGCGTTTCTCCATCTTCTCCCTGTCAGTCTTTTGCTTGCGATCTGCCCCCTTTGGCTAAACAGGAAGCAGAGAAGAAGAGATGTAACTGGTGAGTGCTGGCACAGTTTCAAACGTGTCCTGTTTAAGATTGAGTGAGCACCTTGAAGACTTTAATTTGGCAGGAGGCAGAGTGGAGGTGCTCCGTGTAGTCTCCGCTGTCTCCGAGGGCGAACGTGTCGAACTGGATCCTGAAGGGGACGCCCTTCTCTCCGCCGTGCTTCCTGGGAGTGAACTCTGTGCTAATGCAGTGCACCTGCAGACGGCGGGTAGACGCGATGAAGTCAAACCGTGTTTGATGTGGAAATTCAGCAGCACGCTGAGCAGGTGGCTCGAAGAGAGAGGATGTATGTGTGTGTGTGTCTCTCTGTGGTTTGAATGAGTGTCAGAGGATGTCTGAGTGTTACCTGCACAAACACAGAAGTTCTTTTGTTCAAGTCCCACAGAAACTCTGCAGCATTCAGCTGGGAGGGGTGAGTCTTTGGCTCCACAATGCCCACTGACATGGGGATATCTGAGACACAGACACACAGAGAAATATTTGAGTTACAAATCACACACATGACCGGGACAGTCTAAGCAAACATTTCTCGGCAGGCATCTTTACCAATGTCAAGGAGACGGTCGCCAGGACGGTTCCACTTCCATCCCTCCAGCTGCTGGTGCTCTGTGTACTGCAGCCGACGGTCGTGAAACACCACTCGCACTATGCTCTACACACACAGACACACACATTAGATATAATGTGTACCGTTTACAGACACAGATGCATGATTGTCCGCGAGCTGTGAGGATCCTCTCACCTTCACCATCTTGTTGTTGAGCTCCGGTAACTCCCCTGGCTTCCTGTTGTCCAACATACGCACCTCATAAGACTGGCCTGAGTGAGAGTAGATGAACATTAAAAAAACAACAACAAAAAAAGAAAGATTTAACAAGGAACAGTGAGTGTATACATATATTTGAATTTTACACACTCAAAAAGGTACAGGCTAGAGCTGGGCGATAAAACGATAACGATATGTATTGCGAAATAACTTTTTCTCGATAGAAAAATTAAACTATTGCGATAGACCTCATCTCTCTTGTCCTCTTAAAAAAAAAAAAAAAAAAAAAAAAAGAACAGCCAATCCAAATTAAGTAGCGCAGAGCCGAACCAATCACAGCCGCAGTGTCACGTCACATGACTTGTTACGTACAGCACAAGCCCCAAGGCGCACATGTGTATTTGTTTTTGCAGCCGGGCCGCCCAGGTAATGAAGGAAATGAGTTTGCCGACTAGAGAAAAATCAACCGAGAGCGTGAGCGAAGGTTACCGAAGAAAAAACAGATGATGGTTCCAATGCTGGAGAGATTGTCAAACGGAAGGGCCACAGAAGTTCCGTAGTGTGAAGGTATTTCGGCTATTTCAAGTCTGACAAAAAACAGAGTAGCGCGCACTGTAAATTGTGCCGAAAGCAAGTCTGGAAATACAATAAACCGGTGCATGCTCAATCTCTGACTGAAAGCGCTAATTCGTCATTCGGCTTTTGTCAGACTAAAGTAACTGTTAAAACTGTTTGAAAAGCTAAGCTATACAACAAGGAGAGATTGATGCTACGTCCACACGCATACCGGTATTTTTGAAAACGCAGATTTTTCTATGCGTTTGCACCTTTCGTCCACACGTAAACGGCGTTTTCAGTCACTGAAAACGGAGATTTCTAAAAACGCCTGCCAGGGTGGATATTTTCGAAAACTCCGTTTTTGCATTTACGTGTGGACAAGAAAAACGGAGAAAACGCAGCGTCAAAGGTGTGCGCCTTTTTTGACGTCACACTGTGCGCCACGTTATTGTTTCGGTGAAATGAATTTCTACAATACTGTTACTGTTAATTGTACTCTCTGCAGTGTTTAAATGCTTACATATACACACATAGTTACTGTCCCTCCACACATATGACTCGGTTCTGTTTCTATGCCCCATCTTTGTTTACCATTTCCTACCGAGGCTTCTAGACTTCTGATTGGCCAACATTTCTACACGGTTAGGAATATATCGCCACCTGTTGCTTTGGCATGTTCCTAGCAGCGGTTTCCTTCATTTCTGCGTTTACGTGTGGACGGGATTATTTTTTAAGTACATCTACCCTGTTGAACTTATTATGGGAAATAAATATTTTAATTAAAACAAGCTGCTAATTATTTCACATTTTACTTGTGAGCAACGGCACATTTAAATCTTACAAATATAGTTATTTGGCTTATATCGTGATATATATCGTTATCGCCTGAAATGAAAAAAACATATCGTGATATGAAAAAATCTTATATCGCCCAGCTCTAGTACAGGCTCGTTATTATCGTTTTAAATTTATGAATGACACTGCAGGAATGGTTCCTCTGATGAAACACTCAACAATACTGGGATTTAATGGCACTAAAACTGACTCACACTTGTATTTCCTCATGTTTGGATTACTTATTACAACTTCTGATTATTTTATTGTCAGTATTATATATTGTTGATGTTATCACATTTATAGGTCCTTTTTAAAAAAAAAAACAAAACAAAAAAAACCCTAAATGTTCTTTTAGTAATTTATTGTTTTAGTTTAACTTCCGACTCCTGCTTGTTTAGTCACACATGACTGTGTTTTATTGCACTTTGTGTAAAGAACTTTGAAATGCTAGTAGTGATAAGTGCTATGCAAACAAAACAGTTATCATAAATCCTGGACTCTCTCACTGGTCTGCCTATCGACTCTGTAGTTACAGAGTTTAACCTTATCAAACTTCCAGGAACAAAGACCAAAAACACAAAAAAGTAGATACAGAATCCTCTCAGTGCTGCTGTGGAGACAACTTGCATTTTATACTCTTTAAATGATCACACCTGAAGGAAAATTTGCCTTTTAATTCTTGATTGAAGTTTTTTAAAATCACCCCAGCATAGAGCTGGGCGATATAAGATTTTTTTCATATCGCGATATGTTTTTTTTCATTTCAGGCGATAATGATATATATCACGATGTAAGCCAAATAACTATATTTGAAATAATCAGCAGCTTGTTTTGATTTAAATATTTATTTCCCATAATAAGTTCAACAGGGTAGATGTACTTGAGGAACATGAGACTTTTTCAGACACAAAGGGCAGCCGCTAAAGCGTTTAAGTTTCAAAATAGAACAAAACAGACTACTAAATTGTCAATTCCACTTAGAAACAAAATATTAATTCTAAAAAAAAATAAATCTTAGTTTGTTTTACAGAAGAACAGACAAAATTGACTAACTTTTGTCAATATCAAATAAACTGAGAACTAAAAGGAAATTCTCAATCTCTCCTTGTTGTATAGCTTAGCTTTTCAAACAGTTTTAACAGTTACTTTAGTCTGACAAAAACCGAATGACGAATTAGCGCTTTCAGTCAGAGACTGAGCATGCACCGGTTTATTGTACTTCCAGACTTGCTTTCGGCACAATTTACAGTGCTCGCTACTCTGTTTTTTGTCAGACTTGAAATAGCTGAAATACCTTCACACTAGAAACTTCTATGGCCCTTCCGTTCGACAAGCTCTCCGGCATTGGAACCATCATCTGTTTTCTCTTCGATAACCTTCGGTCACGCTCTCGGTTGATTTTTCTCTAGTCGGCGCACTCATTTCCTCCATTACCCGGGCGGCACGGCGGCTGGCTGCTTCCCAAACAAATACACACGTGCGGCTTGGCACTTGTGCTGTACGTAACAAGTCACGTGACGTGACGCTGCGGCTGTGATTGGTTCGGCTCTGCGCTACTTAATTTGGATTGGCTGTTTTTTTTTTTGTTTTTTGTTTTTTTTTAAGAGCGCAAGAGAGATGAGGCCTATCGCAATAGTTTAATTTTTCTATCGAGAAAAAGTTATTTCGCAATACATATCGTTATCGTTCTATCGCCCAGCTCTACCCCAGCATGGTATAAAGTTGTGTCACTGCTGCAGTGGTTTATCTTTCAATTTGTATGAAACAGACTAAAGACACATGCATGCGCAAATATACCGTCTTTCCTAAAAAATTAGCACAAATGCTCACACTGTACAGGCTGACCTGTGAAGATACAGCTCAGGTATTTTGTTTATCCATGCTCACTCCAGATGAATTACATGCAGTTTAATCCAGTTTTATTTATGTAACACAACTTCACACCAACAGTCACCTCAAGGTACTTTCTATCACTACAATATGAGCAATATAAACCCCAACAATCAGAAAATACCTGACCCTGCTCTCTATCAAACTCCTTCACAGGCTTTATTATGATATTTTATTGTTATATGCACAGCAAAAACAGACGTTTAGACCATATGATGAATTTCTTACTTTGCTGGTTTTGTTTTCATACAAAACAATTCTAATAAAGAAGTAAGTTAAAAATGCAAGATTTACAAGTTAAAGTAAACATTACCGGCAAAAAAACAAACAAGCGAATAAAACACTGAGTTGGACAGATAATCATTATTATTGCACTGAAAAAGTAACAGTCAGTGGGGGTAATGGAGTGTTTGGAAGGAAGTACAGTGTTACACAAAACAAAACAACTTTTTCCAAGAAAAACCACAAAATCTCGCTTGTATGACCAAACCACCGTAAAACGAGGCCCCTGAGCGGTGTTTAAATAAATAAATAAAAACTGTGTGTATTGATATGTTAAATAACCTGGAATAATAACTTCTTGTTATGCATTCAACGTGCATTACAATACATTTCAGCAATAGGCAGATCTTAGTGTGTCACATAGAGGCCACACAAGGCCGGCATTCACATCAGTAAGAGTTTCATTTTACAGTGATCCCACTGAAATGCATTAAATTAATGCGCTCATTATTTATTGATGTTGGATTGGTGACAGGCAGCCATGCAACACAAACTGGGTCGTGTAAAACCGGGTCAACAACCCCCCTCCCAAAATCACCTGCCGTTCTTTAGGTCTCACCTTGGTTTAGGTATGTGAGCGTTTCATCATGCAGCTTGACAGCGGGCGAGGTGGCGGCGCACAGCACATACTGGAATGGGGGATTTTTGGTCTCATTTTCAGGAGGGAGGCTGGAGTCCTCCTGCTTAAAGATTGGCAGAGCCAGCACATCACTAGGAGGGGGCAGAGATAGAGACAAGCAAGTCAGCGAGGGAAAAACAAAAACAAAAAAACAATACAAGAACAGTTGTGAGCGACAAGTTTCCCATTAGGAGCTGATTTGGGGTATTTTCCTTGTCACTGGCCTCAATATTTTTCAACTAGCTTTTGTCTCAAAGTTAGTTAAAGCTTTTACTGAATCTCCAGCACCATGTGAGCTCCATCCTGATGACAACATAATCACTGTGACCTTGCTGAAGGCAAAGGAAATCGTGTATTTATTCATCAGTACTGGACGACCTTCTCTCAAATGTTTGTGCGATTTAAACTCTCTCACTTCACTCTTAATATGTCACTTTCAGTTGGGCAATATTTCCCTGTCACAGTGTGGAATAATTCAATGGATCACCTTTTTTTAGAATAAGTGACGAAGACTTTCCATCGATCAAACTGTCTCTCTAATTATGTATGCATGAGTCCGCAGGAGGATAAATGAACAGAAACACCCAGAGATAGCCTGAGCTGCTGACATATACCATCTCTCACGCTTGGCAGCCACTCTAGACAACGTTCCCATACTTGGCTCACCCTGACAAATGCTGTGGGAGTGTCAATGAGGGCACAGAAAAGCGTGAGGAGTGTGTGGATGTGCAAAAAAAGAAGTTCTATCTGTGCAAAGATATGTAGATCAGGGCGTCTCATTACCTGGAAAACTAATCTGGAGCCAAACTAAAACCTACTTGCCAAATTTCAAATAATTCCTGCAGCACCTTCCTCAAAACAACGAAGTCTTTCAAACAGCTGCCTGCCAGATTTATCCTGCCCTGTATCGTTTTCTCTCAATCACTTGCCGGTGTGTTTTCTCTGCAGAGCGAGCCCAGGCAGTACCAACACGGGTGCCACAGCCCAGCTGAACCATGCTGCCCACGAAAACTACATCTGCTTCCTGAAATCTGAGGAGCTCGTTCCACTGAATAACACCGAGACATTCTGTTCCCATCGGCTGCTGACTCCAAACACACCCACGACCCACCCCTGCACCACAGACAGACAGCACTATGTCTGAAGCAGAAACCAATAATGTCAATGCATACCATCCCCTGAATACCAGTAATCTTGCTTACACACATAAGCGACAGGCACACACCTACGTCATGCTCAGATAAACACACGCTAAAAGCAGACGGATGCAGATAAGGCACATGTATGCCCTCGGCGGGCTTGCCTTCATCATGCAAATATCACGACCTCCCATTAACCTTTACATAACAGTGCACGCATACTAACAATTACTAATTGAACAGGTGGTTTATAACAAAACCACCTGTTAAGCATTAGGAATTTATTTATTACCCCCCCCCCCCCCCAAAAAAATGGAAAATCCAATGACTAATGACCAACAAGTGTCAACCTTTCCTGTACTGGTACTGTGACAGTTCACACCATCATTCAGCTGCTTCCCCAGAGAGGTTCTCGTCCCCTTGTCGGATGCACTATGACAGCACAGTTGCAGGAAATGCACATGCATCCTCTGCAGACAGATTATTCTCAAGTAGTGCTGCCCAGCCAGTGTAATTATGCACTATCAGCATAAATGCCAGAATAACCTGACTAACCAGAGATCAGGGAAAAACTGGCTTGTTATTATATTAAAACCAGCACTATGAAGATAACATTTGTTACTAGACTGCATGTTTATTGGCCTCTGCGTGTACAGGCAGGTGAGATATTTTGGCAAAAACCAACACAATGTGTTTAAATAAGGGGTTGGGCCAGTAATACCTGAAAACCTCCACCACACGCTGGCATTCATCTTACAGCTCTCTGGAAATCTACTGCAGGGGTGAATGCCAATCTTCCAAAAGACACTCCCTTATTTGGTCTGTTGATGGTGGTCTTTGGTACAAGAAAGCACAGACATTTCAACTGGACTAAGATCAGATGAGTGTAAAGGCTATAGGACTGCCATAAGCTGTGGGTCATTGTCATTGTCGAAAACTAACTCTGCATTGATCTGAAGAAACATCTCCCTCGAATAAAAAAAAAAAATGGGTCCAAATTAGGAACCTCAGATTTACCTCACAACATCTCAGAGTCACCAGACTCCCAACAGTTCAATCTAAGTTTGCTACTGGTAAAACACCACTAAAAAAGATGTAGTATGCTTATAGACTGCCTGTGTGGTGAAACAGTTTTAGGATAAATATAACCATGCAATGAGAAATAAATTAATAAATACATTTTAGATTTCCAATACTATTGGAGTCACAGGCCAGGATTCTCTGCATTTCTTCTGCATAGTGACAAAGAGGCTGTGTTTGCAACTAGAGCTGGGTATTATGTGAAAATGTTCTGGGAAAATCCAAACAAGTATAAACTAAATGAACATGGGATGACAACAATGTTGAAAAAAAATGGACGATTTAAAAATAAATAAAAAATATAATAATTATTATTTTATATAAAATTCCAAATAGCCATAGTCAAGGCTGCTACCACTTGATACTAATGGTCACCACTAAAAATAACAGTGCTCATACAAGTCAAAACAATGCTAAACTTTCTAGACTTCAGTATGTTTAAACAGGCACAGTAACCTAAGTTTAGTATGATGGCCCCCACAAACAAATGGGCCAAACATGATGGTGTGCTAGTGTAAAAAGATACATTAAACTAAGTGTATTTACAGTGACTAAACTGCTGCTACATTTTCTGAGAAAAATCATTCAGAAGGATGTGAAAAGGCATAAAAGTATGAGTTTCAAAAATGTCAAACGAAGTTAAAATATTCAGACTAAAAACACATGATCATGGATCACTGCTTAGAGAGGTCAGGAGCAGGTAAACAGAAAGAAATACTGGCTTCAATTATAAAAGATGAGGTGCATATATGTCCTGGATTGAGGGAGGAGAAAATGCTTGAGCATTTTCATTTATAACCTAGAACAGTTCCATTAAAAAGAGTCTAAATTCAGTCCCATCTGCCTAGACATGTGCAGCCGCTTGTTTTCACATAACCCTGATTATGAGAAACAAAGCCACAGACCTGCTCTTAAAACCAAAACAGTGTCTTCCTGACTTCCTGGGTGTAACAAAAACTTTACTCATCTCCTGGCAGCACACGCGTGCATTGAGAAACAGTGCAGACTGATAAAAAAAAGCAAACACATCTTTGTCCCTGGCAGTATGACACGTGTCCCCTTCCCTGCCTTTGTGTGTGTTTAGAGAAATTAATCTTCATCCCTGATCGTGGCACCCTGCAGTGACTGCTCGAGTCCAAATCCCAAAACAAAGAGAAACCATAACACCCAGCACAAAGGGAGTAACACACCCAGGGGGGCTGTAATGTTAACACTCAGAGAGCTGTTCTTGCCAACGACCCACTGAAGCTGGGACTGGCATGTTGACTTCAGTCTCTCTAACCTCATGCTGTAGGCTCCAGCGCCCAGCTCCTGCCCGATGCCGGACAGGCTGGCGTCGAAGTCGTGAACCAGCCCCGACTCGATGGTGGCGTCGTCCATCTTCAGCACCCAGGCCATCGGCCCCAGTTCCTTGTCCTCGGCTTCTACTCGGATGGCCGCCAGCTTGCTTCAGGTACGAGAGGTCGGCTTATAGAGGAAGTGAGCTCTGCAGCTTCTGAATGACACCCGTGAGAGGAAAGTTATGCTGCTAGCCCGCTAGCCGCTCCCTGGCAAGCTGGGCAGGCGAACCGGTAGCTTTCCACAGAGACTGGATGCATTGCCATATCTCCACTCGAGTTCTGAGAGTTTATTTTCGCACAAAGGGGTGCTCCAAGACAGGCAGACTGCCCGAAAGTAACCTAGAACCCACTCAGCGAGTAAATAGTTAGTCGTGACTGAAGATCCGAGCTGATTGTCAGCATGCTAATGTTAGCTAACAGCTAGCTTTGAAAAGGAAGCTTAAGCAAGCTAGCCTGAATTCAGCAGCGCCTTTGTTGCTTCAAGTATCGAGTCTTCATACAGTCCGACTGACGTTTGTTCAGCAGAACGACACAAGCAGAGGGAGGAAAAAATATCGTTTTAATCCACACACCGCATCCCACGCAGCGTCCCGCACCAGCTGTTGCTACCGAGCTATGAAGCTAACTAGCATCAACTTCACTTGCTTTCAGCTACGTCCGGTGACCTAAGAGCGGCTCTCCTCTGGCGCTCCCTCTACCATCCCACTCCGCGCTCCTCTTCTCATCGCGGGGCTGGAATCACCGCCGGGGCTCCTTATTTTTAACACGCAGTCCGTTAACCATCCAAAATGAAGCGTTTGACACAAAACCGAGCATCAACATGGCTCCCTCAGCACACAGACTGTCGGTCTCTGTAGCCCGCAGGGCTGCCACCACCAGCCTCGGGAAGGATGCCAAAGACTGCGTCCAGCCAATCAGAGGCCGCCCTCTGTGCCCAGCGCAGAATTATTAGCCAATCAGCAACCTTCGAGCTTCCGTCATTGTGTCCAACTGTAGTTGCGCTCTGCCTCCCTGAAACTATAACACATATCTACAAAAAGTCGTTACTGTCAACAAATATGAACCCTGTGGGCATGCAAACACCCCTCAGTGTCACGTAAAAATAATGTTATATCTCTGATGCAAATACAGCGACAGGGCGCTGACCTTTTCACTGAGAGTTATTTATTAACAGGTATTGTTGTTGTAGCTCCAAACACCCACACTGTGAGGATATAAACTAAACCAAACATTTACATTTGAGGTGTGCATGAGCGGATACCTCGTATAGCCGCTGTTCTGTCTCTGTAGGGGGGCTCGGAAGTTTTCAGTGTACGGCTGCCAGAACAACATCGCGTCTCATCAGCCCTCTCCTCACTTCTCCTGCACATAAACACCACTCGGCCCGGTTCCGACGACGAGGTCCAAACGGGAGGTCAGCGTTTCATTCATGTCAGTGTCGAGCAAGAAGAAGAGTCCAGTCCACAGAAGATGGCTGCAGACCTTTTGCACTCTCTGGTCAATAATTACGCACCGCTCGGACCCTGGACGTGGCGCATTCTCAAGTCTGTCGATAGACAAGTTTTTCGGAGTGGGGCACACACGCTATTTTGGCCCTGAAAGGCGGGTGGGAGGGGTGGGTGGAGGGAGGGGAGGCCCGCCTCATGACTTAAAGTCCTTCTGTCTGACTCAGGAAATTCAGAATATGGACGTAAACACACGACAGTCAACACCAAATATGCAAACATCAAAAACACAACGCAGTGATTACTTGTCTAGCATGGAGAGAACTAAAATTCATGTTGCACACCATTAAAACAGGATAACACTTGATCATTTTAAATTAAGGATTTGCAATGGACAGCTTGTAAAAAATCTAATAAAAAAAATCCCCCCTTCAGTTTAAAAATACGTGAATACAGTAATTACTACAATAAAAAAAATCAATCAGTTCTTGTAAATTTGAATAATGTAATAAATAATATATGTTTTTAAATTCAGTATGTATATAGGTGTACAGAGGCCGTTTTAGCAGTCATCACTCATGTGTTCCACATTTAGTGTCACCAAAAGCAAATTTATCATGTAACTCTAGTTACATAAATGCACAACTGAAAACTGCTGTGTTGGTTAAAGAAGCAATGATCAGGCGAGTCAAGACTGAAGCTATTTGGTCACAATGACACCAGGTGCACTTGGAGGAATAAAGGTGAGGCTTTTACACCTAAGAACACTACCAATTGTCAAGCATCATGGTGGTAGCACCATGCTCTGGGGCTGTTTTGTTGCCAATGGTACACTGGATAAATTAGCTAGAACTTGACCTCAAATCAACATCTAGATGGTTGAAACTTCAAGACAGTTGGGTGTTCCAACAGGAGAATGATCCCAAACACACATGACAACTGGCTTAGTAATAGATAAAGTAGGGTCACATTACACTGCTGGAGTAGGCTTCCCAAAGCCTTGACCTCAACCCTATTGAAAATTTGTAAAAGAGGCCTAAAAGCCAGATCCTTACCAAGAAACCAACTGATTTAAATGAACGCTATACCAGACACCAGAAGCTTGTTGATGCCTACCAAGAGAGTGTAGTTGAGGTGCAACTCACTAAAGGACATTCACCAAATATTAGTGACATGTGAGTACATTTCACCTTATATGGTTTACAGAATATCCAAAATAAACTCAAACTTGTGCATTTCTTTTTAACTAAAGTCCTTAAAGATGTATGCTGAACAATCATTTCATCCTGCAAAAAGAACGTTACAGTAAATACAGGGAGTGCAGAATTATTAGGCAAGTTGTATTTTTGAGGAATAATTTTATTATTGAACAACAACCATGTTTTCAATGAACCCAAAAAACTCATTAATATCAAAGCTGAATGTTTTTGGAAGTAGTTTTTAGTTTTAGCTATTTTAGGGGGATATCGGTGTGTGCAGGTGACTATTACTGTGCATAATTATTAGGCAACTTAACAAAAAACAAATATATACCCATTTCAATTATTTATTTTTACCAATGAAACCAATATAACATCTCCACATTCACAAATATACATTTCTGACATTCAAAAACAAAACAAAAACAAATCAGCGACCAATATAGCCACCTTTCTTTGCAAGGACACTCAAAAGCCTGCCATCCATGGATTCTGTCAGCGTTTTGATCTGTTCACCATCAACATTGCGTGCAGCAGCAACCACAGCCTCCCAGACACTGTTCAGAGAGGTGTACTGTTTTCCCTCCTTGTAAATCTCACATTTGATGATGGACCACAGGTTCTCAATGGGGTTCAGATCAGGTGAACAAGGAGGCCATGTCATTAGTTTTTCTTCTTTTATACCCTTTCTTGCCAGCCACGCTGTGGAGTACTTGGACGCTGCGTGTGATGGAGCATTGTCCTGCATGAAAATCATGTTTTCTTGAAGGATGCAGACTTCTTCCTGTACCACTGCTTGAAGAAGGTGTCTTCCAGAAACTGGCAGTAGGACTGGGAGTTGAGCTTGACTCCATCCTCAAGCCGAAAAAGGCCCCACAAGCTCATCTTTGATGATACCAGCCCAAACCAGTACTCCACCTCCACCTTGCTGGCGTCTGAGTCGGACTGGAGCTCTCTGCCCTTTACCAATCCAGCCACGGGCCCATCCATCTGGCCCATCAAGACTCACTCTCATTTCATCAGTCCATAAAACCTTAGAAAAATCAGTCTTGACATATTTCTTGGCCCAGTCTTGACGTTTCAGCTTGTGTGTCTTGTTCAGTGGTGGTCGTCTTTCAGCCTTTCTTACCTCGGCCATGTCTCTGAGTATTGCACACCTTGTGCTTTTGGGCACTCCAGTGATGTTGCAGCTCTGAAATATGGCCAAACTGGTGGCAAGTGGCATCTTGGCAGCTGCACGCTTGACTTTTCTCAGTTCATGGGCAGTTATTTTGCACCTTGGTTTTCCACACGCTTCTTGCGACCCTGTTGACTATTTTGAATGAAACGCTTGATTGTTCGATGATCACGCTTCAGAAGCTTTGCAATTTTAAGACTGCTGCATCCCTCTGCAAGATATCTCACTATTTTTGACTTTTCTGAGCCTGTCAAGTCCTTCTTTTGACCCATTTTGCCAAAGGAAAGGAAGTTGCCTAATAATTATGCACACCTGATATAGGGTGTTGATGTCATTAGACCACACCCCTTCTCATTACAGAGATGCACATCACCTAATATGCTTAATTGGTAGTAGGCTTTCGAGCCTATACAGCTTGGAGTAAGACAACATGCATGAAGAGGATGATGTGGACAAAATACTCATTTGCCTAATAATTCTGCACTCCCTGTAGACTGGTTCTCATTTAGCACTTGTCTACTCTACCTGAGCACTCAAAGCACCTTATACATCATGCCTCATTCACATTCATTTATATAGGCACTTTTTTCCATGTTCAAGTGCTTTCTATCCAACATTCCCACACATTCATACTCCGACAGATGGATCGGAGAACAACTTGGGGTTAGTACCGTGCCCAAGAGGCTACATGCACCCCAGTTCAGGGAAATCATGGAAAGTCCAAAAATTACCATGACATTCATGCCCGCAATGAGTAAGTGCAATCTTCAGACCATCTGGTGCATTTGAAGGATTAGATTGTGTGGGTTTGATCGTCTAGAAATATCCAGTTACTATGTGATAAACCTTTCCTTTCCAACCAATAACACCCACTTTTCATAACAAGGTCTTGTTGTTCTAGGAAATTAAGGCCAATTTATGCAGAAAACTGTAAAAAAAGTCAAGATTTCAGAGCCAGGGAACTACCAGTTAGTTGTTACCTGTAAAACACCAGAGTCGATTTAAAATGCAAAGTTTAAGTATGCAAAATTGCTAAAGTATACCACATCCATCTTCAACAGTGTAACTGATATGTTTTCCTAAGTTGGGAATTGTTTTGAGGACAGACTCGGTATGAACTGCAGGGTCTTGGCAGGTTGTAGATGAGTGCAGCGAGGCCAGGGGGTTTTACAGGTCAGACAGTATCTGGGACTCTCTTTAGCTGTTCCTAAATTTACAGCCCAGAGAACAGATGCATACATGAAATATAGCACCAGTTTCACAAATAGCTATGTTGCATAAGACTTAAATGTTATCTTTTATTCCATGTGTGGATTAGCCCACTTTCTTAACATGTTTCTTAACGAGTCCACGATCTCCCACCTGCTGCTGCTCTTTGCGGGAGAGCGACAGCTGGAAAACCCGCTGCTTTATTGGACAGTAAATTAAACTCCAGGTGTTGATTGGTTTGTCAAAGCAAGGATAAAATCCTGACGCACATTTTCACCAATTTCTTACAAAACAAACATAAAACCAATCACCTGTGCAGCTCAGAATAAAATTGTTTTAGAATAAAATAACTGCTAAATATTAATCAGTAAAGTAATTTTGCATTTTTGATGCTTTCATACTGAGGTGCTTGCTGAAATTGAGTGGTTGTGACACAGTCACACTCAGTGTAAATTTGGGATGAAGTGACTCTTTAAGGGACTACGAAATATTTATGAGATACTGTAGAGGTTTGATCACTGATCCTGGATCAGATCAACCGCAACATTCAGTTAGCATTTAATAGATCTATCCTCTTGAATTGCATGAACAACACTCCTGTGAGGAGTTACAGACCTACACATGCACTGTATTTCTGCTCACCGCCTTACCGCGGCACTTTATTATACTGCAGAAATGAAAAGAGGCGGGGCTTATCGTGATCTGTACAAGTTCTTTATTTTATTGTAAGCACAGCTTTGTAAATGCACGGAGGAAACAACAGTGAAAACTAGAATGTTACAAGAAGAGGAAGGAAAGAAACACACGAACAGGAGAAAAGTGAGACATGACTTGTTTCTTTTTGTCCAGAGCTGTAAATAATACATTTCTACAAATTTCTCAGCAGAGATAAACAAAATAAGTGTGTGTGTGAGAGAGAGAGAGAGAGAGAGAGGGAAAAAAAATAAAAATAAAACAAGGATGGGCACAGGTGCGCGCGTGCACCCCCCTCTGGGGAACTCCCCTGAATGACACTGTTATTTGGATACTCCATTTTAATATCATATATAGATACATATCCACTATGTGATAATAAGCCATGTCCTGTCATACTTCATGTAGTAAGCAGCCATCTTTCTCCACGTGTTGCCCAGAACTGATCCGAGATGGGAGAAATGGAGGACATCATGGATTTATCTGAAAGGGGCGGACACTGTTCACATTAATTTAAAACCCCAGTCAGAGCACTCTGACAACAGACCCCAATAAAAAGTTATTAATCTTTTTTTAAATTTCGTCTCATGCATAGCCAAGCACATAACGCCTCCTAAACTTTGGAATCTGTATGTACTGTATTTGCTATGAGCAGGCAGGACCCACTTTGACTCGCGTTAGTGCTGTGTGTGCTGGGGTCGGCCGGTCGTACCGTTCAGGCTCATCAGCACCTTTTTGAAACACGTGTTGATGTCTGAGTGAGAGAGAAAACTCCGGGTATTAAAAACCACTGCAGTAAAACCTCTCCGCGTAAAAGAAATCCAAACTATGACACAATGTAAAATTACATTCCCGTCTACCTGGCACCCCCCTCCCCCAAGTTAATGAGTGTTCGAGAAGGAAACGAGGAGACAGCACCGTTGGAGGAATATTACCGCCCAGGGAAATGAGAACCATGCAGATGCACCACTTCCTGTTGACCTCGAGATGCTGTTCAGAGGGACTGTGTTGTGGATACGGAGCGGAGCGGACAGGACGGGCGTTTAATATCTTCATCCTTGAGTGAGTAGTGACAAACCTGTGGAGGGTGTGACTGGATGTCTGTTTAAGTTTAATCCGAGTTTGAGGGTTCAGTTCAGTCAGAAGGGATCCTAAGAAATGGCGAGTAGAACTACAACTCTCCTCTGCACATGTTATGACTGTGTGTACCTAACAGCTGTGTGTGTGTGTGTGTGCGCGCGCGCGGTGTGTGTGTGCGCGCGGTGTATGCAGTTTGCTCCTGTGAATGCTTTGTTCTCGGTCTGTGTTGCTGTGTTCTCATGAACAGATGGTTTATGTTGGGTGGGCATAGCTGTAGTTCTGTAGTTGCCCTGCGGGACGGCGCTCTTTATCCTATAGGCCCTCGGTTGAGGGTTCGTTGCCGGTGGTGCCGGACTGGGCGCGCTTGATGTACAGATTCAACAGCTTCAGCTGCAGATAGAAAAACAGAAAAAGAGCATGAATTAAATAATGTGTGCAAGCCAAGAGACGCTAAAAATCCAAAAGGCGAGATTGCAGTTACTCCATCTGAGCAGGCCGACCGTATCCTGATGTGAATGCTTCACTTGAGTGTTTTTGTTGAGGACACTGCATGCTGGTACAGCAGCCATGTTTTAAATCACCTACTTTACTCTAAACAGTAAACTGTTCACTTCATGTTATTTCCAGTAAGACTCTCAGAGATTATGATCATAACCACATCAGGAAACAATTTACAGAGGTCACAAATGAACTGATAAGAGGCGTCATTTTTCCTTATACACTTGTATACAATTCTAAAGTATATTTTGCAACCAGAGGAGTCGCCCTCTGCTGGCCTTCAGAAAGAATGCAGGTTTAAAGCTTTGAATTCACTTTTCAGACCCAGAAACTACATCTGTATTTACCAGTGCTGGAGTTGTTACTCTAAAAAAAAAAAAGTAACATGTTATACATTACTCATTGCTTTTCTTAAAATCGATGCAGTACATTATGTAATTAGTCATCAGAGAAAGTAACTTTTTATACTACTTATCTTACTTTTGAGTTACCCTGCACAATAACCTGAAATGTACGGTCACACAATGACCAGTTAACTGAATTATACAAACCTGAGGCCACCGTGTCACACACTGACACAAATGAGCACACACATAGAATCTTTCTTTAATTTTTACATATAAATACAAGACGAAAACTAGCGCCAAGAGACTTCAAAGTGATCGCCACAGTGATTACACTTCAAAAACAGAGGCTGCAAGCTTGACTGCATATCATTGCCTGTGTTACAGGGCCTGCCTGCTGGGCTCAGGTCGGCCTTCACTCAGCTTTAAAATCACTCCAAGTTCTTGGCTAGCTTTGTGCTAGCTGCTGTCTGTGCAGACGAAGTTATTAAGCAGTATATTGTGGTTGTTTCTGTACTCAATGCAGTTTGCACTTTATCATTGCACTCTTGTCATTTTGTGCAATAAAAATAAAAGTAATATGTCAATTCCTTAAAAGTTGCAGACCATGCCAAAAATCAGCTGTACAAAAATTAAAATAACAGAAAGATCCTGGTGACCAGGATGAGAAACTACACATCTTTAGCGAGCTGGTTTACAATGAATTCAACATACCTTGCTGCTGGAGAGTTGGCTGAGGTGCGGTTTGAGGTCCTCTCCTATCACTGAATAGATGGCCACCAGGCAGAACACACAGGCTTTCCTCACGCTGCTCTCAGAGTTGTCGTAACCCTGTTCAGACAGAAGAACGCAATTTACAGATCTGCAGTTCTTCATAACAATCGTATTTATGGACGAATGTGAAGGTTGTGTGTGATAAAGCAGATAACAGACAACTACGATACTGCACGGCTGATACTTTCATCATCCAAATGAAAAGTTACATATAAGAGCTGCATGTTACCTGTATGAGTCCTGGTACAATCTCGGGCAGCAGGCTGATCAGGCCTTCGCGGGGAATCCTCTCCACCACTTTGGTCTGCATCTTGATGGCGGCCAGGTTGATGGGGTAATCAGCTGACTGGATAATGGGACACAACACCTTGATACACTGGTCCGGACTGATGGACAATGCCAACATGGCTGCCGTCTCCTCAGCTGCTCGAACCACCTACAGAAAAGCAGAGAAATATGACTATACAATATGACCAAGTGATAATCACGGAGCTTTTTTCCAGCTTTGATGATCCATAAATAAAATAAAGGAGTGTTCTGCACCACTGCTTCATAGTCTGTTAATGCTTTGTGATAAAATCAGCTTCTCAGTGAGCAGATTAGTGTGGGTGTGGATAAACGCACCTCCTTGTGAGGGTCTTTATGAGCCTCCAGGGCCTTCATGATGGTGAGCTCTGCGTAGTTCTTAAACCTCCAGGGCTGCTTGCTGAGAATCTCCCTCAGCACCCGCAGAGCCAGCGTTCGGATCACATGCTGAGAGAGGATTTAAGATGAAAGGGAACGACTTTAGTGTTTTTTTTCTCCCCTCCCCTTTCATTTGGTTGTTGCACATTTGAAATGAGTGTTTGTGTACCTCTCTGTCGCCCATCGTCTCGAGCAGGAGCAGCAGGATGGTCTTGAAGTGTTCGTCCCACACCTGCAGGGTGTTTTCGCGTATCAGCTTCTGCAGCTCACACAGCGCTGCCTTCCTCTCTTCTATGCGCTCGTTGTGATTGGATAACTCCTTGAGGAGCTCGGCCACCAGCTCTGACTGATCCAGGCTGCTATCTGTGAGGAGACAGGCGACAGAAAATAGCCCATGTTAGCGATATCTCGAGGTCGTTATTTGTCCTTTTCCGCCAGAATGCTTTTGTGTACCGTCGGTGAGAAGCTCCGAGTCGTCCAGGCTGGTGTCTTTGCGGCTGTGTTTTAAGGGAGAGTCGGACAAGTATTCGCGGGATACTCGGGGGCTGGAGGAGAGCAGGGGGGTGTTGAGAAGGGACGTTTTATTGTCCAGAGCCATACGCCCGCCGTCGCCCATATCTGACAGCCTGCCATCTGTCCCGCTGCCCCCCTGAAAACAAAGGTGGAATAAAAACGAAGCGAATGAACCAAACACTAAAAAGTTCAAAAGTTCTGGTTTAAAAACAGTCTGAACCGCAGAGTTGTTTTATGTGTTTAGATGGTAAAAACAAACGTGTCTCTGTTTGATTTCTTAAAATTCATTCATATATCAGGACATTTTGGATGTTTCCTTTTTTAGAGAGCTTGTTGTTGTCTAAATAAGAGCATAAGAAAACAAACAAACAAACAAAAACAACCCCATCACTTATGAAAGCAGACACATGAAGCGCCAGGTGAGGAGCTGAGCAGGGTGACGAGGTTTAAGGTGCTCCTATTTGTATGTGTATATTTACACTCGAACCGCTAAATGCTACTTCTAAGCTGGGGTTTGATGAGTCAGGTGTGCTGTGATTGGCACGCTGATGACATGTGGGCCACTTGGGTTTCAGTTGCATCTCATGGGGAAAATGTCAGGAGGTCACACCTCTGTAGTAGAGTACACCGTGTCCTTAAAAGGAACCGGGGTCACTGCAAAATAAGACCTGGCATGTCTGAAGTCATAAATTTGTTTTGAACGAGCAGGCTAGCTACACAAGCATCTGAAAATAATAACAGGGGATGCTTTTCAGCAGCTAGGCTTAAATAAAACAAACAGGATTTTATCAGCAGCTGTAGAAGATTATTTTTCACAGTTATCGGTCCCATAAACACTTAACATATGCTTCTCACTCCCCGTGCTAACGGACGGGTGGTGGGGCAGATCAGATGTCAGTGTCCCCTACAGTACACCTGTGTGGGTGTTTCAGGCCTTTGCGAGTCTTGGAAAACATGTTGTAAGGTCAAAAGACGATATATTACTTTCTGAGTGCAGATTTAAATGTGAGTTACAAAACTTATTACAAAGTCTGAATACTCTGTCTTATCCTCTTTTTATTCTGGTATTTGCTCATTTTATCAGGAGTAAAGTGTCAACTTTCACACTTTCATACTACTGGCGTGATCGTGGTGTATGGCTGCTTGCGTTAGGACTGCACCATGGTGGTATTTTTCATCTGGTATCAAAATAAATAGACTATTCAGAAGCCTGGTCACATATAAAGCAATTTGCCCATCATGCTTTGCATCGTGGTGACTGGTCACGAGTCAATATACACTATATGGAAAAACATATGAATTCAAGTGTGGTGCTGTAACTGGATGTCACCCTTTCGACAAGCCAGTTTGTGAAACTTGTATGTTTATAAATTCACCAGATATCAGCAAATCAACCCGTTTCCCCATTTCGCTGGTCTCCATAATTTGGTTAGTAAATAGTTTGATCCTTTGCTCAAACTGAGGCTGCTAGTTTGTGGCTGGTTCTGACCTCTGGATAGTTTTAGCTTTAGTCACTTTGCTTTTGTTAGCTTCTTTATAAAGTCCGTGATCAGCTGGGTGACGGCACTAACATCAGCATAAAACTGCGCACCAGGAGCTTCACGACATGTTTCTATGGGCGAGCAGCTCCTGTAGGTGACTCACTGATTTTGTCCATATAGTGTATTTATCAGCCTCAGTGGCCAGTCAACGGTAACATTCGCTTCCATTTGTAGTCGTTTCAATTGCTCGCCTCCAAGTTGAGAGAAGTCTAACTCCACACCTGCCCACTTCCCACAAGATTGACATTCATGATCTCTGGCTGCTGCACTGCTGCTTGTCTCTTGCTGTGGGCAAACTTCATGAAGGTAGAATCAAATAAAAATATTCGAAAATGTTCAAACGCCCCCATGAATTGCGCCAACTGTTACACAAACCACTCAGGTCTGGTTGTATTAACACCAGGAACTGAACTTAAATTTCTCTTCACCTCTGATCTGTACAGCATGTCCCTAAAGTGTTGGCCTCCTCCACTCACCTCCTCTCCCTCTCGCCGCTGGACGGGTTCATTCATGTCTTCTTGGCTGCGAACGCTGAAGTTTTGGATCGCCTCTGTGACACCTTTCAGTGAGCTGTAGATGTCCTCTGAGTTCATGTTTTCCGTGTCATAGTCAAAAGCACTGCACAGACACAGTAAAAGATGTGCTGTAATTTGCAAGCTTACTTTTTCCCCACTGTATATTTGGACACCCTAAAATACGGTTTACTGTATAACAGTGATTTCAAAGTGTAAGACTAGTTGTCAGACAAGTGTTTACCTTGGTGAGAGGGTGTTCTGGGATGTGTTAGTGGGCGAAGTGACTGGACTGGACCAGCTGGCTGGAGATCGGGGGGTGTGACGTGTCATAGGGCTGCCCATTGGTGCCTGAGAAGGTAACAAAACAACAAAGAGGTACGCCATTATTGCCGCTGTATAATGACTGAGAGTTTAGGTGTAAACTGTGTGTCTGAAGCACTCACAGTTTAGAGTCGGAGTATATTTTACCTGTGCAGCGTTGCCTGTGTTCTTCAGGTGGTTTTGAAGTAGCTTGGTGGCTCCATCCTGGAAGGTTTTGGGCAGAGCTGCCAGCAGCATGGTGAACTCTGGAGTGTTGAGCTGGAACAGGGCGATTAGCACCGACTGGGCTGCCTGTTACACACAAAATACACACTTAGACTTTGCATTTAGTGGACCAAACACGGTGGAAGCTCTTGCAAGTAGTACTGTGATTGCCGTGAGGTGGCATTTGAGACAAGGGTCCTTTTCACTTTATGATTTTGAACTGAGATGCAAGTTTATAGTTTTGAGATAAACCTTAAAAACAAAAAAAACAAAAACAAACAATAAACTATGGTTGTAACTATCAAGCAAAATTTATAGTCCAGCAGAGGTGACGTGATTGCGGTCCACTTCCTGTCTGCCTGCAGACAGGCATTTGCAGAAGGCTGATCTAAAGTTTTAAACAGAGTTCTCATAGTGTGAATGACAGCAAACTACCAAAACGCAACATAAAATTAAAGAGAAAATAACAGGTAAAATGAAACAAAACCTTTCTGCTATTGAAAGAGAACAGCCAGCGCAGCAAGAAGACTGCTTGGCCTAAAGTTGAAACCATCTCTGCAGCTATGGAAGGGATACTCCAAGAACCTCACAGATCACATGATTTTCTTCCCATGGAAATTCCTAGTTCTGCTGGTAAAGCAGTGCAATAACTGCTTTTCAAACCTGTGGTATCATACACTTCTGCTTTTGTTGTAGCATCCAGATTCACCAGTCAGGCTGACTTGCTTCAAATCAATATTATAAAGTTTAATTAGATCCCTCAAAAACAAAAGGGGCCCGTTGCAAGAGGACGTATTATGTTGTGTGCGTGTTTGTGAGACGATACCTTTCTGACGTCTGAGCTCTTGGGTTCAGTCGTCCAGGTGATGATGCGGGAAACAGCCAGCCGAGTCTCGCTGGAGTTCACAAAGTCCGGAGCTTCCATCTGTAATGTCAGCGTCTCGATGTACTTCAGAATAGCCACCTTCACCTGCAACGCAAACACACACATTTATACAAATTGTTAGGAAGCTGACCTATAATGGTGAAAATGCATAGTCAATATTCACCTGCAAAAACACAAATACAGAAAGAACCAAAACCAAACACACACACACACACACACACACACACACACACACACACACACACACACACACACACACACGCACGCACGCACACGCACACGAAAAAAAAGTGACCACCAATGTTAAGAGTCAGCATGTACAACCGCAGCAGATTGTGCATCTCTTGCAGGTCTGAAAAATCAAATGATCCAATGAATGAGAGAAAAGTTTAAAATGCAGTCATGGTCATGCTTTATATAATACAAAAATAAAATCAATCAACATAAAAACAATGACAAATGACAATATTAAAGAACCAATAAATGGAAAAATTCAACTCAGCCTCTGAAACGCCACAACTGACTCCTGCCCTGATTTTCCTGTCTTTCGTCTCTCTACAAATGCACCTCAGGACCAGAACTTCCTCCAAATCACTTAGCAGCATCGTGCGCGCCACATAATTGCTCCCCCCGGAGCGCACTGACCTGGGAGGACTGGCTCCAGGCTGCGGCCTGCTCGTCTAGAGAGCAGGCGTGGCGCCGCGCTCTGGGGGGGAACAATTTTACCCCGGACCCTCCCCTGCCTCGCCCGCAACACGAGCTCCGCACAGGCTTCAGAGAGAGAGAGGAGAAGCACCGCGTCAATCAACGGAGAGAGACAGGGGGACGAGGACGGGGGAGGGGTGGGGGACAAGAGAGGAAAGCAGGCAGGAGGCTGGAAAGAGTAGAGGAGTAAAAAGAGATGGGGAAGTAGACCTGGGCGATACTGAAATTAGACAGTATGGTTTTACAAAATGAGTCAGACTCATACTGTGATACTATGCCAGCCAATTCTTACATGTCAGAGGGGTTGGATATAGCAAAATATTTAACAAAATTACTCTGAAGATGTAGTTAAGTCTTCAGAAAAGTAATATTTGCAGCAGGAGGTGAAATTCTACTGTTTGAAACATCCTTTATTGCCCAAGCCTAGTGGGAAAGGAGAGGGAATAGTGGGAAACAGGTTAAACATCAGGCAGAAAAAGGGTGTGGGAGTAGGCAGGAGCAACACGGGAGATAAAAGGGTAAGAAGGGTTGGGAGCAGGGAATAAAGTAGTAGATAATCAGGGGAAAAGAAAGAGAGGTGTGCTGGGTAAAGATGAAAAAGGAGTTTGAGGAAGAAAGCTTGAAAGTAGCCAGTGGAGTGACTCGATCAATCGCTATCCAATCACAGCCCAGGATTCAGGGTTTTGGGACACAGAGCCAGCAATGGGCAGGTATGTAATAATATTAGCACAGCAGTCAGTTGAATTTCCAGCTTTGTGTGCATGCTACCCTTGCACAGACATTTGCACACTCAGCTCTCTCACATACACACTAAACAGATACGTATTACATCAACTTGTCATTTACCTTGAGGTTGGGCGTCTGTGTTTGGTCCACAGTGAACCTCATGAGAATGGTAAACTGGAGGTCGTTGGGAAAACATTCTCTGCAGGACAAAAACACACATTTAGATTTCACGTTTTGTGTCATAACATACATCGTAAAAATAAAGTTCAAGAACTGTCAGCAAATAAATAACCGAGTAACTGCTGTGCCAGAAGCAAAGTGGTGATTTGTGTGACTGCTTGTTCTTCTGCACTTTTACTAAACATTTGAAATAAAAAAAGTGCTGACTCTGAAGGTTGCTGCTGGTTTTTGGAGGAAAGCACTCACTGTAGGACTCACGCCAAGAACACTTTACAGCAGGGGTGTCAAACATAAGGCCTAGGGCCCAGAAACAACCCGTCAGAGGCTCCAACCTGACGTGCTGGAATACTTTGAAATGTGTGGAAAATGTGAAAATTACAAAAGAGGGCGTCAGAAATTTCAGACCCCAAATCTTTTTTTTTTTTCCCTCTAGTTCTTTTCCTCTCAGTTTTAGTCTAACTGGCTCCTTTAAATTACTTTATTATTTGGAAAAACAGACATAGTATTGAAGTTACATTTATTTTTCTTAAGAAATCTCGGGAAGTTAATTTTTATAAACAGATGATGAGTTTGTTATTTATTTAAGGTTATACCACCTGAGCAGGCCTGATCTCATCTAAAGCTAAGCTATACTTAATAAAGTATATATTTAGTGCTGGATCTGGTGCCCTGAATCCTTCCTTAGTTATACTGCAATAGGCCTAGCCTGCTTCAGGGTTCCCATGATGCACTTAGCGTTTCTTTCTCACTCACATTTTTTCACTCTGTCTGTGGTTATACACCACTCTGCATTTGATCATTAGTTATTAATAATCTCTGGCTTTCTTCCACGGTGGAGTTTTTGTACCATCTCCCTCTCTTCACCCCCTACCAGTCGCAGCAGATGAACCTGGTTCTGCTGCTCCCTTCCCACTGTCACCATGTGCTTGCTCACAGGAATTATTTGATTGTTGGAGTTCAAACTGAACTAAATTTATAGGTTATCGCTCAAAAGTTTTACTTGTCCGGTCTACGTAATGATCACATTGGACTGTATACAGACCACAATGTGTTGGTAAAGTAAGATAAAAAGCCACTTTTTAAAATCTTGATTTGTACTCGCTTGTCTGTATACGAGTGTGCAACTCACCTTGTGACATCCAGGGCTCTCTGCACTTTAGCCTGCACGGATCCCAGCAGGTCCGCTCCCATCTTCTTCAGAAGCTGTGTGAGCAGGACAAACAACCAGTCCTGCAGGTCGTCCTTATGGACCTGGATGAAATCTACCAGTGTCTCCAGGAACATACTGAACACCTACACACACACACACACACACACACACACACACACACACACAGACAGAGTTTAGGTGACAAACTGAACAACTGATCACTTATTCTCAAAACACTTCATGCACACATGCACATGCATACAGGTACTCCTGCATTGTTTTACTGGATTATACTGAAGGGGAATGATGTGAGAGCAGCATTAGTCCACATTAGTTCCCTGTGGTTCCCATTGGAGTTAGTGGCATTTCACTCATTACTGCAGCAGTCCACTTTCACTCCCAGTCACCAAGTAACACACTTAAATCACACAAAATGAAAACAAGCCAATCACAACATGTGGGGACCATCTCTACATGCCACCAGGTGATTTCAGCAGCACAGTGGAGCTACGGACAACATTAAGTGAGGTAGGTTAGTAAGTGTTATATAGTTCTCAATGCCCAATCAGATTAATGAAGCAGATTTCAGCCAAACACAAACACTGATTGGCCAGACTTACTCTCTACAGAGAGTTCCAGAGGTGGGGGCAGCATGAGGGAAAGAGAGACATCTGTTAGCATCGTCACAAAGCATGTACTCAGTGTCAGAGTACACTCAGCATCTTCAATTTTGACACAATATTTTCAAACACATTTGAGCAACAACCAATTTTACTTTCTCCCTGACATGGAAGAAACTTGAGTGTAAGTGCAAAAAAGGCTAAAAAGAAACACTGACAATATGGGAGATAAGAAGGAAGGAGTACGAAAAGGAGTGGTGTGAGATAGGCAGATGGAGATCACTGGTGAGATGCAGTACCTTGAAGGAGGCTGAGCTTATACCGGATTCTGCCGTGCCGTACACCCTGCCGGAGTCTCGCTGAAATTCATCAAATCGTCAAAACGTCAAACGAGGGGGAGGGGGAGGAGCTCACACAGCTTACGACACGTGTGAGAAAACGGAGCACTCAAGATGGTGGAACAGAAGTGGCAGTGTTAGAGAGGCCGAATCGCAGCTTGTTAGTCAGAGGAGAGAGCGGGCAGCCCAAATATGTACGAGTGTGTGTGTGTGTGTTTGTGTGTGCTTTGGAGTGTGTGAGCAGTCAGTGTTGTCGCCTCAGACTGCAGGTAGAGGAGGGGAAAAGAGAAGGGAGAGCCAGCGGATGTGAAGAGCGCAGCCAGCGGTTTGGCTGCTCAACAGTGACAGAGCAATCCCACAGGACGGCGGCGAGCGTGATGGCACACTCATTCAGGTGTGGCATGCCGTTAGAAAACAGTCCAATGCACGCTTTCCATGCCCGTGTTTATGTCTGAGTGTGAGTAAATATGAGGAAACATTTTGACCTGTTTATCCCGTCTTTATCACTAAATTCGTTAGAAAGATGTGACAGCTAAAGTGTGTGTGTGCTTTTTAAA
Organism: Oreochromis aureus; assembly: GCF_013358895.1. Lineage (NCBI taxonomy): Eukaryota > Metazoa > Chordata > Actinopteri > Cichliformes > Cichlidae > Oreochromis > Oreochromis aureus. The sequence continues at coordinate 18,355,245 of NC_052962.1, forward strand.
GCGGTGTAACACTTTGTGTTTGGCAGAATCCGGTACAGTCAAGGATGATGGGATAAACAAAGTACTTGAAAAAGTAAAATTAAAGCAGGTGAATCATGAATCTTGTGCCACGGTACTATTAATGAATGCTGTGTGTCTTTGTGCGAGTCTTTACGCTGCATGCATCCATACCTTACTGTGAGGGTCAGCAAACATCCTGGTGAATATTTCACAGAGCCTCTTCAACTCAACCCGACTGCAGACAAAACACCAGCAGTTAGTTGGAAATCATCTATGACTTTATTACCTACAAACACGCCTGAGTGACCTAACACTGACCTCAGGGTGCGCTGGTTTTTAAGCAAAGCCTGAAGGCCCAGTAGACCCTCCTTCCTCTCAGACCAGTTGGCACTGGCACAACGATTGAGCACCTGGAAGAAAGAAGATTTCTATAAGATGGAATACATGCACTTAATAAATATTCAGCTTAATATTTAAGTAACACGTTTTTAATGGCTTTAGAGATTTAAATGGTAAATGGTAAATGGCCTGTATTTATATAGCGCTTTAAGCAGACATGAGTATATAAACCTCACTGATCATATTCACTCACTGATTCTGGGTAGTAATATCTTCACTGCAAAATTCTAGTGCTCAAAATGAACTAAAAACCAAATTTCATATCCTCAGATAGAAGCAGCTTGTTAGGTTCCCAGCGTCTCCTTACACACCCCACTGTGGCTTTACTATAATTTTAAGCTTGGCCAGGTAGAAAGGGTGTTTGCAGCCTGGAGAGGGAAAGGTACTGTGACCCTGGCAGTTCTGTATATAGACTATAAAGACAGTCTGCGTAATTTCCACAGTTTTTAACTAAATACAACTTCCAAATTCTCACTTTTTCATTATCTCAAACTGCACACTATGGTAAGGAAAAGTTTTCATAAACAGAATAGAAACCGTTTCAGCTAAACACCCTCTTTAAGAGCGCTTGATACTCTCTACAAAGGTCAAATTTATTTATATATCACATTTAAAACAACAGAGTTGACCAAAGTGCTGTGCATTAAAATGCTCCAAACAACAAATATCAGAGTTACTTGATTGTTTACAGACTCCTGTGTCTTCAGCTTTTATACAGGAAGAAAAGGACCTGAACACAGAATTGTCAGCACAGTTTTGGGAAGAATCTTTTCCCCTTAATCATAACTGTTAACACAAATTAAAGACTGATTTAGGTGATGCACAGGTTGCATTACTCTACAGCCAAATGGAACGGCATCTTTCTATTAATATGTTGTCAGTGTGCGTTGTTTGGTTGACACATAAGGTCGGTATGGCCTGACCCTTATGTCAGTGTTTTAGTGGCTTTCAGCAGCAAGCACCAAGCATAACAGTAATTTCTAGATTGATGGATGCTCCTTAGAAAACCTTGAGGTTCCACCTGACATTCAAATTGCTCTGCAAACTTTAACTTTAAAAGAGCGCCTTAATGATACTGTTCCCTTCTGTGAAAGTTAAAACCCATCTAAATTTAACTTAAGACATTTAATTTTTTTCTAAGGACCTAGGTTTTAGGAAAGCTGCCCATCGCAGTATCTATTTCCTGCTGATGTTGTTTACCTCAGCTACATCTTCTGTTTGTCTCATGTAGGTGGGGATAGCCCCTCCGTTTCTGGAGCTGTAGGATCTCTCTGAACAGGCGCTGGATGCGTCGCTGTTGGCATCGTCGTCAGAGTACATGCCGTAATTCTCATACCGTCGCCGCGCTGGCTTCTTCTGTGGGGGGAACAGAAAGGGCATGACATTACAATGAAAACAAAAACCAACAAGCAGGACATTAAGAAAGCATGCACTAGCACATCTTGATAGAACACAAACCAAGCACACACACCCACACACAGGTAAGAGGTAGGAAAAGAAGCTGACCTTGGATCTCATGTCTCCCAACAGCTGACAGCGTTAAACAGAGGTAGAATCAGGGTTTAGTTAACACACAGACACACAGTGTAGGAGCTAGTGGCAGGATACTGGAACGTGCACTGTTTGTAGCGGGGATGTTCCTGGTGACTAATTTCTTAGACTAGTGTAAAAGACGAGTCTAAAACTGAGAAACACTCAGATATTACGTTAAATTTGAAAACTGTTTAATGGTGAATGTCAAAACTCTATAAACAAAGGCATTTAAAACCATTAATTACATTTTTCAATAATGGATCATGTCACTTAACCTGGTGTGACCTTTCATCATGCATTAAGAACACTGCACGTTATACTTCAAATAGAAAATGAAAAACAAACAGTAAATAAATAGTTTTAACAAAAAGATCAGGCCTAGCATAACAGATTTATGGTGTTTCTCAACAACAATGCTCCATCTGGTGGCAGATGGCTGCATAACATTTAGGACAATAATTTACAGCACTGGGGATCAATTAAAATGTCAAACAATTAGATTAGATTGAATTAGATTAAACAGCTAGTAAGTCTAGTACCGACTAGTGACAACGGCTATGATTAGTTAGTTGCGCACAATGCTGTGTCAGTGTTTGAGTTTCCATACCAGCGCATCTGCAAGAGCCTCTTCTACATCTGAACCAGTGTTCAGGACCCTCATAGCGCTGACTGATGAGGAGAGACGGCTCGACTGACTGATGCCAAAACCTGATCCTGCAGACAGAGAGAGGAAGGATGGACAGAAACATAGCAGGATAAATACATTAGCAAAACTTCAGATTAAAACAAGTTCGCACACACTCAGCACTCATCCACATATGATCATCCATTCGCTAACTTTTACACAACTCACACACGCGTGGCACTTTCCCACGAGACAACCCTGTAAGGTGATGCGATGACGCGTTAGGTGACATTGCAGATGGCACTTGGGGGTAAAAAAAGCATGATTGACATAAAACGCAGGAGAGCATGTTGACGTCCCTGTGGAGGAGGGACGCAGCTAAATAAAGAAGACAAAGAGACACTGATAAAACCAGCAGAATGGTTATAAACTGGCAACTGAACGGGCGGAAACATGCGATTCCACTGGAGAGCCCGACATCCTGGAGCAGAACGTAAAAAAACAAAACAAAACAAAAATCAACTGAGGCTGATGGACGACAAAAGAAACGGGCTGGTAAAATGTGGGAGATGATGAACTGCAACTAAAAGAGAACAAAAAAAGAAAACGAAGAGAGAAAATCAAGTCAAGTGGTTGGGTGGGTGAGGGACGGAGAAAGATGTACTCAGCCTTCACCTGCAGCCCCAAAAGCATCAGGTGTGTGAAGAGCTCCGGTGGAGCGAGAGTAGCTCCGCGTTGCTGCAACCAAGATTAAAACACACACACATACAAACACACACAGAGTTTAGGATTGACAACTAAGACCACACAAACACACTTATCGAGTAGTGCATGAGAATAGAAAGAAAGACTGAAAAACATAAAGGCGTTATTTCTCTACTTTCCTGCCGCATGTGTTTGAAACATGAAGATTCATGAACCTTTTTTATTCCAGATACTGGATTCAATTTTAATCTAAAAATCAAAGAGCTAAGAGTAAAGCTTCAATACAGTCAGACTCTTTTCCTCGGATAGCCTACTAATTCCTCTCGGGTATCTGTCTGCTGCTGCTACTCACCAAGAGGTGTGAAGGAGCGTACGGGGCTGGTGTCCCGGCTGCTCTCTCTGCTGGCCTCTCTGCTGCAGCCCTGACTCATACTGGGCCGCGGGATACGACTGCCCCGAGCTAACGCCACCCAGGTAACAACCACGGAGTGCAGACGGGAAAGGAAAACGGAAAAAGGGAAAGGGGAGAAAAAGTACACAAAGAGACATAAAGAAAGACATGAGCAGTGACAAAGACGTCAAAGAGGAAGGCATGTGGATAAAGACATAAATAAGACAGAATAAGAACAGGTGACAAACGGACAAAAACAAGAAAAATGTGAGCACAGTTTTTTTTTTTTCCCCTCTGATGTTTAAGAAACCATCTCAGAGATGTGAGCGCATATTATTTAAAATGACTGCGCTGTTATTTCACTGATTAGAGCTGAAACTATCAAGAAACTACCTCAAGAGTCTAAAATCTTCCAGCGGTTTCCTTTAACAGATTAAAAAACTCTAAATCTTAACACTGAAACTAACAAATCATTCACGTTTTAAAGACAAATCTGGGCTTTCTATCAGAGTTTATGACTTTAGAATTACAAGCGCTTACATGTAAACAAATTATTAAAATTTCTGCACATTTATTTTCTTCTGTTCATCTAGTAGTTCTTATTAACTGATTTTATCACCTTCAGAGCTGTCTGATACACACAGGTGCTCAATGTGTCTTTTTTTCTCACACACAAAGACAAACGGACAGAAAAAGTGATTGAGAAAGAGATGCAGCAATCAAGCGGGTGGCTGAGGGAAAGGGCTGTGTTTCATTCAGCAGCACTGCAATCAACTTCGCTGTTCATTGCTCTGTTCATCGGCTTCAGCGTCTAGTTAGCAAATCAGAATTAATCACGGGCTACCAACGGTCTACCGAGCAGAGATGAAGCTTCGCTGATCCTGTGTGAAGTTTTCTTCAACCAGCCACTAAAACAGGTTAGTAAGGAGAGGGGGAAGGTATGACTCGTAATCCGTGAACATGTGCTGATCACAGGCACCCATCACCATAACGACACAGCCAAGACAGACAAGTTAGAACGATGGAATCTATGAAGCTGAGGCAGCGACTGATGATGGGAGAGAGGGACTGCGACGGCAGCAGTGATCGAGGATTTTTTTTTTTTAATCATGGATAGAAATGGTGTGAGGAGACGGAGGTTAAAGTGAGGATGAGAATAGGCACATTGAGGTGGATTGATGGGTAGCACAAGGGTCCAGTCGAGGTCGAAGCCTTACCTCCTCTGCTTGCTCCGTTGTAGATGGAACTAATGCTAGAAGGAGCTACGAGACAGAAGCAACAAGGACAGAGAGGAAGGAGAGGAGCAGAGGAAGAAAAGGAAGACAGGGAGCAGGAGGGAAAAATGCAAGTTTAGATCCACGTTTACAGGGAATCACAGAAACTGGTCATCTGAGTTTGATGCCACAAAATATCACCCAACACTTGAGCAGTTGCTAAAACAGGCACAGCTAATTTATAGAAAGACAGTATTAGTTCAAAGCACGTTTATGCACTCACCCACAGACAGGCGGGTGGGGGATGAGTCTCTGGAGCAGCCCTGGCTGCGGGGGATGCGGCTGCGTCTGTGTCCATCCCCGGTGGATCCAGCCAGCACCCTGTGAGCCCCGGTGCTCATGGTGCTCAGGGTCGTGCTCGTCAGCACGCGACCAGGGGAGCCGCTCCGACTACCAGCTTCAGAGAGACAGAAAACATAGATTATCCGTGGTGCATGGGACATTTACCAAAAAAAGCTGTAGTGACACCACCCCTCTATAACGTGACAACTTCATTAAAACAAAAAAACAAAAAAGAAAAAAAGAAGTGATCAGTTTCTTATACCAACAACTGGCAAAGGTAGTTGGTAGTTTTCAAGCACATATTGGCATTTTATGTATATCAAAAATACACATCACTAGGGAAGGATTGCTGGAGCCAGCAGAGCTACAGTGAGTTCAAATTCTTTCAAATTCATTGAAAAAAAGGGTAATTCATAGGTAACTGTCATTTACTGGATTGTAATTTTGAATTTAAATTGAATAACAGTCTCAATTTCTCTTCCCCGAGGCATCCGATCTCCCAAAGCTAAGGCCAGAGTGTGTTTCTTTCTACAGTGGGTCATTTTGCTATAAACTAGAAGACAAACAGTCCAGCAGAAGAAGCTCTGCAGTGCTGGAAGTGTGAAAACAGATGCTTGGGAAACAAGCTCCAGTGCTCAAGACTTGAAACCGACCTTAAAGAGGACCTATTATGCTCGTGTCCAGCTGTGCAATGTTTTTTTTTTTTTTTTTAATTCTGAATTGTGTGGCTTTGGTGCTGCCTTCAGTTCATCCCCTTTTGGAATCAAGCAGTTTTTTTTGCTTCAACTTTATTCTGATTGGCTGCCCCTCACAAACAAAAGGTTTGACCACCAGCTTAGATGTCACAGAGATCCAAGAGTTGGAAAAAAAATTCTGAAGCTCAGTATTTGGAGCAGCCTAAAGCCTGAGCTTTTGGCTTACAGGAACAACTCCGAAGCCTCAGTATTTCAAACTTAGGCCATGTTAGATGTGAGCACCCACCATCACAGCAGATTAGACTATGACAGAAAGCAGGAAAAGCATAAGAGGTCCCTTTTAAATTAATCTCTTTAAGACTAAAAATGAGCACGCAGACCAGATTCTCTCTTCTTTCTCTCAATGAGAGACAAAGGCTCATCTAAATGCACACACTCACACACACTCACACAGACACACACTGAATCACATAATCTACTGAACTATGTGCTAACACCTTGTGACACAGAACTAAATAAAATGGATCTAAATGACAAAACTGTGTTTAAGTTGTTTTCTGTGGAAATATCATTACGTTTTGATATCCAGTAGCTGATAAAAGATGTTATAAGTAATGATCAACTCACGCTGTCTGACAATTTCTTAGCTTGGATTTTTTAAGTGCCGATAACAAAAAACAAAACAAAACAAAAAAACCAAACAAACAACAAAACCCCCCCCAAAAAACAAACTAGTGATAAGATGGTGAAAGAAAGGTTACTGAAACCAAACATAAGCTACAAAACTGTGAGAATTACTAGCTTGAAATCTAATGATGTGCTTATATAGAAAAAAAAAAAAAAAAAAGAGTGACTTTTGACTTTTCATTGTGTAACACATAGAAATGCAGAAACATGAGGCTCCCAAAGCAGCGTATTTCGCATGGTAACAGCATAGCCATGTTATAAGTCTGTGACTACAAATCCCAGCATGCCTAAGCCAGTGTGGGTGAGACTTTCAGTGACCTTTCTGCGTGCACGTGAAGATAGTGAGGTTCGGGAAACAGAGAAAAGAAAGTACAGCTAAAGAGAGCGGGGTAAAAATAAGTAGCATTGTAATCTTACCACCGACAGGGGTAGCAGACTGAGATCCTGAGCCATTAAGCCCATTGGTTGGGAAGAAAGGGGGAAAAGCAGAGGTGAGGGGGAAGGAACAGCAGATTAAATCAGATGAATTATGGGTGTTAGCGCAAAAGAAGCGTCATGGGAGTTAAAAAAAAAGAAGAGTACGAAGGGAGAGGATCCTGGTGTTCCATACCAAGAATGAAGGCAAAGCTGAAGCACTATGTTGAAATAAATCCATTAATTAAAGAGAAAACAAGTACCGAAATGTAGCTGAAGCAAACACACACACACTTAACCAGCCGCAGATGACAGACTTGGAAAGCAGTGCATGTTGGGACAACTCACATAGCATATGTAAAAAAAACAAAAACAAAAACCTGTTTACAATGAGGGAAAAATGGTTTAAAGTAAATATACTGAGCCATACCCTCACACACTCACACACCCACGGAAAGCTTTCCAACCCTCTTAACTCCGATTTGGTCCTCAATCTAAATATCCAGATTTAACTGGTGCACTGGTTTGTGGCCCAATCACTGTCTGATTTTAAACTGGTCTCCAAGCTGGCCCCAAGCAGCATATCAGCAGTTAATGTCCTGGAGAGCAGGTACACACACAAAAAACACACACACAGCTGCCTAATGTGCTGCAATATAAGAATAGCCCAGTGGCTTGTGTCTCGTATTTTTAATAACCTGAATGAAAGCCAGAGCCAGGCTGGAGAAGCGGAAATGAACTGTTCACCACACCATCCTCAGTGATGAAACACAGCATGCAGAAGAAACACAAACACACACACACCCATACGCACACACTCTCCTGTTTACACAAAACACCCTGATCAGAATGAGAGCGGGTGGGTCACCATTCCCACTGTGATACACAGATAGACAGGCACACTCTGACACACGGACAGAATACCTGGTGTGCAATCGGATTCGTCGGAACCTGAAGGCACAAAAACATTCACATGGAGCTTATCGTCACCGTGGAGGCAACAAGTTAAGAAACTCCACAAACAAAAGATGAGGAACCGCAAATACTCCTGCAAGCTCACTCTCTCACCATTTCTGCTGTTTTACCCAGACTGTTTCACTCACAGCTGGCTTTAAATCATGCTCTGTGTTTAAGCTGGTGCGAGGAGGTACGTACGTTGCGACTGGGACACCATCTTGGTGCGGCTGCGTCCTCTCGAGTCCACCTGACTCGACACGGTGCTGGCAGTAGACAAAGGCTGCTTGGTACGCACACGACCTGCATGCAAGTAGAAGCACAACATTAAAAAGAACCCCAAAACAGACCTGCATTTTATGCACTAATGAAACTAGTCGCACACAGTTTGCAGCTGAATGAAGCCCAGAAACTAAGAAGCTGATGAAAAGCCACTAATACTGAAAGCTGCTAAAGACTGGATCCTAAACTCAACATTCACATTCAGCCAGGTGCAAACACAGATGAATACAACAGGGATGCTTCAGTGGATTAGAAACCCATCTCAGAAAAGAAATACCAGAAAATAACCAGTTAAGTATTTGATAAGGTATTTTATTATAGACTAAAATGATTTAATGATTAAAAGAGAATTTAAGGGAATAATCCATTAATCTCCCACCAACCAATTACTTTTAGAACCCACTTTATAATAGCATTCACATGTCCAAACTCAGTGGTTAAAGGGGACCCATCATGCTCGTTTTCTAATCCATATTCTTATTCTAAGACTGAGAATCCTGTTTTATCTCATTTCACACTCAGTTTAAACTCTTTCTGAAACAAGCTGCCTTAGCTCCACCCCTTTCAAGTTAGCTTTTCTTCTGAAAGGATGTCCCATGCAAACAGAAGGTTTGAACAACATACAGGTGGAGGCCGTGTTTGAAGTTACCATATTTAGGATAACATACAGAGCCAAGAGAAGGAAAAAAAAAATCAGAACATTTAGAGGATGCTGAAGCTTGAGTTGTTGGGTTACTTGCACATATGCTGACCCTCACTAATTCCAACTAAAACCATGTTTAAAAGAAGCATCTACCATAGTAACACTATAAATAACACAGGAATATATCAGAGAGCATAATGGATCCCCTTTAAGCGAAGTCACTTTTCTATTATAACACTTGTTTATTATCATTATAAAATCGATCAAACACATAATTGTTGGATCCAAAAAGACTAAAATCAAAATTTCCATCTAGAACATCCCTACAAATATGCACACAAACATCCACCTAACCACAGTCTTACCATTGTCTGATTTGGTTCCTATAGACAGACAAAAAAGGAGCATGTTTTAAGTATCACAGTTCACTGTGTGCAATATTCAAGCAGCACATCCTTATAGTATCCTATAAAACCTCAAGAGCTGAATGATACAGTTTAATGTGAGTACAGATGGTTAGACATCTTCCATATTTAAAATAAGATTAAGCTTTAGTAAAGCAGAAGATGATTTTAGATGTGTTAATATTTGATCCTTGCTTCTGTGAAGAGCGCAGTCATAGAAATGAGGTTTTGAAGTTGACAGCAGGGGGCACTGTGGCCACACACTGTCACAACTGAGTTAACATGGACTGCATGGAGTGAGGAAAGGGAAAAGAGCAGAGAAGAAGTGGAGTGAGATGATCTTACCATCCGTTTTATCAGAGGCATCATCTTTAGTAGCAAAGAGAAAGAAGGGGAGGGAAAAAAAAACCAAGGACAGGAAAACCCCCAAAAAATAAAATGAAAAAAAAAAAAAAAATTACAGAAATTATACAAAGGGAAAAGGAATGGGAAAAGGGAAAATGAATAATGTGAATAATAAATGTGAAAAGGAAGTTGAAAATAAGGACAACAGAAAAAAATAAAATAGAAGAGAAACAGGAGAAGAAAGGAGCACAGTGTGAATTAGTCACATAACATCTGTTTATCAGAGAACCGTGCAGATGTAGGGATCGACATCAAAAATGTAGAGACAAACTGACACAGAGGACAATATCCGGATAGAGAGCATGCATAGAGTATATCTACATACAAGCACACTAACAGGCAAATGAGCAGGCAGCAGGAGAGGAGAGGAGAGGAGAGAAGGCAGTGTAAGCGCTGAAGTGTGTGAGTCTGGACGTCCATCCTTCTGCTATGCTGATGAGTCAAGCTTTTATACAAGATGACGTACTTCTTACTTCAGCCTGTCAGAAACTTTAAAGAACTTCCTCTGTACTGATCTGAGAACACTCTTTATAGTCTGACTTCCTGCTGATCACATGCAGACCTACGTCTGCACTGTCTGAATAAGCATCTAACTTGACTGGCAGAGCCCTTACCCAGTGAGGAGTAGGACCCCGGGGGCAGACGGCCCGCTCCCCCGGTTTGTCCGACGTGCCGGTATTTAGCAACTGCTGCTGCATTTACATCCACGTCGCTACGGGAACGCTGCAGGGAGGTCGATGACACCCCACCCTTTGAACCCGCAGGGACTGACAGGACAGGAGCAGCAGGAGGATCGTGTTGGAGAAAGGGTGGGAGGTGATGGGATATATATACACACACACCACAAACACATGCAGGCACAATACTATACAAACACAATATCGATACCATACAGAAAAAACAAAATCGGGCAGACAAATATACGCATGTGTACGCGCACATGTGTGTTGTAAGATAAAAACATAACAGGATGTGATTGCTCATGGGAGGAGACAGGCTGATGTAAATGAGAATGAAGGGAGATGGTTTTTATAGGAGCTGATGTTTGTCTCAATGTGTGTGTGTGTGTGTCTGAGCAGGAGATTATGTGTTGAAGAAGGCTTGCGTGTGTGTGTGTGTGTGTGTGTGTGTGTGCGTGTGTGCGTGTGAGTGTGTGTGTACATGTGCTCGACTCACCTCGCCCTGGTGCTGCTGACCATTTAGAAGACAGAGGCCGACTGACAAAAACAAAAAAAAAGGGAGAAAAGTAGGTCAGTATATAACAACAACGCAGTGAGTAGGTCTTAATCATGATCAATATAAATTTTCACTGATGTGTGGAATTGAATAAAACAGCTTTCTCCAGCATTGTTAAAACTCCAACATTCAAAACACTAAAGAATAAATGACACTGGACTCAAAACAGACAAATATCCATTTTTCTCATGAAACAATTACACAGGATCTGGGTACCTCTGCAATAAAAGTCACATAGAAATAGGGGTGTATGTCATGTATACATGGGGTAGCTGTGACTCAGAGTGACTCCGACTGTGAATGTGTGAAATAAGACATGGTTGTATAAAGCATTTTGAGTAGAAAAGTGCTAATATAACAGTTTAAAAGTTTGCCTTGACCTTTAGTTAGCACTGTGCCATCGCAGATCTGAGAATATAAATAATATAATAATTGAATATCAACAGCAATCAACAAGATGTAGTGCAACAGGAAACTGCATCGTTCTGCTTTCTGGATGCTCTCATATCAGCTTGCTTAGGAGTTATGTTTGCCTGAGAAACACCATACAAAGAGGGGAAAAAACAACCGCTTTGAATCAGGATGCTTAACAACCTGAAATAACCTTCTAGGAACTGTTCAAATTTAACATAAGAGTGAAGTGCAGTGGAGTAGATGAACAATTTCAGGTTCCTAGGATTGCAGAGAACACGTCATGGTCAAACAATTGTATATTTAAAGGGGACAGAAAATAACTTTCACATCTATAATTTTACTCTTAGACACTACTAGAGCAGCTTTCCATGATTCACTGTTCAAAATAATGCTCATTTAAACATAATTTATACTGAGCCTTGGTGCAGCCCCTTAATTCATCCACTGCATGAAAGAAGGTGTTGTAGCTTTGAGCAAAGCCAACAGGATCCTAAAACACACATTCGACCCCTGCCGCGACCAAATCAAACCTCCTGCCAACAGCGATGCATCACAGAAGGAGCCACTGTTTCACCAGACTTGGAAGCAGTTTCTTTCCTCAGGCTTTGAGTCTACTGAACTCATCCTCTACACATCTCCATGAACAACAGTGATCTTGTGTTTCACTGGTTATATGAATGGGCACTCTGCTTTAATTCAGGATTAAAGATAGATAAGATAAAGATAAGTAGAGGAAAAATAAGTATATGTGTGACAGATGTCAGAAAGATGTAATCTATGTATCTGACAAAGATGTGTAAGATAAGAAATGAATTTAAAAAAAGTCAAAATCACTTCTATAATCAGTGCCATCATCAAAAGAAGACTTAAAGTAAACATGCAGGACTGAAGTTAACTATGGAGGGACGGTGCAGTGAGTTCATTACTTGAGGCTCTCTTGAGATGAAGATGAGGAGCGGTCACTCTGGGGAAGTGAGGCCACGCTGCCAGAGCTCTTCAGGCAGGACTGGAGGGTCCTTTGGTATGAAGGCTCTAAGGAGTTGTAAAGAGCTTCGGCTTCTGCTGGAAAATGGTTCCTCAGACCCCAGTAGGTCCTGAAAGAGACAGGAGAGCAGAAGAAAACAGAGGAAGAGATGAAGACAAAAACAGCAGAGGTGAGAAGAAAGAGAAATGTACGAGGGAGGATAAAAGTTGGGTTATGAAGGGGGGTGGATGGAGCAAAGGTGAAGAATCAAGGGATTCATAAAGGAAAAAGAGGGTGGTGAGGAATTTAGCACCACTTTTTTTCCCCACATAATGTGTTTTTCGGTATGTGTGTCTTACTTGCGAGCCTCCACTCTGGCCTCTGAGTCAGCATCTCGAATTCCTTTTTTGATGCTGTCAACCAGGACTGCAGTGTGTCTGAAACAATAACACAAACGGACGCACAAAGAGTGAACCAGCCAGTCTGAAACACATCTGGAAAGCACATCAATGGGAATCCGACACTGTGATGCTTTTGCATTTATGAGGTCAGTATGAACATCACAGCTTTCCTCTGAAAAACTGGTGAGTGCTCACCTTTCTAGAGAGTGGGTCTGCCATTCCTGTAGCAGAAGGTCCAAGAAATCATAACAGCGCCTAAAGAAAATACACAAAAAACAATGTCACATAAAATACATTCGGAGATGTTGTTATGTTCAGCTGATGCTAAGCTTCTTATTGTGGTGTTGACATGAGTGGCTTTGCTAATCTCACCTTCTCACTGCTACAGACTTGGATGTGCAGTTACTGGTTATCAGGGGGATGAGTCTAGGAACGTGGGTGTACTGCAGAGAGGACAAGCAGCACTGAGCAAAAGTACACTGCAAAAGCCCAAAAGCACTGATTTAATTACGTGTTTATAAAACTCACCCGTATGATGATTCGGATAGCAGAGACACCAGACGTGGCCATGACTTTGGCACAGTTGGGAATGAGGTTAAACAGGACGGGAACGATGGCTTCCGCTCCGTGGTCAAATTTATTCCCCAGCACTGATGAGAGGTGGCTGTAAGGAGACACCGGAGAACGCTCAGATGATGAAACCAAACATGAGCCTTCAAACTCGTGCTCCAGTGTGTTTGTGTTTGCTGTATATATATATTATATATATATTTGGGTAAATTTCTCAACACTCACGCCACAGTGATACAGGCCTCTCGGACCACTTGTGAGCGCAGATCTTTAGCGGACAGTTTGAAAGCTCCATCTAGTAGCCGTAGGTGCTGGTAGAAGCAGTCGTAGTTGGCCGCCCCTGCCACCAGCAGGGAGCGAATTTTCTTAAGCTGTTAAAGAGGTTTTTAAAAAGAAAGAAAGAGGGAAAACAAACAATAACATATATTATTCATAACATTTTATTGACTCAACTTCAAAATTATTTTCTGAAACTCGGTACTGGATTTACTGACAGCGATGGCTCTCTGGTCCCAGTCGTGTTTGTCATCAGAGCAAATCTCACGGATCTTATTCAGGTTGTCATCAAGATCTCTTGTTGAGTAGATCTGCAACACAATGACACAATGACAATCTGGTTTTTAAATGCCTGTATTAGTAAATGATGAAATGAATGGGTGGATGTGTTTTATTATATTTTGTGTGAGTTTGTACCTGGACAGTAGGGACATCTGTAAAGGCTTTTATGAAATCCTCTTCATCGACTGCCCCGGCACTTTCCTTGGACACTGGGGAAAAAAGAAAATCAGAACAGAGTTGATTAAATTTTCTTTAAAAACACCCACAGTTAGTAGACACTGATACAACTAATGGATTGATGATTAGTGGGAGGATTCAAAGGGTTCTGGACTGGCAGGTTTTGTGATTCTGCTTAAACTAAAAAACAAAAAAACAAACAGCTACCCTTACAATTATCCACACACACACACACACACACACACACACACACACACACACACACACACACACACACACACACACACACACACACACACACACACACACACACACACACACACACACACACACACACACACACACACACACACACACACACACACACACACACACACACACACACACACACACACCCCCCATTGTGAGCAGACTCTGTTTCTAATGGACTTCCTGGCAGTAATGGGAATGTAAATCATATCTCTCTCGGGCTGTGTACCACGCCTCCTATAACTCCTACATTTGGGAGGCAGGGACAAGTCAGAAATAACAGACAAGGGAGGAAGAGACAAAAGGAAAAAGAGCCAAGGAAGGAGCTGAGAGTAATCCTGGATAAGAATATGAAAACCATGAGATTGGCTAGCCTGAGTAGTAGCTGTAATCACGGAGCTGAGGACAAACATGGGAAAAGGAAGGTGGAAAGCATCTCTTCCTCTTTTCCCCCGGGCTGGCTTGGATATCAAGCTGCACCACAACGACATGTTATGTCAAAACTCTACATGGCCCTTAGAGATCTTGGAAACATCGATGCAGCCGGCTGGCTAGCTCTAGCCTATATCCCCTGCCTGTCAAGGATGCAGCCTGATCATGAAAGCCACCTACCAGCACACCAACACCATCACCATTTCCAATTAGTTTTATTGCAGGGCATGCTGTCAGAGTGAGCAGTTATAGATGCAATAAAGCATATTGTCATTTGTGTAAACAGACCTGGGAGATCATAATGTGGAAATATGAGTATTAAAAAAAAAAAAAAAAAAAAGGTGCTGCTTTGATTGAAGGCTTGACATAAAGCAGCCATCTTGACCTTTTACAGAACCAAGAATGAGACTACTGTTCTTTACTGATACAGGATTTATCTAATACTGCAACTTACTATCACACTATCTTTCTTCTTTCTGTCTGAGTGTTCCTTTCGTGGTGTGCAAGTGTGTGTGGGCGTACTGCCGTCTAAATGCAAATTCACCAAGAAAAAAATAAATAAAAAAATAGACAGATTCCCATAAAAATGGATAAACGGAAAAGCAAAGCACCAGAAATGTTTCAGCTGCTCCCCACTGAGATGTGTTTTCATCGAAAGTGCTTCAGCTGCTTTAATCACTCACTAGTCTCATGTTGAGAACAGATACGATTTTGTTTTAACTAATCTGTGTTTCTATCCAGGCTCATTCCTCAAACGGTAACTATAATCAGAAAACACTTTGACGTTTTCTCCATTGGATTATTGCTTCTGTTACTCTACGTCACAGACATGTGTACATGCCTGTACACATGAAATTATGAGAGTTAAGAAATGCCTAAAAACATAAAAGGAATTAAACAGTGCAAAGGTTCGGCCCATAGCATGTCGTATGTACATGACAATAATCATATGAAGGCAAAATTTGTCACTAAAGATTTTAGAATGATTACACACACACACACACACACACACACACACACACACACACACACACACACACACACACACACACACACACACACACACACACACACACACACACAGAGGGGATTGGGTGCCTGGTCTTTCATGAAATGACTCTGCGTCATTGCAGCACTAAAGTGATCAGTGTGCTAAGGCTTCCAAAACACAGGAGTCTTATTGCTTGCTGCTGTGCCAACTACCAGAGCTGCCACTGCTCTGCTAACGTGTTGCTGATGCCACAACTTCTGTGTGAGAAAATCGCAAATTTGAGCCAAAAGTCACGATGGGCCTCTCCCTTCCTACTGCATTGAATTTACCAAGGTACAGGTTTTTGAGCTGTAGCCCTGTGTGTGCAAAAAATACTTGTAATGCACCTTATTTAGCTTCTCGCAGTCAATCCATAATCAGTAAGACTGTAATGATCTAAGAGGGAAGAGATCACAATCTTGTTTTTCCAGGAAACAGAGCAATGCATTGAGACTACCGGTGTATGTGTGGATGTGTGTGCCTGTGTGTGACACAGATAGAGCAACAGGCAGCAAGTTCATGAGAGCTTCCTACTGAAATAATAAACGACGGGAAAAATCGATACATGCAAAGAGGGACCAAATATAACCAGCTGCACCAGAACAGAGATCTGACAGAACAGGAGGCAGCAGAGAAGGATTCAAATCATTTCAAAAAGCAGATCTTCTGAAGGTCTGAGTAAACTACAGATAGGAGACCAATTAGTATCAGACAGGAGAGACAGATTTCTGAGGACATACAGGGGTGTCTCTTACTGCACCCTGTGGCATGCTTACTCATGTCTTTTGCTTCTTGTAATAGCTGCCAAAGTCACTGTACTTATCCTGTTAACAACAATTCTATACCTTTACTGACAGTCTACCTCCAATCAGGCATCCAAAACAAACTAAAATTGACCAACAATGAATTATGAGGACTGTAAAGGTCATTTTTCCCCCTCAGACAAGAAGCAACGCATCTAAAATTCGTTATTTACATTATTTTATATACTGTAACACCAAAGCTAAGAGGGAATGCATATGTGGACCGTGCTCATTTCACAGCTTACAAAATACAGATTAAAATTTATTAAGAAGATAAAAACATCTTGTCTGAATTAATCAAAAAATGTCACTAAGGCGCCAAACAGCGCCGGTCTTAATCAGCAATGACAGGGTCTAATTGTGGGGGACTACAAGTAATAATACTCATAACACCAGTCAGTAATTATTAAATTATATCAAACCCACATCTAAGGGACAAAAAACATAGCCTATATTAGGTTTATATTAAATCTTTATCAGATGTTACACAAATATCTCAGAGTGCAGGAACACAGACCAGAGAGTGAATGTTTCTCCTTGCACCTTAACTGCAAAGAGAGGTAGAAGTAGCTGTATGTCTCAATGGTTATATAAACGGTAGTTATAAGGAGGGTGGATCACAGTTAGATCCAACAGTTTGCTCCTGTACACAGCCACAGTAGATTTTGAATTTAAACTACTTGATTTGCAGACTTTCAACTTTAACTAAAGGGATTTCACTGCATCTGAGCAGAGAGTATAAGTCACAGTTCATCCTGACACTTTCACCAGTGGCCACATCAAATACTGGTGGCCCACTGCCCATGTCGCCATCATGATATGCCAGACAATGTAATAGGCTTTGGCTCATAAGCCGTTTCTCACACTGTCCTGTCCAGTGTGTGTGTAAATGTAAATTAATTTACGCACCTAGCTTGCCACCAGTAGCGCTGGGCCTGCGAGCAGCGGACGACTCTGCAGGCTTTTTGGGAACTTTGGGAACCTTGAAGGCAGCTTGGGCCGAGGAAGAGCGACTTCCATCCACACTGTCGTCATCATCAAAACTACGATCTGTAAGGGGGAAGACAGAGTGTAGCGTTAGCATCCAACCTGTGTGTAAATATAGTTGCAGAGGCTTTACAACATTACCTTCAAAAACACAAAACAAACAGCCTAAAAAATAGAACAATTATTTTATTTTTTTCACAACATGCAATAAAATTATTTACTAATAAACTAATAACATGTATATAGTCAATATGATTACCTTAAAAACAAAAACAGAAAAATCTGCATCCGCTTTCAGAAGCAAATATACTGAATCCCATTTTCTAAAAATCTAAACTAACATTTTTATTTGTTGAAACCTTTAAAACATTTCCCACAATGTTGGCTTTTACTTGTCACTTAAATGTTAAGTATACAGAGGTTAAGGCCACTGGAAGACAATGCATGGTAGAGGGAAAAGTAATGGTTAGAAGCACAAAGAGGATGTAGCCTACCGAAAGCTAAGTCAGGAATCACTAAATCAATACCAATTACAAAAACCGCACTCAGTGGGAGAAACAAAAAAGCAAACCCTCAGACCTATACGATCACTTCAAAGGAGGAACGAAGCCAAATCTTCAAGATGTCCAACCTCCACACCACCAGTGACTGACAGAAATCTCCAGAGCCCAAACCCTCAATCTGCATGCTAGCACAAACTATGCTAGCTGTCCAGCTTGCATGAAACTTGAGAATGTTTGAAACGATGCTGCAGGATTTGCAACAATATGTGAGGGCAGACACGCGCGCGCGCACACACACACACACACACACACACACAAGTTGACTGTGAAGATCAAACTGTTGGCATAGGAATGTAGTTGCGCTCCAGTCGCTCTGACAACCAGCTATGGAGAAATGCGCCAAAGCCACCACCCTACACCTTGACTCATACATCAAGTTATTTACATGCACACAGAGACACACTGAGTCGACATGCAAAATGAATGACAGGCATGAATGTGTACATATGAGCCTCATTCTCCAGTGTTATGGACAGACGATTGTGTCAAGCTTGATAAATGTTAAGTGGACGTGTACAGACACACATCAACAGCCATGAACTGACATTTACACACAGTCTTTGACACACAAACACACAGTCCAGCACACCCAGGTTCATCCTTGCACTCACAGTCACAGATGCGCTGGCAGATAAGTCGCCTCATGCTTCTGGGAGGGCGTGGTGTTGGGGTCCCTCACCTCTTCTCCAAACTGTACCCCAAAACAGGTACGTACACACCGCACACATACACACACACCTCACATACACTTTATGTGAGGTGTCTAAGGCTGCACACGCACACACCCCTCACATCGCTGTCCGAAAACCCCTCCACCCATACAAGTGCCGGCATTTTCTTTCACTCCTCTCCCTCTCCTATCCCTCCCTCTCCTAGCCTCTCTCCTCCTTCTCTTAGCAGCCTCACAGCCAATCAGGTGGGAGGTGACATCATGTTGTTGCAGCCAGTGTGGAGGCAGGAGGATGAATGCGTGTGTGTGATGGGAGAGAAAGGGAGACACACACAGACACCCCAGGAATATTAACAGGGCTTCTCTATGTCACTGCCAGACCAGCTAACCTAAACTCATTACAACCACCAGACAGCACAAATGCCATCTTCTAGCATCCCCTCTCTCTCTCTCTCTTTCTCTCTCTCTCTCTCTCACCCTCACATACACTCACACACATCAACAACAACAACAACCTCTGAACACACTTTCTGTTGCTATATTTCTGTTTCTCCACATGCACAAAGGAACAAAGGATAATGGAACAATGATTAAAGGAGAGTGATGACAAGGGGGGTACAAAGGGTGAACCACACCCCTCCATCTGAGGCCTTGACCCTCACACACAAACACACAACAACCACAGAGCAGTTAACAGAGCCTGTAGACAGAGATGTTTTTGAGTTTGTTTCTGAAGATAAAAAAAAGCACAGAGAATAATAAGAGACTTTTTTAAACTCAAGTACTAAATAAACAAAATTTTAAAAGTATCTGTTACGGTTGTTGCATCTTCATAATTACTTTGCTAACGGTGCGATTTTAGCTTTACAAAGCACGCACACATAAAAGTACATCTGTTTTTTTTGAGACATCGTGTTAGAGAAAACTAGAATTTCCACTTGACAAAAGCACCCACTTACTCTCAGTGAGAGCTCTACACGGTAATCCACATAGTACAAGGAGAGAAGCTGCAGGTTCAGCTAAATCTGCTGAAATCACAGGATCCATATAAAAAAGAAATGTTAAAAAACCAAACACAGCTTGCACACGGTGGTGCAGTTTTACTGATTTATTGAAGCATGCTCTAAATAGATAAACAGATAAACCTGGAGCCCCACAGAGTGCAAGCTATAGATTTTTTTTTATTCTTTTATTGTTTTGACATTTGGAGTTGGCTTTTTTTGGCTCTGCACCTGACTCATTTTGTGTACATATGCATGACGTTTTCTAGTGTTCTATGTATGTATAAAAAAAAGAATTAACATTTTGACACCTTTAAAACTACCTTACCATTTTTGAAGTGTAGAACTGGGGCCTTATTAGCAACAATAGTTCTGGCTACCTAGCCGTAATCAACTGTGATACTGAATACATTACTTTTTCCTTTTCCAAAATGAGTAAAGTAAAAATGCTTCAAAGTACATTTTCCGCGTGGAGCACATAAACATCCTTGTAGCATCTTTTAGAGCAACAAGAAAAATAAACACCACGTATCACTGTAATTATCCATTATAAGGCTTTATACAACAGGTTTTCAGCTGTCAGAGGGGAAATTAGCTACAGAGACCAAAGCTGTTTTAAGCAAAACCAAAAAAATATTATTATTATTTAAACTGCAATGTTTACTGAACCTTTTGACAAATAACAAAAATAAAGAATTAAATCTAAATTTGTATTTATGATTTAAAATTTTATCATTTTTGCTACCTTCGGCATTTCTGTGCAATTTATTGCTTGAAATGTATGCTAGTTCTCACTGACTGCAGAAGAAATGCAAGAATATAGTGATGTTTATAAATGCACCGAATTATAAAAACATGCATCATAAGGGAATAAATTCACAATCAGATGCACCATTAAGTGAATTTTAATTGGTAACAAAAAAAACCCACGGCTCCATTACATTAGCAGTACTACGACATGCATCACGGGTCTTAGCATTGATTATCAGCTCCTGCTTTTGTCTAGTCAGACCCCACGGGGGTAAATGTCACTGGGTGAAGGGCAGAGCAAAGACACCAGAGAGAAGAGAGAAGGGAGAGATGGAGAGCGTGAATCTCTTCCACAGAACAGACTGCACACATGCTGTTGCCATGACGACCTGTGCAGACCAGCTTCAAACGAATTGAGCAGCAAAGGCGGGGGTGGGGGTTCAAAATATCCCCAATTTGGCTTCATCAACAGTCGGGTTTACTGTTTATTAATTTACTTCATGCTAGTTACATATCAGTACACAGAATGCAGAAACAATCACAGCATACTTAAACAGAGTGAGAGACATCAGCTACACCATGTACCAGGCAGCGTTACCATGGAAACTCCAGGCCAAGCCCCCCCTCCTCTCTCCATGTGGAGAGAAGAGTTAAAAAAAAACCCAAAACTGGAATATAAAGAGGAGAGCGGACAACCAGCTCAAATCTGGTAACCGCCCAGAGAAAATGAAGCAATCCTAAAATGCAGAGATATTAAAACACCTCTACAGAAGCATGCAGCAAAGCAGAAATTTCCAGACGTTAATGTGTGTTACAAGCCAAAAAATAAACATATGATTAGACATTAAGGACTGCTCCCCTGTTTACTTGTCCCTGTCTAAAGAAAAAAAAAGGTGAGAGAAAGTCTAGCTGAGACAGAGCGCTAATCTCAAGTCTTCCATCAAAATTTGTGGGGCTTTTGACCACATGATGGCAGCACTGACTCTGCTCTAACCAAATTATTCTGTCAAACATTAGCAAACCACCTAAAAGGAAGCAGGATACAACACCCTGCTGATCAGAGAAGGACAGAGCATTTGTTTATGCATATGCACCAAAAATAACATTTTAAAAAGGCAGTCACACCAAATCTTCAGAAAACTGATTCACAAGTTTGTGAATGTTTTTACATCAGATATAGGTATCCATATAACAGTGGAACAGTCTGCAATACTGGCCACAATAGTCTTCTGTTTTCAGTCCAAGCTGGTGCACACTAGAACCAAAAGCCCACGCAAAGCTTCATTTAGCTTTAGTGTCACATTGCTCTATGCAAACTTTGCTCTACCTCGCTAACAGATTGTGTTTGTGTACAGGCAGTGTCGCATATTCCTGCTCAGGCCCATGCGACAGCATGCAGAGTCCCACATAGAGGATGACACAAAATATCTTGACACTGCACGATCACTCATATGAGAGTGATGACAACTGGAAAGAAGAACACGAGCAGCACCGTGGTGTCTGAGACAAAAGCTGCTAAAAACTCTCAGCTCCAAAATAAACAAGCAGAAGTATGTATGTCAAAAAAAAAAGACTAATAAAAAACAAACAGCAAATCCTGCAGACATGTTGAGTGAAAAGATAAACCACTGAACATACAGTGGTTTAGATGCAAAATGGGGTAATACTAGAAAAATACATACAAAGGAAAGTGCAAATAAAAAGAAAATGACTTCCTTTGCTTCCATAGAATGACACTAAGTTTTTTTTATACATACTAACAATATATTTAATTGTAGCCCTCAGTTTGGTAACATAAGAGGGTCAAATGCTTCACTTGCGACCAATCTGGGACAGAGAATGACTGAGAGAAAGGGGAGCAAAGGAAAAAAAAGAGACAGGTTTGAGGTTTAAGCTTGGATTCTCTAATAGGAGACAGGCTGCTCCATTTCCAGCCCAGCTCAGAGAAAATGATCTCATTAAAAGAAGACACACATACACAGAGACTCAGACACACACAGGTATAATTTGAGTCCCAATTCCAAGTCGGGGAGAGGGATAAGCCATAATATTCAGTGGAAAGCTTTGCCATGACAATCAGAGTAGCTTGGAAACAGGGTCATGATTCCCTTTGCAGAGACGGTGATGCACTGAAGCAGAATGAGCATGTCTGCAAGAGACACTGTGTGTGTGTGCGCGTGTGTGTGTGTTTGTGTGTGTGAGAGAGAGTCTGTGAGTATGTGTGTGTCACTCCCTGTCAACACTGAAGTACTATGCAAGCAGAGAAAGCTGCTACTGATGGTCAGTTTGGGGCAGTGAATATCACTGCTCTTCCAGTGTGTGTGTGTGGACAGGGCCAAATGTCATTAAGTAAGAGCCGAGCGCAGCGCCATGGGCACTGACATGCTTTACTTTCCCAAGAACCAACACCAGAAAAAACCTCAATTCACCTCTAAACATGTTTACTAATGAATGAAAAAGACCTGTTAGTCATGATCGTTATCACAATTTTGATGACAAAAGTATTTTTTCCCCCCTTTGCTTATGTGAAATTTTGACCTTTCTCAACAACTTCTTTTCATTCGCTTCAAACCAGGAACCCTATAACACAAAGCCACTGGCAACATTTCTTCTCATGTTGTGCAATTTGGTGCACAACATGACACAAGGGTCTGTAACCTGAAACTACCGGTGTGTCATTGTGATGATGGCTTTCTTTGTTACCAGAAACTAAACTGCTTTGAAGAGAAGTGTTTTGTAATTCCATTCGGGTTGGGAAAAATCTTTGGCATGATGAAGACAATAAAAACTACTAACTAACCCATACACAATGTGGGAAACAAAAGGGAGGGAGACAGATTTTTGGGGGGCTCTGCATACCGACCTACTAAACAACACAAAGTAACCTCATTTCAACATCATGTAAACATGTTTTTTTTTTGTTCTCGCAAAAAATGTTGACCTAAAGTGGAAGAAACCCCACATTTGCAAAGCTCTACAATGGACCTTACTATTGTAATGATTACTTTTCAAATCCAAGCACATTTGCACTATATTCACATAACCACAAGTAAGTGAAAGGCTTCACCAGTAAGCCTGGAGATTGAGAGCTGGGGTGTTAACACAGAAGAACAAACACTTGACCTGATATTACTACAAAAGAAAAAGTTTAAGCAAGAGGACAGAAAAGCAAAGACTGAGTGGCTACTTGAGTAAATCCACACTAGACTTGAAGAGCACAGTGGGGAGAGGAAGCTGCAAGAAAATTGGCTTAGCTAGATACGGTGCGGTGCAACTATGACCTCGAGCAACAAGCTACAAAACTACAAGCATCTCTCAAATTTTTAAACAGCTCAGGTTGGGTAGGCCATTGCTCTTGCAGATGCGCAGGCTTGCAATAAATGCAGCATCATGGAGGCATTTGAGGACACCCCAGTTTTCCCCTCGCATGCACGCACATGCGCGCACACACCAAAGCACTTGGGGTGAAAGTGCAATGAGTTTAAGCTGATTTCAATCTAAAACCATATGCTGGGCAGCTTTTGTGTGAGTGCCAGCATCCACAGCCAGATGAGATTAAACACTCAACCACACACACCCGGGCACAAACACACACACACACACTTACCATTATCATCATCCCCAAATGCCATAGTTACAGCGTTATGGGTCAAATCCGCTGGTTTGCTCTGTATTCACTTCTGTCCCTCTGTTCTCGCCTTTGTTATCTCCTCTATCTCCGTTTCTCCCTCGTTTGTTCAATCTCTCTCTGTCATGATGAATCAGGGAGAGGCAGTGACAGGCACAGCGCTGTGACTCGGCTACTGCCAGCGATCTCTGTCAGCTTCCTCCCTCGATCCTCTGCCCTCCTCGCGTCCCTCCCTCCTCTATCCTCAGCAACAGCTGCCTCAAACCCCTTCAAAGAGAACGCCAAGAGCTGGCCTGAAAGCGATGTGGGGCAAGGGCAAGTACGAAGGCATTTGTGTGCCTGTGTGTATTTTGGCAGATGGTTTGAGCTTGTGTCCCTAACTTAGAGGTTGAAGAGTCTTTACAAACAAAAACAAACCTCATACTCACTACATTCTGTGGCAGATCATCCACTACTGTTTTTGACATAGTTTCTCAACAAAAGTAACGCAAGATGTCACTGATGTTAGATGTAAAGCGTCAAACAAGAATTAAGAAAGCAGGAACGTGTTGAGAAAACAGACTCCAGAGATACTTCATTATTCGACAAAAAGACTCACATTTATCTTTGCTGTACATAAAAATTTAACAGAATGGTAGATGCAACCACCTGTTACCTGTGAAGCTAGAAAAGATGTAGTAAGAGCAGAGTTCAAACATTTTGTGATAAAAAAAAAAGAGTTAACTTTGGCACAAACAGCACAGCAGCAGTGGTTTTACAAGATGGAAACAAATTATTTTCACATTTCCATAATAAAGAGAAAGTAAAGGTGGCTCTACAGGCAAGACAGAAGTGAAATATGATTATCCCATTTAATATTAAACTATTACTAACCTAACATAATGTAATTAAAGATAAACAGACAGGTATTGGCTGATGAGGCAAAACTATCAAATCATAGGATTTGGCAATTGCACTATTTTAACCCCTTTCTCTTCTATTTATCTTTCTAACATGTTTCAGATTATTTTTTCACTGTATGAATGATGCTCATAGGTCTTTTTTGTTAGTCCAACTGAAACTAACCATTATTTTCATTATTCAAACACACGGAAAAACAAACGCTTTGCATTCTCGGTTTCAAAGATCTCCTAGCCAACAGTCTTGAAGATGATTAACATATCACTGAACTAAGGGATTAAATGATTAACAGTCTACACACTAAAGCAAAGACCTTTGGTTTTAGACAGTGATAAAACAAGGTATCTGGCACTTTTTATTTACTGTTAAATAATAATAAGGCTGCACAATTAATCGCAATTTTGGCCTCCCACAATTGGTGCACTTTTCCAATTGAACACCAAATCGAAAGAAATTGAGCGCTCCCGAGATCAAATACAATGAAGTTCCTGCATGTGTCAGTCACAGCTGTTCCCTGCACTGCACAGCTTCAAGTTTCTTGGATGCAGCATGAACGAGTGACATTATATTTAAAAAAACCCAACAACAACAGACAACAGATAACAGACCGCTGGGGGAAAAAAAAAAAGACTAAGGTAGAAGGCAAAGGGCTTGTTTGGAGAAGCAGGCCATCATCTGCTGTGAAAACACTTCAGATTTAGGCCAATTTCTTAGTAATAATTCTAGTCATAATCATGTAGCCCTATTTACATAAAAAACATTAATCATGAAAAGCAGTGAAAATTAAAATTACTGTTTGTTTCAGCCTCATTAGGCAGGGAAAGGTATGCACCCAGAAAAGTACAAACAATGCCAACTGTGGTGTGACCAGCTGTAGTAGCTGAGGCATTACAAAGAAAGAAGCTTAAACACACTTGAGGCAGCAGCCAAGGCCAAACAGCAGGGCGTGTAGCTAAAGTTCACCGAGGTAAGCCTCTGCAATTACTTCCACTTCATGTTTACTCAGGGAGTTTGAAAATACGGTCAGTGCAAAAGTCCAGATTGTCAAGTTTTTAAAGCAAAAGAAGAAAACAAGTGAGTGGCAAAAAGGGTAAAAAGAATGGGTATATAGAGCAAAAAACGCAGTCACAACTAGGGATATTACAGAGATACAAATATAGAAATATACGTAAATTGGGTAAATACCTCAAAATTTAATCTAAGAGCAATTACAAAGTTACAACATGACATAGTTGACATAAAAGGAACAGATGTGGAAGATGACGTTGAAACTCTCAATACTTCATACTCTTCATTCCGTCATTATGAAAGCAACACGAGAGGCAACAACTGTGTGATTTCAGTAAACCTAACACCTAACCCACAGAAATATGTAATATGTAACACCCCAATCGCCACCTCCAATCTAAGATGCCCTAACCATAACTGTGACAATTCATAATGCAGACTGACAGCCAGGGCATTAGAGGACATATACCCCGAAGTCTGTGTGTGCAAATGTGTTTCAGAGAAATAAAGCAGAGACCCTTTCACTTTCTCTCTCCTTTCCTCTGTCACTATTTGACACAACCCACCTGAAGGTGTCATATTTTGTATTTAACCCGGCCAGCACGATGGCTGTGACAACCAAAACATAAACAGAAGATTTTAGTAAGGCTGAGATTTTAACCTTTAATGACTGCACCAGAGACGTGCGGTTCTTCTCAAAAGGTTTAAACCAGCCCACAGAAATCAGTATGGGGCTCTAAACTCTGCCTAACTTTACCTATACTGGAAAGAAATAGAAAGAATTTCCTATTCCCTACATTAAGATTGCTTATATTTCATAAAAATAATATGAATGTTATTGAACTCATTTTATTTTCTCATGGCTGTGGACCCTTTCAAAAATAAATAAATAAATGAATAAATAAATCACACAGTGCTTCACCCTGAATGTAAACGCACAATTTGTAGTTTTAAATGTAGACAACACACTCTGTATGACTAACTTCCATAACATATATGGTCCATATAGAAATCCCCTCATAGGGCACAAACCAAAACTGACTCCAAGCACCTAAACTTGAGCACGGCTTGACTTTAAAACCGGACTCTTATCCTGAGCCGAAGGTAGACAGACAAACTTATAGAAACTAAATCAACTAAACACAATATTCTTGAAAGATTTCAGATATTTTATACTTTTTTATCATTATTTCAGACTGACTTAAAAGCTTAATTCACTTATCATTGAATTTGATATTAAGAAAGACATAAAAACACACAAAAAAACAAACATATGACATCAGGAGGTAGTTTGATACATTTTTAGTACTTTTGAGCAACTCGGCTAAACTTGTGTACAAAATTTAACATTTACACTTTTATTTTAAGCATGTTTGACAATTTAGAGGTCTGGGCTGCTGAACACCCACCAACTTTCATGTCCTGGGCACCTTTTTGATGCCCAGGACATGATCAGTTGCCTGACAGCCAAACAACCAATCACAGCTGTTTTTTGTCACAGCGAGTTTAAATGAAAGCGAGAGTGCCAAACGAATAAATATTCTGTCTGGAAACAATCGCTGCTTTCATCCTGGGAAAAGCACATGACAGATGACAACAACGCAGAGTTAAAAACATTAACAATTCATCACAACAACTACACAATCACAAACCCAAATCACAACTTTGCTCCAAGCCCCGGGGAAGTGGGATTTTAAAAGTCAGACTCCCTTCATCTCACTTCGGCCCACAAAGACAGCAGCTAAAGCCTTACGTGCCGTGTCTTTCCCTATGCCTCCCTCCAAGTAAACCAGCTGCAACAGCCTGTCAAGCACCAACTCCCTGCTGTACCCGGTGGACAGATACAGTGACAGGACAGCCTGAAGGTATATCATCCAATGACAACCTCTGTCAGACACCAACAGCAAACCCAGCTGACCTCGGAGGGAGCACAAACTCGGCTTAAAGCCACATGTCAACTCAATTTGGTGGAGATTTAGAAAACATTTCAGTAAAAATAATATTCATTATCTTGGAAACTTCATCGCTCTCATAATTTATAAAGTACTAAATAGTCTGTACACATCAGTGGTTCCCAAATGTGTTGGACGATTGTGTGACAATCACACATTATTAATGCAATTTGCAACTGAACAAAATGCAATGCATAAAATGTTAATTTTCTCCACCAGTACTTTGCATGCACTCATTCCCCGAATAGAAGCAAACTCTGTACCCTAAAAATATGATTCAGAAACTTCAAAGGGAACCCCAGTCTGTTCACACAGTTGCAGGGTGGTGGGAATTATGAGAGCGTGACAAATCAAAGGCCCTGACTGACAGATAGGAGCTGACAGCAAAAATCTGCAAGGGAGGAAATACATCACTCTGTTGTTTGGAGCAAAATAAAAATAAATCACCACCAGTCCAGACCACCCAGCACCTAAAGAAAGACTGTAAGACAGCATTGTGAAAGCTACCTGCGTTATGGATTCAGGTAGACTGAGAATGTCAAGACATTTGGCCTGCTTCAAAAGAGCACTGGATCTGAACCCGAAGAAGCCTGTCTAATAATGTATAACAAGGCAATGGAAGCACAATGTATACTTGCTGAGCAGCAATTAAAAAAAAGAAAAAGGAAAAAGAAATTTCTAGATGCTGCAAATGGTTTTATCAAGAGGGCCTACAGCAATGCATTCCACAGAAGGGTTGATGGCATGTTTGACAGAGGCTGCTTTGCACAGATGATTAATAAGTGTGCCTTTGAAGATCAGCCCTGCCCTTTGCTGCGTGTTGGGAAGAATATGTTTAAAAACAGAAACCCACTAGTATACATAACCAGATTTTAAACTGACAAGCTATACTTTATATACTGATGATGCCTTTACTGGAACCCCCATCAGCTTTTATGCAGCTCCATGCTTCCAATTTTCCAATTATCAACAGTTCCACAAGATCTGTTATCAACCAGAAAGTAGATGCACAACCCAGAAAGATAAAGGCAAACTGCTGGTCTCTGCTTTTAGATGAGAACAGTGCTTTTTGTGTAACTGAATAAATTATCATACATCAAGGCAGTGTGACTGCAGTTTGTTAAGTGACATGATAGATGGGAAGAACAACGGGAAACCACTGATTCATTGTTTTTGCTTCTAAATGATACTCTGATAACTCAGCTCAGAGGATGTGCTCATACCAAATACCAATCTCATACCTTTCTTTTCTCAAAAATCAAACTCTGTTTATCTTACTGGAACGGATACTAAAAAAATGAAGTCCCATGGGAACTGAATAACCTATATTCAAGATTTAAGTAAAGGCTTTCAGACACACACTTAATAAGCATCATGTCTGCTTCTAATACATATGTAAACAGGGAAACCTCACATTTTCATTTGTGCATAGTGTCAAAAACTCCCTGAGGTGCTGCTTAACGCACTTTTATAACCCGAAAATTTAAAAGTGCAGAGTGAAATATTACTGTGAGGGTTACTGTCAATATAATTACAATTCTCCAGGGTCAAACAACACTGGCTCCACAGACCACCTTACTGCTGGGGAGGGGAAAACTCAGCAGCAGCCTTCAGCTCAGGTTTGGTTCTGCTGAAGCACCCGCGCGTGCACATGGACGTGCACGCACACGCAAACTCTAAACCATTAATCTTGTTAGGACCTCTTACAGGAGCTCATGGCAACAAACTGACACAACCACAAAAGCACATGCAGATTTAGACACACAAGCACAGGCACCCCCCGCCCCTCGAAAGACACACACACAATGTTGCTCCCTTATGAAACACACCCACTACATGACAACAGTGAAACCATCTTGACAATGTGACTCAACTTGGTGGCTATCCAATTCAAGTGTGGCAAAGTAAATGAGAGAACGCACTGACCGTGACTCGGGCTGAGAGCCATGTTGCCCGAATTCAAGGCTTCATCAAAACGAGCAAATATCGTCTGTAACCTGGAGAAAGAGAAAAGGAAGATTAGTAGTGTCGAGCACAGATATACAGTAGAATGTTAATATCACCAAAGCTGTCAAACTAAATTTATTTAAATGAAGAAATTACAATCAAGTCCAGAATTTAAAAAAATAAAATAAAATGTAAGCACCCCACAGAGACGTTTGACCAAAACACAAACAAGGTGCTAAGAATTCCAAATGAGACTCATTATCAAAATCAGCAGCAGCAGCAGCAGCAACATGTGGACAGTATCCACGCCTTTCTGTCTGATTGTGGGTGGGTGTGTCTATTATGGCAGTCACACTCATGAAGCTGCAGCAGCAACACCCCAAGTGTCCTCTTATAACATCCTACTAGCATCAGACAGACACACACGAAACCACCAGCCAGGTCTGCTCAGTCACGTGATTAATAGGTAGGACTGTCAGCGTAGTAACAGGGCAGATATCCATCTCAATCAACAAATAGCTCAAGCTAAAATAACTTGGTCATCCATTCAAATGCACAACTGGTTAGACAAAAACACAACAAAGACTAAAACACATGACCCCGAATAACATGCCTTTATGTCTGCTTTGCCGAAAGGTTAACCATGGATGGGCGCACACAACAATTAGAGCAATACACACCGTGCTCTTTCTGTCTGTCTTTTGGTGTCTGCTTGCTGGTCCACAACCGCCAGACAGCTAAGCAGCTTCTGATAAGTGACGATTAGCGTTGCAACTAGCTCCTCAGCCGTGCACCATTTTCACGTGGTTCCCTTTCTTTCATTAGCATTTTGTGCATCTGTTTGTTTCAGCAAAAATCTAGCATTTAGTCTTCAGCACTGATTTGCCTCAGTATTTCCCCGTGGGCTGATTAATAGCTTGCTGCGTTGCTACGCAATCTTGCATTAGCTCCCATGTTGGTGACACACTCTGGTCCTCAGCTCCCCTCAGCTCTTTGTATCCAACATGGTGCAGTGGCTCCGAGAGGGAGGGAGGGAGGAAAGAAGACGGGAAGAGAGGGAGGGAGTGTGTGTGTGAGAGAGAGAGAGAGGGGGGGGGGGAAGCCAAACGGCGAGAGACCCAAGCATGCTACGGGCATGCGACAAAGCACCACCTACTGTCACACATACACACTATACACACAAACACCAACTGAACAACCTAAACAGCAGTACGTACAGTAAATTTCCAGGCAGCGTCTTTGTGTGTCTGTATGAGCAGGAGAGAGAGTCAAATGGGCCAGTTTGTGTGACAGACAGCAAAGAGATTCAGTTACCCTTTACATAACCTCCCTCTCATACACAGACACACACGTACTCGTCAGAGGGGGAGGGGCTGTGTGGCTAACAGCAGACAGCGCTGCTCCTCCCCCCTCAGTGTCTTGCCTTCTCATCCCACTTGCACATGTTCCCTCCCTCTTCTTATTTCTTCTATCTTTCATCTTTTTATCGCGGCCATTGAAAAACCCCTGTGTCCATCAGAGGACTCATGTCCTTCAGGTAACTCATCTCCAAATCAAAACACATGAGGCAGGCGTGATGAATGCTCACTCAACCAGCATTTGACCTACTTATAGGAAGCTGCTGTCAGATGGTAACCCCTTGTTCTTACCAGTAATGGACCCAACATTACAACTGTACTTCCAGACACAACTCCAGTAAATAAGCCAACTGTAAAATTAAGTTCCACTTTCAGGTTTCTTCATGCACCATTATGTCATTTGAAATAGGTTTTTAATTTCAATCTAAGTCCTATTCACAACGCCTGATCACCAAATCCAAGTAGTGTTTTGGCTCGTGTCAGCAGGTTTAACCTGTGTCTAAACATCTGATCTGAGGTCATAAGATATGCACATCTATATGCTTATTTCACTGAAAATTGATTAGATGAAATGACTTATTATGAATTATGTCAAGTTACAACTGGAACATTTTGAGACTGTTGTAAGGGGGAAAAATGTATTTATTTATACAGATAATCCCATCAAAATTCAGTGTCTCATTTACAACAGAGAGCTGTTTCATACAGTAACTTAATTTTGGGAAATAGCTTTTAATCATTTAGCTGGCACAGTCCAAAATAGGTTTTAGATTGTAAAATGGTAAATGGTAAATTTGGTAAATGGTAAACTTGCCTCCACACATGACAACTGCCGGTATGTGCAAGAAATATTTTGCACACATTTTTAAAAATGTGTGCTTGTTTGGTATTTAAGGGATGTGGTCATTCAACAATTATTCCTCTTTTATGACTTCATCTTTCTGTCCATTATCTAATGCCAACTCTGCAGAGCTGATATGTCATCAAGTCAGCAAGATCCTGGCCAGAGCCTTGCTTTCCACTCAGTAACCCTTTGGGTTGCTCCGTATGAAATCAATTATTAAATAAAAAAAACAATTTAAACTGAATTTTTAAAAAATCCCACTGTACAATAACATTAGTATATTAGGTATATTAAGTTACAACCCCTCAAATTATAGGGGTGGAAATTTTTGTACTTTATAATTTGCGTTTGCGTTATTTTTTCCAAACATTACACGACACTTGGAGTGATTGTGAAACTGATTTGGCTGCAGTTTTTAAACAGAGCTTTAATGTGTTTTCACTCTGACACTTTCACAACGATACCTACTGTAATGTTTTGAAGCCTAAAAAAAATAAATTAGCAAATAAATGCATAACACAATTTAAAAAGCACAAAATTCTCAAATACCTCTATGGGTCTGTAACTCAGACAACTTTCATAACATGAAGGTAAAAATTTAGCATGGCTTCATTAAACATATGAACAAAAACACACAAAGCAATTCCAACAGCTTTGCTCCAGGTTTTGTACTAAGGCTATTTGCCTATAGGAGACCTAAAGCTGACTGAAACATCACTAATAAAATTAATGAGAGTTTTGATCAGTAAAACTGCAGTATTGTGGATGTTCACACCACTATTCTTATACAAACTATACAAAGTAACAAAAACAGGTTTGGGAGATTCATGATGCATACAATACATATAAAAATTCACGTGCAGAATTCAGTAATAATTATACACAACATCTGTTCAGGAAGAACAAGCAGGCTGTAAATCACTGCATCTGTCAGGCCTCCGATATTTAAATGAAGGCAGACAGCCACACCACTCTGTAAATCCCACACATTCAGACAGTGTGTTTACACTGGAGACGGACTGGCTTAATATGCACAGCACATGACACATGACCACAGCCAGCATTCACAGACGCAAGACTCATACTGAGCAGTCAGCATACAGCACTGGCTGTTGCTCGACTCTCACACGTGGGAGAAAGCGGTAAAAAAGGGGGCAGAAAGAAGGGGTCACTGTGTGCTCAGAATAACCTTCAACCCTGCACATGTAGCCAGGACGACCAAAGCGGGACAAAACCACTCATTAAACCTGTTCTGATGACTCGAACACAGTTTTTCCAGTTTTTACCCCCATTTCTGTTACTCCACCCAACGTCTTTGTACCCCGTGGCTGCACCCTCTCACCCTCCTCCCTCATTCAGTCGGCATTGTGCTCTGGATGAAAGTGCCTCTGTGTGTGCGAAGGGCAGAGTGGTGCATGGTGTGGCTTGGGACAAACTGAGTGCCAAGGCCACGGGACTCCATAGAAACACAGGCAACAACAAACTCAAAAAATAAATATATAAATAATAATAATTAAAAAAAAAAAATACTACGAAAAAGAACAAAAACTCACCGTGCAGCTGGAAGTCCTCTCTTTCCAATGTCTGCTCTGACCTTCTCTCCAACGTGACGATAAACATCCACCAGCGTTGTTATCGACGCCTCACGTACCTAAACAGCAGACGTTCACCAATTTAATAACCCTCCACACATAAACACATGGAAAGAGATTCAAGTGCTGGGTTACCTAGCACACTATAAAAAATGATATTTGTGTTTGTTAAGACTGAGATCGATTCTCCCTCATAATTCGACAAAGATTACACTCATGTTCATAGACTAAGAGACACAAACATGCAAACACACTAAAAAATAAACCCCTGAGAGCCCATACTGTTCCCTCCTATGGGAGCCATATGATTTGCTAGTTATTGCTGTAAACACTGTTGTGATTGGCTACAAGGATATTGTTGAAGGGATTCTCAGCACCCAAGGGTGGGCAGGCCTTTCTAGGATGTTGATTGGCCAGGACAGTATGTGGGTAGATAATCATTGGGTAGAAGATAGGAGCAGATTTCAGCTTTGGGGTGCAACTCTGCAGGAGGTTAAACCTCTCTCTATTCCTCACACTGACACACACACACACAGAGCTAATACTCTTGTGTGGTTTAACAACCGGGTGCTCATGATTCAGCAGTGAAGCTGGGTGGTGGGTACAGAGCCCATCTCCTCACTAATAACAGTAATAATCACAGTGCTGCCTTAAGATGAAACCCAACACACTTTGACTGCTGAGAGCTGAACAAAAAGGCTTATCGACAAACTGGCTCAACAAAAACGATGACGAGCCACACGCAGTCAAAACAAACACACACAAAAAGGTACAATTTTCCCCACAGTCATGTAATCATGTATAACACTGCAGCTCTTACCTGTGGGTTTTGGTCTCCTGTCAGCGAGCAGAGATGAGGAACTATTTTACTGAGGCTCAGCGGCTGGGCTCCATACCTGAAACAGTGTGAAACAGGCACAAGAGGAAACGTAAAAGATAGAGGTGACAGTTGCCGGTGAAAATATAATTATCTGGTGTTCTTTTATAATAGAAACCTCGCTCCTCTCATTGAAAATATTTTTAGAAATTTGAAAAACATATCTATTCTAAGGCAGACTGACCTTTTAGTAGCCTGTTATAAGCTACAAACACTATCTACAAACCACTGGATTATATTTGGGGCCTCCCCACAAAATACTTTGTGTCACATTTATATACAGCCCACACACACACACACACACACACACACACACACACAAGCCTCAGAAATTTAACATCACAAATGTAAAAAACATTAGCAAACAAAGATGGTTTCTTAATTTCTTCTGTTCTGTCCAGTTATTTTAAAAAAACAAAAAAACAAAACAAAAAAAACCCACACTTAGGTTTCAGAGCACTAACTGCAATACCATGCACTGTTGGTGTTTTCACAACTCTCTGAAACTCCACTGATGGGCTGGAGCACCAGAGAGCACTCCTACTAAGATGAAAATAAAAGCTGCAATAACATCTTACTTCTTTACATCGACCCAGTCCTCTAAGAGGACAAGTGGACCAAAACCACACCCTCCATGCACAACAGACCCACCTGATCCACTCATCCTAGAAGTAAAGAGCTCAGGTTTTAAACTTTTTACCTGTCTGTATGTTCACTGTGCACTTAACAAAAAATAGAAATAAATGAACACCCAGAAGCAGCCCATTTCTGTGCCATGTTTTACTCATTCTACTCACTCATTATGGATGCCCGGGTACGTAAAGCACACATGCTCAGTGTATCTATTACATAGCAGCTTAGCATTTAGCACAACAGTGTCACCTTCCATTAGCAAAAAGATGCTAAAATTAGCACAGCAATTCTAATAGTCTAAATTTGCTCTGTGTGTGGGTGAGCTCAAGGTGGAAAACAGAGTAAAGGCCAAACTGCACAGATCTTGACTGCTGTGAACAAGCAGCAACAAACAAGTACCTGTACAGACAGAAGTGTCCCTGTAGTCCTACACACACAACCTGTCGTAACTACAACCTGCCGTCCAACAACTTACTGCCCAAATCTGAATAAAAACAGATTGCAATGAAATCAAAAAGATTAAAACCCATATTTATTTTAAAACAGTAGAAATGCAAAAGATAAAAGACTACAACTGAGCAATGTTATTTTTTTCCTTTTTTTTTTTTTAAAGGTCATTTTTACCCCTCTGCCTCCCAGCAGATTTCAAATTCCTATGTTGCTTTCTTATCATTTATTGCAGTGACAATATTTACAAAAAACCTGACCTCTGACCTTGAGGTCAAGGTCACTAGGATTGACACTCTTCTGAGATTTTTAGTAAATGCACAAATTGTTTGAGTTTGAAACATTTATGTCACCTTGTTGTAAAGTCATTGCATTCACAAACTTAGCTATCCATGCCACCCGTCCGCCTGGAGGGGTGATGACAATACCTCAAACAAACCACATTTAAAAAAAAGAGTTTGTAAACAACAGTTGTAAACAACTCAATTTTAGTAACCGATATTTTGTCTTTAAAACTGCATCCTGCTCTAGTCTCATAACATATTTTGAAAAGTGACAAGCTAGTGGGGGGTGGGGAAATGGGAAGAAACGTGCACCACCTCAGAGTCACACAAACAGTTAAGAGGATTAATCCTGGAAAGTCGGAACATGTGTGCTCCTTGAGCAAACAAAATAGGTCATGGAAGGTGGTGGTAATAGCTCTGTGCAGCCCTCACCGAGCCAAACACTTACTAACAGAGATTGAAAGCAGTGTAGGATTGCATAATCTGTGTTATATTATCCATTACATTATGAACTTACTTAAGGATTAAAATATGAGATTTAACACACAGAGAATGAAAAAGATTACCTATGCTTAATAAACTTGCCATTTCATTCTGGAAGCATTACAGATAAAGGAGAAGTTACTCACATGCTGAGCGTGGCACTGAGACAGAGGCAGATTCCTTCTCGAGAGCGGAAGTTCTTGTGCTTTAAACCAGGTAGCAGCCTTTCCCAAACATACTGCATGAAGGAGAACAAGAAGGATAAAAGTGTGAGCAAGCGTGAGAGAGAAAGAAAAAGAAAAGAAGGGGTGTCAGTAGGTCATCATCATCACCAACTCATCATTGGATGAGCAGTTTATGGAGTACAGAGGAGGTCACAATCTATGGAGATGAGCACGTGTGGCATGTGTAAATAAAACAAAACATTATGGAGTACTCTGTGTAATTCCTTCAATATCCACAAGAGGGGGTGGATAGGTAGCGTGCATGTCCACTGTAGTGTTTTTAATGCATTACTAATATGGAGGTGGCTTTAATTTGCCCGTTTTTTTTCTCTGCTGTGTCACATTTTTAGAATAACATTTTCTAGAACAACAACTCCATATACATGTCTTGTATAAAATTTAAATGACATTTGACAAAACGGTCTTCATGTTTCATGTAGTACACTGGCTAGGATTTACCTGTTTAGGCAATGGTTTGTGTGTCTGTGTGTGTGTGTCTCACCATTGGCGAGGCAGTCTGTTCCATGCAGCGAAGGATGAGGGCTTGGCTGTTCTCCCTGACTTGGTCCTTCCCATCACCCAGCCTGTCCACCAGAGCTGGCAACACTACACACAGAGAAAGGGAGTGGGTTGGTGAGTAAGAGTCAGTATATGAAAAACAGTTCACTGTGCATGACACTGAAACTCTAAATCTCTAGAGGATTTAAAAGCCAAAGATATTTAAGACTGCCCCCGAGTGGTGCACTTTAAAAAAAAAAAAACCCCAAAAACCCCAGTATATTGTGCTGATGTAATGCAGTGACCACAGAAAGCCCTTTCAATGCTGGAAAACCAAGCTATGAGAACTGTAAGTTACTCCAATTCTCCCAATTTAGGAATACTGTTAAAAAAAAGGCTAAAAGTATTTACATCTTAAATATTAGGTGAATAGGTATGTGGCTGTTTTTAACTTAAACTGTACTTCTAATCAACAAATCGTACTACTAAACTAACTAAACTCACAACAAACTGACAACTAAAATTAGAAAACCAGTTTATTCAAAGCCTGACATAACCCAGCTGACCTTCTCTAATAAATAAAACCAATCTTTGTACATCTGTACTCTGAAATTGTTTTTTGTTAATAATTATTAGTCCCTTTCCCCAAGCCTATTGGGTCTATGGGAATTTTTTTTCAGACAAAAAAAAAAAAAAAAAAAAAAAAAAAAATCCCAATCACCACAGTTTGTATGTGGGTGTGTGGTGTATTTGGATGACATTGTTTGTGTGTGTGGCATGTGTGTGTGCAGTCTAGCCGGACCCTGTTTGACAGGACTAAGCTATAAATAAATCAAATATGGATATTTAATTATAAACATTCATATCATTTTTATGCAAAAAAGGTCAACAAGTCTGCTACCAGGACAAAACACTCCACCAATTTCCATTAACCCCTCAGCCACTTCCTGCTCATACTCACAATGCTAACAAACTACTGCAACTTAAACAGTGGCACTGATATATGATGTACTAGTGGAATAATGTATAAGCGAACTAATGTATTTTCAGAAAACTAACGATAAATTATGACACCAACCTGTGATGAACTATGTTATCAAACAGACATGTGCTGCTAAAGTTAAATAAACTTTGTTTTATTTATCACTAGCTATCACAATTTGCCCCACCCATCAAATGGATGGGATTGATGCACTGCTATGCAACATAACCCTGGGCTGTCCATGCTTTGAGACTGTCATTGGTGCACTGCAATTTCAAGGAAGAAATGGTCAGCCATGGTATTGATCTATTTTGCTCATGATTATGAAAGAAAGAAAAAAAAAAGACAGAAAAAACCCCCAAACCCCCAAAATTTGTTTATTTAGCAGTGGATGTCAGATCTGGTATGTCAGGCTTTGGATACACTAGTTGTCTTGTTTAGTTGGGTCACTTCATTGTTAATTTAGTTAGTTGGATTTGTTGCAAAGAAATACAACATACAATAACAGCAATCTCTAATTTAAGTTAAAAACTGCCACATAAATGTCTTGATGCATTGTCAATCATCCAGGAAAGTAAATCTCCAAAAGTTGATTCTGTTCATCTGGACGTAGCGTTTTGTGGGAGCAACATTTCGTCACTCATCCAAGTGACTTCTTCAGTCTCAGCTGACTGCAGGTTTCCCCAAACCTTATAAACAGTAGATTTGCATAATGACTGAAACCAGCCCACTGAAGGAACAATGGGCTGTGAGGTCAGTTCCTTAATCATAATTATGCAAATTCCTATGACCATTGATCAACAATCACTGACCAAAACCCACTGATCAAAGAACACTGATCAATGGCCATGAGTACCATTCACAGAGAGTTGGGGAATGGCTGCAATCACAGCGTTGTAAGATGGCGAAAGATGTACCCATTGTTCCTTCAGTGGGCTGGTTTCAGTCATTATGCAAATCTACTGTTTATAAGGTTTGGGGAAACCTGCAGTCAGCTGAGACTGAAGAAGTCACTTGGATGAGTGACGAAACGTTACTCCCACAAAACGCTACGTCCAGATGAACAGATTCAACTTTTGGAGAGTGCCACATAAATGTTCACCTAATAGTTAATAGCATTAACCAACAAAAAAGTCCCCAACTGTTTCATTAGACTGCAATCTTAGCTGTAATTTCTGAGATTCTGCTATTTCTGTGTGTCAGGCTGACCTGACTGAATGGAAGGCTCCAAACTGCCTCCAATTAATCTTTCAGATATATTACGTGTTGATGTACGAGTATCCTTTATTACACAGTGTTTTAACAACTTTCTAACAGTAGATAGATAACCCATCTCTCCATAAATGATTCTCTGCTTGTAATTCTTCTTGGTCAAAAATCTTGTAGTCTGCTGTCATGCTAGTCTGCACTGCTTGACCCCATTTGCAAAGGTAAATACAAATTTACACAGACCTCAATTTATTTGGGTTTTCACAACACAGGTTGGACAGATCAACTCTTTGGTCAGTATATCCTACCAAATCCTACCAAATTTCTCAATGGTTGGACAACTGTTACGGTTACGTTCATAATGAGAAAAACAGTACATCAATAACTTTTCAGCCAAAAAAACAAAACAAAACAAAAAAACAACCCCAAACACTTTTGCAGCAGTTTTCATATTAACAGCTCAGCTACCACCAAGCCAATGTCCTCTGAAAACTGTAAACCAACTTGTCTGTGTTAGAACATTTAACACTTTAGCCAATGAGTGTCAGAACTGATACATTTCCAAATGTTTGATTTTATAATAGCTTTTAAAAAAAAAAGAAGAAAAAAAAAAGAGCACACACATCCAGCAAGAGTTTTACTAACGCCATCATTAAAGGGCAGAAGCTGCTCCGCCTAAACCAACTGGATATGAAGCTGCCTCCCTTACAAAAGGAAAAAGGGCTCAGAGTCATATGTTATGATTTCACTTCCCTTTCAGTGAATTCACTTGGAACAAAATTAAAACAAAACAAAATACAAAATAACAGAACAAAATATTACAACCACACGTGTCTTGGCTGAAGACACTTCGAGTCACGCATATTCACAGATGACCTGTGAAGACATATTCGAGGCCTCCGCCTGCACATGTACCCCTCTTATCACAGTCACCCCTCAGTTCTTAGACTCTGGCTGGCTATCTACTACTAGTTAGCTCTTTTGTCCACAGACTCTAAGTTAGGCCCCGTTAATGTTAGCCAAAACTACACAGTTGGCATGTAGGCCACGTGTGAAATGTTAACTGCATGTTTTGTTGCCAGGTTCGGTGCTAAACCCTGGACAATATCATCCACAGATGTGATACGAATCCAAATCTAGGAGCTGGCTCTCAGATGCCTGCAGTTCTGCCATCTATCCCCAAGAGAGCAGCACATCTGCTGCTGTGGTTACGCTGCTGTGAATACAGCCTCCAAGCAAAGGTCCACCTTCAGGGCTCCAGAGAGACCTGACGTCTCAAAGGAACAACCTTCAGTCCTCTTCGCTATGGGACAGAGTTAAGAGGGGTTCCAGCAGCAGGGAGACACTCCTTCCCCCTATCTGTTGTTTTAGAAGGCACTGCAGCTCGCTAGTTATCTCTGCACACTTTAGTTTGACACTATTATTTGAATGCGAGATTGTGGCCTTTCTGCTGGGTCTGCCATGCCCCAAGGCGCTGGTGTTCCAACTTCAGTTCAATGACTGCTCTGAGGGCCATGTATACATGTCTTGTACTGTAAATCCTGTACTGAATACATTGAATGGGAATAAAATGTTATGACAGTAACTTTTGTTCCCTGAAAAAGAGGACCATGGTACAACATCAAAGCCCTTTTTCCATTAGTTTTTACTCGGATCAGCTCGACACGACGTGGTATGACTCACCTTGACTCGTTTTCCATTACAATCCAGTATCAGCTAATGTGTGTAGGGTTGTTATAGCAATGCTATACCATGAAAAGTGTGCTGAGCCCACCGAGGAGGTACTAATGGAAAGGGGCTCAAGTTGCAATTGAAGATGGGCTATCAAACCGAGGAATGATTATAAAAACAGGTGTATATGTGCAGAATGGGCCTTACATATCTCATCACAGGTCGTCTGCCTTAAATGTAATAACAGAAGCGTCTTCAGCCAGAACACACAGGGGCATGATATCCCACACCGTACCATATACTGTGCTGTACCGGGTTCTTATACTTCTAGAACAGACGTTATAGACACTTTAACACTTTGTTTGAATGTGCTGCTAACACAAGATTTTTATGTCTATTTATAATTCATTTAGGCTAGAAAAGCTATCAAACGTATTCCATTTAATCTGGAGACAATAGATAACCTGCCTTTTTATTTATTTATTTTTTTAAATGAAGCGATATAGCTGTGTGCTGTTTTTAAAGATCTCCATCTATACAGTTGAGTAGCTTTGGGTTAAGTGCTACAGACAGATTCAGCTCAGAAAGTGTAGAATGCTGTTGGTTTTCATGTCTTCATTCTTAACTTGGGCAGCCTCAAAGTCAACAAACACAAAGGTTTGAATGGTCTCTCCCAAAATTTCTGTGTTATATAAACTCCAAACCTCCCTTTGACATTCATGCAATAATACACAACAAAATGGCATAACCCCACATGCACGCACGCACGCACACACACACACACACACACAGGAAAAAGACAGATGACATCACCGTATCGCTCCCCCCACTGATGTTTCACGCTAGGAATGTGGGTAGGAGTGTGTGTGTGTTTGTGAGTGCACATTATACTACCACAACAGCTGGTTGCCTTGGCAACAAGGACAATAACCTCAAACAGAAAAAGTGACAGCGGGGGCCATTGTTGCACATGACTTCATTTCTTTCATTAAAGATGAAAACATACACAGGCACACTTCTACTGAGCAATCTAACTGGCCAATCACGTCTCTTCATTTTTTTGTCAACAAGAAAATATAATTATGTCAAAGTAAAGTCCTTCATGATGTGCATGTTTCACTTCCCTTTCCACTTAACACCAGGGAGCTACTCGGAAGTGAAGGATGGTAACTGCACAGTTTTAAAGAGCACACACACACACACACACACACACACACACACACACACACAGTAACTGCAGCTGCCCTGTGCAATAAGTCAGCCCTGTAGATCAATACAATCCCTCGGTCTCAATGATCTCATCTTCCTCCCGTCAGTGTGTATGTGTGGGCGGGTAGGTGTGTGGAACAGTATGGGTGAAGGGACATGGAGAGAATACAGGGAAGGAGAAATGGAACTCAGAAAGAAGGAGAGAGATTCCATGACTGGCATTGGCTCAGAGAGATGTTTTTACCGTCAATCCGTAACACACACACACACACACCTGCATTCATATAAAGTTCTTGGATAAAGAGAGTGCGTGTGCTAGACTATACACAGTGCGACCAGTCCAGCCTTTACAGAGTAGCACAGCAGGCTTCAGCAGGTTTGCCGGTGACAAGAGGCAGTGTGGCTGACAAAGACAGCTGGTGACACCTTAAGCGGGCACCCACAAGGTCTGGCACCGAGATAACACACAAATACACACTGGAAGAGCATGAAATCTGATATGAGATTTAGTCCCTGAGGTCATGAATCAAGGTGTGGTTTTGGGGTGTATTAGAGTGAGCTACAGTGGGCCTAAATATAGAGATGCATAATAGACACGGAGTGGTGCCAGGCTGCGGGGCTGCTGGGTCTGTCTCAGAAGAACCACAAAGTGGAAGTGAGAGACAAAATGGAAGGACATATGTCAAAATACCGAAGAGTCACTCGACATCTAGTGAAACTGACTGCTATATTGTTTTTGTTACACTTCTGAATTCAAAAGGCCAGGCAAACACACTTCCTTGACTAGCGATTGTTGTTTAAGATAAAAGAACAAAGAGATAAAGATCTGTTTGCAGTGAAACTTAAAAGGACAACTTAAAGAAAATGAAGCGTAGAGATAGATAAGATATCTCACCTGTGCCGAGGTATCCTTTAAACCGCTCTCCCATGCGGTCCACAAATGCCCCACAGATATCTATCCCCAACAACGCCACCTACAAAACAGAATAAGAAAAATCAAAGAGTTATATAGCAGGCCACACACAAAAATGATTCTATTATACATATCAATACACAGTCCGTTTTTTACATCAGTGACAGCAGTGAGAGGAAGAGAAAGGGGAGCAGGATTACATTCGATTCTGACATCCTGAATATTTTTTAAAGACCATTGAGGTTGTTTATTGAGTTTCTACTGACTCAGCAGACAGTTGAGACTGTGAATGATCATTTTTCCATATTGAGAGAATCAAAATTTTGTCCCTACTCGCTTTAGAGATGTAATTTAGGCCAGTCAGGCATTTTCTGAACCTGTCCAAGTCTCAGCTATATCACAAACACGAGAGACTACTAACAGAAACAGAGTACAAACTGGATGTAATTTATTCTAAGCCGCTTAAGAGTGTCGAGGAAAAGAAAAATAAATAAAGACATTTCGGACATTTTAACGGTGTTGAATGAACATATGTAAACCCTCCAACCTTTCACCAACATACAGTACAACCAGGGCTGTGCACTTCATTCAGTTTAAATTGAAAGACCCAATTAAAAGACAACTTAATAAACTTAAATAAAGTCTATTATTTCTCCAAACTATTTGAGTTTGCGTCTTTGATAATCATGTTCTGAATATCGACCAACATAACTGTGATTTCTCCCACAACCTAGCAGCTCCAAATACAACTACT
Organism: Oreochromis aureus; assembly: GCF_013358895.1. Taxonomy (NCBI): domain Eukaryota; kingdom Metazoa; phylum Chordata; class Actinopteri; order Cichliformes; family Cichlidae; genus Oreochromis; species Oreochromis aureus. The sequence goes on from NC_052962.1 coordinate 18,399,156, forward strand.
TGCTTTTGAGAACTGATGATACTCGAGCAACCTCTATGTTTTGGTGATAACCCCAACATGGAACAAAAAAAGATCTCAATAAAGACTGTGATAATTTCATCACACAAATGCTTAATGAATGGTGACAGGCTAAGGCTCAAAACACGCTTGAATTGTAATGTAGATTCTGTCGTTAACTCAGAGCTCAAACCGAGACAATGAGTGTCGTGTTTAATGGCTAACACCTTGCCGTTTCAAAGATAACTGCATGTCAACAGCTGCGGCACTCTTGGTTATGCAACACCCAGTCAGCTGTGTCCTCTTTAAACTACCTGCATAACTGCAGCTAATGGAGGTGCACACAGATCTGCATTTTGAAAATCCGGTTATAAATGATCCTGGAAAGAAACATAATGACTGAAGTCACATGTGGAATAGAATGTGATGGCACCATTATTTTGGTGTAGGATTGTGTTCTCTAAAGTCACCTTTAATAGTCCTTCCAAACTCTTCTCCACTGCCTCTCTGTGTTTTAATTCACCTCAGAAGCAGAAGAAAAACTGGCCTGCGATATGATTCTTAGGGGGAAGGTATACAGAGTTGTGTCTAGCAGTGGAGATGAGTTTTTCCACTGTGGTCCTGACTAGGATCACATGCGCTGTGCTGCTGGAATGCTTGTTTTGGCAGCGCTGTGGTAAAAACTGAAGTGAAAAAAAAAAAAATTAAACATGACACTCTGGACACAGTAGGGGAGTCAGACTGCAGTTTTTCCCTATTTTAGTCAAAGGAAGAGCAAAGGCAGGTATCTACAGAAACAAAAAGGGGAGCGATGAGGAAAGCATGAAATGGGGATGAGGGCCAAGTCATGACACACAAAGCAAAAATCACCTGGAGAAGAAACACAAGCCCTGGGTCAATATGATGACTCCCTCATACTGACCTAATTTACAGGGAAGGGGGTGGCAAAGACAAGAAAAACACCAAGAAAAAGATGAAAACGGTAAAGGATGGAAACAGCCCCTGGGCCTCCCATCCCCCTCTTCCACTCAGCACCCCAACAAGCTTGGTGCCCATAACCATATGGCATCTTCAATGGGAGAGACAGAGGAGAAGACAGAGTATGAGAGAAGGAAGGGACTTGACATGAGGAAATGCTGGAGAAAAAAAAAGCCTCATTTCTGAGAAGATTCAAGTCAGGTATGCCCCCAGAATACTTAAAAACCCTATACAATAAACCCTGTGCATGTTTTTTAGTAGCACTGACACCAACACATTTTCTGTATCTCCAGATTACAAGATTTAAAATGACGGGGGAGCTGAGGTATGTTGGAGAAAAGAAAAAAACAAAAACAAACTGCAAATATATTTAGTGCAGTATGAATGGCTCTTTGTGAAGGCCCAGCCTGCTTAGCCTGCTAATACGCATACCAGGTACAGGTTTTACTCTGGATTCCAGTAAGGGTTAAAGTGAGTGTTTGACTGAAGAAAAAAAAGTGTCCAACACTCATAGAGAAATAAAAACAGACACTCAAACCATAAGATTATAGAACAGACAGTTAATAGAAACTGCTAAGAACTGCTCACAATTTTTGGTAAATGAATGACTGTTTCAGTTATTCATCAAGCACAGATGCTCAACACCAGCTGGCTCTAGAATCTTCTCACACTGGTCGAGTTACATTTAAATTATAACATGAATTCTTAACAGAGAACAGTGGTAAGGCAATAGAAAAGACCGCATATGTACCGGGATTTGACCAAGCTAATAAGCAACTGCAGCTCTACTCTGAACCATTAATCCAGTGATTATAAAGAATAAAGAAAAGGCCCAGAAGCAGATTTAGACCATTGTCTGATCCTGCTCCTCAGAGCCAAGCTACTGTTATGGACTACAGTTCAACAGTTCCTGCAGCTGCTTCCCACAAAAAGCGGTGATCAATTCCCTTCACTGGACGGTGTTTCCTGTGAAGCACCTGCAGGAAGAAGCCGACACAAAAATAATTTTATTGCACAATAACAAAAAAAAAATCTGAATTGGACAGCCCCAAGTAGGGATCTGAATCATAAATCTCCAAGTTTATAATTTCCTTTACCAATACATGCAGCTCTATCTGACATGTGTTGACAGCGATGTCAAACTCAAGGCAGCAAAGTGAAGTCAGATAAAAGCATTTTCTATTGACGCTGTGTTCAGGCTTAAATATAATACAATGGGTTCAATGAAGTTAAAAACTGGTGTAGGCCCACAGACTGTACATGACAGATGGACAAAGCCACAAGAACATCACTTGCTTGTTTCTGGACTTATTTCTTAGGCTATGTCCACACGTATCCGGGTATTTTTGAAAATGCAGATTTTTCTATGCGTTTGCACCTTTCGTTCACACGTAAACGGCGTTTTCGGTCACTGAAAACGGAGATTTCTAAAAACTCCGGCCAGGGTGGATATTTTCTAAAACTCCGTTTTTGCATTTACGTGTGGACGAGAAAAACGGAGAAAACGCAGCGTCAAAGGTGTGCGCCTTTTTTGACGTCACAGTGTGCGCCATGTTGTTGTTTCGGTGAAATGAATTTCTACAATACTGTTACTGTTAATTGTACTCTCTGCAGTGTTTAAATGCTTACATATACACACACAGTTACTGTCCCTCCACACATACGACTTGGTTCTGCTTCTATGCCCCAGCTTTGTTTACTATTTCCCACCGAGGCTTCTAGACTTCTGATTGGCCAACATTTCTACACGGTTAGGAATATGGCGCCACCTGCTGCTTTGGCATGTTCCTAGCAGCGTTTTCCTTCATTTCTGCCTTTACGTGTGGACGGGATTATTTTTTAAAACGAAAACGGAAAATCTCCGTTTTCAAAAATACCCGTGTACATGTGGACATAGCCTTAGACGAGGCCAAAAAGTCCAGAGTAGGGCTGGGCTATATCATACCGTTCACGGTAATACCGGTGTAATGTTGGGCAACGATAAGAAAATGAAATATCGCGATAGAATATGGGTAAAACGCGCATGCGCAGAGCCTTTGTTTACATACGCACATGGCAGCGACGCAGAATGAGAAGAGCGAAAGTGGATCTTTGAATGAAACGGATGAACCAGAACTGGTTTGTAAAAATGCTGCAACTTCAGTGGTGTGGAACTGGTTTGGCCGTCAGATATACAACAAAGCACTATTTTTGGTAGAGCATGCTAGTGGGCTATCGTTATTACCGTGTTTTTTGGAAAATACGGCACACTTAAAATCAATCCTTTGATTTGTCTGAAAATCGACAGTGCCTTATGTATGAATTCTGGTTGTGTTTACTGACCTGGAAACGATTTTATGTGGTACACGGCGCTCGAAAATCTGTCAGATGTTTCAGTACGACTTTGCTAAGCTACGAAGCCACACCGCTTGATGGATTGTCGGAGCATTACGGCTATTGTAGGCAGGCGCCTCGCGGAGTGATACGTACTGTGCTTCAACATAATATTACCATATTGTGTGTGTATAACCTCTTTCTAAGTTTTGTGGATATTATACATGGTTATGCTGAGGATATGTCGGCCAATTTCCACTGGAAATGCCTTTTGGTTAAACTGTCAGCAAGGATTTGCATTTGCACTGTTAATTTTTTATATTTATTTTAATGCACTTAAAAAAGCTGCTTGTTTAAGTGAAAATACATTGATTTTTTTTTTTTTTTTTTTTTTTTTTTTTGCACTAATAAAGTTGAGGAGTTGTAAAGTATTTTGTCTAGTGTCAATTATATCGTCAGTTATATCGTTATCACAAATTTTCAAATGTATATCGTGATAAATATTTTTGGTCATATCGCCCTGCTCTAGTCCAGAGTTTCATTTATTAAACCTGGAAAACTGTATGCTAACAGAACTGATCACACAGCAAACCACATTAATTGTCAGATAATGCATCTTGAAGACACAAACACCACAAACATGCTCTTGAGGTCCACATCAGTAACATTTCTCAGGCCCATAGGTCACTGCTTGTGTAGGTCTGCTCCCTATAACCTCTAAGCAAAACTGATAATGACACAGGTATTACTTAAACATTACCAAATACCATTCCTTATTCTAACTGTAGACTGTGGTTATGTTTCTGTAGGTGTCTATCCTAAAGCATAGACTGTATATCATAAGTAGATATAATATATTATTATTATTGTTATTATTATCATTATTATTATTATCATTATATTTAAATGTATACTTATCTTATTTTACTGTTTATCGTATCGAGATGTTTGTTATACCATATAGTATTTTAATTTTCGCTACATACTATTCCACCTATTAAACGTATTTGCCTGTTGTACTTAACTTTATTTTTACAAAGTTGGGGTAAATTAAGCTTTTCTTATCTTATCAACGCAACCTTTAGTGTGTGGCATCTCTTACACTCCATTAGACACAATTACACAAATCAAAGTGTTTGGACAGAGGAGTGTGGATCAGTTTGAGCAGTGATGGGTCATATGGACCTGCTCTCCATAAAGGCAGCGTGCAATATTAATATTCTCTCTTCTATAGGCTCTCTAGCTTCTGTACTCTTGTGTGAGCAAAGTTGATTTGCTATTCTGTCCACACAAACACACACACAGAGAAGAAGCAGAAGAGGAAAAAGATGACATTATTGAACTGATCAATAAGAAAAGGAAACAGTGAAGGGCACACAACCGCAGCCAAGAAACAGAATATTTTTTCCATTACTAAGAGGCACTTGAGTGTGACACTCTTTGTGCCTGAAAGATGAGTATCTCTGAAATTTATTTGTGGGTCTTGAGTTGTGTTTTCCACTCACGCGTAGCGTGTGTCTGACTCTAGTTCTTGTTTCCTTTAATGCCTCCTGTATTCATCTCCTCTCTTCAACTCTTTATCACCCCCCCCCCACCCGCAACTGCTGACTCAGCATGTTGCTTACAGCTTAAGGCCTTCTACCCAACAGAGAGATCATGAGCATTGCTAAAAGCCTGCTGTATGAAGGCCTCTGGGGCTCCCAACTCACTTGCACATCAGTGCAAAGTGACTGATCTGAGCTCGAGTTACTGGCTGTGTCATCTACATAAAAGAACAAAACTGAACAAAGAGAGATGTTAGCTTATCACAGCCACAAGAGATAAAAAAAAAGGCTATAGCACCATGCAAAAACATTCACTGAGCATTTCTCTTCAGTATTTTTAACAATAGCAAAAAATTCAGCTTATAAAAAGCTTTCTTTTTGAACATCTATCAGGGATACTAAGCGGACAATTGGTGAAAACTCCACAGCTGTTTTTGTACAGTGCTTCTCACAATAGCGATTTCACTATTCCTAAAGTTTCCATGGTACTGAATGGAAATGAATATAACAAGTTGTGTTTAAAAGATCACAAGACCAAAATGACAAAGTCCAGAACACTTTCTTTTTCTAGCTGAGTGTTGTCAAATTAAAACTCTCTTCAAGAGGTTCAGATGCTTCCTTACGCTGAACACACAATTTCCACACTCTTACAGACTTTCTGAGTCCTGCATATCAGTGCAGATGAAACTAATCAGTCCAAAAAGTGACTTGAGAGTAAGACTGCAGCATGGCTTTAAAAGGGATTTCCAGCTGTTATGACTTGCTGTCTGGGCTGGTGTGATTTGCTGGCAGAAATGTCACATTCCTAACTCTGTCTGCAAACCAGCACATTACACACAAAATCCAGGACTTAAGCAAGGAAAATACTGCGAAAATCTTGAAGAGAGAGGAGATCAAAGGAGAGAGAGAGAAAATAAAACATGGATCATAACAATGAATCTTCCAACCCCTCCCCCATCTCATCCAATGCTCCAGCAGTCTACCGTCCTGACAATGGGTCTCCTTAACACAGACACACACAACCAAAACAGCAGCACAAACCCAACAAACCACAGGAATGCCCCTCAAAAGCACTCCTCAATGCCTGGGTTGCATTTAAAGATGTCTGCCTCTTGTGCTCCAGGATTAGGATAACTTGGGTGTCATAAAGAATCACAGAGCCTTCTGCTTCTTGCCAGCGCTTTTGTTTGAATTTTCCGGTGCACACGTTAATCTCAAAACATTAGACTTGGGTCTTCTTCATATCGTTAACAGGTCTTTAAAAGGTTTTACATCATCTTTTGAAAAATATCTAAGTAAATTTCAGTGGTGTCTCTTCCCAGGTGCCAGGCAAACCAGTGGAAAACAATTCATGAACAGGCCGAAGGAATGGCTCATACGATGACAGCTCAAGCTCTCTCACCTTGAAATTGCTGGAGTTCACCCATCCCGTTAACTCGCCTATAGTCTTGTCCAGCCGGGGCTTGTCCTGCTCTACGTCCGGGGAGCGATGCGGATCATTCAGATAGTCAATAAGGTCCTGTCCGACCTGCAACCTGCGGGTAACATCTTTCTGCAGTACCTGCTGGTAAAAATAGTCCATGTTGTCATGTTCCTCCATTGGGCACTCAGTGCCGTGCGGCCAGCCTCTGAAGCCGGCCGGAGACAGGAGACAGTGGTCGGTGGGACGGGGTGCAAAGGACTCGAGATGGGAAGTGTAAACCCTTCAAGGGACAGAGACACCGTGCAGTCTGGACTGCCCCTAACTGATGTTTAATCATCAACGTACAATCCCTTGCAAAATATATATTTGTATAGATCAATGTAGCATAGAAATCATCCCTCCACTTTATACGTTACGACAAAGACGAAGCTGGCTGGTTTCCTTATTAGATACCGTTAGCTCAGAGGGAACTTAAACTTGGCGAAACTTCGGGAAACGAATAACCGCAGTGGCCCTCAGCCGGTTCCTTTAATATAACCGCATCAGAAAAAAATAGCAAATATGCTTGGCTGTTATGCTAACAAAAATAGCACATAGAAAGCTAGCACGGCCACCCAAACAAATATGGACAGCTTCACAAAAGCTAGCTCAGCTAGCTAACGTCAGTTATCCGCAGGCCTCAGTCCGCCGCTCTATTCCATGACCGCAGGCTTTAAAGACGTTCAATGGTCAGCTCCGTCCGGGGCAAAGTTGCACCAAACTTCCACAACAAGAGCTCGGCTCCAGTCCAGGGGTCTCTGATTTCTCTTTAACCCAGGAATAATCGCTGCTGCCGTTAAAGCTGTTATTAGGCGCTGAAAGCTGCGCGTTGCCGGGGACTGCAGTTCACCAGGAGGCGCAACCGATCAACGATCAGGCCGATGGGTCTTCGGGCACTGCACAGCCAGCCTGCATAATGCCTGATGTAAAATGTAAAATGAACAAGTGCACTGTGAACCACATCCGTACTAAAACAGGGAAATATATACGCTTATTAACTTATATTGTCATTGCTTGTGGCTGGTTAATTTCTATTTTCTGTTCTAGAAACGATAAACAAAATTACTGTTTACGTGTGGGCGTGTCCGCTGTCTACAAGGCCCTCTGCTGACATCTAGCGGCGTCACGGCTGCACAGCCTCTATTCAAATTGCGACAGTTTACTATGAAGTAGGTCTTTCAGATACAAAACAAAATCTCACACTGCAGAGACGAAGCACAGTTACTATTAGTCACCTTTATTTATTTATTTTTTAAATTTATTTCTTTTTCTTAAACATAAAACTGTTAAAACAGCTGTCAAACAGGGCATTAGTATCACAGCCAGTCGAGTCAGCTATGTATCTCAAATCCATCCAAGTCTTCCATCTGGTCTCTCTTGTTTCAGTCCTATCCATTGTCCTGCCAGTCTCCCCAGTCTTTGAGCACTTGGCACTACACGACACTTATCAGTCTCTTGTTTAACACGATATTAAAAGCTGCTTTTGTTTTGTTGCATTTTCAGTGCGTGAAATGATGGTGTTCATGCCCCGTACGTGTGTAATCAGGCATGACGAGACATCATGTTGAAATCCTGTTGATCTAAAGGGGTGCCTGTATAGAGTAAAATTAGCTGTTGGTTTGTGGGGTGTGGCGGGATTTCCAATCTCTGCATTTCAAATTACCCCATCACATATGTTTAGTAGGATTAGATGAACCAGAATTTGTCAGGGATCAATTACATACATAGACCTGTATAACAAACTAATTGCAAATTATTACTCACGTGATCCTTTACGTCTTGATGACAGCCAATTCATTTATGTTTCTACATCATCTGTAAATTAACATTTACACAAAGCTAGACTAAATTAACCTCCAAGTACATAAATTCATGTGATTGTCAATAAAGTTGAGGTGCCTTTGTTCACAGTCTCATACTTATCTCTAAACAAATTTCCTTTTTGCTTTTGAAGCAAAGTTGCACTAGCGTCAGCCCTGATCCAGACAGACACAGCATAAATCTGAATAGTGGGTGTCACAGTCCAGTTTAAAAACAGTTGTATCAGTGTTACTAACCTATTCAGAATCAGTTTAGTAACTGTCTGAATAGCAGTTGGACTGGAAACCTACCCATGTAAACAAGTTAGTCTGTGGCCGCTAACCTAATTGAGGTTGTAAACAAATGCTTAAGTAGTAGAGTAGAAGCTAGAGCACAAGGGCTACTGACAGGAGGATTGGATAAGGGCCTGTGAGCTAACGTATCCACGCAGTACATGGGAGAGGCCACTCATCCCAGCAGCATACAGTGTCAATATAATGCTTTTAGACACCAAGGGTCTGAATCATAGGTCCTTTTTTTTTGTAACACAGCAACAGTTTTTCCTTTTACATCTCAAAAAGAAACACAAGCGTATCCTCCTCTCTGAATAGACAGGCATGGACAATTACAATAAGCACTGAAAAAAGAAACCAAACAAAAAAAAAATATTGGCTTTCTCCAATTTTTGAGTGAGTTGCCATAAATCTTTTTGCCCCCTCTCCATTGCAAAACATTCTCTGTACAAACAGAATTAAAATGTCAACAGAGGTTTCCCAGATGCACAAATATGTCACATGTTCCACTTTGTACTTCCTGTTTTGTTTTTTTTCTCCAGGACTGCAAAGCTGAGCCAGCTGTGCCAGAGCTTCACTGTTCGTATCCAGAAGAACCTGTGGATTTTACCCACAGTGCAGCGCTCCACTGCCTCCGTGCTGTGCGTCTATTGGTCAAAGCAGAATGAATCACAGGATGGTCGTGTAGATGTGTCATGTGATCGGCTGAGATGATAACTCTCCACAGAGAGTGTTCAACATGACAATATCTTTTTTTTTTTTTTTAAAGTTTGAACATGAAGCGCTGTGGTTTCACTGTTTCACCCTCCCACCCCACCTGCAGCTGTCCAGATGCAGTCCTTTACCCCCGCAGGTGGGGAGTCAGAGATGTGAGGGAGAGCAGAGCGGAATGGAGAACCTGTTCTGGTCTTCACGATGAGAAAGAGAGAACGAGACAGAGACAGAAAAAGAGAAAAACTCCGTCCATCCGTGTTCTTTCCTCCACCCTGCCACGCCGTCACCCGGGGGGCTGCTGCACTGCTGATCGGTGAGCAAGAGGAGAGAGAAGGGGCGGGTTCAACTGATCAGGGATCAGCGGCAATCGGTCAGTGTTTTGATCAGTGATCAGGAGCAGTGAGTGGGTCCAGCCCCCTCTCTCCCCTATGCCTACCCCATTTCCCCCACCCCACACCCCCCACCCGACATCAGCCCCCTTCTCATAGCAGCAGGACCTGTAGACAGAGGTGGCCCCCCCTGGCCCTCCACTGTCAGAGGATGATGCAGCAGCGGCACAGACGCTGGCCACCTCCATGTACAGAGGGAGGGGGTGTCACGGGGGCAAAGTAGGCATGGACTTTGATCTCTGGAAGGTGGGCCTGTGTGCGGGAGAGATGTGTTAATACAAAAGACCAAAAATGTACAAACCCCTCCCCCATAAAACAAACAAAAAAAACCAAAAACAAAACAGAAAGACAAGGAAAAAGCACATGCTCAGGACTGCCTTCTGTAAAATATTTTTAGAAATGCAACCCGCTTGTGTACATCGTGAGTGAGAGTAGTATTGATTTTTTCATCTAATTCTCAGCGAGAATGCTAACAAGCACATTTTTCAAAATGTCAAGCGATTCTTTTAGAGCTCCGCTCCGATCCCCAACAAGAGCTGAAAAGCAGCATGTATTTTCCCTTCGTGCCCACTGACCCTGATGCGTTTGATGCCTGCCCGGGTGACCTGCTGACAATCGTAGAGCTCGATGCGCTCCAGACGGTGGCAGGTCTTCAGGTGCTCGAGGGTCACGTCAGTGATGAGGGGGCAGTTGTCCAGCTCTACCACGGTGAGGCGCTCTTGGCCGCAGGTACTGCTGCTCAGAGCTCTGATGCCATCGTCTGTGATCAGCTCGCAGTGGGACAGGGACTGCCCAAGGTGCAGCAGATCGGGTTAAAGATGCGCAAATAGAAAGATTAAACCTCACACGGCAATGAAGACGGGCTGAGAAAAAAGCTGGTACAGTACAGTATCAGACATTGTTTGCTTACCAGTGCTTGAAGCCGAGGGCAGTGGATTGACAGCTGAACCAGGGTGTTATCTGTCACCTGAGGACAGGCCAAGCTTGATTAATGTACTGTTCTCACATGTCTGGGGACAGCTGAGAGGATCAGTTCAAGCATTAGCAAACATGTGATATCGTGATCATATCTCATTCTCAGTCCCAGAACTCTGTCACATCTTCTATGTCACAACTTCTACTTTTTGGCAAACGTCATTTGACAAAAATCATGTATGATGACGTATGATCTTGGGAGTAGGTGAGGGAACTAAAATGCTCTTACCAAAATACATTCTTCTAAGTCCATTTTTTCAAGCTCATGACAATTCTGTGAAGACAAACAAAAGGTTTTGTGAGAGAAGTTTTTAACTAACCTCAGAACACGGCTGGCATAACTAAAGGAGATAAGAAAACATAAGCAAAACAGCAAAATGAAACTTACTCGGGCCAGGACAGTGAACCCAGCGTCTGTAAAATGGGAGCATCGTGCAGCTTCAAGGATCCTTAGACAGACAGACACAAAGTTTGGGAAGAGTGTTTTTAACATTGTGAATAGCAGCAGCTAGTCTGAGGAAGGGATAATGAAGATCACTGGAGAACACACTGAACTGGTCAACAGATGCAAAATATAAGACTTCTTATGCACAAAATGTCTCATATTTTACCTGATTTGTTTTTTAATAGCTGAATTTGGTTGAGAGCCTCAAATACATATCATTTTACACCATTTTTTGGAAGCAACAGCAGTCATATTTCTTGGATGTATGAGAAATCTTGTGAGACGGATGTGTGAGCTTCTTACTTAAGTCGGGGGCAGTTGAGACCCAGTGCAGTGAGAGAGGCATCAGTGATGTTACTGCAGCCAGACACACAGAGGTTCTGCAGCTTGTGGCATCCTCGGCACAGACTGACCAAACCTTCATCCGTTACTTGCTGGAGGCAACAGACATAAAAAAAAAAAACTGATTACAAAAACACAAAAGGCATGCAGAGCCTTAGTCATGCATTATTATCAGTTGCTCCCGCTCCGCATCCAACAACCAAATGTTTGTCTTACTGTGCAAGACTGCATATTTATGGTGGTGAGTTCTGGGCAGTGTTTCTGAAGGTGTTTCAATGCTCCGTCGTCCAGCTGGGTTAAAAAAAAAATCATTAATCAAGACATGTCTCATAAGTATTTTGACTCTGTAGACAACTGCAAAGTATTTAAAGTCAAACAATCAAGATGTGACTGAAGTTCAGACTTTCAGCTTTAATTTAAGGGGTTTAACACAATTATTTATTAAGTGTTGGAAATTAAAGAGGTTTGTATACAGCCCCACCCATTTTCAGAGGCTCGGAAGTTATTGGACAGTTAACTGACAAAGATTTTCATGGACAGGTGAGGCCTGTTCACTCATTATTCCATGACAAGATAAACACATAAGAGCTGATTCTAAGTGTTGAAGTTGCATTTTGCAGCTTTTTACTGGAATTCTCAATATAAGGTCCAAAAAGATGTCAGTTTATTTATTTTAAATGAGGATTTCATGAGGCTGAAAATAAAAAAAAAACAACTTATAAGAGACAGCAAAAACTTCAGGAGAGGCCAAATCAACAATCAAAATTGGATATTCTTCAGTAGCCATGTCAGTCACCTGATCTCCACCCAGCAGAGCAGCTTTTCAGTTATTAAATGCAAAACCGAAGGCAGAGAGCATCTAGTGCAGGCAGCCATTCACATACAAGTATTAAAAAACAATTCTCATATTTAGAAATATGATAGTTCATTCAGTTACTTTTGAAAATGAGTGACTGTGTATGAAACAGAAGTAATTCCTAAACTATTAATACTATTGATGTTTTCATTAAAGAATTAAAGCTGAAAGTCTGCACTTCAATCACATCTTGACTTAAAATCCACTGTGATGATGTACAGAGTATTTGGAGAATGACAGAAAAAAATGGTGTCATTGTCCAAATACTCCTAGACCTAACCATACGTGTGAACAACTCATTTAAAATAAAATAAACCCCAATTTCACTTTCTAGACTAGATTCAGTTCATGTGGGGTGTGGAAGGAAAGTTTCAGCCTTGGCGGAGGTACACAATCTCATCCCATGTGACTACTGTCCTCTGTGAGCCCTCAAATGTGTGGATAGGGTTAGGGTTAGGACATTTCATGGCATTTTTCCAAGAAAGATACATACACAAGACTTGGGTAAAAAAATAACACAAAAAACCCCAGCTGATCACATTTTACTTCTACACAGGCATCAGGAAAAGAGGATACCAAGAAACAAGCAAATTTCTATCCCATCAGCTCTTTTTTAAAAGGCTTTATTTTAACACTGTATAATGACTAGGTGAGCTTTTTTGTAATAATATGATAATTGATTATACAAAGGTGTAGAACTACTTTTAAAAGGGCCAAAGAAGGCATAAAATAACCTGAAATAAAGAAAATAAATGTGCGTACCTGTGTGCAGCCTCTGAGGAACAGTGCTCGTAAACCAGCGCAACCTCTAGCGAGGGCCTCGATGCCATCGCGCGTGATCTGGTCACACCACGACAAGTTCAGCGTCTCCAACATTCTGCAGCCATCACTGAGCATGCGCACACATTGCACGATAAAAGAGAAATATCAAGTTAAAGACAGGTGAGCACTTGTGATTTAAATACCGCAGCGAAAACAAGTGTGTTGGTGCTACCTGAGGGCCTTGAGGGAGTGGTTGCTGACGGACACGCAGGAAGTGAGATCTAGGTGTTTGAGTTTGGAGCAAAACTTGCTGAGGCTGAGGCAGGTGCTGTCTGTGATCTTAGTGCAGCCGTTAAGATTCAACACTTCGATGTTTCTGCAGTTCTGAGCAAAAGTCCTGGAAAACAGGTGAAGCATGGAAGAAGTGAGGTGGGGGGACTTCTTTCTGACATTTTCACATGTTTCTATTAAAAAGCAAAAAAGCCTTGCTTTGCAAAGAAGAGAAAGTATCGGTTAAATCTGCTGCTTACAGAGATGATAGAAATACATTATGAGATCCAACAATCTCATAAAGATATAAAAATTAAACACCCGTGGGGTTTTCTTTTGTTTTGTTCGTTTTTTGTATGTTTGCACAGTAAAGTGAGCAAAGGGAAAATTAAAGGGAATTACAGTTCTTTGCACAGAGTCCCCTGGGAATGTAGACGCAAACACGGGGCTGAAACTTTAAATATAATCACACAGGGACCAAAACGGAAGTAATCAAACCAACAAAAGGATGTTTGTTGCTAAAAATCAAAGCAGAAGCACGTTTATTATAACGGTGCATGTCAGAGGGTCAATGTATTCTCACTTCATCGAGGCGTCTCCAACGCTCAGGCAGCCCCTCAGGCTGAGCTGCCTCAGGAAGCCTCCACAGCGCTTTGAAATGTTCTCCACCACCCGGCCCTGAGGGATACACGGACGGACAGACAGAGAGAGTAATATGACTTGGGCTACGGGACAGGGGATCAGCTGTGACGTCACAGTCGGCACCAAAGCCTACTGACCCAGCACTAAGCCTTGGACTAGATAATGCTACTCAACAAGCTCTCACGTCCACACACACACACACACGCAGGAAATGCTCAAAACTCGAACCCTTCCCTAATTTTTTTCTCTTATGAACACGACCCTCACCTCTATATCCGTCTGGAAGTTGAACAAGTCGATCTTCTGCCAGTTGCTGCCATCTAGGGCCAGGACGTTCCACGCCTGAGAGGGTGACAGACAGGTTGAGCAAAGAGACAGAAAAATGGGTCAGACAGAGGTGGAAGAAGGTGAACTGTGACTTTTTTAATCATCATGCAGCTACGGGTTTGTGTACACATAAACAGTCTCCACTGTCAGTCCCTGACCTATCTAATGTGAGGGCTTCCTGCTCCTCTCTCTTTGGCGTCTTTGTAAACTGAAGAAGTTACATAATTAAAGATAGTCCGATGTAAAATAAATACATGAAATTTAACAGGAAAGAGATAAACTGCCATTATAATAATATTTGTTTTGTTTACATGTTACATAGCAATAGAAAACCTTCCTTGGGCTTTGTCACAGGTAATAAAAGTTTAATTTGAAGCTGTGGTATGAGAGGCTGCCCCAAAAACTCTGCATTCAGTCAGTGGCTTGTAATGATAATTCCCACAGATCATTTTATAAATCACTTTAAGCTGCAGTTCCCCGTGGCTAGGCTGTGGTTCCCTTTACACAGAGCCAGCAGAGGGCACCATATTATACACTTTTCTAGAGAATTCAGTAAGTACAAACCAGATTTACCTCCTTTTTAATAGTAAGGTCTTAATTAGGATGTGGTGTTGAAAGGGAGGGCTTACCTTGGACACCTGGGCACACCGGCACAGTGTCACCACATCTAAATAGGAGAATATTCTAGAAAGAGAGACACAGAGGAACATGAGGTTTTCTCATATCAGTGATCATATGATCATACTCAGATAAGGAGCTCTGCTCAAGCACATGCTGGAACACCTTATTCTTTCTTTGCTGCTAGTGAAAGTATGTTTTTTTTCTTATGTCTGTAGGGAACAGAACAATCTGTGGTGTTTGGCTGGTAGGCCCATAGACAGGGAGTGTTTGAGCTATGGGCTGGTCAGCCACAAAGGGCCACATGCAGCAGGCTACTGGGTCAGCTCAATCCATTAATCTGCCAATGAGTAATCTCTGGCACTCAGACAAGCAAGGCCACCAAAAGGCCGGTACAGACAGAGATACAGTATGAGCATGTATAGAAGGGCACACATACACATACACACACACACACACACACACACACACACACACACACACACACACACACACACACACAACGAAGCCAAATACCTCCTGTCAGTTCTTGTGATAAAATGGTCTGTTAAATCTCACAGAAGTGACTTAAAGGGAAAATCTTTAGAAAATCTGAGGTGTTAAGAGAGCTGTTAGTGCCAAAGTTTTGAGTGCAGCTGGGGTCTGATTGCCCTTTTAACCCTAGGAAACAGGAGCTGGCCATTGTTTCCTTCAAACAGACACGGACAAAGGCTGTGTGTTTTGATGTGTGTTAGGCCAGGGCATGTCAGGACGAGTCTGTATAATCTATACAAGAGTCTGGTGTCACAGAGTACAAACATCATACAATAGACAAAGCAACGTATATGCGACTTCCATGCACTCTCACGCAGGGTACACAGATCCTGGAGTGGTTGCTGGCAGCCAAGGGGCCGACCAATCAAGCTGATCGTGCACATCGATCTCCTTCCTAATAACTGGTTAATGGCCGCGATGCTGACCAATGATTGATTGCCCGTTTTAATCAACTACAATCTGACTTTCCACTATGTGTGTGAGAGAGGCCTCTTAGTAACCACAGAAGAACTCGATTACTCACACTCACAGTGAAGCAATCAGTCAATCTGATTTGGTGAGTCCTGTTAACCTATCTGAAGTCTGTAATTGGTACCAGCTGAGAGAGACTGCTGAACACATATAGATCATATTACCGGCAGGGTAGCACTGACATGGACGTTTTCTCATAAGACACACAAAAGAAAGTGAAGGACGTGACATAATACAGACAAATTCAGAGCAACAACACCATGAGCATGGTATCTTTTTCCACTTTACTACACACAGGAAAGCAATAAGGGCGCCTTTGAATGCAGAGCACGAAATAAGAGAAAAGCCTTGGATCACTCTATCAGATCCTGCCTGGGTGTCCCTATTTTTCGGACAAGGCACATAACAGGATTTTCATGAAGCACACTCCCATTTGTTGTCACCCGGCCCTTCAAGCATGGCTAGAAAAGGGAGAGTCGAGCCTTCGCCATAAAGTCTGGGACTGGTTGTCATGGCAACAACTCAGACATGAATTTAGTGGTAGTGGAGAGGGTGCTGAGTCAGTGCTTCTGGGTAAGAGGACCGTGAACCACCCCGAACGCTCCCTCTCCAGGGCTTGTCTGTCAGACAGGGTTCTTGGATGTCACACAGTTTTCACAGTTTATATCTGCGCTGCGCTGGCCTACATAACGGCTGTTTACAAGTGCACCCACTAAGACGCAGAATGCTGCACAGGCAATTCAGGCTTGCTCACTAGTGATGCTCTGTACATAAACGGCAACGCTAATAAGAACACAAATTAACAAAATAAATAGCCACTACTCCACGAGCTGCATATTTTCCAACGTGTAACACATGGTGGCATACTGCAGCTGTTATAAAATATGCATCTTGGGTTAATCTGTAATTAGAAATTAACCACAGGCATGAATGTGAGCACATTTGGCTCTCTGCCCATGGTGTACCCTGCCTGTCACTCCATGACAGCTGGGAGAGGCTCCAACGACCACTGCGACCTAATTTGGATAATTTTTTAAGAAAATGTATGGACGACCAACCATAAACCAGAAAGGCTAAAAAATATAGCTCTTAACATCAGTTTATTCAGATCACTAACCCTGCAAACATGCTGGTGCGGGCCCAAGCTGTGTAGTTGTGGATGAGCTGTGGGGCAATTGGGTGTGCCCACACAGGGCTGACAGGTGTTTTGTTCTTTGGGGCCCCTATTAAGGGTTTTCTAGTGGCATACCGACTATGGGGTTGCCCACAGAAAACCCATGTAGGCTCTATGTAGGTTAGCCTGTGTGATCCATTGCAGTTTTGCCCCTCTGGGCCCTATAATGGTATTATATATAACTTATATAGGGACCCAAAGGGCAAAATTGCATTTGGCCCTGTGCGGATACACTCAGTTGGGCTTCGTATGGTATAAGTGTGGATTTGCCCTCCCCCACACAGCCCCATATACCCACTTTGGGCCCGCATTGTTTATTATCAATAATGTGCCAAACAACATACAGGCAAATATGACTATTATGGAGAACATGACCCACAGAACATGTTTTATTACGCTGTCCGAAATATGTGGCTGCTAGAAAGCAACTGATTCAAAACCTCTGTAAAATGGAAGTGAAACTACACATTTTGACTAACTAATAAAAGATCGCTGGTTCAAGCTTGGAAAGTGACATAAATCCTTTGGGGTCTGGATCAGGAAGAGTATCTCTACCAAATTAACTAGGTGGTTATCCTTTGTGAGTAAAGCAGTGGCTAAAAGTCATGTTTTTTCTTAGAGAAACATTCTGGTCCACACTCAGTACCAATTGGTGGCGTATTATGGGCAGCCAACAATGAGCCTCGGGAGTGGCATGAAATGTGGGGCCCTCTCTTCCAGTCTTTTACTGCAGCCCATTGGGGCACATCTGGCCCCCATAGTGCAGGGCTAATACATGTTTTTCTGACCACCAGTGGAAGTGCGCTGGTCATAATGGGCGTGCTGGGAGCGCGTATGGACCAGCAGAAGAGCAGAGCACTGCGGAATTCCCCACCAGCTATGACAAAACTATTTATAGCTCACTTACAGAGACATACAGTTTGCATAGGCCCAGGGGTGTTTCACACATGCGTGCACACACGCATGCACACAAAAACGCAGCTTTCACAGAGTGCACAGCGTGTCATGTGTCAGCAGAGATATATGCAGGTGCAACCCTTTCCATTCCACATAAACGAGTGTGAAGGATGAACATGGGTGACTGCGCGAGTGATGTCAGATTAATGGGTCATGTGCAGCTGCTGTGGGACAAAATATTGGTCTGTAGGTCATACACGGCTAAAAGAACCTTATTTCAGGCTGGTGGCTGACAAAGATCATACTAAACACACAAAGGCACCTACAGCACCGCCAGAGGCAGAGCAAACACACACCGTTCCAGGCTGCTTGAGCTAATGAGTAACCCTGACCTAAGCCCTTGTCCCTGGGTGTGTTGTGTTGTATGTTGTGTGTCTGGTATAATTATTCTTACCTAAGAAGAAGCTCTTTGGGGAGCTTCTTATTAATGGGGGCTTCATCGCTGTTTGAGAACACCTGTCGAGAGATAAGATAAACAGTAACAATGAGTGAGTGTCTTTATGCGTGTGTGTGTTGATGTGCAGTGATATGAAAACATTATCATCCTCACAAGATTGCTGCACTAAACAGAGCTAAACTAAGCCCAGGAATCACATAATTTTATTTCACCAGCTCGTTATACTTAAGAAAAGAAATAGACCCCTGCACAGTTTACAGCTGCTGCTTCCGTAAGCTATGCTAATAAACATGCCAGAGCTGCATTTGGATTTCCATGTCGCCTCCTTACAAGCTTATAATTCTGTTAGCCTGGTCAGCTTGTTGGCATGCTTATCTCAATTAGTCTACTCGCTGGATGTCTGGCCATCTGCTGAGTGGGACACACACACACACGCACACTCGCAGGTGATTCCAGTCAAACCTCTCTGTGTGAAGAACAGAGGCAGAACATTCGAGATCAGGTGGGCTGCATTCAGCCATGAATTTAAATTACGGCAAACACCCACATCCACTGTGCCTCTGCAGACACGCATCCTGCCAGTGATACACTTGTATCCTCAAAGGCTCAGAAGCTGTAGCTAATGAGGGGGGACTCCCTGCTGTTGAACACGCAAACACAAACACCGAAATCTGAGAACACAAAGGGGATAGGAGGAGAGGCACGAGACGAGCAAAGGTTGATTCTGAAAATGTCTCAGCTGTAGTCTAGCCCCCCCGACAACAGACGCAACCTCCTCGAAAGAGAAAGCAGCAAAAGGAGAGGGAAGAGGTGAGGAAGACGATACTGAGTGACAAAGGCAAGCCAAAGGAGCCGTGCTCCAGTCAAGAA
Source organism: Oreochromis aureus (assembly GCF_013358895.1). Taxonomy (NCBI): domain Eukaryota; kingdom Metazoa; phylum Chordata; class Actinopteri; order Cichliformes; family Cichlidae; genus Oreochromis; species Oreochromis aureus. Next base: position 18,418,286 of record NC_052962.1, read on the forward strand.
GTACTGGAAAAACACGTCTAAAAGTCATCAGAGTGGAAGAAGACGAGGGAGGAGGAGGGAGGAAATGCAGGCCATTTCAGAAGGAAGTGGGGTCAAAAAAAGAAAAGAAAAGGAGAGGGAGTTGGTCCAGTCAAGGTCCGGCAAACGATTAACTAAGCTGGTTTGAACTTTAACATCGCTAAGGGAACAACACAAAAGTGTTGTTGAAGTCACACATACCAGAAAAACCTCTGCCATCACTGAGGCCCACATGCCCTCGTACTGAATAATGCATCATTACACACTCATCTGAGGCTGTTGAGTAAAGCATGCTGTCATTAACTGTAACATTAAACTAACTGCAAACTTAAAACATGCGTATATCTATTGGTGAATTTAATAGCATTAGAAGGAATGCAGTGAAGGAGACCTGTGGATGGGTATTTGCTGTGGAAGGCTGCTACCTTGACCAGGCCTCTGCTGGGCTTCCTGATTAAATCAAGGTAATAAAAATCAGCATGTACTGACTGACAGGCAGGCAATTTGACCTGTCAACAGACAGCATGTTGACTCAGTGTCTCTGTAAAGCTGGGGGGGGTAGTTAGACTAACCCCCCCTAGCTTAACTTAGCCTTAAATCCAAACCACATCTGTAACACATCACTCACCTTTGACCTCTCCTCCATCAGTCTGAGGAACACAGGGAGGCCATGATGGAACCCACTGGGCTCCACACAGCATTACGCTAACATAGAGCACTCACAGAACAATAATATCATTCTGTGGTACACACACGGTTTACTGTGTAATGAGATCAGGTTTGAAAAATGTCCAGAAATTCAAATTCATCCTTTTACATTACAGTCAAAACAAGTAAAACAACTTAGAAAACAACCTGATACTCCAATAATCATCCTTATCAGAGTTCCCACCTCAGCATTCTGGTGCCCTTGCTCCCAATGCAGGAAGAGCACCATTCCCAAACAGGAAACTCCTCTCTGAAGTCATGTTCAGTATTCCTAGAGAGGGTGCAACAAGCCTAACATGCAAATCTGGTTTAAAACGCCTATGGCACGTCAAAAAAAGACGCCCATGAAGAAATTAAGACTTGGATCGAGTGTTGCGTTCAATTTTAGGCCTGCAACACAACAACAACAAAAGGCATAAAAAGGACTCGATCATCAACTCGTCTGTTAGTTGACCCCCTTCCCCTTTCTTCTCAATTGGACACACCAGCCTGCTTCTCCACTGTACACTGGTTTCATGCTAAGAAGCTTATAAGTCTGCTGAGAAATCCATTGATATGGCAACAGACACACGGGCGCTACTAACGCCGTCTGTTCTGATTCACTCGCACGTCAGCACACATGTTCCTACTACTGACAAAAATGTGAACACCTGACTGAGGGCGTCAAGTAGCATCAAGTCAACCCCTAAAGCATCTCAGCAATGTGTGAATAATAACTCCTAATAAACAAGGCTTGCATCTATGGGCAGCCATAACCAGTCAGATGGGATGATTATGGTTTGTACATAAGTGTTAATGCAGCAGTACATGGTGATTATTGTACCACAGGTATGCAAAGGTTTATGAACAAAGTAATATACAAATACTTGGAGATGCTTTGGTTTGTAAAACATAACGTTTTACACTACACATGATGTACTTTTTTTTTAGCTCCACAATTTTCACATCAAAGTTTGTGTTCTAATAAAATTATCACGGCTCAATTATTCAGTAATATCTGAAGTAATGCAAATGTGTTGCTTTACTCAAACCTGCTACAGCACAAAAATGCTGCACAGGCGTGGGTAATAACACCCAGTAGTACCACACATCTTGCTCATGAATCCAACTAAAAATTTTTTTTAAATAACCCAACAACTTCAAATGATGATCCTGAAAGCTCTGGTGCTTTTACTTTTTATTGCCATGTAAATATGGATAAAGTGATGTGGAGATACACACCATCCATCCTATGTAAGTCTGATTACTTCTTGAACACAAAGGCCACCTGTAGTGGCACCTGCCCATCACAGGTATTTTAAGGAGGCTTTAGGTGTTTTCATTGCGTGTATTTAACAACAATCCATCCTCTCCATCTGCAGCCCCCCCTCTCTGAAAGCCTGTAACCTCAGGCGCCAGTGGCAGCCAGCCTCGGCCCTGATATATTGACTATCCTCAGCCACAGCCCTCCTCCTCCTGTCCCGCAGTCCTGAGCTCCATGTTGTCGCTGTCTAGTGGTGCGGCAGGACAACAACAGGATTTCGGATTACCCTTGACCAACAAAACGCCTCAGCTCCTGACTGCGTGTAAAATTAGGAGCAGAGCACGGTCGACCACACACGCGCGCGCACGCAAACACACACGAACAGACACACAGAGACACACACACTTTGCACACTTTGCTTATACAAGCCCATGACTCCCACGTCTGCTAGAAACAAACACTTTAACCGTTGGTGGTCCACTCCCTCTGTCATACCTCGAACCGGCCCTTGGTGATACCGTTCATGTCTGCGGCGGCACGTCCCAGCTACACGCCGCGCAGAAACCACTCGAGTCGTTTGACGGTTATTGTTTTTGTCGCCGTTTTATTTTTGGTCGGTCGGAGTGTAGGAGCCGAGCTGAAGCTGGGTCTTCACACCCTCCTCCTCCTCCGCCTCCACCTCCCCCCCTGAGCCGCCAGCGAGGCTCCTGTACTCCGGGTCAGTGAGGTGAGGGTGAGGGTGGTGGTGGTCCTGGGCGGCCTGGGGCAGCGCTGACACTCGACGTCTCGAAGACCAACGGATCCCCAGCAGCCCGTCTCATCACAGGGCTACCAAAATAACAATAATAACATGGACGGTCTGTCAAGTGACTTCACTTCCGCCTCTCCCTTCATCGCTTCATCGGCGGTCAGCTGGCCGCGGATCGCCCAACTTTGCTGAAAACACACGGGAATTGTTAGGCCGATGTCCGCCTTCACTCGTTGCACCGCACGGTTCCCGCAGCGGACGCGCGTGTGGCGGCTGACACGAGCGCTTTCCTCAATGTTTTCTGTTTACTTGCGGGGAAGGGGGAGGGGCGACGTGACGTCATTGCTGCGGGAAAACCACGCGTGGTCGATTTGTTTTGATTGTGGGCTTTTTGCAGGGATTTTAGGAAGGGAGAAAGAAACCAAATCCTAACTGATTGGGGCTCATTTACCAGCACAGGCAGAATTTTAATAACATTTATTTTTTTTAAATCCAAAAGGGACGGAGGGGGTGACCTGACACGAACCTGCGGGTTTGCTTAGAGGGAACGTGTGAGCTCCACGAGCGTTTCTGCTGTAACGCAGCCTGTTTCAGGCACACCTGAAAGATACACACCCAAAGTAGTCTGGGCTGAGTCCTTTGTCAAACACCAGTGCCAATAAAGTTTCTAGATAGTACAGAAATTAAGTAATCGTCATGTTATTATAAAATTATTATTATGTGGCCAGCATGTGTTGGTCAGTTTAATCTGAAAACGAAAAACCAAAAAACGATCCCCCCAGTAGTTTTAAGTCATAAGAATCCTATTTTTCAGTACATTAAAATCCACGCCCCTATACATACAAGTGATCCAGTTCCTATCCCTTGCACATACATATAGGCCTATTTTTTAAGATAAGATAAGATGAAATGTATTTATTTCACAGGTTGTGAAATTCATTTATTAGAAAAGCCAGTCACTAAATGCAACGTTTAACAAAATACTATATAACTCAATAAAATATAACAAAACAATTATCTTTGTAAGGTAAAATTGCATTAAAAACAGTTTAATTAAATTAAATAAAAAGTTAAATTTAATTAGTATTAAAAAGTAACACAGAATAAAAATAATCATCATTATTTTTAATTAAATAGGCCCGCCTTTTAATTAAAAAGAGCTCAGTTATTTGATGTAAAGTATAAAAAGATCATGATAAGCATTCAAATTTTACTTCCACCTCTTTATTGAAACTGGTAATTTGTTTTTATTTACAATTTGAATGTATGACTGTTACAAATATCAGAGCTTTTTACATTTTTTAATTGGTTCAGGTATAAAAACAACTTTGCAGGTGTTCTCCACCTCCACGGCTAGAGGGCGCTCTGATGCAGCTGGCCTAACCTCTGTTATCCTAAAAGTAAAACATGGACAGCGTCAGCATGTTCACTCCACTAATACAGTGCAGCTCTGTGGAAATTGGACTGCGCATGCACAAGGATTTGGGATGTATCTTACTCTATACGGATTCAGTTAAAATGTAACGTTTATATTCAAGATTTAATAAAGTTACATTAAATATTTAAACTGAACTATTAACGTTTACATTTAGATGTCAAAATTCATGTTTAACATTTAATTAATATTTAGATGTAGATGTAACTATTTGTAAATGTAGGTGTAAATAAGGTCACAATGTTTGTATATAATGTTTTGAGCGTAATATGCAATTAATTTTAGCATGCTTAAGTTTACAATTAGTACCTTATAATAAGTGCAGTAAAATTATAATCACCAGAGTATTTAAAGTTTGATTACCTACTTATACTACTGCTGAGTACTTGATGATAGACTATGATATAATAAATATAAATATTTATTAACATATTGTTTAATAGGTTTTATTTCTTTATCAACATATATGTTTATATTAACATATAAACATCACATATCTGATTGGGTAACAAGTTGGGCGACCTGCCTCGTGTCCACAGAGCCTCAGTGACTGTGTCTGCAGGCTGACTGTGTGACAGTATAACGGGTATTTTTCTTTACAAAGTAAATGTCAAATGGAGCAAAAGCACAGGTGTAAACACACAATCAGTCATGTCTGTATTCCAGTTAGTGGCTCTGGCTTTACTGTGCCGTGAGGTTCAAGCCATGACCTTAGCATTTAGCTGGTACAGCTTGTCAATAAAAGTGTGAAGACTTTCCCTGAAGGCTTCAAGGCCATTATATTTTGAATCTGTCAATTTCTTTTAGCCCTGTGGCCTCTACTTAAAAGTATTTTTTTAATATTAGAAAGGTTTCTTATTACCAAACTATAAGGAATGTCAGTTTTTTTCTGAGTTTTATTTTGTGTGACAGCCCCAGGATTGGCCCTATCTCCTCCTTCCCTGGTTGAGTGTTTGTTCCAGGAAGTCAGAAGGTGGTGCTGACACCTCATCAGTGATGCAGTAAGTCAGGCTCATGAGCTGATAAGACTCACTCTTATTTTCTTGGACTCTGCTTCATACACTCGCGCACTACATTGCACCTCTGAACTTGATCAAAGGTAAAATTTCTTTTAAATTTCAAAAAATGTCATTGTTGTGTTTAGTGTGACACAAAACACTAAAACATATTATATACTATATTACAAAACAAACTCAGGCAGACACAACTTTCATAAAGTTTGACCAAATATGTAGTTTTTCATCTTTGCGCCACCCCATACCAACACATTGCTCAGTAATGAGCAATCTCTCATCGACAGTCAATTTAATTAACTCCCTTCCTTGAAAAATCCCACGCCCTTCTCCTCCTGACTCGGCTGTGGCTGGCAGCTCAGTGTTGAATGTGTCCTGCTGGTCGCAGTGACTGCATTGATGTCAAGCAGCACGGAGCCCGTCACACACACACAGTCTTTCAAATGGAAAATGGACCTCAGCTGTTGATGCAGTTCTTTTAATTTTATTTACACACATCATATTCACAAGTTTTCTTAACCATTTTCATTGGCGTTGAGAGCATTTTACCTTCTTTATGTTGTCTTCTTGTTACTCTTCACAAACCTCTCTTTAAAGAAAAAAAGGTATTAAAAAAACATATTTATGCTTATAGTACTGTAGCTTGTATGCTAATTTTATGGTAGCTTTACTTTAATGGAGAAAAACAGAATATCAACCAAAAAGAAAAATATAAAAATCCAGAAAAAGTTCATTACATAAAGTTAAAAATTGAACTGCTTGTCATTGAGTGAAATAAGTATTTGATCCCCTACAAACCCACCAGAATTGAGCTCCCTCAGATTATAACCAATCAATCAATCAATTTGGGATATTCTTGATCCTTGAAGAGTCCTTATGTGCATAAAGCACACCTGTCCACAGAATCCAATTTGTCTATTCTAACCTCTCTACCTCCATGGGTGAGACCAAGGAGCTGTCAAGGACGTCAGGCACAAGATTGTAGACCTGCACAAGGCTGGAATGAGCTACAGGACCACCAGGCCTTGGTGTGATTATGGAAAAATGGAAAAAAATATCAAATGACCATAAATCACCCTCAGTCTGGAGCTCCATGCACCATCCCTACAGTCAAGCATGGAGGTGGAAACGTCATGTTTTTGGATGGTTTTCTGCTAAAAGTATAGGACCACTTCACTGCATTGAGGGACCAATTGACGGGGCCATGTATTGTAAAATCTTGGACAAGAACCTCTGTCCTGAGGATGAGTGGGTGGGTCTTCCAGACATGGCAATGACCTAAAACACACCACCAAGAAAACAAAGGAGTGGCTAAAGAAGAAGCATGCGAGGGTCATGGAGTGGTCTAACTAGTCTCCAGAACCCAGTCCTGTTGAAAATCTGTGGCAGTAGCTGAAGCTTCAAGTTGCCAAGGGGTATGATGTCAGTAAGAGGCGATATCCCTAATATAGTTATCTCAGGCACTCAGCTCTGGCTGTGAGCACAGAAAGCACAGCCACCTGCTGTTCAAACCTTCTGTTTGCATTGGACAGCCAATAAGAAACAGGAAGGAGTTAAGACAACTCGTTTCAGAGAGGATGAACTTGAGGGCTGCACTTTAAACTGTGATCATGCAAAGCAACTCTGACAGACTCCAAGAATAAAAAATATGGAGTTGAAAATTAGCATAATATTTATTTCAAGTTAACCACCCAAAGCACCCTTTGATTTATATGAAAAATTATAAACTGTCAGGAACATTTTCATTAGCTCTGCAGGAAGACACATTTTTGAAACATGTGTTTTGCAGGATGGTGGCACACAGGTACACACACACACACACACACACACACACACACACACACACACACACACACACACACACACACACACACACACACACACACACACACACACACACACAGAATCAATCATTTCTCTTGAAATAACATTTTCTTTGAATGCAGATTCAGTTCTGGCCTTTCAAAGCTGTTCCTGTTTGTCTGCTTCCCACCCCTCACTGGGGTTTTAGGAGACTGTTGCCATGGAGACAGAGCCATACCTCCATCTGTCCCCGGCTTTCATTGGTATGACCAGAGATTTCCTCCAAGTCAATCACACACCTCCGTCTGGCAGGACATGTCTCACATGGGAAGTCAGCGGTCTCGCATACTCAGAGGAATTGTGGTTGAGCATTCGTGTGTGTGTGTGTTTACTTCTACAGCACAGACTACTTAATAGGTGTGTCCTGGAAGTCCTGTGGGATTACACACCTGTGTGATGTCCGGACGAGCGTCTGGCAGAGTGGCCCCAGGACACCTGCAGCAAACATAATTCTCACCCGCTTCTCTGAGATGGTGCAGGTGTGAATCACCGTCTCTCTCCCCTTCCCTGTATGACCCCCGGTCATCCAGAAATAGCCCCTGTACATGAGTCAGGATCCCAGCCCACCTGATCTCTGCGTCCAACCCTCTGAAGAGGACATCCGTGACAGCATGAGAGGTGCATGAGTGCTGGCTGAAAGAATGTGACAGGAAATGTAGAGAAGAGTGACTGACATGGAAAAACATCAGTGGGGGGATTCAAAGCCAGCAGGCAGTAATGGGGGACTCCAGAGGGATACAGGAAACACGGAAAACTACGAAAATGGAAAACATGGGATGTGAAATAAAGATGTGAAAGAGATGACTAAGTGTGAATCTTCAATAAAGATGGCACCACTCCTTAAGGAATTTAAAAATCAAGTTTTTGAAAATGTTGTTGAGATTGCTTTACTTGGAGAAAGAGTCCTGTATTTGAGGGTTTACACATCGCTCCCAAAGTGCCTGTTAAAGTGTTTTCCTCTTTGTTTTCCCTTTTTATTTCTCTAGTTTAGACAGAAACAAAGTGAAATGGAAACAGTCCTCTGTAGTCTGGTGCAACTGATCACATTTACTCCTGTAATGCGTTGTTAAGTTGAGAGCTGCAAGTTTGTGTTTTATTTTGTTTTCACATTTTGTTTTAAATTCAGTTGAGTTTCAGGTAATTTCCAGAGTAGCTTTGCTTGTTTCGGTTAAGTTTCTGTTAATGTCTGTGTAAGTTTAGTCTTTTGTTGTATGGAAGACATATGTCAGACGCAGGATTTAAGAAAACCAGCAGAGGTACAGTAAAGAACACAGAACTTTTTAAAAGCAGTCGTTTAGATGGCAAAAGTCTCAATAAGCACGTCCAACAATGCTTCATCAGCTAAGTTATGATGGCAAAGTTTACAAGGTCAACAAGTACTAAAACTAGGGATATTTAAAAAAAATAAATAAATTATTTGTTAGTTGAAAAAATAATTTCAGTTAGTTAACTTTTCTTAACAGTCTATTTATTTTTAATTTAGCTAACTAAAATGGTTTTTTCACGTGTAGTTTTAGTTTTTAGTTAAGTTTTAGTTAATTATAACAACCTTGGAAAACATTGTCAGCTACAGGTACTTCATAGACAGACAGTCATGAGCTTATAAAATATAGTATAATAACGCAGCTTTTTAAATATGTGAAAATTTTACCCCCTAATTAATTGACATGCTGTTTAGAGAAAACAAGCAGCTCCAATCTTTGATATTTTTCACTGTTCTCTCAGATTTTTATATTAGACTAATAAATGAGTGAACCCTGTGAGGTCTAAATTATCATCAGTGATGACCCCGATCCTAATCTTAACTGTAGCCTAACTCTGTGCAATCAAATTATATAACTTTTGTTCTTCAAAAAAGGTTCTCACCATCACTTATTAAGAAAACATTCACTTTAACTGGTATGCACACACATTTATTTAATTACTTATTTAGTTTTCCCCTCAAAAAAAGCCCTTTTCTGAATTCCACAAATTATGAGAGTAGTGTCAGTGTTGGAGTTACAGGCTTAAATGAGAAAATGTCATTAAAATAAAGTTAGCATGTCTTTGATCGTTCATTTCTTGGTTGTAACAATGCTTCTTGGTAATAAATCGGATCCCTTTGGAAAGTCTTTTTATTCCCCCTTAAATGGTGCCACATTTTTAAGGAGAATGCATTTGTGGGCTGAGCAGCAGAGTTGAGTGTGTGGGTTGCACCCATGAAAAACCTGCCAAATCTTTCCTGCCAGTGCCAAACACTTTCTGTGACCAACACAACCACCATGGATGACTTGTGATAAATGCTGGTTGAAGAATGGGATACCATGCCACAGCAGTGTGTGTGTGAGGAGGCGGTGCCAGCCTATTGTGGATGTGTATGGTTTTTTCCACATGGTACTATGTTTGTTAAATGAATAAATTGTTAAATCAGAAATACATCTTATTTCTCCTTCAATCATCCAACCCAAGAAACACACCAATCAAGAGTCAATAGAAGAACAAACTACTGAACCCACAAATGTTTTTTCTTACTAATATGCCACCATTTAAAGAGGAAATTTATTGGCAGGAAGCATCGTTACAACACAGGAATAATCAACCAAACACAAAATTCCTTACTTTTTGTGCTAAGTTTACAATAAAAAAAAAAGATATTTCTTGCATGCATTTAGCTTCACCTCAAGCGCAAACATTGTTACTTACACCTTATTTCATCAGTAATAACAGCACATCCATTTTCTACACGGAGCAATCTTTGTAAACCTTATTTTAAAAATAAAGCAGTTTTTATCATTTTTCTAATATCGCCTCAGTTTTTCTGATCTGAGTTTGAAAACCTGAAAAAACATCCATAACACTTAGACAAACGCCATCCACTGTCAAAACTGTGTGAGATTGTCTATTAGTTACCAATTTACAAACTCCAGACTGAATTTTCGACTTCCAGATATTAAAGCGTCACTTGTAGATGAGCTTTAAACGCTGACTCACAGGAGAGCAACCGCTATGCTGCAAATAACACCATCCTCACGGATGTGATTAGATGGAGATGGATATTTCCTGTGTTTCTGTTTACAAACACATGTGCACGCGGTGATAGCTTTTAGACCTAAACATGTGCACGTTTATGTCTACTGGTGTGGATCCTGTGTGTGTGTGTGTGTGTGTGTGTGTGTGTGTTATCTTCACCTGCAGATTCACTGAAACAATGCCTGGATGTTTTTTATGGGCTCGTGTGGGCCATTTGTATTTATCTCCCTCACCAAATGGGACGCGCACGCCCGCACCCGCACGAGTGCAGCTCTAGCACACCTTAATCAAGATTATTATGGTCTTGGGATGTGTTTAGTTTGGGTGTACAGACCCTGAGGTCCTGTATTTGTTAGAGAGTGTTAAATATCATCGTAAATGTACACTCACTCATAGTTTACAGGCTTTTATTTACTCCAGCTCATAAACACTGAGCAGGCTGGATCCCTTTTAATCTGCAGCCAAAGTTTCTCTCTCTCTCTCTCTCTCTCTCTCTCTCTCTTTCTTCTTTGCCCACCTTCAAGATACTGTGGCGTGACGTCGCCTGTTTTCTAGCGGGCACACGCGAGTTTTCACACAGGTGCTCCATCTGCTTGCCAGTGCGACTATTTGGGGCGATAGCCGCGTCGCTCCTGAGCAGCTCTGTTAACATCCTCGCTTGTTAACTTGGCAGAGTCAACCTCTGCCATCCGCAGGGAAATAGCAGGAGTTTGCTTAACCCTGCAAGCCTGTAAATACAAAATTTGAAGTTTTTGAAAACTTTTTTTCTCTCTTAAAAATAAGAGTTGACAGTTAGTGTACAGCTGAGGACGGAAGAAAAAAGATGCTGGATCGCTGTTATCACAAACTGCTGCTGTTTGGATGCCTGGCTTGTCTTCTGGTGACTGTTGTAAGTGCAGACGGTAAGTAAACATTTGAAATCATTGAAATAACCCGTACACCTCGTTGTAAAATTATTTTCTGATCTAATTTTGTCTGTTTGCTAAAGCTGTGGTGGTGATGCGCGCCAATTACGCATAGCTCGCCAGCAATTGGCACCAAGCCTGTTAGAGTCAAAGGGTTTTCTAAAATACATGTTTAATGGCAAAAGAGACGATTACACCACATTATTTCTCCCGTTAAACCCGCACTTTGTTCTTTGGTCTAAGCTCTGTGAGTGGTCTGCTGTGTCCAGCAGTCATCCTCAAACTTTTAGAGTGGACTGGAGAAGATTATTTTTTTTACTGTTTTATTGCTAAAAAGTTTTCTCTTATATTATTTTCAGTGGCAGATTAACAGGGCTGACTCTAGCCCTTTTTATGTCCTAGGCAACTTTAGATTTTGGTGCCCCCTCGTGGATCGATAGCTATATAGGTTTTTGAGAAAACTCATTTAGTGCAGGCGAATTGGTAAAAGAGCCCTCTAAACAGCTTTAAAAAGATACTGAGGCGTGCATGATTTGAAGAAGAAAAAGTTGTCTTCCTTGAAGCTTAAGGTCAATCGATACACTGTCATAATATCTGAGATATTTATTAAAAATGAATAATAAGCAGTCCAAATTGCATTCTTCTTTTATTTGTGACTTCAGGATCTGAAGATTCAGTAAATGCACAGAGAATAATTTATTTAGAGGAACCTAAATGTAACTAAATGTGTTTTCATTGTTACAGTTGTTACAGTTTCTGTCTTATATAGTTATAGGAAACATCCTTGATGACACTCCTGCATATACAGACCAAATTACGATAGAAACTTAAGATTGACAAGAAAGAATATTGTGAACTTTAGTAAATGGGTCAAACTTTTATTGACAATAAAACAAAAGTGATCTTACAGCTGGTGACAGTCACTGCCTGTGACTGCTCACCTGTCTGAAATGTAAAAAACTGATTTAAAAAAAAAACTGTTAACACCATCAAAAATTATTAATAGCTATAAATAATTACAGAAGTGCTGTTGTGTCATTTGCTGCAGCTTTTGCCATGGGGTGTGGCAAAAGAACACAAATGCAGGGCTCACAAACAGATGTGCCAAAAATAAAAATCAACTTTCATTAAAGAACCAAAGTCCAATGAGGCAAACACGCCAAGAAATCTAAAATAAAAGCAAAACACACTCAAGAGCAGGTGAAACAGATGCAGATGGGGGGAAATGAAACTGTAAATACTCAGAGACACAGTTAGGACTAATCAGGGGGAGTGGAGAAAAAAAAGAACTGAAAATAATTAGGGACAACGAGACAAGGGAAGTAAAAGCAAATACAAAACACAAGTGATAAATGACTGTCAAAATAAAACAGGTGATAAAACAGGGATAGAAATTTAAGCACCAGGGACACTAAACGAATATTGAACCATGAAGTTAAAACAGAATAATCGCTGTAACAGAATCATACAAACAAATGACAATATGTCTCTGTCTACAACAGTCATCCAAACTGAGGCTTTAAAAGAATAATGAAAAGAAAGCTAAAAATTCTTAATAAACAACCACAAAACTCAAAATAACCTAAAACCCACAGACCGTGACAGCTGTCTTTGATCACGCCTCTGCAGATAACTCTCTGAAGTTGCAGGTATTCAGAAATCTCAGAAGAACAACTACAAGCAGCAACTTCAGCTCCCGTGGACAGCTTGTCTCACCAGTGCCCTCCTACAGCCTTTCAGCAACACATTTTTAGAGAGCTTGTCTGGCAGACAGCCTTGAAGGAAGACTTCTCCTCTGTGCCAGATACAGCTTATTTTGGTTTATCTCAGTGTCATGTAAATATTTCAAAAACGTAACTCCTGCGATTATGAACCTGGAGCACATTTCTGTCCTGTGTTACTGGACAACCGCGATGTGAGAACGAGGCGGTAATGACAGGACCGGTATGCCGCTGTGATCGCTCCTGCAGTCAATTAATGATCACAGGGGGTGAGCAAAGCAGATCCTCGCACATCCACGACTGCGCCGCTGAGATTCACACTCAGGAGCGAGGCTTTAGGAAGTCCTTAAAGATACTTACTTCCTGCACATTCTGCTATTATCCTGAATTTGTTTGTATAAGATGTTATTTAATATTAATCTCCTTGCATTTCCTCAGGTCGAGTGTTTGTGCTGGACCTGAGAAACTCCTCTGACCTGTGGGGCTTCAGAGATGCTGAGCAAGCTTGTGCCTCGCACCGCGGCCGCCTGGCATCAGTAGAGGAGCTTCGTCACGCTGTGGTGGAGTGCTACTTCTCCCCGTGCACCCGCGGGTGGCTCTACGGGGGCTCAGTAGGGTAAGAATAGCAGCTGTCTTCAGAGGAGATGTCAGAGGTCATTATGGTGTGTGTGTGCGAGACGGAGGTTTCGGGAATGGATGAAAGAGAGAGGAAGTAAAGAAAGCGAGCGGGGAGATAGAAGAGTGACACATTTCAGGAGGGAAAGAGAAAAAGCAGAGAGAGGAAGCAGAGAGGGAGAAAGACTCCTCTGTTTCTTCCTGGAGGAGGAGGGAATTCTGAGATGGGGTGTCATGTCGACAACTGCCTCCATTTACACCTCTCATCTCCACGGCAACATGACTCACAGCTTTCAGAACAGAGCAGATTTGGGCCTGGAGGAAGAGCGGTACCCGGTTTGCTTAAATGGAGATGAAGCTGACAAGTGGTGATTATAGGGATAAAACCTCATGAACACCATCACTGCTACTATAGTATCTTATACTGCAGCTCCTAATAGAAAGATGTATGAAAAGTGTGAAACATGTTCCTTTTAAATGGGTGCAGACACCTGGTGAACACATGCCTGCTTTTAATGAATAATAGTTGAGATGACGTTCACATTTTCAAAAAACATCCAGTGTGGCCCGGGTTGGAGTCTCTGCTAGGCCAATTCTGGCCCCCGGGCCTTATGTTTGACACCCCTGCTCTACAGTATATTAGAGAATATAAAATACAATTAGTCTGTGAGTGCTGCGGTTCTTCCACAGATTTCTTGAACCTTGTTTTTTGTCAAGGTTAAAGAAAATGGTTTAAGTGATGTTTCTCTCTGTTGGTGTAACGTGTGAACAGTGTGTCCTGGGAGGAGGCACAAATCCCTTGGCGGTTGTGTCAGGAGGGGCATTTAGCATATCCTGCTGTAGTGACCCTTTGTGAATAAGGGAGCGGCCGACTATTCCACCTACAGGGCTGGTCAACCAGAACGCAACTCCCAAATTGGAAACTTCTTTATAATAATGAACAGAGAATTCATGGAAACAACTGAGAAATAAAACCTTTCAGGGGTTAACCTGGTTCAAAGTGGCCACCAAGTTTCTAACATACAGTAATATCCTTGTAACATATCTGGTTAGGGACGTATCACCTTTTCTTTTTATACACCGCTGGCTCTGTACATGTTGATCAGCGGACATCAGCTTTCACACTCCCTTACTGTGTTTCACACTATATCACCCTGCTACCGCAGCTCCGTCTGCTGAAGTCAGGAGCTACACGCCACACGCCTCCCCTTTTTGGACGGCTTATTTGAGCAGTGACAGTGACAGACGTGGAATCTGACGTATATTCAGATACAGTGAACTTTTCCTTTTCAGAAAACACAGACAATCTTGGTCTGTGTTGGAGGCAGTTGAGCAGAAAAGCACCAGAATTTTCTTCTAATATATCAGGAAACACAGAGTAAGAAAAGCAGTCCAACAGCTGAAGGTGCTGCAGTCATTCGGACATTATGCACTGATTATTTATGGGCTGTGAATTTACAGAGCAGCATGTGAGGGAAATACGATTCACAGGCGATTCATCCTCCTCTCCTGTTCTCTTGCGTGGTCTTCATCATAAATAAATCAACACTGTGAAGTGTAGCATGGTGCTTCCTGATATAAATCTAGCTCATCAGTCAGTGTTAGTTAAAGGTAAAAATACATTGATTGCAGGAGTTTTATTAATGTTTTTGTCTGGTTTTTTTCTATTTTATTGTCCACCTTACAACACACACTCCCATTGGTTGCGTAAAGGCCACCCTCACCCACTCCCTCACTCACACGTTGGTTGCTTAGATGAATAATTGTGTCGTTGGTGTGTGAACTGTGATGTTTTCCAGACTGGCGTCAGTGCCAGTTAACCACCTCAGATGTGTATGACATAAGTCTGTAGGTCTATTAGGAGCTTTAACAAGTGCCTCCCACGCTGACTCTTCCACCTTAACATCTTCCTCTGACCTGTCAGTCATTTTGTACCTCTGCTGCCCGGTAACCAAACACGGTTATACAAGAAGAATGAATTAGCGCTGTTTCATATGAATGCGCGCATAGTTCTGGGTGTTCCCTGTAGCAGTCACGCACTGTCAGGTGATGGATTCTTCTCAGAGGAAGATAAAGTGGCTCGACTTTCTCTCTCTCTCGGGCACAGATACCTGCAGGGATGAAAGTTAAATTTTTAAACAGTCGTCAGGGTTTTTTGTCTCTCTGAGTGCTTTCTCTGTGATTTCTGTCTTCTTCTTTTCTCCAACAGACTTTTCTCCCCCATAAAGCAAAGCTAACATGGCACACGCGTACAGTCTGACCTGCTCCACTCTCTCACTGCACTGCACTGCTAGTAAAGCCTTTGTTATGACAGTACGGTTGAGAGATGAGGGGAAACCTGGGAGCGAGAGCAGAAGGAAGACATGCAGCAAATACCTCAGGATAGATCAGACACGGGCCTCTGCAGTAGCCTTACAGTTTATGGTCGCCTGCTCAATCTGGTGAGCTAAACTGGTGCCCCTGCTAGTTAATTTTTTCCAACTACCGACACTTGTGTCGCGCCTAGTGTCTATTCTATAGAATGATTCTTAGTACCTAATATCACCAATCAAACCTGCTATTAAAGCTCATATTTCTGAATGTTCCCACAGGACTGATTGCTACTGCCAGCCTCTGTGGGAACATAATCTGATTGGCCTTGTCTTATCTGGTGTTTTTGGACGATAAACGGGTTAATAATGTGATTATGCTGCAACACAAATGGAGTATTCACTCAGCTTTTTTAGCTTCTGCAGCTTGTAGGAGCTGTGCTCATTCAGTCCCAGTGGAATACGTGCTGCTTTATGTCCACAGTGTTATGACTTCTCTATTTGAAGTTGGCTGTAACCTAAGGCTTGTTCTCTGGGAACATCTATCCATAATGTATCAGCGTGGGATAACACTGTGCCAAAGGCTACAGCCGCTGATACTGCAACATTTCTGAGTCATGATGTGTGTTCCTGGACCCTGATGTCATACTGCAATAATATTTAAATGGGCAACAAATCAAGTGGTGGTGAATAAACTGTGCGCGCAGTCAACTTTCCCACATGCGCACTTAATCAGAGGTACAGCCTTAGATATCAGGGGTGGAGGGAATATACAGAGGAATGTCTCAGCGTTATATTACAAGTTAATGACCTGCATTCATAATCTACCAGAAAAAAAATACAGAAATAAAGCCAAAAAATATATAATACTCAAAACATTTCCAATGCTTTGTATGCAGAATTCTACTTTTGTAGCTGCTGGTGATGGAGATAGCTATTTTCTACATATTGTTTTAGCCCACTGGTTCCCAGCATGCTGGTCAGGCCTGTAAATAAATGATGGCAGACTGGTAGACTGTAAATAATTGATGGATATTATTCATTGGTTTGCAATCCACTGATTTGAGGCATTGTGGGCAGTGTTATCTTGGCTTTTTTAAAGTGAGGTGAAGGTCTGACTAAAGAACCAAGAACAGCTACACAGCCTCACTGTAGCCACTTGTCAGTCACAAGGTTGCTATAATAAACCTTTCATGTCTTCTAAGCAAACATTTCGACGCTGAATGACTGTAGCGATAGTTCTTGTTCACGGCTGAAAACTAGTTCAAAACTAAAAGCAAACCCGATGTTGGAGACATGACCTCGACGCTAATTCGAGGTACTTGTTGAATGTTGCCTGGATGTTTACAAAAGATAAAACTTGTGTTCTACAATCTTGTCATCATTTCGATGAAACAATTAAAAAAAGACTCTGACAGAAAGAATGAGAAGGAAAATAGCTCCTCAGTTCTGTGGTCGTTTAGACAGCAAATTTTGATTCAGTTTTATTAATAGTCTTTAGATTAAAACATCATTTAGTTTCAGTCGACTAAACATCGTAAAATTATCGTAGATTAAATCTAAAGTGGATTCAGTGGACTAAAATGTAATGCGTAAAAGTTTGTCATGTTTTTACTGGTGAGAATTGCTCCACATTGTTTACAAAGCATCTCATTTTCCATGATATCAAATGCGATTGTGTCCATATGTCTCCTCTTCTCTTACTCCCAGTCATTGACATTTGTTCACCTGGGAGCTAGTTGTCCAGATGTCCATGTCCCACCTTCCTGCATGAGAAGATTACTTGTGTCTGTTACCGAACTTCCCACTTTTCTACAAAACGTAATTAGTTCTGATTGGATTTCGTTATTATTCACTGACAAAAGTGTCAATACATTTCATCATAGCTTCTGTCCTCATGAAGTTGTTCATGATATGTAGTTATTTTATGTTTTAATCAGAAAAAAGGGTTGTTGTGATGAAGATTATTGTTCAATGAAATTGTCACTTTCTCAGCGGCGAGTCAAACTCTTGATTTCACACTTTTGGGCCCAACTCTGAGCTAATTGGCTTCTTGCTCAGGAATCAGCAGGAAGCTGGGTTTAAGGATGGTTGTAACCGTCCAACATATTAAGTTCACCGTGCTCCAGTGAGACAAATTTAGTTATCCATAAACATGCAGAAAATAGCTTAAAAGTGTCTTTTTTAAAGGCGCCCATAATCATAATAAATGACTACATAAGTTGCCTTTAAAAATAAAAAAACAACAAAAACAAACAGATGTTTTTAATTCCTTCTTTTCAACAAATGCACCAACCTAATCTATATTTATCCCTCACTAAGAGATGTTCAAGTCAGACCATCTCTTCGGGAGTGCAAACATTAACATCTTGTCCAGGTCCTGCTCGGTTTTTTCAATTGAACTGCGACCAGGTTTGACCTGAGAGATGATTTCAGAGTTTCAACCATGTTTACTTTATTGGCAGTGAACATAAGTGTTCTGGTAATGCTTGAATGCTTTGTTAGCAAACTGTGCAGGTGCATCACACACAGAGAGAAGAGCTAAAAAATACTAAAATTGAAGCACAAACCTCTTTGGAGGTGATTAAATAGAATAAACCAGACGATGAAGCCTATTATTTGTAATTTTACTTGTGAGATCATTAAATTAAGAATGCTCAAAATGTGCACAAAATATAGCACAGCTGTTACAAAGTGAAAGAATAGCAACAGAGACCAGCAGAGACCATTATGAAATGCTTCTCTATAGTCCAGTCAGTGTTATGTCACGTTTTAATTAATGAGAGTGTGAACATATGACTTGATTTTATGCAGTATGGATATCATAGGCGTCACTGTCTGTTTATTTCCAGGACCACAGTGTGTAATGTTGTGGGCGGTGTGCTGAAAGCTGTAGAAGTGAGGACAGAAAATGGCACAGAGGACGCAGCACACCTGGACGCCTTCTGCATCAAAGACAAAGGTCAGTAAACCCACACAAAAACATACACAGTACGTAAGGATCGTAGAAGAGGAATGGTAGTAGCGATCAGGACATGAATGACTCAGGTTTGTGCGTGTGTAAATGTAAATGTGATGTGAAACAGCTGGATCCATGAATGTGTGTCAGTTCCGATGCGGCTGAAACTAAATGACACACATCACATCTGGCACATCATTGCCAAGTTTTGGATCACATTAGTGCTGACCAAAACTTGGAAGATTTCTCTAGTCCATGTGCCACACACCCTGAGGTTGGCACAGACACTCTCTGCTGTGGGAGCACATGTGAACACTTCACATCCATTTAATACAGGCAAACCAACTACACAGCTTATAGTCTAGTTATGGTTGGGTATATTAAATACAGGCTCCCTGGAGGCACCATTATCAGGGAAACCCACTCACATGGTTACACTGAACTAATTAAAAATTCCACATTTAATCTGAAACACGTAAAAAGAAGTTGCACTACAGTCTATAGTCAAAATGTCTTTTTGAATAACCATATGGGGGATTTTTAAACTTTATTTACATTTTAAATCATATTTTAGTTCATAATAAACAATAAAACACTTGTTATTAGAATTTAACAGTACATTATGGATATAATGCAAAACAAACTGTATTGATCCATCCATTATCTTTAATTATCTTAATTATCTAAAGTCCACCCTGGGATCTCCTCCTAACTGGTGCCCCTGAAAAACCTCCAAAGGGAGGCACTCAGGAGCCATACTAACCAGAAGCTCAAACAACCTCAACTATCTCCTTTCAAAATGCAAGAGCCAAGGCTCTACTCTGCGATGCCCACAGATGTCTGACCTCCACACCCTCTCTCTAAGGTTAGCCAACCACCCTGTGGAGGAAACTCATTTTGGCCGCTTGTTTTTGTGACCTCATTCTTTCGGCCATTACCTGGATTTCATAACCGTAACCGGTGAAGGTTGGCATGTAGACATAGAGATTCTGCTTTATCACAACAGTCCGGTAAAATGTCTTCATTATTGCTGATGCTGCATTAATGCGCCGATCCAACTCGTGCTCCACCTTCCCATCACTTGTGAATGACATCCCAGGACGGCTGGATTCTCTTGCTTGAGGCAGCCTCCCTCCCCATCGTTCCACTGTTTTCTGGCAGAGAAACATTGCCTTGGATTTGGAGGCGCTGATTCTCATCCCGCCTGTTTCTCACTCGGCTGCAAACCACTCCAGTGCATGCTGAAAGTCACGCTCTGATTAAACCAGCAGAATCACATCATCCACAAAAGCAGGGGTGCGATTCTGAGGCTCCCAAAGCAAATACCCTGCTCACCTCAGCTATACCTTGAGATCCTGTACCTGAAAACTAAAACTAGATTCAGAGACAAAGCGTAGCCCTGAAAACATGCAAGGACGCAGACACTTTGGTCATTAAAGGACCCGATGGCCGGTAGCAGTGGATCACTCTTTTGTAAGCCACCAGCTCCCATGATCCCTCCAGAACTCCTGCAGTGGTGAATATCTGGTCCACTGTTCCACAGCCAGGAGGGAATTCCTGGCATTCCTTCACCTGAATTCAAAGTTCGACAAGGTTCCTTTCCATCACCCTGGATGAAAATTTTAATATGCATAATTATCCATATCAATATCCATGAAGATCAGACGAGTTTCAATTCAATATTCATGCCTTATCCTCATGTTTTTAAAATTCACATCATCCTCTTACATAAAAGCTTTTGCTTCATGTCCAGAATTCATTCATTCATTCTTTGTCTTTACAAATGATATACTGATATTATAAAGCTGATAAGCATTGCTTGACATTTACAGAGAACACTGTTTCCTATGGAATAAGTATAACAGCTCTGTTACTAAATACGTGCATCTATATGTTTGTTGCTGATAGATGAGCCCTGTGGAGACCCCCCATCCTTTCCTAATGCACGCCTGCAGAGTCACTCTGGGTCCGAGATGGGAGATGAGCTTCTGTACACATGTGTCCCGGGTTACGTGATGCCCGGTGGACACACTGCCTTCAGCCTGCTGTGTGACAGCTGTGGGGAGTGGTATGGACTGGTGCAGATTTGTGTTAAAGGTAAGAGGCTGTTGTGGTCAGAGCTTGATTCTTTGTGTTTGAACAGACTCTCAGTTGTTAGCTGGGATGGAAATGGTCTTACTGGTGCTTTAGCGTGTGTCGCTAATCCTTTATAAAGGCAAAATGCATGGCCTGTGTGGATTATTAGCTAACAGTTAATCATGCTTTTCATCTAAAGCAGTCGTTCATAAACTATCCAAAGACAACCACTCTAGATTTTCATTTTCTTACAATATTGGCAGCTATGTTTAGTAAATGGAGCCTCTAAAAGGTCACAAATATCTGTTTTCTACCCAGACGTTTTGAGGTCCAACTTTGATCATAATCTCAAACCATTTTTTTGCATTTCTGATTTAAAGAACTGGCTGTGTACCAGAGGAACTGGTTCAAGAGTGACACTGACATTTTGCTGGTTTGGAACCAAGAATCAGTGACGTCAGGGTCTGCCAACCCAGCAGCCAGATTATGTTAGCTCAGTATGATCAGTGGAAACAGATGGCAATAGTTGGCTCCAGCTAAAGGTCTCAAAATCTATCCAGCAGTGCCACTAAATGTCATTGAAAATACACAAAAAACAAAAAACATTTTTCTTAGGTTTTGTGTAGGTTTAATTTTCTATTTCTTGGTAGGATGCCGTGACTTTTCGGAGCCTTGGCATCATTATGAAGCCACCAAACAGTGGAGCAGAGAATTTGCTATGCCTATCTACTGGCGACTGCCTTTGGCCTCATATTTAATTAAAAGAGGTGGCATCGACCTGAAATCACTGTTTCTCAGTTTAAGGGTTCATAATCTAAATATCTTGGGAACTTTTGATAACTTTCTTTGAGTCATAAAATAATAAATAATAAATGTAGATACTCGATCTGACTTGAAAATTTACACATTTTTATTTTGTCTTTCTGCAGATGAGGTGAGTCACACAGACTACGAGGACAAGTTCACAGATTCCTATATTGAGGCAGAGCGCCACCCTGAGACACCATCAGAGGCTCATGGCGATGTACACGAGGAGGTGTATGGAGCTGCGTACCCACACGGAGAGATGAGCATGGAGCAGCAAGAGACGAGTTTTAGAGCCAAAGCTGAGGAGGACCATCGAGACCTGAGCAGAAAGCGTAAAGTGGGAGAAGAAGTGGCTGAAGGTGGTAAAATATTTGAAGGAGCTTTAGTTGAACAAGAAAAAAATGATGAACGGGCTGGTGAGGACTTGGTAAGTCCTTGGACGTGGCAGCAGGAGAGAACTGAGGTGGCCAAGATTGATACAGTGGAAGCCACAGAAGCACCCGTCTCTCTTCTCTCCCAGAAACACATGTTCTGGTTCCCCTCTGAGACCTTCCAGGAGGAAGGACCTCAGGTCTCCACCAATCCAGCCACGCAGACAACACAGAGGACCTCTGTTGACCGATCTGAGGAGAGCATCGAGCACACGAGTCAAGAAAGGCCCTATCGTCAACATCCCATTGATGCTGATGATCCTGAGCATGAAGGAGATGATTTTGATGATCCTGACACCAGCCGCCATGATGACCAGGACGACATCCATGAAGATGACCACCATGATGATCAAGACGGAAGCCACCAGGAGGAAGACCACGATGAGCACAAGAGGCAACCAGCTCAAGATGAAGATTTGGACAAAAAGGAAAGCCAAGAAAGCTATGACGATCACGAGGAGCATTATGACATGGGCGAGCATGAGGAGGACCGTGATCGCAAGGAGTACGACGATCCAGATGATACGTACGACGGACACAAAAGCCAGGAGGATCATGATGATCATAATGGAGAACATCATGAGGTCTCTGAGGAACATCTAGACCATGATGACCACGATGACCACGATGACCGTGCCATACATTATGACGACACCCATTATGCTGACCTTGATGATCACGATGATTTTGGACACAAAGACGCTGAGAGCTATGACGATCACGATAGCCATGAAGATGATAGTCGTCAGCACGTTATTTTTTCTGTGGTAGCCGATGAGCATCAGAACGTCACTCAGAGGGGAGCAGAAGGAAAGTCCGCCACAGATGACACGTGGCTGGACGGTTACCCTGTTGTTTTCGAAAACGGTGACTCCGTAACAGAGAAGGTGAAACCAGAGGATAAAGACAGAAGGAGATTTTTCAAGACGACACCCAGACCAACTGAGGTGGAAATTCGTAGACCTTACACCAGCTCGCCCAAGGAGCATGAATCTCTCACCACGGTGCGTGAATTCGAACTAGGGGTTTTAGAGGAGGTGTGGCCTGACTCCATCGGGACCCCTGCCCCTGACCTTCTGGAGCCTTCAGACTCTCCTTCATACTCCGAGACCGGAGACTACAGCACACAACAAGCAGTTCCCACCGACTCCTGGATGGCTGGCCTTACCGATCATCCCTTCCTTGATCATGGCCCAAGCCCTCCAGTGCACAAGGACGGCTTCGTGCTCAGCCTGCCTGGTGAGACTGGTGAGAGGGGAGAGCAGGAAGGGGAGATGGGAGAGACGATCTGTGTGGATGACGCCTGCCCTCCCCTCCCTCCGAGCTCTTCCGGCCGAGGCCCCACTGTGGCGGCCATTATTGTGGCGATTTGTGTCGTCGCAACGGCAGTCATTGTCGCGGTGTGGTGTTACCGACGACAGCAGCAGAAGAGTTCGGCGTATGAGATGAATGGAAAGGGCCAAAGTCATGCCAGACAGGGCCAACAGATAGAGATGCAGCAAAAGGTGTAGGGGCGAGAGACGAGGAAGGGGACCCTGATAAAGACCTTTAGGAAGGATGGGAAGATTCAGTGGAAAGCTGTTGATCTTAGGTATGAACTTTAAAAAAGCTAGTACAAAATATTTTAATGATGCTTAACATAGTGAAACTTGAGTGAAACAAGATGGCAATAGTCCTCTCACTTATCGGTTCGGAGGAAATCCACCAATCCTTGTATGTTAACCATGATTTTTAAAGCTCTGGCATCTACCTGGACATAAACCAGTCTGGATTCAACTCCAGAAGCTGAGAAGCGAGACTTTAAAGATATTAACATGTAGGAAAACCACAACATGAGGCACAGCACTGCCTGAATATAGGAACTGAAACTTCATTCTCCAAAGCTCTTGGACATTTTGATGAAGATTTCTTGCTGTTGTTTTTGTTGAGTGCTCGTATTATTGTTGATGTGCATTGTTTGAATTTCTGTGTATTGTGTTTATGGAAAAAAAATGGTGTAGTTCACCACAGGAGCGTTGTCACAGACCGTCAGAGCAGGTTCGCGGCAGGACATGAAGAGTACTGAGAGGGGTGAGATGAAAGAAAAGAGGCTGGTGAAAGGTGTAAATAAGAGGTGGAGTATGATGGGAGAAATATTTCTTGTCTGTGTTGGTTTTGACATTCAGCTGGTGAGACATAAAGAGGCATCCAGACTACAGACTCAGCCACATGTATGCGTGTGTGTGATAGTGTGCGTATGTGTGTCGCGGGTCTGTGCAATCCGCCAGTCAGCAGTAAATTATGTTTGAAGGTACCGACCGAGGAAGCAGAGTAGATCCTGACATCATTCCAACTAACCACAGATTAAACACTGTGGTGAAAAAGAATCACAGCCTCAAATAAATACAGTTTAAATAGAGTTTAAATACAGTTTCAACGCAGCCAAAAGTTTAATAAAAAGTGCATTTAGATTTTCAAATGATCAAAAATAGGACTCCACTGCATGCCCTAAAACAGAGAGATTGATATACACTCAAAGACTACTTTACATCCCTTTTGTTCTAAAAGGGACTCTCTTAATTCTTCATGGCATAGATTAAACAAGGTGCTGGAAACGTTCCTCTGAGATTTTGGTCCATATTGACATGACATCATAACACAGGTACTGCAGATTTATCGGCTTCAAGTCCATGATGGGAATTTCTTGTTCCAACACATCCCAAAGATTCCCTGTTTGATTGAGATCTGGTGATTGTGGAGCCAATTTGAGAACAGCTGAGTCATTGTCATGTTCAAGAAAGCAGTTTGAGATGATCTGAGCTTCGCGACGTGGTTTGTTATCCTGCTGGAAGAGGCGTGCACTGGGACGAACGTGGTCGGCAACAATACTCATGTAGGGTGTGGTGGTGAAACGGTGCTCATTTAGTACTAAAAGGCTACAAAGTGTGCCAAGACAATGTTCTCTACACCATTACACCACCACCAGCCTGAACCATTAACACATGGCAGCATGTATCCATACATTTTTATTTACACCAAATTCTGATCCTACCATCCTAATGTGATAACAAAAACTGAGACTCAACAGACCAGGCAACAATTTTACAGTCTTCTGTTGTCCAATTTTGGTGAATTTTGGCCTCAGTTTCATGATCTTACCTGATCAGAGTGGTACCCAGTGTGGTCTTCCTCTGCTGAAGGTCATCTGCTTCAACTTTTGACACCCTGTGCAAAACCTGTAACGAGTAGTTATTTGAGTTACTATTGCCTTGCTATCAGCTGTCACGTTCTTAAATCACCTCTTTTCTCCATTGTGATGCTCAGTCTTAACTTCAGCGCGTCATGTTTGCATGCCTAAATGCCTCGAGCTGCTGCCATGTGATTGGCTGATTGAATATTTCCTTTAATGAGGAGTTGAACAGGTGACTGGTGAGTGCATACACACATATGATGGCGAATGTGTCATAAGTCATTACACTATGAGCAGTTACAGAGGACTGGACTCTGGGAATATTTGCTCATGTCTGAGTAGATACAGTGTTGTAACCATTTCTGCCAAACAGAGATGAAAGCATTCAGGATTTTTTAAAATACTGTATCATTCTGTGTTATCGACGAGCCATCTTTCCATATGTGCCAGATATTTAGAAAATGTAAAAGAGCATGTTTGTGGTCAAATTTCAGGGTTTTACAGTAGGAATGTAAATAAAACAGTATATAAGGGTAATAGCATGGGAAGTGATTATAATTATTGCCAACAGGGACCGATGATTAATAAAAAAGAAACTTTATGGTAAAAAATTTTCTCGCATAATTTCAAAATCAATCACGAGCTGATTTACAGGAAATATCTAAATGTTTCCTTTATGGTGTCTGAAAATTAACTGACATTAATGTGGCGAGGCCATGGGGAATTATTAAGCACCTGCTTTCCGTGTGTTTCTGTGCATATGATCTGTGACTGTATTGACTCGCTGTACATACGACAGCATTACCAGTGTGTGGAAATACCTTGTTTCTTGTTTCACAGGTGGCATTACGCACCACCCCTCATATCTTACACAGGGTACGCTCATCTCCGCGACGTCTGCACGACTACCTTTTACTTCAGCTGTGATTACCGCGACTGTACTCGCCCACGCCGTAGGCTATCAAGCAACGAACTCTGTGGCGAAACAACAGGTTTGCCACGTGAACGATGCCTGAAGAAGGATCATAAAAATAGACGTTGTTAAATTAAAAGTGTGACTACACAGCGTCGTCCTCTCAACCTTATGTGATTTATGACAAGATGAAATGTGTACTGTATGTGTCTTCACAAAGTTACAATAAATATGTGGTATAACTCTGGCTTCTAGTTTACTTTTGCTCAGCCTTTCATAAGGACATTTTTAATGCTTTTGCTTCTCCGAGCAGAGTTTAAAAAGAAGCAGAAGAGAGAAAGCGGTGGGATGAACTACAGCTGAGGAAGAGGTAATAAAAGAAACAGGACAGAAGGAGAAGGCGAAGAGTTGGAGACACACAGTAATACAGAGGGAATGTTCCCCTGTGGGTTTTTACCACCACCGTGTGACAAACTGCACAGAGACTCAATGTTCAAACATTATTAAACACCACAGTGTTTTCTCTGGTGGGCTCTCTGCTCGGCTCTCCTGTCTTCTATCTCTGGGTTTCTTTATATTGGGGCTCCAGTTAAAGACCAGTGAACTGGAAACGAAGAATAGCTGAGTAATTATCATTTAAGTCACTTTTAAAGCAGATATTAAAAATGGTCGCTCCAGCTTCGATACTCCAACTTCTCTTTGGACACTGGGAGACTCCAGTCCTTGTACCTGACCTTTATCTGGAGAATGTCTGTTGTTTGTTAAGTGGCTTAACACAGACCCGTGAACCATTTAAGCACAAAGAGCTACCTAACTCAAGGGATGAACTTCGCAAAGAGCCAGTTTTAAATTGTCTCTTTAGGCACTTTTTTCATTTGCAGCCTGTCGCTAAAGCACATCATTTGTTCCCATTTCTTTAGCTGAAAAATACCAAAGACAACACAGCTTGACAGACATAAAGTAGTATTTTTAGACCAGCAGGGCTATTCCCAAAGAGCTATCAGCGAAAAACCTGTCATATCTCAGCGTGGTTTGCAGTGTCTCCTTGCAACTTTGAAAAACAAGTGGAGGACAAAATTAGAAGTTGCAGGACTAAAAATCTATCTACAGCGAGGGAACAAATCCAGCAAAGACCTGACACAGGATCTGAGAGATGCATCTCTGCCTTCAGTTGATCCAGCTACTGTTCAGAAATGCTCTCAGTGGACGTGGCAGTTGTTTTACAACCTCACTGAAAAGACGTGATTACTGGAAAGTTATTTTATTGTAAAAAAAAAAAAAAAAAAAAAAAAAAAAAAAAAAAAAGGAAAAACATGTCATACTCGGGTGATTCACAGTGGAGAAATTCATTAATAAAAAGATGAGACAAAATATCTCCGTTTTCTTTAAATTATTAAGCCACTATGCTGTATGTCCACTGAACAGAATATTAATAGGCACGCAGTAGGAAAGTAAAACAAACTCAATCAACCACAGACTGTAAACCCCGATAAATATAAAAATTGGGAGTGTTTTGTGTTGTTTTTCAGTGTTTCAGCAGAATCTTCTACTCATTCTCGTCCAGGAACTCATCTATAAACTCGACCACCTCCCCCTGCAGACACAGACACGAAAAAACAATGACACAATGACACAGAGACAACTCAGGTGCGACTGTTTTGTTTCAAAGCGAGGTTTTTTTCCACTAAGTGGATTACCATTAATCCTCACACTCGCAGTTTTATCTGTGATTTCTCATATTCTGCATTACTGAAGAGATTACAGTCAGTAACTGAATGGTATTTACCACATACAGCATGTAATCCTGGTTTATGGTTGGTTGCCCTGATGGCCACACTTCCTGTGCTGCAGCATAATAACTCAAAGAAACATGATGCCACACTGCCACCTCACGGCTGTCTGTGATATTGCAGTCTAATAAACACTGGACACATTGTACTGAAGGTCATCATGTGACCAGCCTGAGGAATCTAGGGTTTTCCCAGTTACACAAGGTCACAGATGCAAACAGTGCAGTCCAAACTGTCATTTAATGGGAATTATGCATTTCTAATTTTATGCATGGACTGCATCTTATGTTCCCTTCACTTGACCTAAGGTAACCTCCCGCCTGGAAAGATCCTTTGATACAAACCACGCACCTCATCGTCGCTGGCCAGACGCTGTCTGGAGAACTCCAACATCTGAAGCTGCATGGTGGTCTGATTGTAGTACCGGACTGCCTCCTGCAGGACAACAGTCAAAGAAATGATGAGTGTCAGAGAGACCCAAAGACTCAAAAGCAGGGAACACCTTAGGATGTGTGTGTTTCTGTGACAAAGCAATAAACATTTTATAGGAACAGTTATACTTTTTTTATTACTGGTATATCAAAAATACATTCAGATGGCCGCCCTCCCTCAGCTTGGTTCTGTCAGAGGGTTCTTCCTGTTAAAAGATTGTTTTTCTTTCCTACTGTTGCCAAGCGCTTATTCAAAAGGGTTCGTTTAATTGTTGGGGTTTCTTTGTATTATTGTAGGGTCTTTATCTTACAATCTAAAGCACCTTTAGGCGACTGTTGTTGTGATTTGGTGCTATATAAATTAAATTGAATTAAATTGAACTTTGTTCAATAAAATTTTACTCATAAAACCTTCTGCTTTCTTGGATGGGCTGTTAGAGAAATTAACTGCACAAAAGGTAAATTCTACAAAATGCACCAACACCACAATAACGACTGAGAGGTCAGCTGTGGTGAAGCCCAGCAGACAGCTGCTAGCTATAGCCACCTCTGTTGGTCACAACCGTAATAATGCAAACTTTAGACATTAATACAATTCAACCATTCCAATGTAAAACAAATGAACCTGTTTACAGTTTTTATTAAATCATGAATGAACTATAAAGCCCAGAAGCCTTTTATTTCCCAGGCTGTAAACGTGCTTTTTAACAAGACAGTCTATGGCGCTAATCTCACTTTTAGAGCCAATCTCAAGTGGCTGCTGGAGGAACTGCAGTTTTTGGCACTGATGCATTTTTATAGCTGTTTGTTAACAATAAACCTGCATCTGGCAAATGGCTTACTATATGAACTTAATTAACATTAAAGGCTGGAAACAGGGTGGAAAATTCCAGGATCCACTCATGGGCATCTCTGAAGATCATTAATAACACAGATACCCTGCAGTGCACAGACTTATGCCATGCTAAGCTTCATATTTGCCGAACAGATCTTTTCAATAACTTTTAGGTAAAAAAGCAGCCTGAAATGCATCAGTCAGGTGTGCATATTCTGTGTAATTAATTCTGAACATCACTCACTGATCTGGGGAGGAAATCCTCATCTATCAGCTCCCACTTGCTTTTGTGGAACTTGTAATACTCCACGTTGTTCTTCATGACTTCGTCATTGGGGTCAAA
The DNA here is from genome assembly GCF_013358895.1 of Oreochromis aureus. NCBI lineage: Eukaryota > Metazoa > Chordata > Actinopteri > Cichliformes > Cichlidae > Oreochromis > Oreochromis aureus. The sequence continues at coordinate 18,447,627 of NC_052962.1, forward strand.
CAGCAAGTAGCTGGTTGCACACGGCACTGCGTTCTTCAAGTCATTCACTGAAAGCACAGTTAAAGTCACAGTCAAACTCCAGCAAACGAACCTCAGAAATTCGAAAGAGAAACAGTTCTCTGCTCAAAGCTGCCAGCTGAGTACTACTCACGCTTGTAGTAGGCGAACTGCAAGTAGTGGTACATGGTGGCCACAAACTTCTCAACAACATAACCGCCGACAACAGGTGTCAGGTCGCTCTCACACCCGGCCTTCCTCTCCAGCACTTCCATGTAGTGGTCTAAACAGAAAACTAGTTTAGGCCTTCAATAAACAGTCATGAATGCACATGAGATGGACATGAGCTGACCAGCTATCGAGGGGTAGAAGTCTTTAAAATCTCTGACGTCCCTCGGTCCCTCAGACGCAGCCAGACACTCGTCGTAGACCTTGAAGAAGTCCCTGAGTGCCAGCTCCATGTCTGACACTGAGGTACGGAAGTTTTCTCCGTTGTACGCCCTCACGGCACGTATAAATAAGGTCTGAGATACCACAAGAAAAAAGGATTTGAAAACACAATCCAGAGTGTTATTGCAAACTTTGATAAAGGACTCAGTATTAATCATTTTCAGCACTATGATTATCTTCTGTCTGAAATCTTTGACGAGTAATGGTTGCAGACTCTCTTTTTCCACCTTCCCACGCTTGTATTTTACATAACAACACTAATACATATCAAGAGATATGAAATTTTTTAGCGTAAAGTAAAGTGGATGTAGCCACTGAAGCCCTGCCAAGGATGCCCTAAAGTCCTCAGACCAAAACTGGCAAGTTCATATTGCCAGATATGCCCGTTTGACCTGCACGACCACAGGCTGCTTCCACATCAGGGCACCCGCAGAGCCAATAACAGAGTGGGTTGCATGCCACAGCCATGGGTGTGACGCCTCTTGTGGATAAAAGCCTCGAGAAATCAGAAAGGATCAAAATGAAAGAGCGCCTCACTGCGTTTAAAGCATGTATCCGTGCCTACCTCGTAGGATTTGGTCTCCAGGTCTTTCAGGTGCTCCTCGGCTCCAGGCAGACTCTTGTAGTAGGCCATGTTTCTCTGCATCATCTCATCATCCGGGTGTTTCAGGAGGAAGGTGTGGGCAGCAGACACCGCCTTGGCCAGGTTGTCAGACTAGAACACAAAAACACACATTAAAATGATTTGTTTTTGTGCTGGTCAGTAAAGGAACCACACAAAGCCTATGGTACTAACCTGAAATGAAATTAGTGTCACATGCAGCAGTAGACTTACTTGTAAAAGTGATGTCATTTATCAGTTATCAGCTGATGTTTGTCTTCACTTATTAATTTGTTTAAATCACCACAACTGACCACAACTTATATTGTTGGCAGTGTGCTGACCCCTGTTGTTTCCTCATCACTGACATCTGCTTCTACTTCAATTGTATATAAAGCATTATAATTATAATTATAAATATAGCTCTATATAATAAAGTTGAATTGAATTGATATATAGTAACTATATATTTATTACATTGATTCCAACATCTTTGATATAAAGATGATATATGTGTTATTAATGTCTGTGTCACGGTGTAGTCCTGTAACTTGTATATGTAAACATACCTGGTCAGTAAAACTGATTCTGATTCCTCACACACATCTCCACTCTCATGCACACCTTACTTCACACTCCGTTACTGCTGCATATTTTTAATTATTTTAGATTAATAGATTACTTTGCGAAACTGGTGCAAAACAGTGTGTCTTCCCCCTTTTTTGGCACTGCCCAAGGAGCTTAGTTGTGACAACTGGAACTTCAATGTGATGTGATTACATTAATTTCCATTAAAATGAAACTTTTCGGTGACCCCTTGGGCCATGTGGGGGAAATCATCAGCATGGAAATGTTTAATCGCGGGGTAAAAATACAATAACTATATTAACTAACACTTCCACATGGGATCATCTGCGTTTGTCATGTTTCTCAGCTTCCTGAACTATTCATAAATTTGCTTTAACAGTCGACTTTCTGTGACCATGCTGTGCGTGTAAAATAGACGATTCTAGGATGTGCCGAGGAATAAGAATCAGCACCTTTATCGGCGTTTCTTTCCTTTCCTTAAAAATGGACCGTAAACCACAAGAGTTTTGTTTCTTACAGCAGACCCCCAATTGTGCATCCGTGGCACGTAGATGACGTCAAAACGCACGTCGGGGAAAAATCACGACCACAGTTAAATAAACTTTTATCACTGGGTAAAGAAAGTTGTAAACAACACATCACAGATCCTGCCGGTTTGAGACTCAAATCTCATTTAGGGGACCACTTCGAGGCCCCCTCCTTATTAGTTCTGCTTACTTTGAAGTAGGCATATTGAAGGTATTTGTACGGCTCCCTCCTCTCAAATTCATCTATAGTGTCCCGGCTGGGCATGGTCTGCCTGAAAGCGGGTAAGCCCTGTTTGCAGCGCTTCAGGCACTGCGCTCTCTTCATAACGTTTCCAAACGCCTGCAGCTCTGGAAACTCCGCAAACCTCTGCTCGTCCTCCAGCCTCACGGAGCTGCAGTTAAGGTTGCAGAAGGCCTCGCTGTCCCGCAGCAGCCGGTAGAGTCGCAGAGACACCTCCATGTACTCCACCGTCTCCTTCCACTTCTCCCCGGTGTACTGATCCAGTGCGTATTTGTAAGCGGACTCCAGAGGCATGAGCTCATGCCTGGGGAAACTCCTGAAGCTGTATTTCTCATACTGGGAGTTCACCACGGAGACGAAAAATGCGATTAATAAGACAGGAAAAAGCTGGGAAGAAGTGGAGGTAGCCATTTTTGAGGCTGGAAAGAGCTGGAAGGGTAGGCTGTTGAGCGTGGGTCTATAGGCCCGCCTCAAGTTCCACCACGTATCCAGACAAAGCCTCCCCTCCCACGGGCATGGGGCTGGCAAGATCGCTCCGTCCAGTGGGAGCTACTGGAGGTGCTCCTCCCATTAAATTACAAAAGTAAAACTTTACAGTTGTTCGGATTTTTCACAGTACAACTGTAAAGCCGGGTTGAAAGTCTACGTTTCATAACTTTTATTAGGGAAAGCATGAATTCAACAAGAGTGTATTTTACCCAAAGGGGATTTTTGGGTATTTTACCGTCTGCTTTACGTTTTTAAAATATTTTTTTCACATTTAAAGCTTGAACCTCTTTCTTCCCTAATTGAACCCCCGGTGAGATTGTCCCCCCCCCACCTCTTCTCCTCCCACTGCCACGTAGAAACATTCCTCCTCTGTCTGCCTCCCCTCCAAAAGCCTGAACACCACCAACATAACTCTATCTGTGCGTAAAGTCAGCAGCAATCGTTATGCGTACTGCTCATTCTTACACTTTGACTATAAATCGGAGGCGTAGCCAGATATGCAGATTATTGCTTTTTTTATGGATCCAGGTGGATGTGTCCGCATCTGTTTGGAGACCCCAATGTTTCCACGTTGACACATAACTCGGGCAGCACTGCGCAAGAGCAATGCGCGGTGCCCCAACTATCCCATTCAATTGCAAAGGGCGTTAAGTCAGCTGGAGCGAAACACGGAAGTAATACGTCACTGTGTCAAAATAAGACTCTAATTTTCTACTCCAATATTGTGTGTTTTTTTCCTTGTGTGGCACAAAGATATTCGATCACACGTTTCAACCTCTTGTATTTTGGTTTTATTAACAATGCGTCACAGTTAGACCAAGGGTCAAAGTTTTACTTGTAATATTCAAACCGGATGTGGTGCGGCTTTTTCTCTGGCTTGACACGTGATCAGTCCTACGCTGGAACCAGGGGCAGGACTTGTGTCCAAATCGGAGTAGAGGAAATCAAAGCACCGGGGGACAGGGAGTCAGCGGGCACACAGGCAGGCCGTACCCACAGTTACCTCCATCGTCTCAAAGCTTTCTCCTCGGTCACAATGATCAAGTGCGCGCAGGGGGTGTTGTATCTCTCGGTTCTGGTGACGTTCGCCGCCTGCAACGCTCCTCCGGTACCGTTAGACGACATCCTCATTGAGAAAACCTCCGTGCCAGAGCAGTGTGTGCGCGCGGTCAAAGTAGGAGATTTTGTCAGGTATCACTACATCGGCACGTTTCCAGACGGCAACAAGTTCGACTCCAGGTGAGTATCTCACATCTGCATTATTTCCCTCTCACTTTAGCACCTTTGCATTTAGAAGACCGGCTGCACGGTCCGAGCAGCGTGCGCGATGCGTAAAAGTGCGCGTTTAGTGGTTCGCCCCTGTGAGCCACGCAGGCAACCAGACAGCCTGAGCTCTGGTGCTTAATCTCAGGGTCCAAAACTGTTTTTGTGTCGTCTTAAAAACAGACGGTAACAGGGATTACACAGGACCCCGATCTGAGAGATAATTTAACCGTTAAACTAGTTTTGGTTTTATGCAGAGCCATTCTTCCACGACCTTTAAAGTCCCCCGAACTCCACTTTGCAAACCACTGACAGTGAAAATATCTTGCACAGTGGTCAGCTGGGCAGACACCCAAAGCCCCAGATACACTGTCACATTTGATTTACTGCACAATGGATTTCAAACTTTTCTAGAGTACAGCATAAACTATGATGGACGCTGCAGAATAAGATAACACCGTGGCCCAGTTTTAGTGAGAAATACACTTACATTTTTGCATAAGAGTCTTTATGTTAAATCTTTAGAAATAAAAGGCTGTTAAGATGTTTAAAAATGAAAAAGAAAGGCAGTCACTTTAAAAACCTGAAGTCATTGCCTCAAAGGAAATGTGATTAAAGCCAGGGAATAAAACGATTCATGTTACACAGCAACATCCTCATAGATAATTCCTTGACAGTCTGTTTTTGTTCATGTTTTAGTTATGACCGTGGCAGCACATACAATGTCTTTGTTGGCAAGAAGCAGCTGATTGAAGGGATGGACAAAGCTCTCGTGGGAATGTGTGTCAACGAGAGAAGCCTGGTGAAGATCCCACCTCAACTCGCTTATGGAAAACAAGGCTACGGTGCGTATGTCTGAATGCGTGCCAAACTCATATCAGCACATCGCTCTGTCCCATATGACTGATTGTTTGGAACGAGAACAAAACTTCTGTGCCCAAACTCTGGGAAGTTAGGGCATAGACTGGTGTTTATCCCTCTGTAGTTACTATAAATATATCTCTGGCAGAGCTAATCATAACAAAGAGAGATCTTGGTGGGATATTTGCAGGAGCACAAGGCGGAGAAGTTACAGTCTTTGATGAACGCTCTGACTTTTGTTCTGTTGGAGTCAGTGGAAGCAAAGAGGAAGTGGGCTGCTCCTAAGCATCCATGTTGAATGATGTCAGAGGGGCATCACAGACCAGGAAGCAGACCAGAGGAAGCCGCTGTGGATTTTCAGCTGTGAATGTTACTGCATCAGCTGCAAGCAGATACACTGTCACGTCATGAGTGTGTGTGTGGAAATGAAAAAAACCTGGGCCGTTGTTCAGAAATCAGGGTCTTTGTGTGAGAAAATGCATATATTGTGGGAGTCACAGGATGTGAAGCTATGTTTACAAGAAGAGAGAGGTGTGTATATGTGAGAAAGAGAGCATGAAATATTTCTATCCCATTATCTAATGGGAGAGAGAGAGAGAAAGAGTGGGCATGTGCAGACAGGTAAAGGCTGAGGCTGTGTCCTCTACCGCCGCCTGTTTTAGAGGGATCAAACAAGGAAAAAGAAAACAGAGCGGTGAGATAGACGGACCGCTCTGAAGTGGTAGAGGGAAAATTTTGCCAGAAGAGACTGCCAACTCATCAGTAGTAAAATCACAATGGCTACCACACACTGAGGCCCTCCACCTCCTCCCCCTGTCCCCTTACCTTCGCCTTCTTCACTTTACATCCACATCTTCTGTCTGCTCGTGGAGCTTCTGTGAAACAGTAGAAGAGTATGGAAGCTTATTTCTGCCACTGAAAAAAAACAAAAAACATTTTTGCCATTCATAACTCAAAATTTCAACTTACTAACTCAAACTCATGAAAAAATGACTTGAAATATTGAGTTATTAGTCAAACATTTTAGATAATAACACGAAATTTTGAGTTATCGATTGTTTATTTAATCCAGATATCTCACTGCAGAGTTTAAGAATCACCTGCCGTTCGTTCCTCCACAGGTGACATCATCCCTCCTGACTCCATCCTCCACTTTGACGTCCTGCTCCTCGATGTGTGGAACCCCGAGGATGGCGTCCAGATAAACACTTACCACACGCCCTCCGTCTGCTCCAGAAAGGTGGAAGTGTCTGATTACGTCCGCTACCACTATAACGGCACCCTGCTGGACGGGACCCTCTTTGATTCCAGGTTTGTCTTGCACAAGCTGTCATTCATGCATCAATCCACCTCCACACTTACAGCCTGTTTTCGCCACTCTCTGCTGCAGCCACACCCGCATGCGGACCTATGACACTTACGTCGGGATCGGCTGGCTGATCGCCGGTATGGATCAGGGTCTTCTGGGAATGTGTGTTGGAGAGAGGCGCATCATCACTATGCCCCCATCGCTTGGATATGGAGAGAATGGAGATGGTGAGTTTTGATGTGATTAGTTCCTTAAAGTCTTCTATCAGACTGGCGACCTGTCTATGGCGTACCCCGTCTCCTGCTCTATGACAGCTGGGATAAGCAGTCAAGAAAATAGATGGATGGATTTCTAGTTTCTTCAAGTTTTACTACAAGCATTAGAAATTAGAAATTAGAAATTAGTTTGACAAAATTACATTATTAAATGGGAATAGAACTTGTATATGTTTAGCTGCATAAATTATATAGTTTTGCCTCTTTCATCCCTTTATGTGCAATAACCCCGGCGATTGATACACCGTTAGGATTAGTTTTCGTGTGTTACTGTTTAGGCTCAAATCGAATGAACCTTTTGAAGGCCCGCAGTGATAGAAAATAATAATAACTCCCCTCAAATGTCTTTAACTAAAGGTAATGAGCCTGTTTTGAAAATGTAAGTATACACATTTGTGTAAAAACGTATGGAGTAAAAGTACAAAGCTGCCAGAAAAATAACTATTTAAGCAAAGTACAGGTAACCTGAAAAATTCTACTTAAGTACAGTAACTGAGCATTTGTATTTATATTTTCTGTCGCTTTACAAGAGTGATAAAAATAAAAAAAAAGAAAAGTAGACAGTAAAAGTAAGACTGACACTGTTTAAGGGTAGTGGAAATTGCATTAATAAATAATACGTACACTATAAATTGAAGAAAAACAGCTGCATGCAGGTATAATAAGTTAAGTAATAGGAAGTTTATCCTCCATCCGTGGTTATGTGACTACCTGCTGGAGGAAATTAAGATGGAATGATTCATAACACCTTTGTGTATGTGAGTTATTAACAAGTGAAGTTTAACTGAGCACAGACACTGAAACTGGTTCTGTTTAAGGGTAAGAAAACCCGCTTACTCAGACTCTATCATTAACAAGCACAAACAGTATTACTAAGAAGGCTCCCGTGCTCTCATGTTCACATCACATCATCGTGATCAGATTTGCTTAAAGTTTGGGAATAGCAACCTGAGCCCAGAAAAATAGAGTTTAGCTTCTTCATCATATTCTTCTCTCCTCAGGCAGTGACATCCCAGGACAGGCCTCCCTGGTGTTTGATGTTGTCCTGTTGGACCTCCACAATCCCAGAGACGGGATCACAGTGACTAACCAAGTGGTGCCCGAGTCCTGCACGAGGAAGACCGTTTCTGGAGACTTTGTGCGTTACCACTACAACGGCAGCCTTCTGGATGGGACATTTTTCGATTCTAGGTATGTATTCATCATAGAGGGAAACGTGTTCTCGTTTATTGCCCGTTGTTTCTCAAGTAACCTCACGGTGGCAGCATTTCTCTGGAGACACAAAGACGCAGGACAGAGGAATCGAAACTTAAACTTCAAGTAGAAACTTCCTGCACATCTATGTCGCATAACTGTTTTGCTTTTAAAATCTCTCTTCTTGTGGTGTTTCTTGTGGATTTGAAAAAGCCTCATTTAGAGCGGCATTGCTTGTATGCTAAATTTAGAACCGCAAAGGACACAAATAAGAGATTATAGAGGCAGAAACAAATTTGATTTGAAAATCAAAACAAAAAACAAGAAAGGTGTAGTTTAGTTTTCTGAAGAAAGATGTCATATTTAAGATAAGATTTCATCATTCATCATCATCATTTCATCTATCACGTCAAGTACATGTGCCCAGCACCTTGTTGAATCTGCGCCACAAAGAAATAACACGGTTCTGATTGACGTGTACCACGTAATATTGCCAGTGAATGCAAGACAAAACACTAAAGGAACAAAGAAACACATTTGCACTCATATCTGATTTGCACTGTGTGCATTTCTTTGGTATCTGCGTCATATGACGCAGAGTTATTCAAGGTAAACAAACAAATGCACAAACAAATGCACGCTATTAAACCAGTTGTTGGTTGCAGCTTACGCCCAGTGGTTTTGAGGGTAAGATTGTTTCCTGCTGTTGTGCTTTATGCAGACGTATTTACTGTAACAGGTGTGATATTGAATGCATCAACACCAAATGAGCTGACGTTGCATTTTAACTTCTGGGTAGTCTCACAGCTAAGTGTCTTTATCCTTATTCCACACAGCTAGAAGCTACCACACTGTGTCCATCACAATAAAACCAGTAAATCTGGTATTGTTCATTTACCTTCAGTCTAAGGTAATGCACATAAACATTCAGCATCTTGAGAGAGAGGCTCTTCAGTCCTTGGAGGTTTTGCAGATGCTGAATAAGAACATTCCCTTTAGCAGCTTCTTTCAAAACAAAGGAGAGTTGATTTTAGATGCAGCCGTATTTTTTTTAGCTTGTTTAGTATTTATTTGTGTGTGGGAATTACATTTACACCCAAACTGCAGGAAACCAATAAGCGGGTAATGAGTCACTCCTGAATTCAGTCATCTGAATCGTGAGTTAATAAGGACTTCAACATCTGTCTCTCTTAGACCCAAGACTGTTTATTTTGAGCATAACCATATTTGCATATACAGTGTGCTGAATGTCGCAAAATCGATCAAATGCAGACCAGAGAAACAAACCACGGAGGCCCAGAAAGGTGCAATCAAACGGTGAGTTTATTAGCACAGGAGAAGAAATATCTTCTAACAAAAATACACTGGATGCTGGTTTTATAGCACTGAGGATCACACCCCCACGTCCGTCAATTACAGATTAAAAATACATTGTGTACAGTCATTGTTTACAGACAATGATACATCTTGTACATCTTAATGGCTAGACACAGACATATAACTTCTCTTTTCTATAACACCTACCAAATAAGGCAATAAACTTCAAGCCCCCAGGGTCTCTGAGGCTGGTCACTGACTCTGGTCATCAGTCACCAAGTAGACTAAAGTGCAACAGGTTACAAAAAGAAGCAGAAGACACTTGGGCCTTCGCTCAGGCCTGTCACTAGATTTATGTGTATTGTAAGCATGCATGCAGTCAACCTTCAATGTTCTCCAGTGAAACTTAAGACCCTTTTGGATGAAACATCAACTCCAAATAAGCACAAATATGCAATGTGTATGGAATGATCATAACTAAGCCTGTAAATAGAAAAGGTCAATGTGATGACAAACACCTTCAATGCAATCTTGCCAAAACAACCTCCTATGTCAGCTGCAAATGTCAAGGCGACCCGATTTGAAACCACTCGCTCCCTCTTTTTCCTGCAGGAGCTGCAACATCTCCCCCACTTCCTCCTGAGCTCGCAGACAAAACCCCCACCCCGTCACTCCTCTACTTTTAAGCATACATCCTTCTGTGCCTATTACTCTTACTCTGCGTGATGATACAACATGTGTGCTCTATGTAATGCCTTATCTAACTTCCACCTGTGTACTTATCAGATTATGCTATAGTTTCTATCTTCCACCAGAGTGGAGGTCTAACTTTGTGTTCACTCTCTCCTCTCCCTCTGCTTCTCCTCATGTTGTGTGTGTGTGTGTGTGTGTGTGTGTGTGTGTGTGTGTGTGTGTGTGTGTGTGTGTGTGTGTGTGTGTGAGTTTACACATATACCACCCATCCCATGCTAAAATAACCTCTGACTAACTTATCCTCAGTCCCACGCTAGAATAACCTTGGACATCTCTCACACTGGTTAGGAGGCGTGCTGCAGCATTTTGAACTAATTGGAAACGCTGAAGCAGGGAGAGTTGGAGGCCCAAGTTAATAACTATAACCACAATAATAGAGTATAAAAAACTATATATACACAGAATATAACACTGTAACCAGTACGTGTGTAGATTCTCAGTCATCCCGGTCATGGTAGTCTCAGGAGCTTAGGGCACCGACTGTCTGCCACCTACAATGCTGGTGCCTCAATCTCCAGTCACACGATGGGGCAAGGCAAGGTTTCACAATAGTATCAGACAAAACATCTCCTTTAATGACCCATGCCTTTTTCACACCTTGGCTCATGATTAATGGTGGGTCAACAACTCCTTTAAGGGACAACCCCCACTAGGGTTTAAATACCTGGGACTCTCACTGGTTTGTTTTGCAAATGAAGAAGCTTCTCAGATGCGAGATGAAACTTCTTCAAGAAAGTTAAAGAAGTCCAGTGGCTTTCTTTCCAAGCTTCTTAGACTATAACCAGTACAAAATGTAAACATGGACAGCAGGGATTAAAGAGGAACTGTGATAATAACGCGTCATTATCTACCTCTGATTTCAGTCAAAACAAGAATCCATAATTTTTAATCATCATCATTTCATCTATCACGTCAAGTACATGTGCCCAGCACCTTGTTGAATCTGTGCCACAAAGAAATAACACGGTTCTGATTGACGTGTACCACGTAATATTGCCAGTGAATGCAAGACAAAACACTAAAGGAAAAAAGAAACACATTTGCACTCATATCTGATTTGCACTGTGTGCATTTCTTTGGTATCTGCGTCATATGACGCAGAGTTATTCAAGGTAATCAAACAAATGCACAAACAAATGCACGCTATTAAACCAGTTGTTGGTTGCAGCTTACGCCCAGTGGTTTCGAGGGTAAGATTGTTTCCTGCTGTTGTGCTTTATGCAGACGTATTTACTGTAACAGGTGTGATATTGAATGCATCAACACCAAATGAGCTGACGTTGCATTTTAACTTCTGGGTAGTCTCACAGCTAAGTGTCTTTATCCTTATTCCACACAGCTAGAAGCTACCACACTGTGTCCATCACAATAAAACCAGTAAATCTGGTATTGTTCATTTACCTTCAGTCTAAGGTAATGCACATAAACATTCAGCATCTTGAGAGAGAGGCTCTTCAGTCCTTGGAGGTTTTGCAGATGCTGAATAAGAACATTCCCTTTAGCAGCTTCTTTCAAAACAAAGGAGAGTTGATTTTAGACGCAGCCGTATTTTTTTTTAGCTTGTTTAGTATTTATTTGTGTGTGTGAATTACATTTACACCCAGACTGCAGGAAACCAATAAGCGGGTAATGAGTCACTCCTGAATTCAGTCATCCGAATCGTGAGTTAATAAGGACTTCAACATCTGTCTCTCTTAGACCCAAGACTGTTTATTTTGAGCATAACCATATTTGCATATACAGTGTGCTGAAATATCGTCCCCCTTAGGTCTACGTGGCAATGTGTGGTTCAACCGTGAATCAAAAATATATTTAAAAATTTTAAATACACAAATCTCAAAAACTACAAGTTTTACTCAAATCAAATTGATGTACGGACATCAACTGGGAGATTATTCCAGAGTCTAGTAGCGGCAATAGCAAAGGCACGGTCACCTCTGGCTTTTAAACGAGACCTTGGTTGACATCACCGTATTCAAAACACGTCAGTCATGTTTCCTCCTCAACGGCTAATCATAAACAAAAAACAAAAATAATCTTGCCAAAACAACCTCCTATGTCAGCTGCAAATGTCAAGGCGACCCGATCTGAAACCACTCGCTCCCTCTTTTTCCTGTCATGCAGTCATGCAGGAGCTGCGACATCTCCCCCACTTCCTCCTGAGCTCGCAGACAAAACCCCCACCCCGTCACTCCTCTACTTTTAAGCATACATCCTTCTGTGCCTATTACTCTTACTCTGCGTGATAATACAACATGTGTGCTCTATGTAATGCCTTATCTAACTTCCACCTGTGTACTTATCAGATTATGCTATAGTTTCTATCTTCCACCAGAGTGGAGGTCTAACTTTGTGTTCACTCTCTCCTCTCCCTCTGCTTCTCCTCATGTTGTGTGTGTGTGTGTGTGTGTGTGTGTGTGTGTGTGTGTGTGTGTGTGTGTGTGTGTGTGTGTGTGTGTGTGTGTGTGTGTGTGTGTGTGTGAGTTTACACATATACCACCCATCCCATGCTAAAATAACCTCTGACTAACTTATCCTCAGTCCCACGCTAGAATAACCTTGGACATCTCGGACTACCATGACTACCGGTCATGGTAGTCTCAGGAGCTTAGGGCACCGACTGTCTGCCACCTACAATGCTGGTGCCTCAATCTCCAGTCACACAATGGGGCAAGGCAAGGTTTCACAATGGTATCAGACAAAACCTCTCCTGTAATGACCCATGCCTTTTTCACACCTTGACTCATGATTAATGGTGGGTCAACAACTCCTTTAAGGGACAACCCCCACTTGGGTTTAAATACCTGGGACACTCACTGGTTTGTTTTGCAAATGAAGAAGCTTCTCAGATGCGAGATGAAACTTCTTCAAGAAAGTTAAAGAAGTCCAGTGGCTTTCTTTCCAAGCTTCTTAGACTATAACCAGTACAAAATGTAAACATGGATAGCAGGGATTAAAGAGGAACTGTGATAATAACGCGTCATTATCTGTCTTATCCGTTAGTTTGCTTTGTTGCCTGTGTGTGTACAAGTCTGAACTAAGAGAGCAAAACTTACAAAATTTGGGTGACACTGGCGTGATCCGACAGCAGATTGGGTAGGGGGCATATCACAAAGGAGGAAATGAAGTCCCTGGTTTGATTATCTGCTAGACAGATGTTTTTTGTGTGTGTGTTTACCTCTTTGTTCATTACCCTGTATCTCACATTCCCTGTATCTATAAAGGAAAACTGACATTTGCAATGTGTTACCGCGTTTTTACCTCCTCCATATCGGCGTGCATCTGAAACTCAAGCTTAAGCTATGACTAACTTTATTATATGAGGGAAAAAACAAACTGTTTTCACCCTCAAAATTATTTTCCTAATATTTCTTTTCCTCAGCTACTCTCGTAATCGTACCTATGACACATACGTGGGTCGAGGCTACGTGATCGCCGGCATGGATGAGGGTCTGATCGGAGTCTGCATTGGGGAGAGACGCACCATCACCATCCCCCCGCATCTCGGCTACGGAGAGGAGGGCACGGGTGTGTATGTGTGTAATGCTCAGATTCGTTGGCTCAGTGAGAGAAAGATCGTAAGAGTCATGAGCCATGAGATCAGAAGTGTTTGTTTTGCCATTTCTCTGCGTTCTTCTTGTGGCAGAGAAAACAGAAGGTCTTCTGTAGCGACGGGACATAAACGTTAGTTTTTGAGAACATCTTTGTACAAATGTGCACATTTTCCACTCAAGGTTCAATAAATTAAAAAAAAAAAATAAAAAATTATGGATTCTTGTTTTGACTGAAATCAGAGGTAGATTCATCTCCTTTTTTTCCCTTTCCACATCTCTCTCTCTCTCTCTCTCTCTCTCTCTCTCTCAGGCACAAAGATCCCAGGCTCAGCTGTGCTGGTGTTCGACGTCCACATCATCGACTTCCACAACCCCACGGACAACACTGAGATCACCGTCACTTTCAAGCCAGACGAGTGTGACAGGCAAACTAAGAAGGGAGACTTTGTTAAATACCACTACAATGCCTCTCTGATGGACGGCACATCCATCGACTCCACGTAAGTAAAGCTTACGCAAAAAAAAGCAAAAAAAAAAAAGCTAACAGAGAAACTGAGACTTATTAGTGCAGAGTTGGGATTGAGCCAAATGGAGGCCTCAGTGTGACGGTGGGAGTTGAAAGGCCACCTTCTTCCAGACCACCTGCAGGAACGAAAGAATGGGGGGGGGGTTGTATATCTACTGAGAGCTTAGTGGGGGGAGGGACGATACACAGTGAACCGTGTGTCTAAAAGTAGGCCACCCCACTCCACTGGTTGCTGTAGCTGTTTAAGCTTTATTCTAGGACGTTTGTTATTCCATAAGAATTGGTCGGAGAGCCTGTCAAATTAATGAAAATATTTTGATGGGATTTTTTGCGGGAGTGCTTGTAGCAAGTTATTGAATTTTGGAGCACAGTTCATGTTAATAATGTTAACTTTGCCCCAAAGGGTGAGAAACAGAGGGAACCATCTAATTATGTTGGTTCTGAACTTGTCCTATAGAGGTTCAAAATTAGCTTGAACTATGTTAGATAACAAAGGGGGGAAAGTTATGCCCAAGTATTTAATACCTGTCTGAGGCCAGCTGAAATCCCCCGGCTGGAACAAGGTTTTGGGGCAGAGGGAGTGCTTCGGATTTTGACCAATTTACTCTATATCCTGATATATTAGAGAAGCGGTTAATAATTAAGAGATCAGGTAAAGAGTGTTGAAGCTGTGAAATCAGGACCAGAGCATCATCAGCATTTAGACAATTTTAAAAATTTGACTTAAAAACTTTAAGCAATGATCACAGAGTCTCTCAAGTTTTACTTGCAGCAAGAAATCAGAGGGTACAGAGTAAGACTAAAGCCTACAGCTCTCGGATGCCATTATAGCTGGAGTCACATCCTAAGTTACACAATTAGCCTTCCAAAATTGTGGAATTTTCCATGCATGTGCCGTCATGCCCAGGCATGCAATCTTATCTTTATTAGCCCCGACTCGGCCCTGTTTCAGGGTCAGTTATCTTTTCAACAGCAGTCTTCTTGCAAGTACATCATAATCAACTGATCTCATACAGACATAAGTCGAGCAACGGTTTAACACAATTTAAAAATGTCCTGTAATGAAGAGGGCAGCAATAGATGGCATGATAAGAACTATGACAGGGGTGACATGTAGTGGGTTGATAGCAGGTTAGTAAAGCTATTGCTAGGTTAAAAATTGGAGGTGAGATTCAACTCATCTTTAAGCAACTGTCGATTTTAGTTTTTATAATTCTGTTCAAAAGTAAAACATAAAAAAGGACCATTAGAGGAGAGCAGAACTCCCTGAAAACAATTTATTGAAATTCTACAAAAGTGCAGAGTCAGTGAATAAAAAGCGGAGGCATCCACCAGATGTCAACCAATAAGCACATAGACCCACCACCCTGACCAAAAACATGTATTATATGCACAAAAGCTTCATAATGTAGCTATAATATGTAGCCAACAAGATTATTCATGGTGAACATGACTCTGTAACAGTTTCCTCCATGTCCAGCTTGCTGGTCTGGAGCAACGCCACAAAGCCACAGCAAATTCACCCCAAGATCAGACCATGTAAAGCCCAAGAGCTACATCTCAGACTCTAAGGGGCTCAGTTAGCATGTTAAATAAGAGTACAGTTAGCTGTCAGGAGAAAGCCTCTTCTTTCTAAAGAGGTTCGCAAAGTTGGATCAGAGCAAACGACAAGACTTCAGGAGGAAATTTAGTTTGGACAGATTTGCATAGAAACAGCTTCAGGCAGACTGAAGAGAGGGTGTGTCAGATTTCAGCCTTCAAACAGACCGGTTAGCAAGTTTCCTCTTACAGATGTGCATTCAAGTGTGTGTAGGTGGTGGTGAAAGTTCCACTTTGTTCACGTTACGCATTTGAAAAAGAACATTGTCGTTCTACATGTGAACTTCCTTTTTTTCCCCTTTCTATTCCTCACGGCCACTGTAAACTCCTGGTTTAGTGTCCAGCTACCACAAAGATAACATTAAGTAGGGTCTCTTGAATGGTGAGCTCTTTGTCTGAGCTGTGAGCTCTTTATATAGTAATGATCCCCAGCAATGAGTTGAACAATTCTGATTAATGGTCTGCAGGGTCATGTCTCCTCGATGTTGGTTGGTTGAATCCACAATTGTGAGTCATCCTAGCAGCAGGTTTCCATTTGAAAAACTCTCTTAATGCTGTGGATTCAAACCCACACCGTTATCCTCTGGCCTGCTGAACTTAAGGAAATACACATTATGTTTACAACTTGAAAGTTTTACTTATTCTTAAACAAGAATAAATAAGAAAAACAGATCTCATGTGTATACACAGAAATGACGGAGATGCTTCCTTTAGCACGACGACTAATATGCAGCTGTTTTATATGTTCATCTGTTTCAGGTACAATTATGGAAAGACATACAACATAGTCCTGGGAGCAAACCAGGTGGTCCCGGGGATGGAGGATGGACTCATGGACATGTGTGTAGGAGAGAGAAGACACCTTGTTATTCCTCCTCATCTGGGCTATGGGGAGAGGGGAGTCAGTGAGTCACGCACACACGCCCGCACACTCACACACACTCTCAGAATGTGTGTTTCATTTTATTTAAAATGAAACAATAACTTTCTACTTAGTGCACCTTTCTGATGGTGCAACACATGAAAGGTTTCTTTCAGTTTCCAGTCATAAAATAAAATTATTGTTAGTATTTACTTAGTTTTGCTGTCTAGCCTGGTCAGGGATGAAAGATCCACTTATCAGCAGATTTGGGAAATGCACTGAACCCCTATAGCTCATCCTGTGGGTAGTGGGTCCACAGAAAGGCAGACACACGAGGGTCTTTCTGGTACTGCCGGGCCTGCCCAGATAAGCAGGAGGAGTATAGGAGGGAGGATGGATGGATTTAACACGAGAGTAGCATCAGTTCTCCTCATTTAACTAAAAGCATAACCGTATTTCCACATTTATCAAAAAATTCATTGAGCAAACAATGACTGTAAACTCCATTTAATAATTTTATAACTTGAAGTTAAAACACCCAGTGAGCAGTAGAGATAGTTCTCTCTTTTCAGCTAGTGTCTGGAATGAATCACAGTGATTTATTGAGCGTGTATTTGTGCGTCCAGCTGGTGAGGTTCCAGGCAGTGCCGTCCTGGTGTTTGACATCGAGCTGGTTGAAATGGAGGAAGGACTTCCTGAAGGCTACATGTTCATCTGGAACGACGAGGTGTCTCCAGACCTCTTCTCTGAGATGGACAAAAACAGCGACAAAGAGGTGGAGCCCTCTGAGGTATGTCATAAAGCTGCTCTTATCAAGATTTTCTCTTAACCATCGCCATTAATTTACCACCCCCTTTTTGTTTGCGCAGTTCACTGACTACATCATGCGGCAGGTGACCGAGGGTAAAGGTCGCCTGGCTCCTGGCTTTGATCCTTACCGCATCATTGACAACATGTTCTCCAACCAGGACCGCAACGGTGACGGAAAGATCACAGAGGCAGAGTTCAAACTTAAAGCGGATGAGGCTGCTGCCCACGACGAGCTATGACGTGCTTTATAGCACGAGGGTATAAGGCAAAGGGTCAGATAGTTGGGGAAATGGGGACTGATAGTAAATTTGTGGGTGGTAGAGTAGCTGCAGATGGGTTTGTATGTGTAAAGTGTGGAGGGGGAAATGGGCTGACAGAGATTTTGTGGACTTAGATGATAGAGTTAAAGGACATCTCGTCCATGAAGTGCCAATTGAGTCTGAGAAGAAATAACGAGTATGTAGGATTTAGAAAAAAATCATCTAATTTGAGGACTACGATGGAAATGAATGATTTTTTTAACCTCCTTTCTCATCAAAGGGTATAAAAGCACTCCTGTGTGAGAGAACAAACAAGTGCCTAGCTCTACTTTGTCTAGATTAAAAACTCTTTACAGACTTTTATTTTCTTATTTTCTACTCACTGTTTGTCCAAACTGTCTTGACAGGAGCACCGACTTATTCGTAATTAACTGTGATACACTGTGATTAAAGAAAGGTTCTTACTAAGAGCTGCCGCTGTTTTTAAAAGTGAAAAATAATAGGGTTTTATTTCCTTTATTTACATTCAACACCTACCACTGTTTCACTTTTAAATGTCAGCCCACCTTCTGTGTTTTCCGCTGTTAAAATCATTCAGTCACCCTCCAGCTGTCAGGTCTGAAATCTCCATTCCTTCACTCGTTTTTGGTCTACTGTTTGTTTACTTCGCCTGTTTCGGTCTTCTCTGGATGTCTGGTGCAGTTTAGGAATTTGCGTGCAAGTGTGTGCATGTGTGTGCAAGAGCGAGACAGAGCTATGCAAATAGAGTTTTGTTTTCTATTACTTTTACATTCAGGAGAACACTAAGGCTTGATGTCGCCTGTATCAGCTGAAAATTTCATTCGATTAAATGACCTGGCCTAAATATAATGCTCACATTGTGTCTTCATTATCAGGTTGATGCCTACATGAGTGTGAGAACTCCTCCTTGTTTCCTAGTCACTCATCCTTGTTTGTTTAAGGGCAGGGCAGAGAGCGGTCACCCTGTAGTGGACACATACCTGGTGTCTCCTTTCACTACATGAAATTCCCCCTGCTCTTTTTCTGCTGCATTTCTGCAGACAGAGGCCTCTTTTTTTATCCTGCAAGCCCTATTTGTTATCCACAAGCCCCTTGGCAAATCTCAGAAAATTATTTTTCCACAACATCACCTTTTGGCTGGATCTGGCAGGACATGCACTGCTCTAAATGTACCTTTTACCCAGTATATGTGAAGGAAAAGCTTTTTATTATAGTCAGAAGAAGATTAGGTGGTCTAATGCCATACTCATCATTAAACATGATTAGAGAGGAAAAGTTGATTAGCACTTGTTGGCAGGGGTTTGCAGAGATTAAGTGTTAGGAAAATTCTCTTACCAAGTGAGAGGACACCACCAGAGTGAGATTAAAGATCTATATGGCAAACATAGTCCAAACAGACTCGAGATATCTTAGTCACAGTGGAAAAACAAATGTCACCCCCTGAACCATTTAAACTGCTGTGAGCAGTCTGTGTAGCACTTTCATTTCCTCTGCAGATGCAGGGGAAATGCATCTAGACTAATTTAAGAAATCATTGGACCATTCAGCAACCTTTAACACCCAAAGAGCCATTTGGACCCGGTTTCTACAAAAAAGAAAACACTGGGAGCTGCAAATACTTTTTGACATCTAAAATGAAGATAACACTGTGTATATTGTTTTTTTTATTTACCTTTATGCTTTGCATAAACAACTATAGTGTGTTGCTTATGAAATCCATGAAGTGCTTTATGTAATGAATACATTTTCAATTCTTAAAAAATAATAACAAAAAAGAAAGACAACCAGTTGAAGGCCTCTTTTAAATGAATTAAAAAGCTGAACTTAAATTATCCATGTAGCAAACAAAAACTGTTGTGAGCTGTCATCTTTATATTGCCTTTGAGCTTTCGGAGTGTAGCGGAGCCTTGACCTGTATTTAAAAAATAATTGGAAAAAAGCACTATGCTCCTAAAAAATTAAAAATAAATATTTGCACCTGAGCTTCATCTGCAATCACGCCTCGCCACTTAAAGTCTGTGCGCTCTCTGCTGTTGTTTGTATGTGTCGGGTGTCGTGTTTCTTAGGCAAGCATCCAAGCGACACTTTGTAGAGCCACTCAAACTCAAACTTTATTATTTACTTCCTGTCGCAGAACCCCTGCTCACAGTAAAACAGGTTATACTCAAACAGATTACAACACATCCTCCTTTCGCTGAAAACATCAAACTTACAAGAACATTTACTGCATATAATAAAGCTGTACTCTTTTTTTCTCTTAGAACCTTTTATAGAAACTTTCCTTTCTCCTCACCCTTTTCCTTTACTTTTAAACCCATGTCTTTTTTTGTTTTGTTCTGTTTTCACAAGTCCAGTCTTTGTGTTTTTTTGACAACCCTGCCAGGCCTTGTTCTGACAAGACCTGGGTCAGCTGTCTTAGGAGTCAGAGCTGTAGGCGCCGATGGGTTTGAAGCAGGCAGGGCGTTCTCTGTTGGACTGACTGGCGTACTTGGGGTTTGTAACTTTGGTGTGACATCTGGCAATGGCTGGAGGTGATGCCTATTTCTCCCGATGGCTCCTGAAGGGGTCTCTACAATATACAAGCGGGGTGTGGAGTGAGAGGAGAAGACAGTCCCTTCACGCCTATTGTTTGTAATCCACACCGGTTGTCCCGATGAGAGTGGAGGAAGTTCTGTCACACGATGTCTCCCCTTTTGTACGCAGCACTGTCCTTCATCACTCTCTCTCTCGCTTTTGTCAACACTGTAGCCTTGTTGGGCAGGCTGGGATTGAGCAAAGAAGGAAGCTGGGGAACTGGCGTGCGTAGTCTTTGTCCCATTAGTAGTTGCGCTGGGCTATATCCATTAGCCAATGGGGTTGCCCTGTAAGCTAGAAGTGCAAGATATGGGTCTTTTGCTTTCTTTAGTAGTCTTTTCACAGTTTGGACATGACGCTCAGCCTCACCCTTGCTTTGTGCAAATCTTGGACTGCTTGTTATATGCCTGAACCCATAGGCTGCTGCGAAGTCTTTGAACTGTTGGCTTGAAAACTGAGGTCCATTGTCGCTGTAGAGAAGCTCTGGAATCCCATGTCTGAAAAAGATTGACTTTAGATGCACTATAACATCATCCAATCTTGTGGGAGTCAGTTTGGCTATTTCCACAAATTCAGAGTAGTAGTCCACCAGACGTACATAGTTGCTGTTGTTAAACGTAAGAAGGTCTGCTCCAACCTTTTGCCATGGTCTCTCAGGTAGTTCGCTTGGCATTAAAGGTTCCACTGGGTTGGTACGCTCTTTGATGCATATGGTGCAGTTTTTCACAGGTTCATTAGCAGATAGTCATGTACCATTAAGGTGTCTCTGTGTGGCCAATATGCTTTAATTGGGCCTGTGAGATGGCTGTATTCTGACTTCATAGCATATGCTGTCGGTTTTAATCTGTTCCTTTAACTGTGTGATGTATGTCGAGCTAGCAGGCATGCTTTTGACTATTTCATCCACATATATATTTGTGTCATTCAGTAGTTCAGCTGTAGCCTTAGAATCGGGGTCTTGGTTTACAGGTGCACGTGACAGTGCGTCTGCTGTGAGGAGTGCTTTGCCTGGAGTGTGTGAAATGGTGTAACTGTACCTCATGAGCCTTAGACGGAACCGCTAGATTCTGGGTGGAAGCTCGGTTAGAGCTTGTTGTCCTAGCAGGCTGATGAGTGGCTTGTGATCTGTCTCCAAGGAGAAGTGTCTCTGATGAGAAAATCTTTGAATCTTTCACATCCCCACGTTAGTCCAAGCGCCTCCTTCTCCACCTGTGCATACCTCTGCTCCGTTTCTGTTAAAGAACGAGATGCGTATGCCACAGGTCTCCATTGCTCTCCCTCTTTTTGAAATAGGACTGCTCCCAGTCCATAGGATGAAGCATCTGCAGACAGTTTTAACTCTTTGTTTGGGTCATAGAGTGCGAGAATGGGTGCTGATGTCAGTTTGCCTTTCAGCTGATTGAATGCTTTTTGCTTTGCGCAGCTCCAAACCCACTGATTTTTCTTCAAGAGCAGGTCTCTTAGGGGCTTATTTTTTTCAGCCAGTCCTGGGATGAATTTATCTAATTGGTTAACCATCCGAAGAAAGCTGCGCACTTCACTGACATTTGATGGCTCTTTCATAGCTAACCGCTCTAATTTTGTCTGGGTCTGGCTGTACTCCCTCCGCAGACAAAATGTGTCCGAGGAACTTTACTTTGGGTTTGCTCAGGTCACATTTCTCCAGGTTTAGTGTGACACTGGCCTCTTGCAGTTTATTGAGCACTGTGTGCAGCCTGGCGTTGTGCTCCTGCTGATCCTGTCCCCAAATGAGGACCTCATCCATGTGACAAACCACTCCTGGCAGCCCATTAAGGATCACTGACATTCTACGCTGAAAATGTTCTGGGGCTGAGTCTATTCCAAAGGGAAGTCTGTTAAAGTGGTAGCGCACAAAGGGGGTAATGAATGTTGTGTAGTGTGCTGACTCTGGTGACAATGGAACCTGCCAGAAGCCTCTTTTTGCATCTAACTTACTGAAGACTTTTGCTCCCGCCAGGGATCCAAGTGTCTGTTCAACCGAAGGCAGGATGTACTTTTCTCTGCACACTGCTTCATTGAGGTGAGTGAGGTCAACACAAATATGCAAAGAGTCATTTTTTGTTGGCACTGGGACCATACCTGCACACCATTCTGTTGGTTCTTCAACTCTGCTGATTTCTCCCATGGACTTCATTCTTTCCAGTTCCCATTTCACCTTTCCTAAAAAACAGATGGGGACCCATCTTGGTGTGGCCAGGGAAAAAGGCACAGCATTGGGTTTCAACTTAACAGTATAAGGTTGTTGCATTAAACCTAATCCCTGACACAGCTCTGGGTAGTTCTCATTCAACACATTCATGTCAATACTGTCTGCTCTACACACAAGGTTCAGCTTGACACTTGCTGGCCTGCTTAACAGCGCTATCAAATCGCACTTCTGACACTATGTTGTGTTTCGTAGGCAAATGTTCAAGCGACAACCTGTAGAGCCACTCAAACTCAAACTTTATTATTTACTTCCTGTCGCAGAACCCCCTTTCACAATAAAACAGGTTATACACGAACAGATTACACCGCATCAGGCTGTGAGCTGGAAAGCTACACCCTGCTGTGAGTGTGAAAAGTGGTCAATAAAGACATGCTGAAGAGCATGTTCATGTAAACATCGTCGGGTCTACCGTGATATGTTTACAATGGGACTTCTGCTCCTGAACCTCTGCGCACAGCGTCTGCAAATTGGGGCTGTACGGAGTCACTTTCATCTTCACCCAGGACTGTAAGCTGTCGTCTGTGAGGCGTGAGCGGTGTTTGTTTATAACATAGTTCATGGTGGAGAATAGCTGCTCACATATGTGGATCCGAAGATCGACAGTCCACAAATTAGGCATACTGGTAGGCCACTCTCCTCAGAAGTAAATCTGCCCAGGCATCATTAAATGTTGTACTGTCTTCAGTGTCATGACTGTGTGCAGGCAGGCAGGGAAATGGACCCAAAATGCAGGACTCACGGAGGCGAGGGTGAACTCAAAATAAACAGCTTTATTGCCAGTTGCAGATTGTTCAGGACACTAACTAAACTGGAAAAAGCATAAACTAACGGACAGGCAGACAGGTTAACGGAACACACAGCGAAGTTTGATGGTACGACGCAACAATGAGCTGGGGAAGACGCTCACACTAAATACAAGAGGTGAACAGGAGTAAGAGGAAACAGCTGGGAGACACGGCTGACGCTGATTACACTGACGAGACAGGGAGAGCACAAACGCAACACACTGACAAAAGACACAGACCAAAATAAAGACACAGACCAAAATAAAGACACGGATCAAAATAAAACAGAAAATGCACAGACTGGACTCACATGGGCAAACACAAAACAGAGGGAGTGCAACACCAAACCTCTAAGAACAAAAAGGTGTAAACCCCAAGCACATAATCAGCATAAACAACAACAAAGGATCATAATGACGACAACAGAATAATAATAATAAAAATAAACACAAAACGCTGGGTCAAATGACCTAGGAGCATGACATTCAGATATTTTTCTTTTCTTACATTTCTCCATACTTGGCCTACCTGGGGCTGAAAGTCTCGGTAAATGCACGTTGTTTCGGCGGATATACCAGCTTCCACGAGTGTGACTCTTATTTTGAGCAATGAAAAATAATAAAATCTAACTTTATTTTTATATAATATTTATATTTAGATATTTCAAGATCACAATCTTCTAATCTTCTTGTGTTAGTTCTTTTTTAGTTCTTTAAACTAGAAAAAGTTGCATTTCCTGTGAAAATGGAATGTGGAATCTGCTGCAAACAGCAGAAGTAAAACTATGTGCTGAAAGGAGGTGAAGAAACTAAAAATTCTGCCGAAAAGGTGAAGAAGGTAAAGAAGCAGAAATTTTTGCCGACAACAGGTGAAAAACTGAAAATTCTGCTGAAAAGGGGTGAAGAAGCTGAAATTTGTACTGAAAAGAGGTGAAAAAGTTTAATTGTCTTCTGAAAACAAATGGTGCCATCAGCTGGGTTTGAACCCAGGCCTCCTGGTCTCAATGCGGCTACCCATCTCACTGAGCCAAACTGTTTCTCATGTAAGTGAAAGAAGAGGTGAAAAAGCTGAACCTTCTGCTGAAAAAAGCTGAAGTAGAACTTTCTGCTGAAAAGAGGTGAAGAAGCTGAATGTTCAGCAAAAAAGAGATGAAAAAACTGAAAATTGTGTTGAAAATAGTTAAAACAGTTGAACTGTTTACTGAAGAAAATGTTGCCATAAGCGGGATTCAAACCCGGCCCGCCTGCTCTGAGAACGGCAGCTCATCTCACTGAGCTAAAACATGGCTCTGGTCCCATTCAGCAAAATGGGCCAAAAAATGGCATAAAAAGCTTAATATCTGAAAAAGTATAAAAGTTATGAGCACCACATATAACATGCATCAGCAGAAGGAGCAGAACAGTTTAAAGTTTGAATGGTGAAAATCGGCTGAAAACTGAGGGAGTAGTTAACCAGCAAAGGTCTGAGCAACTAGAATAATAAGGTAGAAGAAAGAAGAAAGAGAAACAGGATCTCAATATTGTGAATGCCTGTGAGGCATTCACACAATGAAATACACTTCAGTTAAATACTTATTTAACTTATTTTTCCAAACCACGCAGAGCCGCAGTATAAGGACTAAAGAGCCGCAGGTTGCCGACCTCTGGGCTAGAGTGAGCAGGTCTGCTAACCAAAACAATACACGTGTTTCTCTTAGTGCAGAAATTCAGGCCACTGAGAGGAAGATGGAGAAACAACGTGTCTTCTGACATGAATCACCGGCACTGTGGTGAAGTTTTGTCCCAGACTTAGGTTGAGTGGAAGATTTATGGAAAGGACAGGTGTGTTAATACAAACTGCTCCACTGTTAAAACCTAAAAATCCTTGTGTGACAGCTGCCCTGTTTGAGGTGATGAACCGTAGAAGAACACCAAATGTTTGCACCCCTCTGCCACATGCTTAATATGAGCTTGTGTGTGTTTTTTCTTTTTTCCAGCACACTGCAACATTCAGACATTGATCTAACATGCTGACATAAACTCATAAATAGACAGACATTTTACTTGGGGTCGCTACACGTTCCATGCAGAGAAGTCTCTCGCTGTGTGTGCATTGCTGAGAAAAAGAAAGCTCAGTCCAGTTCATTTCTTCTCTGTTCCATGAATGTATCACTATTATTGAGGAGCAAAAATAAATGGGGCTTGACATCCATCCACTGTGCCAATTACACACTGGTTCTGATAACATCTCATCTCATCTGATCTCCCTTCCTCATCACAAACAAATAAATAAACACTCCTTGAAGCAACGAGCCCAAGCACAACAGGAATAAAACTTGCTTTTTTGTTAGTTAGATTTCGTAAATTACATGCCTCTAACGTTAGTAAATCACGTTAGCCCAGTTTAGTTATTCTTTTCATGAAAGGGAAAGTCCTGCAAATACACATGCCATAAAAAATAGCTGCTGTGGGAGATGTCAAAGGTCACTATAGCATGGGATTGATAGAATAGAATACAATAGAATTCAACTTTATTGTCATTGCACATGTCACAGGTACAGGGCAACGAAATGCAGTTTGCATCCATCCAGAAGTGCTTTAGCCATGATATAGATATATTACAATATATATTAGCAATAATATAGATATGTAAGTATATTACAGAAATGGGTCTATTATGGTGTGTTATAATGTACACGGTATGAAGTATGTTATGAATATTCTATAACTATAAGTATGTACAGGCTGTAGTGAGTACAAGCTATGTACAGGCTATGAACAGGATATAAATATGAAAAACTATACAGAATATGAAATAAAAAAACTATACAGAAATATGAGATATACAGTTATACAGAAATGTGAACTATGCAAGTTATGAACAGTTGTAGGATTAAAAATTATCGTATGTACACAATGATTATTTACACAGAACTATACAGTAGTGCAGTTAAGATAAGTTAGATATGTGGATAATTTCTACAGAGGCTATATAAAGTGCTAGTGCTAGTGGTTGTGAGTGGTGGTTCAGTCCATGTTATTATTGTGTGTTTGAGGGTACAGTTGTCCATTGTGTGTGTGTGTAGGTGGTTGTGGGTGTGTGTATGCTCAGTCCATGAGTTTAATGTGGGTCAGATGTCAGGAGGCAGAGTTCAGGAGTCTGACAGCTGTGGGGAAGAAGCTGTTCCGGTACCTGGTGGTCTTAGTCCGGAGGCTCCTGTAGCGCCTCCCAGAGGGCAGGAGGGTGAAGAGTCTATGTGATGGGTGACTGGGGTCTTTGATGATTTTCCCAGCCCTTTTCAGACACCGCTTCCTGTAGATGTCCTTTATGGCAGGAAGCGGTGCTGCTCGCGATGCGTTGGGCAGTTTTCACGACCCTCTGCAACGCCTTCCGTCCGAGGCAGAGCAGTTCCCGTACCAGACTGTTATACAGTTGGTCAGGATGCTCTCGATGGTGGAGCGATAGAAGTTCACCAGGATGTCTGAGGACAGGTGGTTCTTCCTCAGAGTCCTCAAGAAGAAGAGGCACTGGTGAGCCTTCTTGACCAGCTTGGAACAGTTGGTCGTCCAGATGAGATCTCGGAGATGTGGACTCCCAGGAACTTGAAGCTGCTCACACGCCCACAGCCGCCCCTTAATGTGGATGGGTGGATGTGGGTCAGCATTCCTCCTGTAGTCCACGATGAGCTCCTTAGTCTTCTCGGTGTTAAGCAGCAGGTTGTTTGTGTCGCACCACTCAGCCAGACGATCCACCTCCTCCCTGTAGGCGGTCTCATCGTTGTCACTGATGAGGCCAATCACCGTGGTGTCATCTGCAAACTTAATGATGGTGTTGGAACCATCAGCAGGTCTGCAGTCGTGGGTGAAGAGGGAGTAGAGGAAAGGGCTCATCACACAGCCTTGTGGTACACCGGTGTTCATTGTGATTGTAGATGAGCAGCGGTTATCCAGCCGGACATGTTGGGGCGGTTGGTCAGGAAGTCCAGTAACCATTTGCAGATGAGGGAACTGATGCCCAGGTCTGTCAGTTTCCTGATGAGTTGTGAGGGTGGATTGTATTGAACGCTGAACTGAAGTCTATAAACAGCATTCTGGCGTAGGTGTTGTTGTTGTCCAGGTGTGAGAGGACAGAGTGCAGTGCGATGGAGACTGCATCCTCTGTGCTCCTGTTCTGGCGGTATGCGAATTGGTGGGGGTCCAGGGTGGGGGGAGACAGGATTTGAAGTGTGCTAGGACCAGCTGCTCTAAGCACTTAGTGATGATGGGGGTGAGTGCTACTGGGCGGTAATCATTGAGGCTAGATGGGTTGGAGTTTTTGGGTATCGGGACGATGGAGGTGGATTTGAAGCAGGCCGGTACCACAGAGTGGGCCAAGGACAGATTGAATATGTCTGTGAGCACTCCTGCAAGCTCCCAGAACACGCTCTGAGAACACGCCTGGGATGCCATCAGGACCTGCAGCCTTGTGGACATTGATCCTGCTCAGCACCGCTCCTACATCGGTGGGGGAGAGAGTCAGAGGTTGGTGGTCTGGCGTCATATCTGTTTTGGTTGTGGTTGTGGGGTTCCCTCGCTCAAAACGAGCATAAAAGTTGTTGAGCTCGTTGAGCAAGGAGACATCAGAGGATGCGGGGGAGGTTTTGGTGGTCCTGTAGTCTGTAATGGTCTGGAGTCCTTGCCACATGCGTCGGGGGTTGGAGTTGGAGAAGTGTTCTTCTACCTTCTTTTTGTAATGGTGTTTGGCTTTTTTGATGCCCTTCTTTAGATTAGCCCTGGCTGTACTGTAGGTAGGTGTGTGCATCTCATGACCTAAAGGCAGTGTTGCGGGCCTTCAGGAGGAGACGAACATCCCGGTTCATCCAAGGCTTCTGGTTGGGGTACATGATGATCCGTTTCTGGGTGGTGACACTGTCTGTGGTTTTGGAGATGTAATCCAGTACAGATGAGGCGTACTGGTCCAGGTCTGTGTGGGTGAACATATTCCAGTCTGTGTTTTTAAATCTGTCCTGGAGCACTGCGTCTGTCCCCTCTGGCCACACTTTAATTGTCCTCACAGCAGGTTTCACACGTTGGATGAGTGGTGAATACCTAGGTGTGAGGAACAGGGAGAGATGGTCCGATTGTCCAATGTGGGAGAGGGGTGTTGCTTTGTAGGCTCCAGCCAAGTTGGAATAAACATGGTCTAAAGTCTTGTCTCCTCTGGTGTGGCAGGAGACATGTTGGTGGAATCTGGGGAGGACTGTCTTTAAGTTGGTGTGGTTGAAGTCGCCAGCAACAATAAAAGCAGCCTCGGGGTGTTTATTCTGGTGTTTGTTAATGGCTGCAGAAAGGCAATTATGGGTGTTAATAGTTGCTTTAACACCCATAATTGCCAAATGTTTCGAACAGCTCATCATGTCACACATTAAAGCTGCCATCCCTGCAAACCTCGATCCACACCAGTTTGCATACAGGGCAAACAGGTCGACAGAGGACGCCATAATAACAGCTCTTCACACAGCCCTCACACACCTGGACTGTAGTAACACCTATGTGAGAATGCTGTTTGTGGACTTCAGCTCTGCCTTCAATACAGTTCAACCCCACAAACTGGTTAATAAACTAAGCAACTTAGGACTCAGCAGCTCACTGTGCAGCTGGATACTGGACTTCCTGAGCAACAGACCCCAGAACGTAAGAATGGGAGAGCACACCTCCTCCACCCTCATTCTGAATGTGGGTGTCCCACAGGGGTGTGTCCTCAGTCCCCTCCTATACTCACTTTTCACCCATGACTGTTCACCTATCCACACCAGTAACACCATTATAAAATTTGCTGATGACACCACTGTCATAGGACTGATCGACAACAACAATGATTCAGCCTACAGAGAGGAGGTTCAGCATCTGAAGCAATGGTGTGACGACAACAACCTGCATCTGAACACAGCCAAGACCAAGGACATGGTAATCGACTTCAGAAGAACAAAGCGATCTGAGCACTCTACCCTCTACATTGATGGGGAGGAGGTAGAAAGGGTAGAAAGCTTCAAGTTTCTCGGAGTCCACATCTCGGCCGACCTTACCTGGTCCACAAACATCTCCCACCAGGTAGGGAAAGCACAACAAAGGCTGTACTTCCTCAGGAAACTACATCAGGCTCAATTACCCCAAAGACTGCTAGTAAACTTCTACCGCTCCACCATTGAGAGCCTTCTGACTTACTGCTGCACACTCTGGTTCAACTGCTGCACTGCGGAGGACAAGAGGAAACTGCAGCGGGTGGTGAGGGCAGCAGAGCGGGCAATCGGCACTTCACTAACTCCCTCAGAGACATCTATACTGGCAGACTTCAGCAGAAAGCCAGCATCATCATTAAAGACCCCTCGCACCCTGGACACTCACTTTTTCCCCCTTCCCTCTGGTAAACGCTACAGGTCCATCAGGTCGAAGACAAACAGACTCAACAGAAGTTTTTACCCACAGGCTGTCAAACATGCCCTACCTCCACCCTGATTGGAGGATAACTGCACTGCCAACACTCATGGACATTACACCTTATTTATAAATCGTATTTCTGTTTATACTTCAATGCAAACAACACCCCTACCTCTTTAAACTGTATTTATTATAACATTATTTAGTATAGTTCCAACAGCACCCCCACCCCACCCTCACTCAATGTGCAATATCATCCCCCACACACTCAATGTGCAATATCACTGATCACACTGCACCTCTCAATGCACCTGCTAGTTAGATGGCATGTATGTGTATGTATATAGATGTAAGCGTGTATGTGGAAATATGTGTGTGTATGCATGTACGGATGCAAATATGTATATATACATATATGTATGTATGTGCGTGTATGTTTGCAGGTGTATGTATAACTTGTACATATCTTTCTTGTGTAAATGTAAATTTGTCATTGTGTAAATACTTACGCTATTGTGTACTTCACACACATGGAGAGATGCCAAACTGCCTTTCACTGTTCTTGTAACAGTGACAATAAAAAGCTATTCTATTCTATTCTATTCATGGCCAACCTAGCATTAGCGTCAGGGGGTATATACACGGCAGTGAGTATGATCGAAGTGAGTTCTCTGGGGAGATAATACGATCTGCATTTGACCATTAAAAACTCCGCATTAGGTGAGCAGTGACTCTCAGCATGACTCACTCTCATGACAACTTACTCTTCATTTTGTTTATGTGGAGATTCACACACACGCACACACACACACAAACAAACAATGTAAAGGGAAGCATGTAGGAGTCAGATAAAGTATTAGATCGAGCACCGTTACTTTGTTCTCACATAGAGTAGAATAATAGGGACTGTGGAGATACAGAAATTCTTTTATTGCTGCCATATAACCTGCATTATTATAATTGCATTAATAACATATTTTACAGCATTATTCTATTAGTAATATTTCTTACAGGGTTCATATTGTATTGAAGATGTTTGTCATCACATTGACCTTTTCTATTTACAGGTTTAGTTATGATCAATCTATACACTTTGCATATTTGTGCTTATTTGGAGTTGATGTTCCATCCAAAAGGGTCTTAAGTTTCACTGGTGCGACTGTCCAGGTGATATATACTGAGGGAAGATGAGAACATAGAAGGTTGACTGCATGCATGCTTACAATACACATAAATCTAGTAATAGGCCTGAGCGAAGGCCCAAATGTATTCTGCTTCTTTTGTAACCTGTTGCATTTTAGTCTACTTGGTGACTGATGACGAGGGTCAATAATTAGCCCTCAGAGACCCTGAAGCTTGAAATTTATTGCCTTGTATGGAAGGTGTTATAGAAAAGAGAAGTTTTATGTCTGTTTATAGCCATTAAAGATGTACAAGATGTACCACTGACTGCAAACAATGTATTTTTAATCTGTAATTGACGTACGTGGGGGCGTGATCCCCAAATGCTATAAAATCAGCGTCCAGTGTATTTTTGTTGGGAGATATATGCTGATATCTCTTCTCCTGTGTGTAATAAACTCACCGTTTGATTGCAGTCTTCTGGGGCCTCCGTGGTTTGTTTCACTGCTCTGCATTTTGATTGATTTCGCGACAGCACATAAGGATGTAGAGTAGAGATGTGACAGGATGGGAGTTTGTCTGTGAGGTTAGGAGGAGGGGGTACATGGCAGTTTCTGCATAACAAGAAAGATAGGGAGCGGGTGGTTTCAGATCAGGGTGTCATGACATTTGCAGCAGGCATAGGAGGTTGTTTTTGTAAGATTGCTATTATTTTATGTTTATGCCAAAAAGCTGATTCTGTTTATCTGGACATAACGTTTTCAGTGGGAGAAACGTTTCGTCACTCATCCAAATGACTTCTTCAGTCTCAGCTGACTGCAGGTTTCCTTATAAATAGTACATTTTCATAATGACTGAAACTAGTACCACTGAATGAACAATGGGCTGGGAGGTCAGTTCCTTGATCATTAATATGCAAATTCTCATGACCATTGATCAACAATCACTGATCAAAGCTCACTGATCAATGGCCGTGAGTACCATTCACAGAGTGTTGGGGATTTACTTACCTGGATGATTGAGCATGCATCAAGACGTTTTATGTTCATGATTAGCCATTCAGGAGGAAACGTGATTGACGTGTTTTGGGAAGAGTGAGGTCTTTAAGACTGAGCCAGAAAGTATACAAAGTAGCAGCTGAGGAACGAATCCTCACATCTGCACGAGTCTCTGCACTGTGTTTGATCTCCCAATGCGCATTGGTAATAAAGGGATTTTGTACTGCAGTAAAGTGTGCCAGAATTAAAAGAATCGGGAGCAATCGAGAGAGGATCGCGACACTGCAAAAATACCCCCACAGCTTTCCAACCTTCTTTTCATATTCTACCTTTTAGTGAACGGATATTTTCCTCGTTTATGTAACCTGCATAAAACAACACTGTGAGACGGAACTGTGGTGCGTTT
The DNA here is from genome assembly GCF_013358895.1 of Oreochromis aureus. Taxonomy (NCBI): domain Eukaryota; kingdom Metazoa; phylum Chordata; class Actinopteri; order Cichliformes; family Cichlidae; genus Oreochromis; species Oreochromis aureus. The sequence continues at coordinate 18,479,634 of NC_052962.1, forward strand.
CACAGTGCGTCACCTTCTTCGTTTCAGTACAGGAGCGACACATTATTTAAAATACTTTATTTTCCTTCAGTACTAATAAATTCTCCGACAAAAAGCGGTAGAACGACAACAACACTCTCTCTCCATGCCCGCCTTTTACACACAACTTCCTGGTGGTACGAACTGAGCGTCAGAGGAGGGAGGAGTCAGACCGCTGCTGCTTTAAAAAGCGATCTCCCGCCAGCTGAGAGCCCAGGTTAGAGCGAAACACTTCGCTCTGTGTACTGGTGTTTGGATTGGAGCTGCCTGCTGATCCCTTATACGACGACTTATTTTTTCCTTTTTGTGTGTTTTTTTTTTAACATTTCCTGCCTGGAGAGAAGAGTTTATAGTTGGTTTACAGCGCCAGTAAACTGAGCATGGAGTGCAGCTTTAAATGCCAGGTGGGTGCATTGATTCGTGTATCAATATCAGGGTATCGCGGCGGTAACGAGCGTCGTGACCAGGCTTCTCTCGCGGCTGTCCTAGGTTTCTAGTAGTGATGAGGGAATTCAGGCTCTTTTTAGAGAACCGGCTTTATTGGCTCGATTCACTAAAAAGAGCTAGCACTTTCGACTCCAGAGCGGCTCTTCAGGTTGTTTTGTTGCTTTAATTAATTTATTATCAACAACAATATAAAATTATGCACAAGATGAATTAGTAATGTAAAAAGATGTGTTTAAAAAAAAAAAAAAATTATATACGTTTATTATATAAATAAAAAGTAAAAATGAACACCCAGCTCTTTAATTTAGGTAAAGTTTGGCATTTAGAAATACCAAGTGCCTCAGCTTTGAGGAGCTGATCCGGTTTCTTCTATCAGGAAGAAACCAGATCAGATTCTCTCAGAGGGGACTGATGTTGCCACAATGTAAGACGTGGATAAATTGAAGCCTTGGTCTCCTACCAGCTCAGTGGGTCTGCACTTCTCTGGCAAAGGGGCTCGTCAATGTAGTATCTCACTTCCAGTACTACATCTGGTGAGGGATTCCTTCTGATAGTGTCTCTACTTGCTCAAAGAACCTCCAAACAGCAGATGCTTGTTGCTCCTTTTGTTCACCCTCTTCTGGCTCTTCTCAATCTTGGTCCCCTGGCAGTGGAGTTGGTTGGCTGGATCTTTCTGCTGCAGTTATTCTCTTAAGAGCTTCATCCACCGCTCTGTTAAAAGACCAGCTTCTTGAATCTTGGATCAAGAATGGTGGTTTCAGAGAAAACGGTGTTATATTCCATTCTGCGGAACTGGACAGTTCTCCTGTAGTACCTCCCATTCCTCTTGGCTCAGAGGGTCAACCGGTGCATTTTAACTGCCAGGGTAGAGATGACTGTGTTGATTTTGTCTCTTGTTGTTGTCCCCTGCTCACTTTCTCTCTCACCTTCCTGCTCTGTTCATGTGCAACTGCTGCTGCAAGTGTAACCTCCTCTTCTTCCCTCAGCCCCTTCCCCCTTTGCTCAGCACAAACACAAGGCTTTTTGCACCCTCCCCCCCCCTCTGCTCAGCGTAACACAAGGCTCACATGCGGCGAGAGAGAGGGTGAGAGAAGGAGGGAGAACACCTCCCACTACTCCCAACAAGGAGCCGGCTCCTGTCGTTCACTTCAAAGAGCCGTCCCTGAGAGCCGCTTCGTTCACAACCGACCCATCACTAGTTCATGGTACAGATGTGTATCCAACACACCTGTTTCTTTTTTGTTGCAACAGCAGTGAAGTATAAATAATCCACTTGAATACAAATACTACCTGAACTACAAATGAGTGGCTGACGCAGGTCTGGACACTTGGAGGCTAGATTAAGGCCATGTCAACACTAATACGTTTTTGTTTGAAAACACATCTTTTTCTCTCGGTTTTGGCCTTCCGTCCGCACTGAGATGGTGTTTTTGGTTAATGAAAACTGAGCTTTTTGAAAACGCTCTCCAAAGTGGATAAATTTGAAAACACTGTTTTGTTTTGTTTTTTTTCATCGCAGTGTGGACTGAAAAAACAAAGGCTTTTGAAAACGATGACGCATTTTAATTATGATGCAGTCATGTGACCAATTCAACTAAGATGGTGGACGGCATTGTACAGCAATTGTTTCATTTGCTTCAATTTTGGCAGCCCTATTAAAGATTAACATCAGTTTGTACTTTTTCCAGATGGCTATTCTTCGATTCTCCCTCGCTTTTGCAACTTTGTACTCTTGTGTTACTCGCAGCAACAACTCCACCTCTCATTTAAAAAAAGCTCTGTGCTTTTCCTCGACATTATGCCACGATGTTTCAAAGCATTGGAAATAAACGGCAGACAGAAATGACGCAGATTGAATCATCTTACATTTCACGCATGCGCAGTACAGGAACGTAAGCGTTTTCAGTCGTTTCAGTGTGGATGAACAACTCTTCGGAAATGTTGGAAAACGATAGTGTGGACGCGGAGCGTTTTTTGACGAAAATGAAACTTAGAGTAGACGTAGCCTAAAGAAGTGTTTTGCACTCAGATTTAAACGTTAGAAGGTAATTTGCTCCGGAGCAGGTTATTTTCTGAGAAAAACGCGTATGAACTCACCGCCTGCTGACCAATATCTATTAGAGCCCTGGAGCTCCGTGTGTGCAGATAGTTGAACTGTCTAAGGCTTTTTTTAATGGTGTGAAGTCATTGTCTGTCTTTGATGGCCACCAACAGCAAAAATAGATTCAAGGATACTTTTTTTAAAAGTATGGCTGCAAGAACAATTGATATGTTCTGTTAGCCTCAAAGGGTGCCCTGTTTTTGTTTTTGTTTTGTTTTTTCAATCATATTGTTATACTTGTGGCCCTTGTAACAGCTTTCCATGTGCCGTTGAATTAAATGTGTATATTAAATCTTTAGGCGACTCTCAAACACTAGGGGCGCTGCAGCTGCTAGAATAAAAAATCGAAGTGTCCAAGGACCACTTTGAATCATTTACACACACAGGTCATACAAGTACATCTAATAGTACTACACAACGCGTTTTCTGTTCCAGACAGTCATGTTCAGTTTTATTTATTTTTTATCTGCCACAGTTAGCACAGGGTCAACATTGCAATGAAATGTGTTTGACGAGCAGAAGAAAAGTCAATCAGCAAATAGGATATTGGACATGGGGGGAGTGGCAGGAGTGAGCAGCAGTACAAACTGAGCAGTACAAGATTTTAGAGTGGCAGTTAGTACAGTGTTGCACGGAGTAAGGGTTTTTATTTTTATTTAATTACTGCTTGTGAAACTGTAGGACCGCTTCTGTGTGCATTCTGTGAAGTGTGTGCGTGTTAAAGTGTTGTAGTTGAGGTGTTGAATGGCTTGATGGTAAAAACTATTTTTGAGTGTTGTTGTCCGAGCATACAGACTCCTGTAACAGCTGCCAGATGGTAACAAGGAGAACAGCTGACGTGCTGGGTGGCTGTGGTCCCTGATGATGCTGTGTGCTTTTCTGAGGCATCGTTGAAGATAAATGTCCTTAGTGGTAGGAAGCCTCATGCCAGTGATGTGGTCTGCTGCTTTCACCACCCTCTGTAGTGATTTATGGCTTCTGGCAGAGTAGCTTCCGTACCAAACTGTAATGTTGTTAGTGCAACTATCTTATTTAGCCAATCTCATGACAAGTCAGTGCTGTGCGGTATGCAGGCATGGTCAAGATGACTTGCTGAAGTTCACACCGAGCGTTACAATGCTCCAGAATGTTACAGTGGCTCAAATAGCCAGTTGTTATAACCCAGGTTTTCAGAAGAGCATCTCTGAATATATAACATTTTGAACCTTGAAGCAGGTGGGTTGCAGAAGACCACATCGGGTGCCACTCCTGTCAGCTCATCAAAATTGGACAATAGAAGATTGTGAACTCATTGCCTAGTCTCATGACTCTTGACTATGTTGCCACAGCTCAGCCTGCTGCTGGTGATGTAATGGGGTGGGGACATTTTCTTGGCATACTTTGGACTTATTAGTACCAACTCGGCATGATTTAACCACCACAGCCTACCTGAGTATTGCTGCTGTCCATGTGCACCTGTGTTCTGACGGCTGCTTCCAGCAGGATAACGCACTGTGTCACGAAGCTGAAATCATCTCAAGCTGATTTCTTGAACATGACAATGAGTTCCCTGTACTCAAATTGGCCCACAGTCACAGTCTCAATCAAACAGAGCTTATTTTCGATGTAGCGGGATTGGAGATTCCCATCCTCGATGTGCAGCCGATGAGTCTGCGGTACCTGTGTGATGCTGTCATGTCAATGTGGACCAAAATCTCTTAGGAATTTTTCCAGTACCTTATTGAATCTATGGCATGACAATTTAAGGAAGCTCTGAAGGCAAAAGGGTGTCCAGCCTAATACTAGCAAGGTCTGGCTAAAAAAGTGGCCAGTGAGTGCAAGTGGCTCAGTGTCCTCCTATTTTATTACTTTTTTTTTTTTTTTTTTAAATTTTCTTTTTATATTTATTTTACTTCTCCTTTTTTTTTTTTTTTTTTTTTTTTTTTTTTTTTTTTTTTTTTTGATTTTCTTTTTCAAATTGTTCCGTGTAAAGTAATCGATCTGCTTTTATTGTTTCCATCCTGAAGTTTCTGAAACTGCTTTGTTTGTGCCACCTGTGGAAAAACCTGCTGTTCTGCTATCCAGCTACCCACCATGATGGACTGAAAGATGACAGTGGGTGAATGGCAGCACCATGAAAATTTTGATTCTTCGTGTTCACACAGCTTCCTTCACTCTCAGCAAAGCTGCTCTGACATGACTCGGGGCACAGGACACCAATACCCTCAAGCTGTCACCCTCTGATCCTTACAGCAACTGCTCTTCACCTTCTAAGTAGTTATCTTTCTTTTGAAGATACTGGCAATTGTTTCAGTCCTTTAGAAAACCCCTTGCAAGAGAAACCAAAAGGAGTCTCTGTTTTAGGACTTATCGTGCCTCGGGTCCCAGTAATGCAGATTTATATGACACCGATGGGGTGGGGAGGGGGGGTTGAGCGATGGGGAAGATGCAGGGAGAAGAGAAGCACATGGTTTAGACTAGGGAAATTCCAAACCATGTGGCTAAGACTGGCGTTTGAGGTAGTTTTATTTTGTAATAGATCTTGCTGTAGAGTAAGTAACAACTGTGCTAAAGACAGATTTATCAAGATCTAACCCATCAGAGCTACTACTAACGGCTACAAGAACTACTATATTACAACGAAACACATACTGTGCCTGTGTGATTAATAATTGTCTGTTAGCTGATAGCAATAGAAGGGACAGATGATATGGGAATTAGAGTGGATATGAGTTAAATGTCTCACAAAGATGGCCAGGTGGCATGAGGACAGGAGTGCTGGATAACCAGATGGTTGGCCTATTGGTTAGATATCAAGGATCTGGATGAACATATTAAAAGATTGAGAACACAGGAAGTCAAAACCTTAGATCCGTGGTTCCCAAAGGGGGGGCAGAGCCATTGCAGGTGGAGTGCAGTATGAATTGAGGAAAAAAAAAAAATGCTTGGACACTGTTAGCATAATGGTCAAGTTTTTGCCGGGGCTCCCACACAAATGCAAAACAGAATGAAGCATTGCCAAATATGCTTCCAAACCAACTTCTTTCCAAGCCAAAGACTAGAAAATAAGATTAAGCATATCTTGCCTTTGGCTTCACCTGCACAACAGTGATGCCATGGTAGGTTTCCCCGACAGGATTTGTTTCCCCTGCATCGGGAGCACGTGTTGGGCTGTCCAAATCATGAACAAACAGTATCCCACAGTTGTTTGTTTTTAAAGCAATTTTGCACAATGGCATCTTTTGGGGATTTTTTTTTTTTTTTTTTTTTTTTTTTTTCAGGTGTGAAATAACTGCAATGGAATCTGAGTGTGTGTGGATGGAGGATGTTTGTGGTAGTGGGGGGTGAAGATTTTATTGTAAAAACAAAGGAGGGCCTAGCAAAAGAAGTTTGGGAACAGCTGCCTTAGATGGACAGCTCTAGGTTAAGGAATAGGAAATTGTCAGCTGGGAGCTCTAGGGCAAATCAGACAGACTCAGCAACTGACGATCGCCCCGAAGAAAGGCCAAAGGTTGAAACTTTTCAAGGGCCCTGCAGGAGGCATGTTAACCATCATGTGGTTGAGAAGGTGGCAAGGTGCAGCAGTGGAACAGAGGTTCTTTAGGCTGCAGTTGACTCTTTGTAGGCTTGGTATTAAAGGGAAAAACTGTCTGGCAGGAGAGCTGTCAGATCACTAAGCAGATAGGATTCTAATTTCGGAAAAAGCCATTTCTGAAAGAACAGGTAAGATATAAGTCATCTCTGAATAAGGAGCTGGAGATATCTGCAGAATCAGGAACAGCCTTGAGAACGCACGATCTGATATCGTTGTGTTGGTGTTGTTCCCAGATCATCATACTAAATGTTGTTCCAGGATCAACATTGCAAGTGACAAGCAGCTTATGTGTGTACAAAGATAACAAAGTTATTCTAAGAACTCAGAACTGAGGTTCCCCTTTTCTAAGTCTGTATGTTCCAGAAAAGAGGAAGCTGCTAATTGGTAAATAAGTTTATCACACTATGTACAATTTTCTTTTAACAAACCTGGAACAACATTTTCATGATGATCTGGGAACAACACCAACACAACGATATTAGATCATCCCTTGAGAACAGGGGAATATCTGCTCACAAATGTGCATCTGTACAGTTGATATCTATAGATGTGACCTTACACAAGGGATACTTCAGCTCATCTGAGCTGGATATTTGCATCCTCAGTCTCTCCTTTGAGTGAAGCATTATGGAAGCTGAAGCTATGAACTGGAATCGATTCACCTAAAAAGCAAACAGTTAGTTGCCTTATGGTGGTAATGCTATGTTTAAATATTGATTGAAAAAGAAGGGGAACCATAGAGTTTACCATTTAAAAACGAAGAAGTGGAAAAACCAACAGTGATCAAAGAAATGCACAAGAAGAGAAGGCCGTATTTGGATTTTTTTTTGGATTTGTTTCAACCCAATACAGGGTTCTTTAGTTTTGCCCCTGCTGAAGAGAAGACCTACATCATAAAGTACCAAAGACGGGGACATGTGGACGCAAGTCTGCGTAGCACCTACAGACTACCATGCCCAACAAATTCAGGAGCAGAAAGACCTCAGCTAGCACAGGACAAATTTCAGGAAAGTGAACCGGCAGACACTTCAGCTGCCACAGGAAGACCATTTTTCTCTTGTTGACTTTATAGCATTCTTCACCCAGAATAGGCACAAGAGCCAGAAAGAAACTGCCAACTTTGGTCCAGAAGACATAGCAATTGACCTGGATGATGATCGATTTAAAAGGCACATGGCAACTTAACTTGGTAGATTGAATCAGGAACAGGATTGGAGAGAGGGGCCACCAGGCTGGGGTTAGGTGTCCCGATTCTTTGATGTTGGGCTGAGAACAAACAAGCAAGAGTCGATCATGTTCAATCAATAACAATCTTTTATTAAGCACATATGTGGGAGATGTACACGATACCACTCAGAGCGCAGTCCGGTAGATCTCAATAAAGAAATACACAAGCTTCACTATTTAAAGGGCTGTACACGCCCTGTATGTGTAAGCAGAGTATATTATCATGCATCAGTGAGAGTTAACTGCAACCCCTTTTATGGTATTGGTGTTTATACCTCACTGACGGTTTCAACGCTCTTTCACCCCCAGCTGTTTCCTGTTTCTCATTGTGAGGCCCCATGATCACATTATGATCATATTATGTGGCACACGCTGACATGCATTCTGTTCTAACTTCACCATATGCAGGCATGTACAAGCAGACCACTTCTTTTAATGCCCTATGATTTGCACATTTATTAGCTTCTGGATTACTATGACACTTGCTGAAATACTGCTACATAATATATTTTCCATTGAGGATGAGGTGGAGGATGGTAGTAAGAGGCGTACATAAAGTCCATAAGCCAAGGTGCAAGTATAGTAGGGAATAAACTTGCATAGTAGGGATTAGGGTTGGTTATCGTCACTGATTTCTAGAATCGATTTGATTCCGACTCAAAAGGTCCCGATTCAATTCGATCCATGATTTGATTCAATTTGAACCGGGGAATTTTTGCCTCAGACTGTCAGAAATATTATAATTCTGATAACTTATAAAAATATGGATATGTACTGATATCTTTAAAAAGAAAGCTGAGACTTGTGAGACTTTATCAAAGGTGTGAGCATCACAGCAGATACCTTTGTGTCAAAGTAACTGAGGATAAAACGCAGAAAAACGTGGAGGAGATTTTCCTGGCCTGGCTTTTTATGCCAGATAACCTTAAAAATATTCTGCAATAGAACCAAAAACATGGATCAAAATACGAACATTGCTCTGCTTCACTTCATCAGGTAAAGTTAAAGAGGTTTTATTAGAGACACAGCTAAGCATTTTGCAAATTTTCATAATTTTAAAAAGTTTAAATTTCTTCAGTATTGAACACCAGAAATGAGGCTTTCTTGTTGGAAGTCATTTAAGTAATTCATGACAATGTTTATATGAAGCATAGTTTGGATCTTCTTTTGCTGCTGGTTCGGTCAATTTTGGTTGGAGAGTGTTGAAACATGCAGCTTCAGAATCTAGCGCAAAAAAGACGTAAACACAGAGCATGGACCCACCGACGCATCAGAATCGGTGAGCTGTCGGCTTTCAGCCCCGACGACGTGTACGTGCCGTTGGGTGAGAAAGCCAACATCTTACATAAGTAAGCTATTAAGACTCGACTGTACACTGTGTTCGTGTTTTCCTATATGTATATGTTTTATATACGTGCGGAATAGTTTTCTATATGAGATCGCTGCAAAAAGTGCAGCCTTACCTAATGTCCACCCTACTGTTACTCATTTTATATTAAGATTTAAAAATCTAGTTGGTATTGGTATGGCTAATAACCTTCAGTAATAGTAATAAATTGCACAGCAATAGTACATTCATGTAGTTGTAAAAAGCATGATAGTATATCAAGTAATTCAAAGTATTCAGAATATGTTACTCTGAGTAACGTAACGGAATACGTTACAAAATACATTTTGGGGCATGTATTCTGTAATCTGTAGTGGAATACATTTTAAAAGTAACCTTCCCAACACTGTTCAGGAGAATACTGCGGCAGCCTCATGTGCCTTATCAGTGGTATAAATGAAATTGTCTGTGACAAGGTTACAGTCTGCAAGCAGTTAGCTGTAGCCAATTTCCTGAAAAAGAATGACCCTAATTTGGCGTTACACAAGATAATATATTTTAATATAAGCAATTGTGCTTCTGTGTAATTGGTCAAAACTGGGGCGAGGTTATGGTTTAGACTTGACTCACAACTCACAGGCTGGCCCCAGACTTTTGGGCATGCTTCTCTTTTTTTTCTGCACTCTGGGTACAGAGACAAACAAAGGGGGGGGGGGGGGAAGTCAATCTCCACTTTGATCTGCACAAACAACTTCTAAATATGTCTAGGCGTAGCACAGCCAAATATATGTACGCAAATTTAGCTCTCCTAATATGGGCAAAGTCATAAATTGCAAAACCTTCAGAGAGGTGCATCTGTCACAATGATATGCATACCCACTCTGGGCTTCAGCCACCAAAGCACTTTTTGGTGGCTACGAAGCCGCACCGCTTAATGGACTGTTGGAGCATTACAGCTCCTGTAGTCAGGAGCCTCGCGGAGTACTGTACTTCAACTTCAACATAATACTGCGCTTCAACATAATATTTCCGTATTGTGTGTGTATAAGGATCTCAAAATGGCACCTGTTAAGAGACATACTTACGAAGCAGATTTCAAACTCTATCAGTCACGCAGTAGAACATGGGAATAGAGCAGCTGCGAGAGAATTCAGCATTAATGAATCAATGGTACAGAAGTGGAGGAAGTAAAAAGAATGAGTTGAGTAAAATTTGACTTATCTAACTGTTTGGTTTCGCTTCATGTGCCTTATAATCCGGTGCGCCTTATGGTCCAAAAAACGTATCTTTCTTGTAGAAATGTGCTCCAAATAAAACTTTGTGTTGACAAGATTTTTGGTTAATCATTTACAAATCAATATTGTCTGTATGTACAGCAAAAAAAAAAGAAAGAAAAGTGAACATATAAAGCTGCAGTGTTAAGCGATGTGGTTGAAAAATTTGGGTGCACCTAACTTTTGTGCTGGTGCACCTAAGAAAAAAAATGACACGCACTGAACAAAGAGAATCATCCTCCTCTGCTCTTCAGATGCAAAGAGAGGGGAACAAAAGCTCAGAAACCCAAACTCCATTGAGCTATAAGATGCCGGCATGATCTTGGGAAAGGGGCCTCAAGCACCAAAGATAAGTCCCAAGCAGGGACACTGGACCTAAGCACGGGTCTGAGCCAGCAAACCCCTTTCGGTATGGCGAGGGGATGTGCACCTGGTGTCACCCCATCAAAGCCGATATGACAAGCAGATATAGCTGCTAAATAAACCTTAATTGTTGAAAACAAAAGGCCCTTGTCCAGCAGCTCCTGGAGGAATGTCAAAACATCCAAAATAGAGCACTGAAATGGGAGAGTGTGGCAGTCCTGGCACCATTGCTTGAAGGCTCGCCATTTGTAAGTGTACAAGCCTCTAGTGGATGAGGCTCGGACTTGTCGCTATCACACTAGGTGGCAAATCCTTAGCAATCAAGTTTGACCTCTCAGCAGGTAAGCATGAAGGCGCCACAGATCTGGGTGCGGATGAACCACTTCTCCCGCCTGAGAGAGGAGGTCCCTGCAGCAAGAAAGCTGCCAAGGACTCGCTGCTAGCAGGTGGATTATCTCTGCATACCACGACCTTGTGGGCCACCAAAGGGGCCACTAGAATCAGAGAGGGAGACTGCCGCCACACTCTCTCTAGAACTGGAGATATCATTTCCACTGGGGGAAATGCATACAGGAGCACGTCTGGCCATTGGTGCGCTAGCGCGTCCATGCCCAAGGGTGCATCGTGGTCGATTATGGAGAAGAACAGGGGGCAGTAAGTATTTACCCTGGAGGCGAAAAGATTGACTTGCCAAATAGATCCTAAATTTGAGTCCCTATCAAAGGGTGTAACCTCCATTCACTCACCAGAGGACCCCCCTTGAGTGAAGGTATGGCCCCAGGTTCAGGTGGCCTGGAACATGAGTGGTTCTTAGACACAGAAAATGAACAGTGCACCATAACAGCAGAGAGTGAGACAGCTTCAACAGGGGAAGGGAACGTGTTCCTCCCTGCCTGTTTATGTAAGAGACCACTGTTGAATTGTCCGTCCTGATTAAGACATGCTGGCCCTCCAGGACTGGATGGAAATGTTTGAGAGTTAAGAACACTGCTAACAGCTCTAAGCTGTTGATGTGCAGCTCGTGCTGGGCTGCAGACCAAATCCCTCTCACTGATGCACCCTTGCACAGCGCTCCCCACCCCTTTAGGGAAGCATCTGTGGACACCACCTTGCGAAAAAACACCCTCCCGATCCAAGAGCCCTGATGCAGCAGCCCGGGCTCCCTCCAGGGACTGAGAGCTAGCATGCAAGACGCGGTTACCGTCAGCCTCCCACAGAGGTGACGCGATGCACACAGGCAGTGAGAGAGAGTCCAGCATTGAAACGCTCGCATCTTTAACAGTCCAAGTGGCACTACGGTGATCATAGACGCCATCATGCCCAACAAACGTAATATTGTCTGGAAACACAGTCTGCGTCCCAGCTGAAACTGAGCGAGGAAATGCAGCCAGTCTGTGCTCCGACAAACGCGCGTGGCTGGGAAGCGAGCATATTTCCAAACCGAGGAAAGAAATCTGCTGAGCTCTTTTGAAAGTTAACAGAGAACCCCAGTGTCTAAATGTGTGACAAAACCAGTGACAGCTGTGTCTCCGCCTGCTCTCTGGAGCAAGCTATGAAAGCCCAGTCGTCTAGGTAGGCTAAGATGCGGACGGCTCTCTCTTTGAGGGGCATTAGCACTGCCTCTGCACATTTTGCAAAGGAGCGAGTGACAAGCTGAACGGTGGCTGTAGCTAAGGTGGTAGAACAGGTCACCTACTAACCGGAAGGTTGGTGATCCTAGTCTGCTCCAGTCTGCATCTCAAATATCCTAACCCCAGGTTGCTCTCCGATGCATGCATCGGAGTGTGAATGTGTGTATGAATGTTAGTTAGACAGCACTAAAAACGTAGAAAAGTGCTTGTGTGAATGGGTGTGATTGGGTGAATGAACGAGTTGTGTAAAGTGCCTCGAGTGCTCAGAGTAGAAAAGAACCAGTCCATTTACCACCAGGTCTTTGTAGGCTACACCCTCAAATGCAAACCTCAGAAACTACCTGTGCATAGCCACTTGAAAATAAGCATCTGTTAGATCGCCCAATCTCTTGGGCTGACTGCATTCAAGAGCTGTCTGAGTGTTAGCATCTTGAACTTGTACGTTTGTATATACTTGTTCAGGACTTGCAGGTCGAGGATGGGACGACTCGGGGACACCTCATATTGCTCTTTTCTGCAATAGCGCCGTTATCTCCTTATCATTGCTGCTTCGATGCCGACAGTAGTGTTTACGAATAAAGGTTTCTTCAGTCAGGACACGCGAGGGCGTGATATCCCATACTTATGTTGTACCAAATGAATCGACTGAAAGGGAACTAATGGTGAGTCGATCCAAGTAGGTACTAATGGAAAAGGAGCTTAGGATTCTGGTTTAACAACATTTGGCTCACTTTGGTCTGAGGATGAATATAAACTCTAACTAGGATAACAAGAGAAACTCCCAGATTGAATATGTGAAGGGCATGTTCATGGCAACGTAGCAAATTTATGTGTTTTGCCATAGCACAGTCATAACTCTGTGTGTTGTGTAATCACTTTACTAGTACTTTTCCATTGTGGGTAGTGTCCACTCCCGGAGGGTCGGAGACATTAGACCATTAATGTAACTACTGTGCAACAATACTTCAGATCAGCCTTTAGAATAGGACTGCATAGGATGCAGTATGCTGATCTCGAGATGCATTTGTAAGGAAAATGGGAAATAAAAGGACTGTATGAAACCTGGAAACGTCTCTGCGTGATCTCTACCAAGACAAAAGGATCGGAGAGACTGGTTGTTAGAGTTAATATCTTATAGGTTGCCATTTAAAAAGCTAAAATGGCTTGGCTTGCTCCCTATGTAACCCACGCATGTGAGCACATGCACGACCTTCATAAAGGGAACAAGAGGAAACTGCACTCGATGAAGAAAACCACCTGGCGTGATAAGATAACGACGAACACCGTGGGAGGGCTGCACTCACTCCATGTTTTGTTACTATTCATAGTAATCTGCCTTAGCTAACATGGCAGCAATTGTTATGAACGTTCATGAGTGTAAACAATAAAAGCAGCTTGCAGAGGGAAGGAAGTTGAAGTGGGTTGGAGGCAACTACATCCGTCTCGCGAGTGAAAACTCTGTGTGATCTCCTTCCTGAGTAGATTTCCGTTTATCCAGCAGTATCAGGGGTGAAACTCTGACACTGGTGTCATCTCGACACTACCTCTGTAAAAAGTGAATAAACTGCTGATCAAAAATGTATCATGGCATTTAAATACACATCTTAATGGATGAATCAGTTTGTTGTTTAGAGAGTCTACATAGCAGTTTCCCTGGGTCTTTTTTCATTTTAAATTGCCTGCATGGTTCAGGGTATAAGGGTAGCAGACATTGCTCCACAGTGGCATGGCTACAATTTTAAGTGGCAATATCATTTTAAATCATTATACTGAACCCAGATTGCACATTGGGGGAAAAGAGAGAACCGAGAGAACTTTGAATGTGTGCTGATATGGATTTGGTCATGGGCCTTATGTTTGTTAAATCCTAAATAACCTGTGTAGAAGATAATTTTGTTATATACTAAGATGCAGCTTTCTTTGTCCCGCACCTGTGTTTAATCCCTTGAGTTCTGGCTTGCAGGATCTTCACAATTAAGGCAGTATCTTGCTTCCTGTCTCTGTACAAGACTGTTTAAAATGACTGGCTTTCTGCCTGGCAACAGTGTAAAGCACTAAATTTCCATAACATCTGCCAAACTCTCAGCTGTGTAGCAAAAACCTTTGTGACTAATGCATCTTTTTTTTTTTTTTCCCCCCCACAGCTCTGCCTCTACACATTTAGAAGGCTGGGCTATTACAAGAGGCACATATTATCAGATGTACATCACCAGGTGGGCATTAGACTTAATATACATTTTTTTTTAAATCTATTTATTTTTTTGGCATGACATTCTTTCTTCAGTAATGGGAAAAAAAACAGCTTTATCTGTAAGCAGGGGTGCACATAAGTGGTCCACAGTTGCGCATTCGCTGTCAAAATAAAAGACGCGCACCACATAAGAAGTTGCAATGCTTGTTTGCGTACATATAAAAGGCACTGTTTTTGTCCGCTAGAGTGGGATTTTCACGGCATATTCTGCACCACATCTCTGTGCGTTCATCACTTGTTTGAAGCCAGCTCACCTCCTGCAACCACTTTTCCGAGAATACGCGCTTCTTTTGCGGTTCGGACTCCTTCTGACATGTCTTTGGAGGTGGAGGAACACCAAAGTAATTGCTTCTTCGACATCTTTAAGAGTTCTAAACAAATGTCTGTCCTCCTCCAGAAAATCCTATGTATGCAAACGTGCGTTGCAACTTCTTATCTGGTGCGCGTCTTTTATTTTGACAGCGAATGCGCACCTGCAGACCACTTATGTGCACCCCTGAATATAAGGTAACCTTGCATTGACTGTTGTCTCGGGCTGTTTTCCCGTTGTTGTTGTTGTTGTTGTGTTTTGTTTTTACCCAAAGTTGCATGTAAACACACCAAACCAGTACAGAAAGGTGCTAACCAGTGTCCCGAATTTTTTGATGTTGGGCTGAGAACAAACAACCAATACTCAGAGCAGGTCCAGTTAATCAACAATTATTTAGCATGCATGGGAGATGTACACACTACCACCTTCCGCATAGATCTCAAAGGGGAAGCACTCTGATACAGTTTTATTTGTCCGGCTTTGTGTGTAAGCAGATAACATAACATGCATCAGTTCAGTTAGTGACAGCTAGATGTGATTCCTTTGTTGGTGATCTTCTACACTTACTACCGTTACAAGCAAAACACTTCTGGTAATCCCCTATGATCTAACACATTTAATTAGCTGCTGGGTTAATATGGCCTTTGCTGCAATACTCCTTAATGATATATTCTTCACACCAGCCAAAGGCTAAATGCACCCGTTAATTTATCTCTGTTATGTGGTAGGAGGAGAAGGAGAATTAATTTGAGTGAGAAGATTAGTTAACTATGGTACAGTGTATTAAGACAGTCCCCACATTTGCCTAAGTATTAATAAACCATCTGTGCATGTTTCCTGTGTTCTTTACCCACAGAAACTGAAAACCCTTTTCCCAAATGGTAATGCTCAGTTTTTACTTGACAGTAATTCTGTTGTTCATGTTAACTCTGATCTATTATACATTTTCATCTTTTCTCTGTTTTTCATTTCAATGTTTACCTCTTTTCAGATAAGTTTCAGAATACTGGTAAGTTTGTTTGTTTTTTTTCTTTCGTTTTGGTGTTCAGTGTTTCTATTTTGTATTTATTGCTGTGCAATGCGTAGAGTTTTTGCACTGGAACTAGCAACTAAAGGCTTAGGGTGGTCCTGAGGAGATGGTTGTCTGAAGTTTTTTCTTTAAATAAGGTTTAAAAAGTGGGGTGTAGAAGGCTCCCCTTATTGTAAGCTTAAGGTAGTCTGTTCTTCTTTCTCTTTGACATGTGTTTTTGCTTTTTAAAGCCAAAGGTGTACCCCATATCATTTTTGCGGATCCAGAAAAAAAGAATTGCTTCAAACATCCCATTGTGGGTGAGTACATTTTCTCAAAGTGCACCTACCCTGCTCTACAGGTTTGGAGGTAAAGAAAAGTTTTAAATAATGAATCAAAGTTTATGTTGGTAGTTTACCAAAAAATAGCCGTAGCTCAATGTTTGCTCATAAGCTTCATATCTCTGGTCTTCAATACTTTGTAATGTGGTTGTGCTTGTGAGCAGAAACAGCTGGCCTTTAGGGAAAAATGTGTATTCCATGACTGGGTCCCCATATGGGTTTTGTTTGCCATTTTTAGAAGGATTTTTGTATGAAAGTTCATGCAAATATGTGTAAGTGTTGCGAGCTTGCATAAGAACTGAAGGCACCTTTTATTAATGTATTTTAATTCATGGGACAGATATAGTAGTGTTCTCTGGGAAGGATTTTAGTTGGGAGACATCTTAGCAGAATCAGCTGATGACCAAGACACACTTGTGTGCTTATATGTGCAGCACAATATAGATTAATCTAGGCTGTTACTGTCTGTGATGAAGCATTTTTAGCCCCTATATGAGTATTAAAAGTAAATCGTCATTGATTTCTACACTTGTTTGCCTTTCACGTTACTGTAGCAGCATTTAAGCGAGTTTGGGAACTTAAATTTTAAGTTTTATGCTACTGGACAAACATAGGCTGTATTCTAGACCATAGCACACTGTTTAACAACACACTTAAACATACACTGACACAGGATTTATCAGCTGGATGTAACGGAGTCCAAATGTAGATGAATGTGGAATTGTATTAGATCAGCCTGTTTAAAACAAAACGGCTTGTTTGATGTTTGAAGTAATCCTAATTGACTTTCTTTGACTTTCTTTCAGGCTTGTCTGCGCTGACTCTGTGTTTCAGTCCACAGTCATGGTCTTCGTTTTACTTGTGTCACATCTGTGCCGAGAAGCATTTACCTAGTGATGTTTTAAGGCACATCTTTTCTATGGACCATTACAGCAACTACATTGTGAGTATTGAACAACATAAAATATAAAGCAGGAAAATTTAATGTTTATTTGTAAGATTAATTAAATTTGTTTGCTTTTTGATAAGAATTGCATGGATCCCAATGCAATGAGTTTCTCCTGGATCCCCAGCAAGAAAATGAAAGAGACTGAACTCAAAAACAGAGTAAAAGAAGAAGGGCCTATGGACTTGCAGGTGTGTGTGTGTGTGTGTGTGTGTGTGTGTGTGTGTGTGTGTGTGTGTGTGTGTGTGTGTGTGTGTGTGTGTGTGTGTGTGTGTGTGTGTGTGTGTGTGTGTGTGTGTGTGTGTGTGTGTGTGTGTGTGTGTGTGTGTGTGTGTGTGTGTGTGTGTGTGTGTGTGTGTGTGATGTGGGAGGATCCACGTACCAGATTAGAGTTGGGCGATTTTAAGCGTGGAAGTAAACGTATCATGAGCTACACTCATGAGACACTTTGTTAGGTACACCCGTTCACCCACTGGTTAGCACAAGTATTTCATCAGCCAATCACATGGCAGTAACTCGGTTCATTTATGCATGTAGACATGGTTAAGATGACCTGCTGAAGTTCAAACTGAGCATCTGAATGAGGAGGAAAGATGATTTAAGTGACAGAACATATGGTGTGGTTGCTGGTGCCAAACTGGCTAGTTCAGGTGTTTTAAAAGCTGCTGATCTGCTGGGTTTTTCCCACATGACCATCTCTAGGCTTTATACAGACTTGTCCAAGAGATTTGCAGTGGCAGGGGGCAAGTTGATACTAACAAGATATACCTAATAAAGTGTCCAGTTTCTGTATATCCAGCACATAATCCTTCTGATTTCTAGTAAATATTTTTAGGGAAATTGTGTGTTTGTCTATCAGGTGGATCGCTTTGTTTTTATCTGGTATACAAAAATATCTTGAGAAATGCAGGCTGATCACAAAAGGGTTTTTATTTTTTATAGCTACAGTTCAGTTCTACAGTAATATTCTGCATTTTCTCTCTGCAGATGCTGCATTTACCTGATCATCTTATGGAAAAGCTAATAACCTGCACCTACTCAGAAGGTATAAGATTTATCCAAGTAGTGTTTGTGTGACAGTTTTATTTAGATTGTGCTGCTGAAAATGATCTGAATCTTCTTTGCAGTGATGCTCACTCTAGGTGAAAATGAGAAGCTTCTCAAGCTGATTCAAGGTTTGTGCACATTTTATTTCTCACTGATCAGTCAAGTTGTGAATTCAGTGTTTTCACATCTGCTTAATTGGCATCAAAACTGCCACCATCTGCTGTTTTCAGAGGTTGTTTTTCTCAATAGAAATGGCAACTTCACCACAAAGTCTGTTTTGTGGCTAGTCTGACACTCTTGGTGGTATCGCACATATGATGTTTCAGCCACATTACGTGGTTTGTTTTCATATTATGACTCAAAGCTCTGTCATTTATCTTGTTGTGACACCTCAATTTACCAAATATATATCTGTTCACATTTGCTCTTTATTAATGTCTTTCAGTCAGTGTTTAATCACTGCAATCTAATCATTTTCCTCCTTAGCTTTCAAGCCAGAGAGGAAGACGATCCTGGCTTACCAAAAAGACAGCAACAGGAAGCATCCGCTTCTTGGTCAGTAACATCCGCCAAAATAACAAAGCCATATTTGTTTTTAAATAAACTCATTCATTCATTTGCTCAAGTAAAAGAATGCTTGTATTGGATCACTTCAACAACGTGATCAGCAATCCTTTTTTTCGTCCTTGACATACCAGCGAGGCAGAGTTTAAACTATCCGTGTCATCGTGATCTTACAGGCATGCAGCACCTCGTCGAGTGCATTTGTGTCGGAGCAGAGGAGGAGAAGTATTACCTCTGCACGCTCTGTGGCCTTACAGTGGCCGCCCACGTGATCATCAAACACATCCTGAGCTTTGACCACATCTTTTGGTATTTTGTAAGTAATTAAGTTAATTGCTTGAGATGAGTTGTTTAGAAGGCAATCAGATGATTTGAGGTAGTCGGGCTAATCTAATGGGAAGTTAAGATTTGAGATATGAGTGGATGTGTCATCATGCAGACTTTCAAACTCTTTATCTTCAAATGAAACTACAAGACTGACAGAGAGAGTTATGTGGTTTCTCCAAGAGAAACCACATAACTCTTGTAAAATGTTTCTGAATAATTATTAACATCAAACATTTTTTTCACTCTGTTCAAAAACAACACCAGCATGTCTGTTTGTCCTTCAGAGTGTGGGTAATGTTTTGAAACTAAAACTTAATGAATAAAACCCAGTTACCCAGTGTCTGATGTGCAGGGAGTCTTTAGTTTGGGATATATTATAACATTATCACCATGGCTTTGAACATGGATGTTAGTTTCTATTATAATAATGTAATTGAATTTGTGTCCAAAAGTTGATTCTGTTCGTCTGGACGTAGCGTCTTCAGTGGGAGAAACGTTTCGTCACTCATCCAAGTGACGTCTTCTCCGCTGACTGCAGGTTTCCCCAACCTTATAAATAGTACATTTGCATAATTACTGAAACTAGCACCACTGAAGGAACAATGGGCTGTGAGGTCAGTTCCTTCATCATGATTATGCAAATTCTCATGACCATTGATCAAAGCTCACTGATCAATGGCCATGAGTACCATTCACAGAGTGTTGGAGAATGGCTGCAGTCACAGCATTGTAAGATGGTGAAAGATGTACCCTTAGGCCCCCTCCTCAATTCAGAGATGGTCTTTCCCTTTTCACGTAAATGGCCTCCTTGACTCTGCGCTCAAACCAGCGCCTGTCCATGATGTGTACATCCTCATCATTGAAAGAGTATCCACTGACCTGTAGGTGTAAATAGACTGCAGAGTCCTGGCCTGACGAGGCAGCTCTTCTGTGTTGTGCCATCCGCTTCGCCAGAGGTTGTTTGGTTTCCCCGATGTATAAATCCTGGCAATCCTCCTGCACTTAACAGCGTACACTATGTTACTCTGTTTGTGTCGGGGGACCCGATCCTTGGGATGGACCAATTTTTGGCACAGCGTGTTTTGGGTTTTAAAAGCCACAGAGACGCGGTGTTTAGAAAAAATTCGTCTCAACTGCTCCGATACTCCTGACACATATGGGATCACTACAGGTTTTCGCTTAGGCAGCAGTTGTCCTTCTCTCCTGGATCGGCTGGAGCTTTCTTTTGGCGCCTTCCCAGCTTTGACAAAAGTCCAGCTGGGAAAAGCCCTCTTTTCCACTTCTTCCATGTACAAATTGGCCACGATGGGTGAAACTGGGGAACCCATGGCACACCCATGTTTCTGCCTGTAGAACTGACCCTTGTATGTGAAGTAGGTGGAATAAAGACGCAGTTCCAAAAGGAAACACACTTGGTTTGTGAATGGTACTCATGGCCATTGATCAGTGGGCCTTGATCAGTGGTTGTTGATCAGTGGTCATGAGAATTTGCATAATTATGATTCTCCTCTTTGATTCCGCTCCTGGACCTAATTGTGGTACGCTTGAACATCACTGCTAGACTCTTTCAGTCAGTCAGCAAAATGATCAATAGATATGAATTTAAACAGTCGCAAGAAATTAAGCACACTTTTTCCACCTCAGAAGTCAGTAATACCCTCTTTATCAGAAAGAACTTCTTGCGACTGTTTCGCGGAAGTGCCAACCACTATGGCACCAGTTTGCTTGGGATTGAAATCTAAGCTTTGATTTCGGATTTTATTTATGTTTGGTTCACTCCCTCCACCCACCAGAGTCACTCTGTGTCCCTCTGTGACATCACTTCAAACAACTTCCTGTTTTATTTTGTAAATTCCCTACCCTTTGTGTCTACATATGGTTACTCCTGCTTTTGTATCTTTCACACATGTGGTTGATTATCCAATCAGTCCGCCCTGTGTATAAGTTTCTTGATTTGTGCTGCTCATTTGCTAGATTGTCTGTGTATGATTCAGTACTCAAACTTTCCAGCCATTCCTGGTTCAGATTTTTTTTCCATGTGTGTTCCTGTTTGGTGTTGGTTTTCTTTGGGGATTACTTGTTTTTACCTGTTCTTGTGTTTTGTTTTCCCTTTTGGCTCTCTCGCTATGTTTTACTTGACCAAGTGGTTTTTGTATCAGCTTTCTGAAAGAGAAGCTCGCTTTTTGTTTAAGTTCCTTTTGGAATTGCATGTGGATCGTCTGTTTGTTCTGTGACCAGCTCAGTTCAATCTAGCATACAATGGATACAGCGGACGGTAGAATGCTCCTGCAGAGAGCCAAGAAGGTGCGGTCTTCAAGGAGAAGTCTCCTCTCCAGCATTAACACCCCTGAAGAGATTCAACACAAACTGAAGCCCACTGTATTGGTAATTTTGTTTCTAAGCTCAGGTTTTTAGAATACCCACATGTGACAGATCGGTGCCTTTGTGCTCATTTTGGATTACTCCAGTGACTTTTGAAGCCAACAATGGTGTCCTTTCCAGTCAAGCCCTGAGCCTCCAGTTTGTTGGTTCCAGCCTGCTAGCTTCCTTTGTTCAAAGACTTGCAAAGAACCTTTCAGCTTCCCTTCATAATTCCCAGGAATCACCTATATGGGGATTGCTTCCACTACTATTTGCACCAAACCTTCCAAAAAGATTCTGTCCCTTTGGCTCTCAACTCTCTCATCTCTTCCTAAATCCTCCCCTCCTTTGTGTCCCTTCCAACTTTCACCTGTCCCCAGCATCGTTGGAACAAAACCGACGGCAGGTGTCATTTCACATGGCCAGCCGCCTTCTGGCTCCAGAGGGTGATATGGTCCGTGACCTCCGTTCAGAGGAGCATCTTCATGCAGCGTTCTGATTTCAAGCATTTGCCTGCCCTGTGTCCAGAGGATTCGTCTTTGCCTTCCAGCTCTGCCTCTCAGCCCAGCTGCACTCAACCCACCAGATCGTTCCACAACAGTCTCTTATTTGTCTTTGAGACACTTCTTAGAGCGTTTACATCTGCCACATGCCCAGCCCTGAGGCAGAGGCAGTGCATTGTATTTCTACCACGTTTTTAGTTCTATAGTTCATGAGGCGCCTCAGCTTTAAATGACTTACTGTTATTACTATGATGGCTAACCAACCCTGTCTTTGATTTGTCTATTTTGCTTGTGTTCATTGGTAAACTATAGTTTATACTTAAAGTGTACTTGCTTTTTAAAAGGAAGGCTTTTCCCAGCACATTTCCTTTACAAATCAAATGTGCAGTTGTCTCTTTGAGTTGCTTTTAGCAATGAAATTTGGAGGTTTTGTATCGGTTGATCTGCTCCTGTGGCAGCCAGTTGATGAAAAGTGGGTTAAAAGCCTCAGGCCAATCTGAATGACTTTGCTGTCAGTAGAAAGATTTACAAGACAGAGTGGTGGGGAAGTGAGTGCTGCGTAACAAAAAGCTCATTGGTTTGAATCACTGGTTGGCTGGGTGGTAGGGAGTTTCCTTTTTTCTGTGCCTGCGTGCACTGTCCAGCAACATGCTTGTTTGGTTATTTATTATTTGACAGTTTGAGTATATCAGCTTTGTGCTGGGCTCATGACCTGGAACAGCTGGAACAGGCTCCACCCTGTCTCCACACTCTCAGAAATCTTTTTTTTTTTTTTTTTTTTTTTAAACCCCCTAGATTCTTCCTTAATGTATCTGGGAGCTCTTGAGAACATCAGATGCTCTAATACTTGCTCCTTAGTAGTTGTTGTTTTTTTTTTTTTTTGTTTTTTTTTAAATAATCTGCCTATCCTCAGAGATTTTAAGGTGTGTCAAATGTATGTGTGTATATATGACTGACCTTTCGTTGTCATTAAAATGACTTCAGTTAACTTGTTTGAATTACCGCATCTAGGTTAATGTGATTTTCACAGAACAGCCAGTATTTTCTTGTGCAGATAAAATGGGAAAGTTATTTCCATTTCGATTGAGTGTACTTGGTGTTTTTTTTTTTTTTTTTTTTTTTTTTTTTTTGTTTGTTTGTTTGTTTGTTTTTTGTACCCCATGTGAATGTACCTGTGGTGCTCTGTCATTCCTGCGACTTTAAGAACAGCCATGTTTGGCCTTCACTGTAGAAAGGTGGGAAGTAATATGTAAATTACTTTGAATTTCTTTCTATGCAGAAAGAGTGGCATCCCTCTACATTGATGTCAAAAGAGTGCTACAGAGACTACACGCCCTCCTTTGAATCCATGATGCTTGACTTGGCAAAGCAGACGGAGAAGATTCATGGAGAAAATGATTTGAAAGTATGTATATGTGAGGTTTCTATTCAGGCTTTTAAAATGATTGAAGACATTCATTTTTCTTAATGTCAAAAAATAATTTTATGTATTTATCTTTTTGCTACAGCAAGTGAGCCTGGAGCCTGCTGAATTCAAGTCCATAAACTTTAATAGCTACTCAAAAGGTGGGTGTCTAATTTTAAACCCTGGTTTAGGATTTATTCATCTGCACAAACTGGCTTTTTAGTGCAGTGTAGAGTAATGTTGTGCCAATTAATCTTGTAGCTTTGACGACTCTGAACTCGATCAAGAAGTGCAGCTTGAAACCAGCCATCAAACCAGGGAAGAAGCTGGGTAATGTATCGGGGAGTCTTATGTTATCAGACTTGAGTAACTGCTGTGTTCAGCACAGCTATATCAAACTGGGAGATGCTCAAATTGAAGTACAAATATATTTTGTTACTGTACATGTGTAGAGTTTTCAGCTACCTGTAGCCAATATGACTATTTGTACTTTTACTCTATATATTCTATCTGAATGCTGTATACTCGGTATCAGTAGGAGAATGAGTGCAAAGACTTATCTGTGACAGAAAAGTATTTTTACCAATAATGGTTGGCAGAAAATGAAGACAATGGTCAGTTAGCGTGCCACAAAAGTAGCTGGTAAAATGTGCTTCAAAGAGCTACTATGTATAATTTCAGTACATTTCAGGTCCTTTTCTTTTACTTGAGTAAAGTAGATGAATTGGTGCTTCATTTTCTATCCAACTTCAATTTATATTTAAATTTTGCTTGGTATCCTATAAGGACAAAAGTCCTGGACCACCTACACATCAGACAAGCATGAAACTCCTGGGGCAGTTTTTGTGCTGAAGTCAGAGGTGGTTTGGAGCTCTGAGCCACTGAGTCAGAAGACTGTCGGCGACTCAGCACTTGCCGAACCTTGCTCTGTAACTTTACGTGGTCTTCTGAGTTGCTGTGAATCCTAAATGCTTTCACTTTGCAACAACACAATTTACAACTGAATATCTAGCAGGGAAGACTTTTCCCGAGCAGACATTCTGTAACAAGTTCCCCTTATTCCAGTACCACGTTCAAATCCAGTGAGCTCCAGAGAGCGACCCATTTGTTCACAAGTGTTCGTATGTTTGATTGCATGGCTAATCAGTTGATCTCATACAGCTGTGGCAATGCAACTGAAACCACCTGAATTTGATAAAAGTGCATCTGTACTTCTAATTGAGTGAAAACTGGTTATAGTTAAGCACATAAACCACACAGTTGGCTCATGGAGAACACATAGACACCGCTTCACTTAAATGCGGGCCACAGACACACACTAAGGTGGACACGCATGTAAAATGGCAGGCCAGTGTAATAAGTTGGTATAATAAACTGACACACTGTCTAAAGAAGACAAAATTTAGGACCTGCCAAAAATTCACCAAAACTTCAGTTGGTGTTTGGCTGTTGGATAAGTTCATTAAAGAAATCACAGTTGACAGAAAATACATGTTTTTGTCCTTTAAAACCTTCAAAACAGTTTTTTTTAATTTCATTACAATACTTTCTCTTTTCAGAGTATCATGCTGTCAAAAATCAGTCAGCACCTGCAAGCGAACCTTCAAAGCTGCTCACATACTACCCAAGATGTAAACTGCTGTGTCAGGTGATAATTTGTCTTTAATAGCCTTGATGTTGCTGCTGTACCACTAGTTGCTTTTTAAAAAAAAAATAATAATAAAAACATTTAAATTTCCAATGCACCGACCGTCTGGACAGTCTTTTGTTTCACATCTGTCTCTTTTGCAACAGGACTGCTGTGTGACGTTGAACAGCATATCTCAATATCTCAATCATCTGTCAAAACCAATACACAAGGAGGTACAGTGACTGTTTTGTGTTTTTGTTTTTTTGATTTCCTTAGTGGTTTTTTTTTTTTTTTTTTCTTGTTGTTTGGTTTTTTGGGGTGTGTGGTTTTTTTTTTTTTTTTTTTTTTTTTTTTTCCGAGATTTGCTAATTAAACATGTAGTAAAAACTCTTTGTTTTGATCTTCTCCAGATCTTGTGGAAACTCTTTGAAGGTACACTTCTTTTCTTTTTCATGTTTTGTGTAATAAGAGTTCAAATTAGATGATCAACTTTTTTTTTTCTTCTTACAACAGAAGGATTTGAAGGCTATGAGAAAAAAGGTACACACAAGTATTTGATTTGATATCACAGAACTCATTATTTTCACATATTTGTATAGTTGTATTTTAGAAAAGTCACAGATGGCCTTCTGCTGTTGCTCAATTCATTCTCTTTATCACAGCTCAGTTTTTCCTTCACTTACACTTGTATGTCATGGAGTGCTTCAAGAAAAAACAGCCAGTCATTGGTAAGTTTGCTTGCTGTGTTTTGATACAGTAGGTTTGAAAAATGTTTGCTATAATTTTGTTTTTTGGTTTCTGTTTTTCTTTTAGGTACATCCTTGATTGTGTCCTGCATTACCACAGAAGCTAAGGCAGAGCCTTTTTACATATGCTTTGCTTGTCAGGAGTGTGTCTGTCAGTCCTTGATCGAGCCACACTTAAACTCCCGAAAACATGTTGTACACACGCTGGTAAGGTTTTAAGTTATTATTTACTGCATTGATTAGTATAATCGACAGTGATGTAGCTGAAATTATATTTTTGTGCTGTTGCTCCAGTGTACTGATATCACAAGTATCGTATTAATTCCTACAGTTAGTTCATAGCTTTCTGATAGGTTTGTAGTTTAACCCTATTCGCTGGAACGTTGAAGGCAATGTAATTACACAGCAAGCAAGACACGAGTAGGCAAAGTTCTTTATGTTTTACGTGCACGGGAGAGAACCGGACAGGCGCCGTTCCTTCGCTTGACCCCAGTTGTTCTCTCCGCTCTCCCGTAACGCTGCTCTTTTATTGTGGTTACATGAATATGCATAGGTTCATTAACATATAACATCTTACATAGGGGTGTGTGTGTGTGTGTGTGTGGGGTCAAAGCATGACCCCATAAATGACTTCCCTAAACCTGCTGGCCTGGAAGTCCAGCAGTTCATCTAAACAAAAGGCACTTAGCCTAAAACAGATATAGATACGTTTATCCTACCATAAAACAATAAGACGAGGCACGGCCTCTCCCATGCTCCCAAAATGTGGGTGTGAAAGCCAGAACACTCTGGAATGCACATAAGTCCTTGCAGCCTTCTACAGATCACACATCCTATCACTACACAATCGATTATACACCTCTAAGCATATATGGAAACTTATATCATTAAAAGCTTATACTGACTACTAAGTACAATTTTCCATTGACACTTTCCTTACAAAATCGAGAAATTAGGGGCAGCTCAAGCCCCTAATTGCACAGTACTCTATATTACATAGACGGGCTCTGGTGAAACATATCGTTTGTAATGAGCGACTCTTGTCTTCTACTCTTAGCTGTTTGAGAATCCCTGGCGGCTGCCTTTCGGCTGGGAGAATCTGCAGGATGATCAAACACTAAAGTCAAAGGCGTGGGAGGAGGAGATGGAGAGAAGACCAAAGGAGGTGGTTCTGAAGGTAAAATGCAAATTAATGAACCAAGGGGGCTCAGCTCTTTTTATAAATCCAGAAAGTAAAACTGAACTAACATTCACTTTATGTGAATGGAGATATGTTTCAAAATTAAAGCAGGAAAATCCCAAATTTTTAAAAACACCTGTTAATGTAGTTGTAATGTAAGGGGAATCATTTCCTGCTCATTCTATCATTATTTTTCTCTTTTGATATTTTATTTATTTTTTTTTTTTTTAAATATTTTGTATTACAATGTAATCTTTCTTTCCCAGGTTCTTGATATGCCATGGTCAGTATTTTGCAGGCTCACCCCTCCTACTTTTGAAAAAGGTAAGAACTATATATAAGAGAACTAATATATTTTTGTATATAGACAGCTTTAGTTTAATGCAAGACATTATAATAAAGTAGAAAAAGATTCTCTTCACGCAAACAATACTGAAGCTCAGAGCAACGCTATGACCACTGTGCAGTTTTGTGTTCTGTTGGATTATTTAAACCATTTTTTTCAGGTTCTTTGATTAAAACAAACAAAAATTATCTATTCCGGAATGAGCATGTTAACAAAACTATATTAAATGGCATTTTTAGGGGTCAGAAACAAGGCAGTGGCTCCATAGTGTAGTGGTTAACACATTCTGTTTAACACAGAAGATCCTTGGTTTGTCCTTCCCAGTCAGGAAGACCATCTGGTGTGCCAAATCAAAATTTGCAAA
This sequence comes from Oreochromis aureus, assembly GCF_013358895.1. Classification (NCBI taxonomy): domain Eukaryota; kingdom Metazoa; phylum Chordata; class Actinopteri; order Cichliformes; family Cichlidae; genus Oreochromis; species Oreochromis aureus. Next base: position 18,506,926 of record NC_052962.1, read on the forward strand.
TCCATCTCCAGACAATGAAAAATAGACTTCCAATTTTTAAAAATATTTATTCACACGTGGGTCTGAACCAGAACCATATATTAAGCATGCAAACGTGCCCAAAGCTGGAAGTTCTTTATATGGCCGTCAGTATGTGTGTTCAGGCCTGTGCCTATGCTGTGTGTCTGTGTGCTCATGCCTGTATGAAGTTGTATGTGTACAGAGGGATGTGTTTGGCTAGTGTAGTAGGTGAAAGGAAAAATCATCTTAAGAAAATGATGTGGGAATTAAATTAGGAAAGGCACAAAAGTATTCATGTGAGGTCTCAATGATGTCGAAGTGAAAACCAAACTGTCAAACAATTGTTCTCAGACTTGAAAAATGAGACTGTCGTCGGCGAGATAAAAGACTAAAGTAATGTTTATATGGTATGAAGGTGTCGAAGAATGCAGTAGTACCAATGAAAAGGGTTTGAAACCAGCAGCAGTCTTTTAAGACACGGCTGTCCAGCCAAACTGACTGCCTGTTGCACATTCTTTCACAGTTAATCTTATTCATTACTTATTCTGATGTTGTGTAATCCATGTGTTAAGAAGTATGTTAGCTAAATGATTTGGGCAAGACCATATCTGTAAAGTTGAAGGGGGAAAAAAAATGGGCTTGACCAAAAATGAGTACTCTACTCTCATAAACAACTCCTTATATGAAGATTGCAAAACTTGTGTTTTAACGTAAGACTCAAGAAGGAGATTTTATGACAGAAAACTGGGTGAAAACATGATGGAAACAATGCCAAATAAGATCTGACTATAATGGTGGCAAAAAAGCAGGAGTGTTTATTTGTACACTGGGGTGGGCACTGAAGAGTTCATTTCTGTAAGAGACTTTTTGATAAAAGAACACTTTTGCCAAAGCACCCACTCCAAGTTTGCCAAAAACTACCTAAATATTTCATAGAGCATGAGAAGAAAAAGTATTTGGCCAAAGTGGGAAAACGTGCATTGAGGATTGCTTTGGCGCGTCATCCCTGCAATCAAATCTGCTACAGATGTGCATAGCTTTGGCAGTTCTTAATGAAAACCTTTTTCTGCTCAGGATCTCGGCCTGAGCAGTTAAATGCTTCAGCAAAAAAACTTGCCATAGAGAATGGGGCAAACAGAACAAAGGTGTGCCAAATTTGGTAGATCGTTCTCAACAAGGCTCGATGCTGCCAGATAAATTTGACTCAAGTATGAAGTGAATAAGTACTGAATAAATATGTAAATTTTACATTGGGTTTAAAATTTTGTAAATCATGCAAAATACACCAAACAGTTATGGAGTATGAGTGTCCTTCCTACATAAGTATGTAATTCAACACTTATAGAAAGAGGTGCTTTTAGCTCCTCCATGGGAGTGGGATGGATCCATATATTTGATTTGATATGCTGGCATCCTGACAAAACCCTCCCATTTATCCAAGCTAGGAGCTCATGGCCCACACTGGCTGGGTTTGTTTGTCTCTGCCCAGTCTCACCCCAGGGTGACCTTTCGTGCATAAGGCGAATGTGCTAACCACTACATACTGATATTGCACTGTTTCTTGTCATGGTTAACATCCTGTTTTCGTGTCCTGATGTTGGTCTGTGGTAATTAAAAATTGAGCAATACCTTTTAAACTGAGTTGCCAAGCTGTACTTGGCTATAGTGATTGAATAACAGGAAGAGACCAGACATGCTGAGCAGTCTGTTCTGCTAATATCAAAAATACTGCACATGGTGTGTTGTCTATTAGAAGCAAACAAGTGGGGGCTTTTGTGTACCCTGCTCCTGTGCCTGCACACTTTTAACTATTTTTGTTTTATATTTGCCAGATATTTTGTGCTTGTTGATGAGGAGGGAAACATTAATGCATTTTTTAAGATGAATCTGAAACTTCAACATGTATAAATGTGTTTGATAAAATTCTGTATGCACCCTGTAGTGAACATCTGCTATTACAGGGGGGAAAAAAGAAATAAAAACACAAGATTAAAAAAATTCTGTTCTTTGACTGCAGTACTGGAGGGACTTGAACAGCAGCGCAAGGTCTTGAAGAATGAAGGTTGGTGATAAGTGTTTGTTTTTTGTTTTGTTTTTTTAATTGAAAGGGTTACTAAATTCAACTTCTTCTTTTTTTTTTTTTTTGTTTTGTTTTGTTTTTTTGTTTTATGCCTCTGCAGTTCCACCTTGTCAAACATATAGCAAACTCCAAGGAAATGAATCATTTCCTCTACTTGGTAAGTACTACTAAAATAAGATTGTGTGTCAAGGTCTCTATAAAATCTTCCTATTATGACTCAGAAGAGACTGAATATCACCAATTCTGTATCCCACTGTAATGATGCTGGTTGAGTTGAGGAAGGAGACAATGAAGAGAGTAATGCCAAGATGGTTTTAGATATTTATTTCACACATGAACGTCTCCCATTCTACAGTGCAACAAAAGATTTACTTGCTCCCATCCATACTTGTATTCATATTGATACCCGCATGTGTTTGCCCTAAAGAGCGGATGTGATGGCCTCTGCCTCCTGTCCCGAATTCCAAATATTGAGGATGAGAACTAAACAACAATGGTCCAGAAGAGTTTGATCAAACGACATGCACAGGGAGATGTATACTGCAATACAATCAGCATAGGTCTCCACCCAAACTTACACTTAAGAATGCTTTTAATATATCAGGGTTCCGCCCCTTCATGCATCAATTACAGTTAATGCTGCACGAAACAAGCTAAAAACAGACAGAAGTTCCTCTTTTCAGCAACATTCTTCCATACATGGCAATTTATTTCACCCTCCAGATGGTCCCTGTTGACTTACAGTTTTCTTGATTCTTCTTCTGTCACTGGTTGCTAGGCAAACTCAAATGCAGTTACAAGCTAAATGAATTCCAGGCCTTTGGCCTAACTATCCTCTATAATCCTGTGTTTGTAAGCGTGCATGCATTGACCTTCTGCTGCTCCAAGTCACTTACACAATAGATCGTCGGGACGTCACGCCAAACGAAGCTTAAGACCTTAATGCTGCACCTTTAATAAAAGTTTTAATCTAATGCCAGTGGTTTTAATAAACATTTTAATACAATGCTAATGATGAAAGCTATATGTAGCAGTAAAATATTTTCTTTATTCCCACACTCCCCCACACATGCTGGCACTATAACAGAAATGGCTAAAAAAAAAAAATATATATATATATATTTTTTAAGACTTGGGTTTGGTTAATGTTTTGTTTTTGTGCTTGGGTATTTTGTTCTGAAACACTTTGGGATGTTTCTCTCCAAAGGTGCTATAGACATAAAATTTTACTCACTTAGATTGTAACTGCTGTTTACATTCTTCCTTTTAATCTCTTCTTTGCAGGCATCGAGTTCATCGTGATGTATGATTTATTTGTCAAAGAACCCAATTCCCCAGAAGCACATTTTCTGTGTTTGCTCTGTGAGAGGAGGCTGTCAGAGCACGAATGCCACGACCATATATTCAGCCGTGAACACGTGGCAAAATTCCTGGTGAATATCTTCTTTTTATTTTTAACATCCAAGTTGGTTTTTGTAAAAATCCCAAGTAGATCAGCAGTTTCTGAAATACTCAGAGCCCATCTGGTACCAGTAACCAGCTTTAATCACCTTTCCTCCCCATTCACATGCTCTGTTTGAACTCTGTTGAAGCAGGCCCGCTTATCCATGCCGGCATGCATGGATGCATGATTCTGATTTAGATATTAGATACAAAGGAGTAAAGTGTGTTACTGTGGAAGAGTTACTTGTATATTTTTGGTAAACTCCAAATTTAAAAACTGGTGAACATAGGACCCTGGGGAAAAGTCATGACGCCATGGCAACTTTATTTAGTAACTTTACGTTTTATTTCTATTTAACTTATATTTAAAGACTTAAACAACTGCCAAAAAGACAAAACTAACAAATGGTTTATTAAAATAAGTGCCAGCAACAGTTTTTTTTTTTGTCCAGGTGAGTGTAAAACCATCTTTATTTTAACTTGTTAGCAACCAGGAATATAAGGTTAGCCACAGTAACATTGTCATGCTAAGCTAGTCAGTAGTTATTAATTGAACAAATGGGGGAGGGGAAATAAAAAAAAAAACATGAGAAAGTGACTATGTAATTATGAAGCTCCTTGGCAAAACGAGTCTAAATGTTGGCTCTTTTGTTCCCCTAGTTAAAATTAGCTGTGTGAATGTTGGTTGTGATAGCTTGTGGGCTAACACTGTGGCTCTAATGGTTTTCTGCTATTAGCAAACTAAATTAATGCTAGCTAATGATACTCAATACTGCTGTAGGATTTTAAAAAGATAATGGGACAGCTGTATCGCATTACTTGTTTCAGTGAACTGGATATAGGGTAAAAGTAATTTAATATTTTGTAATTTTGTTTTTCTGTTTTACATTTATTTTTAACTTGTAAATATTGGCTTAGTAATGTCATTTTATCAGTGGAAACAATCTTCTCTTCAGAACAGCCCCCCCCCCCCCTTATTTATTTATTTATTCATTTATTTATTTATTTATAATTTATTTATTTTTTTTAAATGGCTCCTAAAGTCCTTAAAGTCATCCCTAATATGTTTTCATGGTCAATGTCAGCAGATTTAGAGCTTTAGAAACCCCAAACTTGAAGGTAGAGAACTGATAATTTGTTTAAACTACACTTGTCAAAATTATCGCCGCTTTATTTTAAAATGGGCAAAAAATCCCACTGGAGCTTCAAATTGCAGATGGGATTTTTTTTTTTTTTTTTTTTTTTTTTTTCTGGCAATCGTTACAAATCACTCTATACCTCTGGTCCGTTTGTCACCTAGCTGAAAAGAAACATTCTGAAATCACAAACACTTGTAATGCTTTTATTTAAACCGAGCCTCTGCGCAGAGGGAGATCATGCAATTGTAACCAGCAGATCTGAGGGGAATCCCTCAGTCCTACACGTATACGTTCAGCCTCACACTTTGGGGGAGGATCCCCAGAAGCTTTAAAACATGAGAACATATAAAACCCTGGGGATTCCCTTAGATGGCAACAAAAGCAACTCATGGCCAGAGTGGGTGTGTGTGTGTGTGTGTGTGCGCGCGGTACCAGCCTGTACTGATACTTGTGTGTATGTATGTGTTACGTAAGCATGTGCAGAGTGGATGTTGGGCGCATGATCAGTAATGAGAAAAAACATTTGTGTAACCAACATCTTACTGAAACATTGTAAGCTCATGACATCTGTCTGCTTTTACCCTATTCTGTGCATATTATTCTTCCTGTTTCCTTTTATGATAGGCAGACCCCCACTCTCAATAAATTCCTCTCTCTCTACAATTACACACACCTAGGCCTATAGCTAAACCAACCTAAAACACACACACCCAAATCCTTTCCTATTTCTCTAATCTACAGCTGCACCCTATCATCTAAACAGACTTGAGCACATTTTATTCTAATCATTATTTTCTTGTACTCACACAACATAGTGACACTAAACTGAAAAGGGTAGACAAAAAGCAACTCCAAATTATTGAAGCTCTACCAAGGTCGCTGAATCAGTGACTCCCTTACCCTGCCAGAAATTCAGAAAATCTAGTACTTTCCAGCTCTCCCTACTTCCCATCCCTATATGGTTCCAACTCTCTCCTATGAGGCCCCTTGGCCCTGTGTATCCCAAGCCAATTAGCCCATCTGCCTACTATGAGAGAAACGTGAGAGTGCATGTGGTCTCACTCTCACTTCAGTTAGAGCTGTATGTGGAGAACTCTTGGTACGATACTGGTACATACACTCACACACTATTCATAAATACTTTTTTTTTTTTTTTTTTTTTTTTTTTTTTTTTTTTTGTTTGTTGTTAACTTTCATCATTTGCAGTAAATTTGAAGAAAATTGTGACAAGAGGTACCAGAAGTGTATTCTTCCTCCTGCATTTCTGTTTTCAAATCAAATCTGAGACTACATAAAACATTTTATTCAAACATTTTGATAATGTTTTTTTTTTTCTTCCTCCTTCTGTAACTGTAAGTGATGTTCCTAACTTGCAGATCAAAACTAAAAAGAACTAATGCTGAGTCTTTCACTTAAAGAATCAGTAACAAAAGTAACAAAGTTTAGAAACTTTTATTAGGAAATGTTAGCTGAAGACGATGTAAAAGCTTGCAGATTGGAGTCATATGCGCAACTGCAGGAAAAATGAAGCTTATTGAGTCATGAAAGGCAAGTTGGAAATTTTGTATCAGATTTAATTCCTACTGTCTGAAGTGTCCCGTAAATGCAAATAATGTAGGGAAATGAATCCCCAAGAACTGAGCTGAAGACATGTCAATAAAGCTTGTGTTCATCTCTGTGTGCATAGGACTGTTTCCACCCAGGCTCACTGGATTCCAACGCTGATGCAGAGACACTACTGGACTTGGCAAAACAGGCAGCAACAATTCACAATAAATCTCACATACAGGTATTCTCTACTAGGTTGATGACAGGGGATTTCTTTAAATCACCCCGCAGCTCTAAGTCTGTATGTTCCACAATAGAGGAAGCTGTTAGTTGGTAAATAAGTGTACCATCACAAAATTTATTAGATGAAAAGTCACGTAAACATGTGGTTTGCTTAGTGATCCATAAAAGAGCACATTTCATGTAGCTGATCACATTATGTACAATTTTCTTTTAACAGTTGATAAAGATGGTTGATTTAATTTAAACTTTTGCTCTTTTCACACATTTGTGCTTTTGAATCCGTCTTCTTCCTAAGGTAATATATTTGCAGCGTCCGATTAAGGAGCCATACTCCTACTCCCAAGGTGAGTATTTATGTTGCAGTTAATGTTTGTTTTCAGTGGCATCTGCAGATACATTGGGTTGGACACTTCTCATGTGTTTTGTTCCAGCAACAAGAATCTTGGAATGTGTAAATAGGAAAACTGGGAACAAAAAGCTTAAACCCCAAATAAAACGTAATAGAAAACTGGGTAAGTACACTAAAACGTTTTAAGAATCATATTAAATGTTCAGTATTGTCCAAGCAGTAAATATGCATGTGTGGCTCCTTTCTTTTTTTTTTTCTCTTGTAGCTTGGGTTCCCAGGGTGGCATTGCATTGTCTTTATTTGGAAAACTGACTTGCTGTTTTGTTTACAGAATGGATGCCTAATATGATAAGTGTACTCAGACTGACTTGTATATCCTTTTTTTTTTTTTCTCAGTTCCGAGGATAACTGTAAAAGACGAGCAATGTGTGAGAGTTGTCTGTCAGAAAAACAGCAGCACCAGCATAGCCGGTGTAGAAGAAATCAAAAAAGAGCGTGACGAGGAAACACCGACACAAAGTGAAAATGACTCGGCGTTGAGAAGTGAGGTGGCTTCCAAAACTACTTCAGAAGTGATGGAGAATCCAGGTGAGGTGTGTCGGGCGATAAAGCAGGAGCCAGAAGAGGCTAAAATAAAAGGATCAACTGGGGCGAAGCAAGGCTGCCACAACACCAACAAAGATAATGGTGCAGATGCTGGGATAGAAGATGGCAGAAGTAGCAAAGATGTCCCAGCACAGCTGAAGAATTACAAAGAAATGGAAAGAAAAAGACAGCACGGTGTGTCTGAAACATCGCAAGAGGACTCATGTCCTGCTGAGTGTGTGGGGAGAGAAATGGGCCCTAAAAGACAGCGTCTGACCTCCAGAGAAGACTCGTGTGATGAAGCCCCAAAAATGTCTGATATTAGAATAAAGAAGGAAAAAAATGAAGATGAAGCCTGCAAAGCAGCAATTGACAAAGGTTTGGAAAGTTTTGATGACTATATCTTACTGTTTTTGTTTTGATATGTCAAGAGAGTTGGTTTTCTCCTCTTAGTTTTCAATAATGTGTAATAGACTTTTTTTAATTATGGCCAGTCTACCGTTGTTTACAGCGCTGTCGCTCCTTCATGTTTTTCTGTGTTTTATTCTCAGTCACTTTCACTCAAAGGCATCTGCTGTGATGTTCACAATTCTGATGAAGTCTCACATGTATCAGTACTGATAAATGATCAGAATTATAATATTTCTAACTGTCTGAGGCTAAATTGAATCGAATCAGGACTTTGAGAACCGGAATCGAATGGATTATAGAAATCAGTGATGATACCCAGCCCTAGTGAGTAGCCTAGACCCGACAGAAGTGGATGTAGCTGTGGGTAATAAGAAAAGATGAAAAGAACTATTGATAACTTTTTTGTTAAGTTAAGGCCTGATCCATCTGAAATTCATAGCCAGCTCTGACACGGTGCCATCAATCTTTGAATGCTGAAAAAGCACAGTGTATCCTGAAAACACATTATATGCTGCAATAAATGCACTGCCCAAGTGTCCCCTCTCCCCACTGCCTTTCAGCGGCAGGCAGCAGCAAACAGGTCGTCAGAGGAGGCCGAGATGATGTTTAAGTTTAACATTGTCTGCAGTATTGCCAAAGCACTTTAAGCACAAGTTTGTTAGTTAATAATTTAGAAATGAATATTGTCTGTATGGACTGCAATTCTCCCAAAAAAAAAAAAAAAAGTGCACATGTAAAACTGCGGTGTTAAGCGATGCGGTTGAAAAATTTGAGTGCGCCTAACTTATGTGCCGGTTTGCCTAACTTTTTAAGGTTAGGCGCACCGGTGCGCCCATGGCAAAAAGTTAGTCTAGAGCCCTGTTAATGGTAAACAAATGTGTCCCACAGGTTTTAGCGCCCTGCTTAAATGCTGCTGTCCTCAGCATGAGCCGGTCTACCTCTGCGAGTCCTGCTCTTTGAAGATCTCAGAGAAGGACATCGTCAGGCATCTGACTGGATTTGATCATCACAAGCTCCAGCCGGTGGTGAGTAAATGTTCAGTTTTAAGTTGGGCTTCTTTTTATCTCAGTGCAATGCTTGTATGTTATATTTATAATACACTTCAGCTGCTTTTTAAAAGAATCAGTGGATTCACTACAGCGTTAAAAACAGTGGAAGAGAAATCCACAACTGTGGAGCCACTGCCTGAAAGGCCTGATCACCACAAGTTTTAAATGGTGCGTGGGGCCACCAGCAGTCTCTGACCTGATGACCTTAGAACTAAAATTTTAAAGTGAAACCTAAAACTTACAGGCAACCAGTGAAGGTAGGCTAAAACTGGAGCGATATGAGATCTTCTGTTGGTGCCTGTTAAGAGTTGTGCTGCAGCATTCTGCAGTCTGAAGATGATTTAAAGCTGATTTGTTAAAATGAGTAAAAAGACCATTCCAATAATCCAAACGGGAAGAAATAAAAGCATGAATAATCATCTCAAGTTCAGCCTTTGACACCATTAGTCTAAGTTTTGAGATATTCCTTAGATGATTAAAAACAGTTGTGGATCAGCTGTTTGGCATGTTGCTCAAGTGATGTCGAGCTGTCAAATATAACACAGAGTGTTGGGTCTCAACTCAGACCCCGCTGTATCCAGGACTTATTCCCATGAAAGAAAAACAAGGCAACAGCGTTCGATTGATTACTTGCGCAAGGGAGGCCTCGTTGGTATCTTAGCTCATCACAAATGACCCCGACGATGGCCTCCTCTCGCTGCCTTTTATTGAGAGACAGTTCACACAAAACGCAGCTAAGCAATGCCCACATGGTTCTAAGGCATTGTATGTATATGTGTGAACTTCTATATATGTGTGTGTGTGTGTGTGTGAGACCTCCTGCTGGGCAGGAAGCTTACATCAAAAGAAGCAGATCTTCCAGATAGGATGTATCTGCAATAAAACATTACAGCCCCCAACCAGAACCTCGAGAATCTGGGGGGGAAGGACAGTGGAATCCCTTTCATGAGAGTTGGCAAGCATAGAAATGACAACATTTAACAATTCACTCTAACACAGAGGTTTCTAAGGCTCGATTTAACAGAAGGGTCTAAGAAGCTGATATGCTGCCTAATTTCTGAGATCATATGGTCGGGAGCAATAATTGAAGTTTCATTCAATTATTGAAACTTCAAATATAATTATATTATATTTGCACACTAAGATCTAAAGTTAAATTCCTAATTTGAGGTACTAATATTTATATTTTTTTTGTCTTGACTGCAGGATGTTTATGTAAATGAAGAAGTTTACAGTAAGGTCTCAAAACAAAGCTTTCAATCGGGTAAGGATGCACCTTTCTTTCTGTTTTTGGGTTGTTTTGTTGTTACTTCACGTCAGTGAAGCTAATTTGGTATGAATAACTGAAGAGACAGAACTACCAAAGTGCAGCATTTCCTCATTGGTTCCCACTATCATTACAGCTATAGAGACAGTGAAGGCATTTCAGACTTCATCCTCAGCTCCTACCTGCGTAAAACCTGTGGACACTTCAGTCGACCAACATGATGACAGTACAAAGGGCAGCATGAAGGTAAGTGAAGTGTTATGAATCGAGTTTACGTGTGATATTCATGTGAGATTTGAGATAATGGAAAATTCTGTTGAAGTAAAAGCACAAACTGAAGACATGAATGAAAGTATATTCATGTTAGAGCTGGCCGAGTCTCCTTCCCGGCTCCATCCAAACAGACTTTTTAGACTTTTCAAACAGAGATATTTGCACGGATTCAAACAAATAACGCTGGTACCAAACCTTCCTGCATTGATGTGCATGGTTGAAATCCACAACCTGAACACTGCATACTTGTGACTGCTTTAAAAAACCTAACCACTGCTACTAAATGCTATTGTTTCATTGTGAAGGTGGTGAAGATGGAGATTGATGACAATCAGGAGGAGTCTGCGTTATTTAAAGGCACCTCTGAGGCAGGACTTGAGTTATTCCAATCAACTGAAGAGGACAAAAAGAGTACCAAAGCACCCAAGCCAGCTAGCAAATTTGTCACTTGTCCAATTACTCCCAGAAGTGGAGAAAACGTAAGCCCGTGTGTGTCAAATGCAAGTGGCACAAAGACTGCCTCCAAAGCTGGTATTACTCCAAACACAAGTGTGGAATCAATAAAAATTGCTTCCAAGCCTGACATGGAAGAAGTGAGACCGGTTACGTCCATGTGCACTGCAGCCACTGCTAAAAATCCTGCAACTTCTTCCCAACGGATAGGAACTGCCTCCACCTCTAAGGTATCTGCCTCAAATGTCAAGTCAACTGCAGAATCTCCACCAGTGTGCAGAACTGGAGCTGCATCGAGAGTGAGGGCTACTTCTTTAAACGGTACACCTCCTCAGACTGAATCCACAGTGGTGCGAGAGGCTACTTGCAAAACTGCACCTTCCTCCAGAAGTGAAAAGTTTCCATCTCATCAGTTAAAAACCAAAGCCACCCCTCAAATGGCACCTGTGGCTAAAAAGCCCAGAACCTCAGTTAGATCTGAAAGTGTGGAGACTCGTGCAAAGGCCGTACATGTGAAGAATTCAGTGGGGCCAAATGCACCACATTGTCATAAAAGTAACAAACCTGACGCTCCTCATCAGGCCAAGGACGCATTTGTCAGGCCTGAACACAAGAAGCCACCCACAGAGCCACCCCCAACCTCTATGAGTAATAAGACAAAGCCAAGTGAAGGTCTTCCTAAAATAGGCAAGTATTAAAGTTATTATTTCTATTTGTAAAAAGTGAATTTCTTTCCACTATTTCATTTTATCATTTTTAACCAGAAGCCTGTGTTTTTATTGTTACTTTTTAGGCTTAAATGAGCTGATTGTGGTATTTTGCGAGGAGAAGCAGCAAGTCTACTGTAAGCTGTGTTCAGTGAAGCTAACCAGTTCCAGTGACTATCATCTAATCAGCTTAGACCACTGGAAAAAATATGTGGTGCGTGCTTTTAAGCCTCTTTGCAGTGTAGCTTGTGAAGCAGTTCAGTAATACAGATGTTAATTGGATCTTTGTTGTTTGTTGTTTGTTTGTTTTCGTTTTTCCCTGATTAGAAAACGAAGTATCCTGAATGGACCGCAAAGCCATCAGAGATGGAGAAAAAACTGAACGAGATAGCGATTCCCTTGACCGAGGCTGAGAGGAGTCTCGGACATCGCAGACCACAGGTGGCCCTCACAAGTCTACCAACAGACAATTTAGACCACAATTAGCAGATTTTTGCATTTTTAACATTATTTGTGGTAAAACGAATACACATGAGAGTACAACATTAAAGTGACAGCTCATAAGGTAAAGCTTTCAACTACAATTGTTTATATTTATTCTGCTAGATTCTGAAAGTGAAGAAGGACGTGTATGAAAAGCTGGCACATCTTCGAGAAGATGAAGGTAAAGAAAGATTGATTCATTTTTTCCTAAAATGGAGAATCCAGTCTTTTAATGCTTGAGACTGTAAACCTGGTACATAGCCCAGACCTTGTCTGAGGGGGGGAGGGGAGACTTTACTGCTTGGTCAGAATGACTTAGCAAACATTCAGAGAATCTGACTTCATGTATGATTTAAAAAAAAACAACAACAACAAAAAAATATGTTGTCATTGAGTATACTGTGACTTGACTGTGAGTTGAGTTTGCCATGAAGAATCCAGAGTTGGCAATCAGAATCAAAATACTTTATTAATCCCTGAGGAAATGTTGTTCAGTTGCTTCAACACAATAAGAACAGTAAATAATACATTATATTACAAAGTTACTAAATGGAACAAAATAGCTCTAATTGATATTGCAGTGTGTACTTGCACTTTACATGGAGGAGTTGTACAGAGAGATGGCCACAGGCAGGAGTGATTTGCTGTTATGCAGTGGTGCAGTTGGGTAATCAGTCTCACCAGATGTGTTCTTGTGACTGGCCAGCATGTTATGGAGTGGGTGGAAGGTAGTGTCAAGCATTGTCCTTATCTTGGACAACAACCAGTCCCCGACACCACCTTAAGAGTCCAGCTCACTCCCCAAAACATTACTGGCTTTGCTGATCAGTTTATTGAATCTGTCGGCATCTGCAACCGTCAACCTGCTGTCCTAGATGTAAAAGCATAGAGGATGGCCACAAAAGACACATTGTACAACAGACATTAAAAGACCTTAGCCATCTCAGAAAGATGCACAGTAACTAATTAGCCATGTACCTGATGAGTGTACTGTATGTATAGTTTATAGACACAGCAGTCACTGATTTGAACAATTTTCCTGTCCATTTTTTGATTCTCAGCTGTGAAATATGTGAAGTCAATGAGTAAGAGAAGCTTGCGGCTCTCATCAACCTCCCCAGCTGATTCTGCCTCTGCCAGTCCATGCGACGTTTCAAGCTCAGATGATGGTAAATCAGACATTATTAAAAGCTCCAAACAGGTCCTAGTTTGTGGATACCAGCAGCTGATTTCAATAATGCATTTATTGTCTCTTAGGGATAAATAAAATGTCAGAACTTTCTACTTACGAATGTTCAACGGTGGAGAACAAAAACCAGCACCAGGCACTGTTGATCCAGAAGGAAGGTGAGACCCCAAAATACAAATGAATATATCTTTAAGAAAAAAAAATCATATTCAAACCCCATTTATATTTCTGTTAACTCAGAAATGAGCTCTAACTCAAAAGTGGAAGCGGACCTGACTGCATGGGAGCCAATCGGACAGAGCTCGGAAGGTGAAGACATACAATCTGATGACATGATTCTAGATGAGCTTCAAGACGAGGAAATGGCAGGTAATGCATCCATGCTTGTCACTGGCTTTTTTTATAGAATCACACATAAAATAAATGTTTAAGGTTGAAGTAACAGATCTCCTCTACATAATTTAGAAATTGAGGATTTAGAGGAAGATGTAGAGGTTCAGACTTGCACTGAAGTTATGTCTGAAATACAGAGTCCTGGTAAATATAGAGCTTTTTTACATATTCTGCTTCTGTAACATTTAATGTTCTCTTCCTGCTTTAACTCATTTCCACTAATTTAGCAGAAGTCATAATGTATAAACTTTGTTTTTGCAGAACTTCGTGGCACTGACTCGGACATCTTTGCTGAATCCCCTGGTGGAGGCTCTAGCGACCACAGACCAAAGCAGTTGAAGAGCGAAGAATTTCAGGACAACTGGACATTGCCAGCATGCCCACAAACAGCTTTGCCTGTAAAATTCAGCTGCTCAGAGCCGTTCTCTGTAGCTCCTTCAGCTTATACAGAAGGGCAGAACCAGCTGAGACCAAGGCAGAAGATGGACCACGTGTCTAGAGGCAATCCAGTATCTGAAGAGCACAGCGCATCACAGGCATTCTTAAGAACTCCAACAGGTTGGTGGTGGTGGTGTTGACTGTGTTGTTCATTTTATGATTGAAAGTAAAATTTTGTTATTGTGTCTGTGCTACCACAGAGGGAAGAAATCAGCGCTCTAGTTCTGACAGCCATTTGATCCTATTCTTGAAAACAAAGGGACTGGATGCAGAACCAATTGTTGGTAGGTGTCTCCATCCTACACCGAAACTCCTTTCCACTGTCATTACTTTATCTCACTTTGTGTGCCCCCCCCCCCCGGTGTTTCTCCATCAGGTCAGGGTTATGTGTTGGAGTGCCGCGGGATTTCTTTGGAAACCATTTTCTTATGCACGTGCTGCGAGAAGGTGCTCTCTCACCGTGACGTCTGTCAGCACATGGTCAGCTCTGACCACCAGTTCGAATACATGGTGTGTATTGTCCTAATAATGGTTTTTCAAATGTTTGAATAATAAAAGCGGTCAGCATATGTTCCTACACTTTTAAAATATGATGTCTTTCAGCGGAAAGAACACCCTGAGTTTCTCCACAAGTTCTGGGATGAAGACCTGCCTCTGGACAAGAGACTGGGACTCTTAAAGAAAGTTTCCTGGAAGATTTCAGAGCGGGAGCAGGATGAAAAACCAAAGGTAGACTGTTAAGTCCATATAATAGAAAGATTGGCTGAATTCACTCAAGATGTGCACAGTTATGTATTTAAATGTATTCTTCTGCTTTGACATCAGTGACAATAGTAATAATATCCCCCCCCCCCCCTCCGTCTTGTACACAGGTTACAACGCTGACAAAGGAGTTGCATGAACGTGTTCAGACAGCTCCATTCAGTGAAGGTAATACTAAGATCAAGTTATAACTGTCCACACAGTTTAGGTGAAGTGAATACACAGTAACTGTGCTGTTTGTTCTTGCAGCTGTAAAAATGGTGCAAAATATGCATACGGACAAATCAAATAAACTGGGCATGGCGCAGGACATCGATAAACACAGTGTCTTGGAACCACAGCACAAGAGTGAGTCCACACGGCTAAATCGATGTTTCATCTTCTTTATGTTAACTAGAGGAGGAGTATGACGTGTGACCTCTGCTTTTTGTTGCACAGGTCAGCAGTCTGATGAGCGGCCAATTCCAAATGAGTCTCTTACCACAGAAATGCAATCAGCTTATAGACCTGAGCGATACCACAGAAGTGACAATGGTGAGACTGATCGCTTTTCCAAAATGGAACTTTTTCCATAGGCTGAGGTCTTCACTAAAATATAGAGGGGTGTTAATTATTTGATGCCCAGCTGAGTTTTTTACTTCTCTAATTTTTATGTAGTTTTACATTGATGGTGGGAGACTGAATGTCAACCAAACTTCCCAAAAAATTACATGACATAAAAGTTGCAGTTGATTTGCATGTCATTCAGTGAAATAAATATTTAAAGAAATATAAAATGACCTTCAGTCGCCCTCAGTCTTGAGCTCTATTCAAGATCTTGCCTTGTGGACATGAGAGAGGTGGTGGATTAGCCCAAAAGTAAACGCTAGGAGGTTGTTGCCAAGATTGGTAGCATGCTATACTGTGATGGACTGAAAGTTGACAAAGATCCCCTTGCTCAGGAAGACAGATGTGCAGGCCCATCTTAAGTTTGGGAGTGAACATCAGGGAAGACTTGGAAGAAAGTGCTGTGGACAGATGGAAATCAAAATTGTGCTCTTTGGTAACTCGACCTGCCATGTTTGGAGGAAGAGAAATGTATGAACACCATCCTCCTTGTCAAACATGGAGGTAGAAAAGATTATGTTTTGGGCCAGTTTTTCTGCTAAGGGTACAGGATGACCTTACTGCATTGAGGGGCCAATAGTCAGGGCCATGTACTGCCTAGCCAGTCTTTAGACCTCAATCCTATTTAAAAACAACAACAACAAAAAAACAATCTGTGCAGGGAGGTTTGTTTCTTGGCTGCTGCTTGGCAACTCGAAAGCTTTATTTCAACTTTACTGTTTTAGTTTCTGTAAAGAGCGGTGGTCCAAAATCACTCTTGAGTTCAGACCTGGGGACCAACTACAAGAAATGTCTTACCACTGTGTTACTGAACAAGGGTTTCTAAGTACTAAGTCATTTGTTTGTGTGGGGATTGTCAATGGAAAATTGTACTTAGTAGTCAGTATAATCTTTTAATGATATAAGTTTCCATATATGCTTAGAGGTGTATAATCAATTGTGTAGTGATAGGATGTGTGATCTTTAGTAGGCTTTGTGTGATTCCAGAGTGTTCTGGTATTCACCCCCCACATCCTAGGAGCATGGGAAAGGTCGTACCTTCTTTTATTGTTTTACGGTAGGATAAACGTATCTATGCCTGTTTTAGTCTAAGTGCCTTTTTTACATATAGATGAACTGTTGGATTTTCCAGACCAGCAGGTTTAGGGAAGTCGTTTATGGGGTCACACACACATCCACATTCCAATGTAAAGAACAAACACCCACTGATGTATAAATAAAGACCAGGGCAGTCTCAGAGCGCGTGTCACAGAGCCTTGCTCTGTGCTGCCCTTGTATACAAGTAAAACTGTGTTTCTCCTCTCTGATTCTCAACTGAAGAAGTGTTTTAGAATAATTCTCCTGACGGGGATCAAATACCTGTTTCACTCATAGCAAACACATCAATATCTAACTTTTATTAAAGGTGTTTTTATGGATTTTTGGTTGATATTCTGTCTCTCCATAAAATGAAACTACTATAAATGTTAGCTAATATTTATTTCTTTGTAAGTGAACAAGCTTACAAATTCAGTGGTAGTCGTAAATAATAAACTGTTGTAGTAGTAGTAATAGTAATAGTAATAATAATAAATAATAGTATTAATCCCAACTCTGTAAACTTTGACTGAAGCTCAAAGCAGAACCATGTATGAATTTCTTGTACATTTCTGTTCTGAGTTTTAAATTTGAACGTGCCAATATAAATTAGATTTTTGTGCTATTTAAAGTGGCTGATGGGACAAAGACTCATCCTCTATTGAGTAACTAGTTTTAATTTGAGTTTGAGCAATACAAGCAACTAATGACAACAAAGCCTGCAATTTTGTTTTTGTGCTTCACTCGTTGCAGTAATCTGAAGTGTAATGGTTTGTCAGTCAGGTGAGCTAACTCTGCATTTGGCTTTCTCTTGCATTGAGCTTCACACTGTTAGTTTGCTTTGCCTTTGTGCATCTTTGTTACAATAATGATGTAAGAGGCATGCCTGCATCAGTGTCACAAAATTGGCTGTAGGTTTCCAGTTTTGACTGATTGGTTCTTTTGACTCTGGCCCTATGGTAGCTGGGATAGGCTCCGGATGTTCACTTTTATTTCGGTCACATGAGCACATTTTTATTTTACAGCGTAGGGGGCTATAAATAACTGATGCATTGTCTTTTCATCGCAGGTCCATAGGCTTTTACAAAGGATAAAGACCTTCTCCCTCCTCCTTGCTCAATCTCTGGGTGATGGACAGGAGGGGAGAGGAGGCTCAAAATAAAAGTGAGATGAAGTTTGCTAAACCGGCTCTGCATGTTTCCATTTTGCATTAAACACCATTGGCAGATATAAATGTATATATTTAGTATTAGTATATTAGTGCTGTAATCTGATTGGTTTACTGACCTCCCCTATGCTGTGAACTGCATGAACAGTGACAGTTTAACCGTGTGTTTGCGAGTGTATGATGAAATCAGCCAAGTTTTTCTCACTTTAATATCAGAGGATTTGCTCTTGACATGAAACATGAAAAACACAACTGGAGCTGTACTTTTGTTTGTTCTATGTGGGGGTTTTTTTGTTTGGTGTTTTTCCAAATCAGCATGGCATCTACATTATACTAATGTGTTTATACATTTGTAAAATTGAAATTCAGAAACTTCTCCATGGGTTTGGAGATGGAGATTTTTCGAAGACTGAAAAAGGGATTTATTTTGTTTCTGCAGGCTCTAATTGTGTGTTTCTTGTGCTATTCTATTTCTTTCAGCTCAACTCACACAGGAGCCTCAGTTAGACAAAACTCAAACAGTTGGTGACTTGGATGGGTTCAAAGAAAGACAACTCTGGAGTCCTCTTAATGTGAGCGGCTCCAGCTCGAAGGATGATCCTGTTGCCTCGCTGTTGCCCCGTCCTGGCTCATGTTTCAGCCCTAAAGAGACCTGCTATAAGCCTCCCATGCAAACAAAGCTCACGCCACCAGTCTCTGACTATCAGCAGCCTGCCCTCTGCTTGCATGTGAAACAGGAAGAGGTGCACTTGGAACCACCATGCTCTTCAGCTGCTCATCCTACTGTCAGCCAAACGCTGTCAGTGCCTCCCAGAGATCAGTGTCTTCCATCCAGGAAAAGGCCAGCTGATACATCTGTTAAAACTTGCACCGATAACCCGCTTGACGACACTTTGCTATACAAAAATGATATAGACTGGAATCTCTGTGTACACCTGATTAGTGAACTGAGAAATGCTAGAATGAAAGCTCTAGATGCTGTTGAGACTTTTGACTCCGGTGCTGCCAGTTCATCTGAAAGTGTGGAAAATAGATTGAATTTGCATACAGTGACAAAAACTCCAACTTCCTCTGCCTCATTTAAAAGCATGCCTCTGACAGGAAACCCTGCTAATGCAGGTAGTGAAAACCAACCTGTCAGTCTGAGTGGAAGCTCAGAAGGCACTTCGACTTCTCTGGACCATTTGATGACTGGAAATCCTTTTCAAGTTGAAGCTGCATCTGGTGCAAGGCCTACTACCGCCACTGTTGAGACCAAAGACCCACAGCATCCACAAGCTGTCACTGATCAAAATGCCTCTGAAAAGTTCAGCCCTGTTTTCTTTACAGACACCAGCCTTAACCCAGGACAGATCCCTCAGCCACATGCTGACTCAGAGGCTGAGAGCTCTGGAGTTGACCAGTTGCCCATCAATACCATTGTAACCGAGAGGCCGAAGTTTATGGGACACTATACAGAACAGCACCACACCGAGGTGAACAACAGCCATCAGGGCAGTTTCCCTACAATTTCTGGTGACAGCCCCACTGCGTTTTTGGTGCCTTCAGCCGGATACGACTCATACAGCCAATTGGCTTATGTCGCAAGTTCACATCCAGGGTACGCACCGCCTCAGGCCGTATTAGGTTACACAACAGGAGAAAACCCTCAAGTTTATACTGGAGCTTTAAACCCAAGTGAAGGATACACTGCAGCGACAATCTACCCGGCAAATTTTTGTCCACAGCTGGCCATCAGCCATTCAAGTTTGCAGTTATTTGGGCAAGCTGCGGTGATGATGCAATACTACCCGTCAGTGACGAGGAGATAAGTGACTGGTTTTTGGTTTTTGTACAAAAAAATGTTGCTGTGCGTTTTGACATTTGATTTTTGTCATACTTTTTTTGGTTTGGTAATAAAAAAAGAATTAATGACATATTATAAATTACTTTTATTCTTTCAAAGTAATGTTTAAATGGATAGTTTAACATGCATTTAAAAATAAAAAAAAATCATTATCTTATACTTTATAGTTGGGCGCTAGCTATCATTAGCATTTGGAAAACCTGCGGTGCAAATTGACACTTTCACTGCCTTTTTCTCAGTATTTGTGTTCTCACTTGCACTGCTGTACAGCACATGTCCTGATCACATTTTAAGAAGCTAGATTTAGCCTGTTGAAATTCTTGTTTTGTTTTTTGTTCTGTGGTTCATTTTGAGTAAAGCGCACAGATTTTCTGTGCAAGTAGCAAAAAGTTATGTTTAAAACTGTTTGTATTCAGTATGAAGGGAGTGTCAAAATCTTGGGAAATCCCATTTATTTGTAGCTTGTTTTTAATCTGATAATAGCAGTTTTTATATAAATTTGTAGGTTTTTATGTTGTCTGATTTTGATTAAAAAAAAAAAAAAATGTGTTTGTTTGTATTTTTATTTTTTACCAGTTGGATGGATGGATGGATAATAGATTTCATTTGTCTGATGAATAAAAGGGAGGGAAACTTGTACACTAAGGGGAGATCTGGGTATGATTGGGCACAAAGTTTAGAGGGAAGGGAGAGAGACGCCTTCTCTATTTTTAATATTAAGCTTTAAACTTTCCTTTTTGATGGAGTTTAGAGTGAGTCCTGGATCAGATGACTGTGAATCCTCCCATAGGCATGCTGCAGTAGGTCTAGCCTGCTTATCTGCATGTCTCCCAGATTGCACCGTTTCTTCTTCACTCACTTTAAAAAAAAAAAACAAAAAAAAAAACCCATTCTGCATTTATTCATTCACACTCTTGTCCACGGTGTGCCTTTGTCCTCTCTTCCTCCCTTCACTCCCAACAGTATGCAGCAGGTGGCTGCCCCTTCCTGAACCTGGGTCTGCCACAGGTTTCTTCCTGTTGAGAGGGAGTTTTTCCTTCCTACTTTTGCCAAAGCACTTGCTCATAAGGGGTCATCTGAGATATTTTCCCAGTATTATTGTAGGGTCTTAACCTTAGAATATAAACCGCCTTGAGGTAACTCTTGTGATTTGGTGGACATAAAGTTGAGGAACTTTTTTTTTTGTTAAATAGTGTCCAGTTCAGGTTCTTACCAACTTGTTTTGGCTTCCAGACTGAGCCATAGCAGAAAGAAGTCTGAGAGCTATATCAAAGGAAAGCTGCCTCAGTTATCTCTGCAGCAGTAGTTTTAGTTTTGTAGTCATCACAGATTTTAATTATGCACTTTAAACTTTTAAAAGGCTATTCCATTCTTAAAAGTGGCAGATCTCTGGGAGAAAATGCCTTGTTGGGACATAAAGGTCATAAGTGAATGCCAACAGTAACTTGCATAACCCTGGTTTTAACCAAGGTATGTAGAAGAGCATCTCTGAAGGCACGACATGTGGAGATTTAAAAACAGATGCGCTACAGGAGCTAAAGATCTCACTGGATGTCATGCCTGTCAGTTCAGAACAGGAAACGGAGACCATTGACCACAGTGTACTGATCTTCTGAAGTCTGCTTCCAGTATGATAACACACCATGTAACAAAGCTTTTGCTCTATTGCCCTGCTATTAACAGCGTTGGTGCCTAATGAGTATGTCAGGAAGTAAGCATTCTGTATCTGAGGTAGAGCAGGCAGGTTTTTGACTGGTGATGTTGGGTGTACCCACAGACGTTGACATAGATCATGTAAACTGTGTAGGGACTTGTGAAAAGACACCTTTTTTTTTTTTTTTCCCTGGAAAGTGTACAAACGCCAGATATTAAAACTTTATACCTACATGACAGGTTGGAAATGTTAGGGGAACATACACCGTTAAAAAATAAATATATTAAAAAACAAATCAATAGAAGACATTAACTTACCTTTTGGTTTTGATGTTACTTTGAATCCAGCATTCACATGGGTTATGATTTTGGTTCTGTGTAATTTAAATGTTCCCTTAATATTTCTGTTTAATTTTTTAGAGTAGAGAGCGTGTTGGGTTCAAAATATTGGGAAGAAAATACAGGAGGAATGCAAGTAACCACACTGGTCCAAAAGATGAGTTCAAGCGATGATTTTAATGAAAAACGCACGTGTGGGAGACACACCCTGCAGAACATCAAAGGTGGATCTCTCAGACAATGAACAAACCAAAGGTTTTTATAGGGTCGGGTTAATACATCACCCCTTCATGCATTAAGCAGATACAATACTTGCATACGTCAAATCAAAACCACAGACCCCCAGTTAACTTTTTGACCCATTTTAAAAGAACATTAGCTTCTATCTTCCTCCAGGTGCAGTCCCCGCAACCACAGCCCTAACATAGCTGTTAGACATCCTGTACTTTCATCAAACCGTCACATACACCCACAGAAAAACTGCAACCCTAGCAAAACATGTTTAAACTTTCACCTACAAAAATGAACTCACTACTATATCTGTGTACGTGTAGGTGTGTGTATGTCTGTGCATGTGTTACTCTCGCCTTGCACCTTATTTGACCTCTCTGCTTATGCAACCAGCCTGAGGCCATCCTGTGTGTGATGATCTTAACTTATATGTAAAATGTATAAAAATGTATTAAACAAATGTTTCAATCTAATACCACTACTTAGAACTTAATAAGGTATACATAGATAAAAATAATAAAAAGAACAGAATACAAATGTATTGTAAGCGTGTGCAATCCTTCAATAACTCAGGTCATCCTCACAGTAGATTGGCTAACCAAAAGCTTGTAACCCTCAAGAGACGACTTCTTGAGTCACAACTCCTTTAAAGACACAAAAATGCAATATGTGTAAAATAATCATAGGTGCACTTGCAATGACAAATCATCATATAATTATACTGGCACCTGTAAATAAAGTAAATAAAAGTTAACCTGAAATGAATGCAAACTTTAAGGTAATATCAATAAATGCATCAATGCAAATGCTTGTTATGTGATTATGATGCAATAGCAATAACAAAATAATGAAATTGGAAATAGTAAAATGAACTGATAAAAATGGCAGGAAAAATAACACCTCATTTCCTCACAAGCGTCAAAGCACTTTGAGACCATTCTGAAACTGCATTTTCTTTCCGCTACAGTAACACTAAAGCTAACGCTGTAGATGGCGACCCAGAATGTGGAATTAAACTGAAGGTTGAATTTCTTTCTTGTGCATACTTTAAGCAGATGAACAGGACTGTGACAACTGTGCTTAATACATTCAGGTTTATCCACTTGTCCCCCTGTGGTTTTGTTTATATTGAAAATGTGAGTTATTTCTGCGTGGTAGATCCCACAGCGTGGGAAAGAGGGAAGGTCCGCATGTCTGAGGCATATTGGGTTTTTTTTTCTTCAGCTTGTGACTGGCCTCCCCCACATGTGAGGTATTTGTTGGAATTTTCAGGTCAAACAAGGCCAGACCTTGGAGAACTTCACAGTACCTACTTCCTCATAAATCATGCACAGTTATAGCAACTTGGAAAAAAAACCTGCTAAATGTCTGTTATGATATCAAAGCTGATTTTTCCCCTTATGTCTCACTATGCATGATGCTGAGCATTGCATAAATATCAGAGTTTTCAGGGCCACATTTTGAATTCGGTGGAAGGCGGACGGTGCCTGTGCTCCTCTGATGGACGATGCTATGACTCAGGAGTGAGATAGTGGAGTCTTACAGGTCAGAGCGACCCACTGATGATGGTAAACAGATGCCTGGAAAGTGCTGTTTTTTCATAGCTAAACTCCAGCAAGGGACGAGATCAGGATTTTCATTTTACAGAAATTAGGCTGAGTAATTCACTTGCCATAAAAATGAGAGCTAAATTGTATGTGTGTGCTGTTCGGGAAATGAACAGTTTCCCACAGGCAAGATAGGAAATCCAGTTCTTTAGTTATATAGTATCATAGTGCATATAGAGTCATAGTATCTTTATTGTTTACAAGCATGGACAGAAACTTGTACTGTATCCCTTATATCACAAATCAGATGTGGTAGGAATACATTTGTATCACATTTTTTACCATCCCTCAGGCTGTGTCCTTAGACTGGTACCAGCTGGTCTAAACAGCCCCCCTCCTGTTTGCTTCGTCTCCACTAGTGTTTGTGGAAGACACAAGGTCATCCTTCTCATGAGATAACACTAAAGTATGTGCAAGGCTACTTCTGGCTTTGTTTTTAACGATATGTTAGCAGTTTCTCTACATCCTCACAGATGCAGTAACTCTACATATTACACATCACAGTGCATGCTGATTGACTACTAATATTTCAAGTTTCAGGTGGATGAAATAATGGAAAGCATGTAAATAAAACAATAGCCTACTGAAAACGGCGTATTAATGTATGTAGGCTCAAAGGATAAAAACAAGAAAGCTAATATAAGTTACAAATAAAGATTTCTCAAAGACTCATATTGAACAAATTGTACATTAGTCTTCAGTTTGGGATAATGAAATGTTTTATTTCCTCAAGCAGCTTGAAAAATCATCCTTTCACTGCTGTTTCTTTCTGTGTGCTGGGAACAGACAGGACAAACAGGACGTGTCGGACTTGTGATAAAAGATTATGACTGGAAGATGAGTTGAATTCAGTCTGAAGGGGTAAATGCATTACAAACTGCTGATGCACATAGGTGGATCGACAATAATGAAATCAGGAGAGTTGTGGCACACCTGGTCTTCCATAGATCTTGAAGCATAGCTCTTGGCCAGCTCTCTGGAGGCAAGGGTGTTTGAAACAATGCTGTGAAGTCACAAACTTCACGATACCTCAACGAGGAAACAAGCAGGAGAGCCCTAACTTTCTGACATTAACAGCCGGCAGCAGGATCCGCGTGTCTTTCACTTTTTTACCTTTAAAGAATGAACAGATTAGACAAAGCATGGAGGCGAAGCAGGTTAGATGCGATTGCTTGGCGTTAATTATAAAGGTGGGTGTGGCATAGACCACGTTACCACCCAGCCTAATAGCGGACGGAACAATAAATATGTGATGCTACGCTCTCTTACTGCTACCAGCGTCGTTTGAATCCACGGTTAAAGCTCACTGCAGCTGTGAGACCCTCCAGCTCCACAGGTAAGCACCCAACCTACCTGCTTCAGCATACTGCGGTATTAGACACCACGGACAAACTTTGTTATCCAGTAAGTAGCCGCTCCTTGGTTTGTTTAATGTTCCTGCTCACATTGCTCCCAAAGTTAAATTAGTTCATTAGTTAAAACTGAATTTTTTTAGTCAACTCTGAGACAAGTCACAGCAACAAATCCTCTGATATTTTGTTCAATATGTGGACCTTTGTTTTGTGTCCTGTCCAGGACCGCAGGGTGCTGCTTTAACACAGCGGTCCCCAACCTTTTTTGCGCCACGGACCGGTTTATGCCCGACAATATTTTCACGGACCGGCCTTTAAGGTGTCGCGGATAAATACAACAAAATAAAACTAGTACCGGTACCGAAAAAAAGAAGATTTATTCATAACACAGGTGAAAAGACCCAGGAAAACCGAATTAACGATAAAAACGATAACAAAATAACGCTGAAAACCGATAAAAACCCTGAAAACCATACATTTCACACCTGAGCCTCAACTCTCGCGGCCCAGTACCAAACGACTCATGGACCGGTACCGGTCCGAGGCCCGGGGGTTGCTTTAACAGACTGACATGCAGCGCCACCTAATGATGACAGTGTAATTGCAGCTGGATTTTTCCCCAGCTTTCTTTCAGCTTTATTTCAAGGAGTTTTACAAAACTTCTGAATTCTGAAACTAATATATTTCTACAAATAAGGATTGTTTTTAATACTTGGATGAAAATCTTGTGTTTGATGTTTTTAACCCATGGGCATCATCAGGTGCTGTGTTCAGTTTCTTGAGATGTTCTGCTTGGTCTTTACTGCAGCCACCTCCAGTTACTGGTTGAGATCAGTTGACTTGTGTGGAGTTATGTTATAGTGTGATTGTATTAGCTTGCTGCATTAAATAGATTAATAATATTATCTAGCTACATTGTAGTATGAGCGTATTATCTTAGGGTCAGGCCTTTGTGCACAGACAGCCTTCTGTGTGTAGCTGTAGGAGGAAAATGGTCAGAGAGAGAGAACCGCATTTACAGGAAATGGTGCAGAAAAAGCAGCACTACCGGCTGTCTAACACATCTGGATAAGTATAGATAAAGATAAGTATAGAGTGGAAAGCAGAACTAGGTAGCGACGCTTAATGTGCCTAAAGAGTTCATTTAAAAGCCACCTGCATAGATATAAAATGAGGGCATGTGCAGGGAAACAGAAGTTGGGGAGGATAACCATGCAAGGAGGTGTTTTTAGTGAAACTTCGCATGAATAATGGGGCAACAACACAGAGTACTAAGCATACAGGAAAAGCAGGTGTGAAAGAAGAAATCTGGTAAGAAATACTATATAAGTAACAGACTGAGGGAGCACCCCTTGGATCTGCAGGAGGCTTCGCGCTGTGCACATCTCCCATGTACATGGTGAATAAAGGTTGGATTGAAGCGTTCTGTCTCAAGTTGTGTCTTTTACCAGGTCAGAATCCAAGAATCGGGGAGGGACAGTCGGTCTGACACTTGCCTTGTTCCCTTCTTCTTTTGAAAACCTCTCGGAGGATCTCAGAGCAGCCCTTCTGCCCTCGGTCTCAGACCACTTCGAAGAACTAGCTTCCCCTGCAGCCTTTTATTTCTGTGACACATAGGTTACACAAACACCCATTGTTTGTGTTTGGGGGTGCATTTGTGTGATCTCCTGCTCACCAAAAGGGTCATAAAGGCAGGAAGTTTACTAAACAAGAAAACAGAACCTTCACCTAGGATGTGCCTATAATAAAACACTACAGCCTCCCCCACCATTCAACAGACTGGGGAGGGAGGGAGAAACAAAGGAATGTCTTTGATGAACTAAGACTTACAAATTTAAGTACAATAATGGCAACATTTAACAATTTGACTCCAACACTTTCATGCTCTAATTTCAGTTGTGAAGAAAATATAGGTATATAACATTGGCAAATCATTGCATTTTTATTTATATTTTACTAATAAAAAAAACTTGTTATGCTTAAGAACTTGTGTGTATGTACAGCATGCAGAGTTTTTTGAATTGGGTTTATAATTTGTTCCCGTTCCCTTAGTTGAATCTATAAAAATGCCAACGATGACGCACCTCGATTGGCAAAAATAGTATTTTTGTACCAACAAGGAGATTCCCAAAGATTGATTAGCCAACACACACACACACACACACACACACACACACACACACACACACACACACACACAGAGAGAGAGTGTGGGGATCCCCCTCCCTACCAGGAGACATCTCCCGTGTCTCCACCATAACTCTGCATGAGGTGGACAAACCAGCATTGCCTTGAAACTTAAACTCCATCTTGGGTTTTCAGGTGGTGTTTTTCTACAGTTGCAGCATGCAGGAAGGTAAGTCATGTCTTCTACTAACTGTATGTAAACCTGCTGCATTTGCCCATTCTTTTTCTGTAATTCCTCCATTTGTAGGTGTTTTAAGAAGAAGCCAGCTGCTGGATTCTCTGAAGGCGTACCTGAGCAACAAGGGGAGGCTACAACCCATAATAGGTGTGCTGCAGCAAATCCCACTTTTAGTGTGTAAACGGTTCTTTATTCAATGTGTGTTGAAGTAATATGTGTTTTTAATGTGCACTTAGGCTTGGGCTGCATTACAGAATGTGTGAAGGCTGGTGCATGGAGCACAGAAGCGCTGTACGTCTGTGGGGCGTGCATGTGTTGCCTCAGTAAGGCTGACATGCGTAACCACATACTGGGAAGTCTCCACAGATTCAACTACATTGTAAGTAGTACTGGAGAAGGATTGGTGACAGCAGATCATGTGCTGCGTTGGATTTTACTAACAGATTATGTTTTGTTTGTTTGTTGTTGTTGTTTTGTTTTTTAACAGAAAACCTGGCACCCTCAGTTGGTATCTAAATGGCAGGACAGCTCCGACCTGTCCAAGCTGGCGTGGCCGCTGATGGAGATGGCCAAGAAGCTTGAGGAAAAAGAGGGACCGGGAGACATCCAGGTCTGTTGCTTTTATTGTGTATGCTTTGTAGTCATAAACTGCAAATTATTGTGGATGCTCATATATTTTTGCACCTTCATACGAAGTTGTTAGAGGTTGAAGATGGTGTATACCGGAGGATGGAAACATCCAGTGAAAATGACGGTCAGTGAATGTTTGACTGTTCTTTCCCCATCTCATTATTTTTATGTTTTTGGCCATTTTTCTGCATGCACGTGATTATTTTTGCCTTCATAAGTATCTTTTTATCTCTCTGATACTGCAGCAGTAACTCTCATAGGTTCCTTAAGAGATGCACAGGGTGAAACTGAGAGTTATCCAGAGACTATAGCTTTGCATTATCCCACCGAATCCCAGAGGACTGTAGTGTTTGCACAGAACCAGCCCACATGGTCCAAGAAATCCTTCAAGGCTGACACAAACTCAGGCAAGATCTCAGCGCACACTAACAAGCAAGCACCGCAGCTGATACATGCAAACTTTGATCCTTCTGTTAAGTCAGAGGTCTACTTAGTCAACCCGTTCACACCCCAGTTGGATTCTCCCGAACCCTTTGTGTTTTCAGAGCACATCAGCAGCTTTCCTGATGACTACACAGGAACCAAGACTCTCATCGGTGAGTACACACAAAGAATGGCATCAACAGAGTTAAAAAACAAAAAATAAGTGAATAATTGAAGTTGCACAGTTGTGGCGGACTGCAAACTCGTTCATGTGCCTCTCCAGTAAAGTTTCTCGTCTCACAGTCCAACTCCAGTCTCGAACCGCAGCTGGTGATCATAGTCCTTGTTCTGCTTTGAAACAAACATGAACTGTCTTTTTCCCATGAAATGGAAATGTTCTTTATTTTTTGTGTATGGATTACACAAGCTACTGAGTGTACTCCCGTCTCCAGCTACTCATCCATCTTCTAAAACGTGC
Organism: Oreochromis aureus; assembly: GCF_013358895.1. NCBI lineage: Eukaryota > Metazoa > Chordata > Actinopteri > Cichliformes > Cichlidae > Oreochromis > Oreochromis aureus. Next base: position 18,535,513 of record NC_052962.1, read on the forward strand.
CAGAAAAGAGATTTATTTTCTAAAATGTCTAACTGTTGATTTAAAAAGCTGCTTCTTCATGTTTTCAACAGGTCTCGACTGTGTGGCCGAGTATAGAAGTGAAGATGGCTGCTCATACTGTTTCTTATGCCACTGCTGCCGCATCAAATCCAACAAGAAGGACATCACTGAACACCTGACCAGCCCCTCACATCTCATCAACTACCTGGTCTGTTTGTTCTGGATCAGTTATCAGAATGGACTATAGCAAACGTTCTTTAGTATTATGCATGCAAAAAGCGAGGTAAGTATAGATTAAAGTTAGTGAATATACATTTTTATAGATGGAAACTCATCCTGAGGAGGTGGAGGAGGTGATTGCGGAGCTTAAAGACAAACCTCACCTTCTTCATTCTCTGGCAAAGAAAGTGGAGCGAGAAACGGGCCGAGGAGAGTTGAAGGTATCCTTTTTTTCTTTGCAGCACAGAATTTCCTGCTGGGATTGTGCCGCATGTGACGTGTTTCTCAGTGTCTTTTCCCCCAAACAGTCTTGGTTTCACCTGTACTTGTCTGTCCTGTAGTTTATAAACCTCTCATGTTCTCAGGTAGTACATGTTCCAGAAAACCTTTGTGTGCTACTCACTGGCAAAAGTTACCACTGGTGTAAGTATAGGTTATTTTTCTTTTGCTTGGCCATAAACCATTCACTTCATTTTCTGCATCTCTGCTCTTGTATGTATAACATTTACCTGTCTCCTTTTTTTTTTGATAGCAGGTCTGTGATAAATCAAATCACTGCAAAAAACAGGCTTTTTTTCTGACGTGTCATTATTGAAACATTCAGTTAAAAAGGCAGGACAAAATAGAAATGCCATAGAGTTGTTCTACAGGCACAGACACAGGTGCCCATTCAGTGATTTGTTGTGGTCAGAAATCTTTTAAGGAAAAAAAAAAAAAAAAAAAAGGAGTTTACATCCACTCATCCTGGGCATGAATATCATGGCAATTCTGGGCTTTTAATGATTTCTTTGAGCTGTTCTTTTTCCAGGGTGGAATGATGGAGTGATTGATTCTTTGAGTTCATTTAAATCGGTTTGTTTCCTGGCACAGACTTTTAAGTGTAGTCCACAAATTTTCAAATTGGTTGAGGTCGGGACTTCGGGAAGGCCATTCCAGCAGCTTAATACTAGCCTGCTTTATCCATCCCCAAAACCAATTTTTATTTAATTTTTGAACCATTATATTATTGGCACATCTAACTGTGTTCAATTTGAACCGTCTAGCTGTTAATTTGAGGTGAAGTTGAAATATTTGCTACCACCACAATACTTGAAAGTTGGTGCCGTGCTCTCAGGTTCGAAAACCTCAACTTTATAGCTGCAAACGGCTCAATCTTTCTGACCATAAAACTTTATGGTTTTATGTTCAGCTTGAAGGTGTCAATTTTTGGAGCACAGGCTTCTTTCTTGCAGTATAAATCTGTGGACCGTGACTCTGGTATTCCTGGGTCATTCCTGAACATCCCAACCAATTTAAAAATGTTAAAAGACGTCGTGGAACCTTTAACGCCACTTAATTAAAAAATTAAGCGAGTGTATGTATATTTATACAACTGTATACTTATGTGTACAGTTATGCTATAACTGGATTTTTACAGAGAAGTGTAACTTTTATGCCTTCTGAATTTTGCCTGAATCACATTTTGTCAGTGTATCTTTGGCACTCACCATACACGGTCAAATTTCTCACTTTAGCTGGAGTGTGTCCTTTGTTCAGTGCCGTTTCCCACTTGTCAGGGATGTCAGCTATGCACAGTTTTGTGCAGCGTCTCTCTAGATTTGCTTGTATTCATTAATGCCCACTTGAATACATTTCTTTCCACCCAGTGTTCCTTGCATTTTCTTTTTTTTGTATGCCACTGTATTGTTTTGGATATTTTCCAGGCATAAAGATGCTGCAATGTGGATGGAAAGGTGCTGACATTAAAAAAAAGGGAATAGCTGCCAAAGGTGTGTATCTTTGCAAGCTAGAGTTCACACTTTCTTAGCAGACTGCTTTTAACTTATTCCTTTTCTTTATTTTTAAGGGCTGAGCATGAACCAGACATCCGCTGAAGGCATGCCAGAGAAATGCACTTTAATGAAGTCAAAGAGGAAGAAAAGAGTAAAAGCAAAGAGGAGGACTGGTTTTAATGTCAGCCTGCCTATTGCCGAAGGTTTATTACTGCTGAAGAGGACGTCTTTCAGCAGGGACGGCCTCCCTCCGTCAGCTACATCACCTCCCTTTAATTTAGATCTCACATCCTCCCCAGGGTCAGAGATTGTGGAGTTAGACTGTGATGGTATATCATCTGAATTTAACCATGCAGAAACCTCACCACTACAGCACAACCCCTGTGATGGAGGTGCAGAGACTGGTGGGTACACGCCAGAAGGAAACTTTACAATCCCCCATTTTCAAAACAGAGATGGTTGTGTCCGTGACGGTGTGCACTTCAGTCAGTCTGAAGACATAACAGGGAGAAACGACTATATTTACTGGAAAATAAGGGAGAACGGGCATCATGTCGGCCAAGAAAAGTCAGCCGAGATATCTTATAAAAAGTGGGAAAATGAAGAGATGCATAATGAAGCAGTGTTTCCTGCTGTGCCATCTTCCTCTAACTCTTCCTACGGACATGGGGAGTGTTGGACTGAGCAGGGGTATAAGCCAGCTGCAGAGGATAATGGAACAAGAGAGCAGGGTTTGAGAGAAGAGGCACACAAAGACCTCGGCATAGACGCTGGTCCACATTATTACCAACAACACTTTCAGAATCCGCACATGCCGTGCGTTAATGCAAGTCTTCAGACAGGCAGTGTAAGTGGGTATCATGATGTGTGTGGTCATCTGGGTCCTTATATAAATAGTGCTGGTGTGAACATGCTAACTCAACCAGTAGATCCCTGTGTGTACAGCAGCAGCATTGCACAGTACACAGCGCTCACCAATGACTGTACACAGGCAGCTTCACACAATTATGGGATACCGACTACAGCTTATGAAGCCAGCCAAGGACAGCGTGGGTGGATATATTACCCCAGCTACAACACTGGCCCTCTGGCAAACCCTGGCCAGCACTTTCTCCCTCCGGTCTGCAGCAGTGGTACGGCCTGGAGTCTAACACACTCTTATGCCTTCAGCCAACCTTATAAACCTCAGTGTGCTGCATCCCACACTGATCTGTATTTCAGCTGAATCAAATCACATTTGGATGGTCCAGTGGGGGATTTACTTGCAATGTGACATTTTTTTATTATAATTCTGCTGATTTCTGTAATGAATGGGAGCCTGCTGATGGAGGTGCAGTTATATAAGCAGTGTCAGTAATTTTTTTTTTTTTTTTTTTTGTCTGCTGGGACTTTTTGGTTTAAACTTTGTGGAGACTGAAAGTCAAAGAGCACCAATGAGGTGAAACAGCACTCCTTATCCACTATTCTTTTATTGTGTTTCGTTATGTTTTGTTATGAAGTTGTTCAGACTGGCTATTTGTTTTCTGTTTTTGACCGTTACAGCAGTGTTTTTTTTTTTTTTTTTTAAATCTACATTTATGCCTTTTTAACTCCAGAAAACAAGAGAAATGTGTGAAACATCACATTAGGTTTAAGTGGATTTACTGTATTTTTTTTAGGAGAAATATTGAGATATGTTTGTGCTTTTTAATTTTATAAAACCAGTCAGTTTTTAAAACGGTTCTGACCCGTGCGGCTGATTTTTTTTTTTTTTTTTTTTTTTGCACCAGTAGAGTTTGAACTTTAACCAAATATGTGACCAAATATTGTTTTCCTTGCAGGTTCAAACAAAAGAGTTTATTGTTATTTTTCCTTTCAAGCAGTCACTGTAAGTTATGTAATGTCCTGTGGTGTAATACTCACAAGCTCGCTCAAATTCAGCGAGGAAACACAAACTTTTTCCACTTAACGATTAATCCAGATCACTGTAAAGAGCCAGTCTTACTGTAAATATTAAAAACATGTTAATGGTTCTGTGTTTGCTTTGGAGTAAATTTGACTCTGTAGTGCTGTGAAAAACGAAGTATGCCCATTATTCAATACCTTGCAGAACCACGTTTACCAGCAATAATGTAGTGGCTTTCTGTGCAAGCTCATCGTTTCAGTTGATTGTGGCATTCTGTTAACACAGATCAGTTGCCTACCAGTAAATTGCCAAAACTTCTGCTTATATAGAGGTGCTCACACTTGCTAAAGATCAGTTAATCGAGTGCATTTGGTTAGCAGCACCTGGCTCCTATGGAAACAGCATGTACTGAATTTGTCTTACAGTCCTGTGAAAAAAAGTTTTCACAGGACTGTAAGTGTGAGCTATCTGTGAATGTGAATCACAATTCCAGTAAATCCAGGTAATGCTAGATAGTAACTAATTTCTATATGCACAGAATATTTATTATGAACAATGAATTCTTAAAAAAATACATTATGTTAATGTTTATCCAGATGCATGCAAACTCTGGGCAATAGATTGGAACAGGAACAACACATATCATGTACTTCCCAGTATTGAACTAACAACTTTAAATTATGTGCATATGACTGACAGCACAAAATTCATAAATGCGAGGGCAGGAATAGAAGTCAAACTGTGAGACTGCAAGAATGATTGTACAACAGAGGTGGTCACAAAGAAAATAAACACAGGTTGATATTACTGCAGTGGCCTCCTAAGATATGTAGGAGGAATGAGAGGCAGAAGTAAAAGTTGAGAGGAGGTGGACATCATGAATCTTAGACTGTATAAATATATGCAAGACTCATCAGTCTGGATAGTAAAGAAATTTGTGGAATGACATGTTTCTGATGCCCAATATATTAACAATAGAGATTGATATTTAAATTAGAATAGAATAGAATAGAATGCCTTTATTGTCATTATACAGCTGTACAATGAGATACAGAGCATCTCCTACTCAGTGTAAACATGTTGGGGGGGGGTACAGTTCTGCAGCACTATATACATATGGACAGTATTAACATAGGGAAGAAGATGTATATATATATAAAATGTACAATTTACAAACCGTAAACAATATGTAATAAATAGTGTTATGTATGTACAGTTGAGTTATTGCACATGGAATTGGTATAAATAGTGTTTATGTATATACAGTTATTGCACATAGAATTGGTATAAATAGTGGTGGTCCATAGAGGAAGTGGGAAGTGGGGGGCTGTGTTATCGGTGCATGTGTGAGTTCAGGGTGGTTATCACTTTGGGGAAGAAACTGTTTTTGAGTCTGTGGGTTTTAGTGTTGATGCACCTGTAGCGCTTCCCTGAGGGAAGCAGGCTGAATATGTTGAAGCCAGGGTGGGAGCTGTCCATGATGATGTTTGCTGCTCTGCTGAGGCAGCGGGAGGAATAAATGTCCATCAGGGAGGGGAGAGGGCAGCCGATGATCTTTTGTGCTGTCTTGACCACACTCTGAAGCCTCACTCTATCTGCCTTGGTGCAGCTGCCGTACCATACCGTGATGCAGTAGGTTAGCAGGCTCTCAATGGACGAGCGGTAGAAGGTCAGCAGCAGGTTGGAGTTCAGCTTGTACTTCCTGAGGACTCTCAGGAAGTGCAGCCGCTGTTGGGCCTTCTTGATGACCGCTGAGATGTTTTCCGTCCAGGAGATGTCAGCAGAGATGAGGACACCAAGGAACCGGAAGGTGTGGACCCTCTCCACACACTCCCCGTTGATGTAGAGGGGGGCCAAGTCAGTGCTGTGTCTCCTGAAGTCAACAATGAGCTGAATGAAATTAGCATTTCAGAAAAATGAATTACCATTTGATGGTAGATGAACGTTGTAGATATTTTGTATTTAACTTCAGATTTTAAGCATATTAACATTGGTTAGCATAATAATCAATGCGAGCCGCACTCCAGTCCGGAAGGTGGCGCTAAGGTAACCAAAAGTTTTATCCCCAGCTGCCATTAAGATAAAGAGGAAGAAGCAGTCCCAAGCACAGGCAACCCAGCAGTCACAGAGAGGACGGAGATAGCTAGTCAGTATTACCAGCCATCCTTTTGTGTAGCAGAGTCAGGTTGCGACATTTAGTTTGGATGGCTGAAACTCCTGCAAAGACCCTGTGACCGGCTAGCGTGCTGTAGTCCACACATTTGGGGGAAACCTTACAGCAGCCTCTCCCAGCGTCTAGCCTCGCACTCCCTCCCCTAATCTCGCCGAGATGTCAGCTTTCTCCGAGGCGGCTTTAGAGAAGAAACTGTCCGAGCTTAGCAACTCTCAGCAAAGTGTACAGACACTGTCGCTGTGGCTCATCCACCACAGAAAGCACTCGAAGACCATTGTCAACGTTTGGTTCAACGAACTGAAAAAAGGTAAGGCTAGTGTGAGCCGCCGGAGTTCCTCCAAACAAACACAGCGAGCATGCTTCAGAGAGTGAGTAACATGTAGCTGCAGGCTAGCTCTGGCTAAAGCTGCCAGACCAAACTGCTGTTAAAGTTAAAACACAGAGTCGCTGTTAGCACCGTGGCCGCTAACGGCCGGCAACTTTCGATCACTAGCCAAGAGTTTGCACTGCTTTGTCTAACTAGCAATGTCGAAAAGTGACGACAAGTTAGCAGTTTGTTCCCTTAACTGCTAACTCCTCCATAAAGGCTTAAGAAGTCGATCCCTCTTTGCTTATAGTAAGTCTCGATCAGTTAAATTAAACTTTATAACACCTGAGTGGATAGCTTTAAATTACCCTCCATCAACAGTTACAATGAGCTTTACTATAAAACATAAAGGAACCCACTTATGCTCATTTCTTTGCTCTGCTACAGTAGCTTTGCATGATTAACGAATCAAAAATAATCATATAGTAGCCCTTGGTGAAGCACCGCAATTCATACACAGTCCAACTTTGTTTTAAGCCAGCTTTCTTCTGATAGGCTACTCCGCACAAACGGAAGGTTTGACTAGCACGTGGGTGGAGATAGTGCTCACAGCCAGAGCCGTTTGCTTGAGATGACCACCTACAAGACGCACTCACTCTCCCCACTTTCCTCTCTAATCATCACTGCACTACCTAATAAAAGTGAAAAGCCCTAAATAATAATACATAATTGCAACGGTGCATATATTATATAAGGAGAAGCATAATAAGTAAATGTTAAACAATCACATGACATTGTTTTAATTAAAAACATGTAACAGTTTTAAGAGTAAGCGCATATTTATTCTTTAATTGCATTGCTTTTTTGGCTCATTTAGCTGTGTCAATCATTTCACTGGAGAAAGACTTTATTTAACATTGTTGTGTGATAAAATATAAGCAATGACTTTTGTATCTAGCTTTTTTCTGATTTTCATAGTATCTGATCACTGTCAATGATTTTTTTTGAAGTTTATTAAGTAGACGGTACATAATGGAGTTGTTGAATTTATTCAGTGAGTTTGGTTGTAGGGACGTCAGTCATTGCTTTAATTGTAGCTAATAATGGTGCTGTTTTCCTCGGGGTGCTAGTCAACAACCTAATGATACCTCTTGTGGGTGAGGTATTTTGGGTGGTGACTGAGACCAGTGTTAATGGCAAGTGGGGATAGACATGGCTCTCCACGGAGCTTTACACTCACCTCAGTGTCGACTGTGCCTCGTCCAACAACAACAAAGGCTTATGCACCAGTTGGATTATAATAAAAACAACAAACAGAGAGGGGGGGGGGTGCACGTATCCTTCACTGGAACTCAATCGGGTACTCAGCTTCTCCAGAACAAAGTCAGGCAAGAGCCAGTGCTCTATTGTTAAAAATAGTAAGAATTAGCTTTTGTTTTTGATCTTTTTGATGCCTTCAAAATCCCGAGGCATACAAATCTGAACATGCATTTTTGTCAGATTGCTTCCTTATATCGTGGACTAAATTTGTGAAATAATATCCACAGAGTAATTAATTTTTTAAAATGTTTTTTTTTCATTATTATTATTCTTTCTGGAGGGCCACCTTGTTCTGCATCATGCAGCTGATGTGACTGCACAGTTTGCCTGTGCATCTGGTGCACTGCTCATATTAAGTTAGTAAAGGTCATAACCCTGCTTATAGTGAAGCATAACGAGTAACTTGAGTGCTTTAAACGTGGCTTTGCGTATTAAAATTCAGTATCTGTTACTTTTAAACGTTTCTGTTGAAGATTTAAATCAGCTCTATTTCATTTTTTGTATCTCATGATTTTTATGGACTCATTTTTAGTTCTTCAGTGGTTAAAATGCACTTGCCAATTAATAGGCATTGTTGTGTTGTACCTTTTTTGTAAATCATAATTGGATATTATGTGTGTTTCTTTGTTTATTCAAACATGTGCAGCTCAGGTATCGCGCAAGCTGACCTTCCTGTATTTGGCCAATGACGTCATCCAAAACAGCAAGAGGAAAGGACCAGAGTTCACCCAGGACTTTGCTCCAGTCATCGTTGATGCATTCAAACATGTGTACAGGTCAGTTTTTATTGGACAACAGCATGGATAGTTGTCCTGATTTCAGCTTTCTGATTTTGTCATCAATTTTTTTTTTAAGGTAATGTAAGAAATTTCAGTAAAATTTTAGAACTGGTTAAGGGTGGCACTCATAAGTGGGTTTGATGAGAAGACTTGTATAAACACACACATACTGTATGTTCTAGGGATGCACACATTGATATATTATGAGCTGATTGCAATGTTTAAAATGACAAATTGGCCATCAGCTCTCTATCTTTGAAATTATTTCCATTAAAAAAAAGAATGTGACAGAAGTGGCCAGTTGACCCGTGGAAGTAAATGAGGTGCATCCCTGATATTTTCCCATTTAAAGAATTTCTATCAAAGAACTGATTTTTTTTTTTTTTTTTTTTTGTTCCAAATTTTGCCCAGTCCTGACTTCAGGTTTGCAAAGCTGTTTAAAGTGTGTGTGCTTTTTTTTTTTTTTCCTGTGTGTTCCCGTGCAGAGATGGTGAGGAGGGCTGTAAGAAACAGCTGGGTCGGGTTTTATCCATCTGGCAGGAGAGAGCCGTGTATGAGAATAACCTGCTCGATCAGCTTTCGCAAGTCCTGTGTAAGTTCAACGAGCCAAAACCTGTACCGGCTCGTCAGTTGCGCTTACCATTCAATTATACCAAGTGTACTGTGTGCCTGCAGGTTTAAACTTGATAAGCGTAGTTATATTAATTACTTGCATTGTTTTGCAAATGTTTGCTTCATTTCTAAACATGCAGTTAATCAGGCTTGTGGCAGGAGGAGTGAGTTTGCTTTAAAGTGGTTAAAGATGTAGTTTAATACATAAAACGCACACCTTCAAAACTGGACTTTGACATTTTTTTTTTCTTGGTTTGTATAAATCTCAGATGGAGAAAAGAAGACAAAGAAGAGGTCATATGAGGAGATCCAGCCAGATGATGAAGGCTTTGCCTCCCAGAGCTCTCCGACCGAGCCCCCACAGGTGCTGTCCTTGTTATACAGAGCAGTTATAAATACAGAGTGCTAATCATATAACACTTTGATCCACACAGATGCTAGTTAATAATGATTTACAGCTGTCTGTATTTTCATGTTTGTCTTTGTGTCTCTCCTCCTGAGTGTTCTTTATGACTTAAGTACCTTCTTCTGCTCCCCCCTCACCTCTTGCCTTTATCATGCTCTCTATACCTCAGACGGCAGAGTTAATCCGAGCTCTGCAGGAGCTGGAGAACGCTGCTTCTGGCGACTCAGTGCTACGTCAGCGCATCTCCTCTCTTCCTGCTGAGGTGCAGGACACGTCACTGCTTCACAGGATCACAGGTAAGGAAGCTCTGCGCACTTTATACCAAACTTTAAACAGAACCCGTGTTGTCTTAAGACTGAGAAAATGTTGTTGAACCACTCTGATATACTGCACATTACAGTAAAACACTTAACATCTAGATTCCTGTGAAAAATGAAGTATACTCTTAGTGTTCCACAGGAATTAACTGATCATTAGCAAGCGTGAGGACCTCTATAAAAGCAGAAGGAAAGGAGGAAAAACATCAACAATGATCTTAGAGCAGTTGTTCTAAGCAAATGTTCCTGGCCAACAATCTGGGAATTGTTATAAGAATGTTTCCTGTTTGAAGTTGTCGTGTTCTTTTTCTGCTGAGAGAAGTTCAGGAGACACCAGCTAAAGCCTGCCTAAAATCGGATCATGCAAGAGGATGATGATTTCAAACACTGCAGCAAATTTTAAAACCGAGAGGCTGAATAAGATTCAAGGTGTTGCAGTCCAAAGTCCAGACATGAACCTGACTGAACTGCTGCGCTGGGACGTTCAGAGAGCTGTGTATAAACAATTGCCTCAAAGTCTTAATGAACTAAAACAACAATGTAAAGACGATTGGGCCAATATACGTCCAGACAAAGCAAGAGACTGATAAAGTCTTAAAAGAAATGATTACTTTACTCTTTACCCATTGAAAGCCTCTCAGGAGTAAGCTTTGAGGCTCTTTTCTGAGCTGAGTGGTTTCTGTCATACTTCAGACCCACTTACACAACAAAATGACCGGGTGTGCATCAGAAGTTAGTGAGGGTGGACTCTGTCTCTGCAGCTACCCTTGGAATAACCTGAAAAATGTTCTAATGCTCATCAAAACCACATCTTTGTTGATATAAACTGTTGAATCACGAGGTGTATTTAGTTTTGTCATGACTGTATTTCAGAGGAAATAAGGTGTGTACAAACAAGGGAGAGCCGAGACCAAAACATCGGATATGCAGTCGCCTGGACACCCTTGCTGGGGGAAACAAACACACTCACTTCTGCAACTGACGTTCTTTCGCTCTGAAGGACACCTGCAGGCTTATAATGCTCTTTATGGGAGAGATGGGATGGCTCTGAAAGATATTGACCTTATGACAAAGAGAGACCATTTACATGAATGTGTAGCACACAGTACTCAGTATTCGTCTACAGATTTGATTACATGATACATGATTGTTTGTGCGCTGAGTCTCCCTCGTATCTGTCCGACAATGCCCTTGCCTTTACCTCAGCAGAAAGAGACGCAGAAACAAATTGAAGGTTTGATTTGGCACTGATTGCACAGATGCTGTTTACATTGTTCCAGGATTGATGCATAACTGAGTGAGGCGTATTTAGGCTTTGTTCTCTGCTCTCTCTGTGCTTTCTGTGCTTTAGATAAAGAATCAGGAGAGCGACTTTCCCGGCTGGTGGAGGAGGCCTGCATGCTGCTAGCAGACTACAGCGGCCGCTTGGCGGCAGAGATTGACGACAGGAGGCAGCTCACACGCACACTAACGGTCTTCCTGCAGAGCCAGAAGGACGGCCTGGCCCAGAATGAGCAGAAACTTGAAGTGCGTGAATAAGTTTTTCTCTGTTACACGTCTGTGTGCGCCCTGTCTGCCTCACCTCTCCTTGGTGTTCATCTTTTTGTGCTGTGTGGACAAATTACGTTTGAGCACAAATTTCCAGAAGTATATTTAGAGGTTTCTCAGCACGCTGCACGCTTTCTGTCATGCTTTTTTTTTTAAAAAACCCCAAAAAACTAGCCTGCATGTTTTCAGTGTTAGCCCTGCTGATGTGCAAACTGAGGGAAGCCTCTCGATTAGATACAGACTTAACATCTAAGTGAGCTTTTCCCTCATCACTGGCTTTCTCTTTGAGCCTTTTTCTTTCTACTCACTTCACTCAGTGTGTCCTGCCCATGAGGTAAGTACTAATCAAAATGAACCTGCTAGAGTTAAAAATGTAACCACTGAGTTTTCTTGTTTGCTCATAGCTGTGCTTTTCACGTTGACTGTAATTGTTCAGATCTTATCCACAGGGCACCACAAGGATCCCACGTCTCATCTTTGTATCTTCACTCAGTCGATACCTTTGTGTTTTAAAAAAAGAAAAGAAAAAAGTCTGAAAATAAAAAGTGAAAATGATTTTGTGAGTCCTTTTTTTTGCTCTAACACCTACAGTTTACCCTCTTATGAATATTCAGATTTAAAGGTGGTTTATGAAACTTACTTTTGGTTGTGGAGTTGACAGTAAATGGTAGTTATACACTTTAAGATTTTCTGATTAGTGGGAGATGTAGATCAGATATTAATCATAATCATTGTTATGATTAATAAACATAAATTAATGAGATTCAAATTTGATTAAAATCTTGTTCATTTATCTTTCTTGGTACTTTTGGTTAATGCTTGCTGAAGAGATTTGTCATTTTGTAACATGATGAGACACCAAGAGAACAAAAGCTTTTTTTTTTTCCCCTTTCCCCTCCCCTCCCCTCATTTGGACATTTCTGTTATCTATGCTGAAAAAGTACTGATGACCTACACACACTGCATGCATTGGCTGGCAGATATATTCACGGAACACATTTGAGAAACATGGCACAGAAACTGTGACAAGATTAAGGGGGAAAAAAACCATTGAATACATGGATCAGGTGAAATCATTTTGTCCACATGCAGTCCTCTGTTGCAGACTTGTTTTCAGTCCCTTACACTGTACTTTGCATGCAGTTTGTGTGGTCAGTCTTTTATTAGTTAAAAAAAAAAAAAAAGCTGTTGCAAAGGTAAATGCTTTTTGGTGCCCTTTAGTGTGGCACCAAAAATGTGGTCATTCATAAACATGAAGTGAAAGAGAGTGGCGTTTTTGCTGAATGATTTGGGTGTTTGGATAAAACGAAAACACCCTGACACACTGTTTAGTTGTGGCCACTAATGAAAATAGATAAAACACGTTTATTGGAAATCCTTGAATGTAAATCTAAACTTTAACTGGAACTTTAAGCTGCTGTTGGTCTGTAATATATGACGCGCACATTCAACACTTCAGCTTGTCTTATATTAAATTATAATTTAAAATTACAATATGTGTGTATTTATCTCATGTAATATTGCTACTGAGACTAGGACAAAAAAACCCCAACACTATAAATCAGTGTGATTCAGACTGCAGGATCTTTGGCGTCTGATGGCTGTCTGTCATTGTGGATTTTTTCAGGAATACAAACGCAAACTGGCGAGGGTCACCCAGGTTCGAAAGGAGCTGCGATCACGTCTGAACAATCTCCCGGAAGGACTCTACAACTCTTCGAACTGACTTCACCTCCCGTGCTACTGACGCGTCTGATCAGTCGCCTGTTTAATATTTGATCTGTGACCTTGCCATAGTCCTCTGTTCCTGACTTTGGGGTGTATCTTTGTGTCTCTGTGCGGTAATCTGTGGTTCTCATTCTGTCTACAGCCAATTATTTATCCACGTGGGTTATTTGAACATAAACATCTTATTATCATTTAGAAGATCTAAAATCATCCCAATGCAGGCCTGTTGTGCTTTGGCTCTAGCTCCCTAACTTTCTGGCTTTACAGTTGTATGGATGAATCTGGTGTGATATTTTTGTATTTATACTGATTAACATAATGCATCAGAGTACATCCCTCTAGTGTGGTCATTCATAATAATTTGCAGTATTCTGCTGGCATTGCGTTCCCTTTAACTGTCTTAAGTTATGGGTTATAGATCCTTGTTTGTTTGTAATAATAGCCTCAAATGTCTGAAACTGAGTAGGAAGCCATGTTCCTTAAAGCAAGCCCAAGTGTGTATTTATGATTTACTGTTTGTGAAAGGGGAATGTAAATCATTGGTCAGTGTACATATTGTAGTTTGCATGTAAATATGGAGTTGTACCTGCTCCTTGTCATAAGTGCTTTTGGTTTGTAATTGTGTCAACATGGTGAAGAAAATGTTGCTCATTCAAATTAATGAGCTATGTCAGATATCCGCAGTACTGAAAGGGTGAGATAATGGGTTTTGTTATCTTGTTTACTGTATCGCTCCATAGTTTTATCTTGGAAGTCTCCTGAATGCTGTGCAGATGCCTCACACAGCTTGAGAAGTGCCCCGGTTTCCAAAGCCAGACTTAAAAAGGAAAAGGAAAAAACAAGCTGTTTTTGTAAATATGAAGCAAATGCTTCTTAGAACCAAATAAACAAAGTGCACAAATGTTTTATAGTCTTGTCTGCAGCATGTGCTATTCAATGCAATTAAACATGTGAACACCAGGGGGAGTCCCTTTTTACGTCGGTGTGTCACCGCGGCTGTGGTGACAGCTCCGGTCACGTGGGTTTCTTAGAGCGAGGGTCCGCCTATCAACCAGGAAGACGTAGCTATTTTTTCTCTAGTTTCTTAATAATACAAGAGCTGTGTAAACATTTGTTGGATAGGATACAGAGTATTTAATATAGAAACAAAACACGCCAATTCGCTAGTGCTACAACAATAACGCTTGCTACCATCTGATCACAACAGTTAATTAGCTTGGTTCAGGCGATTTAGCTAGTAAACAGTCGCTAAGCAGGTAGCTTTACCTCTGGAGGGTACGGCCACTAACTAAGGTTCATGATGGATAACTTCGAAACGCCATACGAGGAGGAGGATATCGCGTTTATTGAATGCGAGGTAAGCATGATAACGTTAACTGAGAGACATGTAATAATTTGGCGAAAGGGACGTTCACGGAAAAGAAGCGTGCCGCCGCAAGCAAAGCTAACGTCTTAGCTAGCCTCTGAAAGTCTATTACATTGGACGTGAATTGGTCCTGCTGTTAACCATTGCATACTGTTCGGGTCAAATTCCATCCGTTTTTACGTTTGACTGCAGTAAGAATATCTTGCATGTGATTCTTTTAGCTTGAAAATGTCATGACTTTTCATGAAGTGAGCCAAAAATAAAATTAAAATTTGAATGGATCTGGGTCGCGTATCTATTCAGAAGGATTTTGGATCCAGTGTGGGGCAAATCAAAGAAACGTTGATTTTAGTCAACCCTGAAACTAAAACTGTACATACCAAGTTCTGCGTATTTTTTTATGGGACAAAGGTGACAGAGGAACCCTTGTTCAGTCACGAAAATTGTCTTTGTTGTAGAGGTGGGCGGATCGATCCAAATATCTGTAGTATCGATAACAACGCTGTATTGATATACCAGATACTAGTGCGCTAGGATTGATACTTTGTTTCTCTTCTAAGTTCAGTAACTAGCCAAATGAGGCTACTAAGGGTTTTCATTAAAAAAAAACAACCTTTTTTCATGAACACTATGAAAAATGTCTGAACCTTTTTGTGTTGACCATCAAATCTGTTTTATTTATAGCCAATAGCACATTTAAACAGAAGTTAACTCAAAGTGCTTTTAAGACAGACACATTTACATTGCAGGTCTCCAAAAATCCCAGTTGTACACGAAAAGCTAAAATGTGTCCCACACATGCTAAGTACCTGCTCTAAGTGTTTATTAAATTTGAATTGATATATGGAAGTCATAAGCATTTTTATATGATCCAGAATGAAGAGTTGAGTGTTTTAATGGTTGTAACATTCTTTCCATCTCATTATAATATCTTTTAATCATTACAGGTGCTACATTTTCACCTTAGGTAAAACAGGTCATCATATTTTGTGATATCTAATGTTTTTCTCCAAAAACGAGTATTGTAAAATCTAAAAAACACTCATCCTGTTCTCTGAAACACCAATTAAAGACTATTCATCATTTTATTAATGTCAGATAGACTATTTATACTTTATAAAGATATATGTATATTAGAATTTGTTTTATACACTTGATGTGAAGGAATTCTTGGCCCAGTTCAATTTTGACACCGACTATACTATGAAAGCATATAAAATGAATAGTATATAAGGGTTATAAGTGGTCATATAGTTTAGAGTTAAGTTACCATTCGCAACTAAAATACAGAATAAGGCTTAATTTAGTGTGTCTATTTGTGTCTGTCAGCTGATTGTTACTAATTCGTCTGTTTTTTGCTCTTTTTCAATCAAGATCTGTGAAAAATCCTTAAGGGGTGATACCCTGTACAAGATACACCTGACCACCCCAGGACATATAAAGGTACTCAAGAAATCTACTTGTGTAGAAAGCTAAACATTACTAGTAATGCAGTCATTTAAAATCTATTACAAAGTGATGTCATCATCATTTTTGCATTATTCCATGTACTTTCTCTTTAGTCTCAGATCTTCACAGGTACCAGAGGTCTGCGAGAAACAAGTTTTCCAAGCCGCTCACTTTTTAAAAAAAATTTTTTGTTTGAAGCCCACCTACAGTTTTTCCCCTCCTGGTTTAATGCCTGGTTTTGCATCTGACAACTCTTCTTATTTCAGTCTTGCCAGTCGAATACATTGTTTCTTGTGAAGATTTAAAAAAAAAAAAAAAAAAATCGTGTTACAGTAAGTACAAGAGTAGTGACAACAAAAGGTGACATGGTTTGCCTCTGTTCAGCCATCGCCGTCGAGTGTTCAGTGAGTTTTGAGCTACAGAATCAACCAGGAAAGCTGGATGCTTTCCACCTTTGTGTTTGACTGCTATGAAGAAGCTGGATTGGCCATTTCAGAAGAGTACTGTGTCTCTCGCCATTGCAGTAAGTTTATGCAAGGATGACAGGGTAATATTTAGTTCGATGATCTATAACAGAGTGTGTAAGCCTGCCTGGCTGTGTATTTCACACAGCATTCTTCTTCTGGGAAACAACTACAATTACTCTTGGAGCGAGCAACTGACAACCTGAAAACGGCAAGTTCTGAAGAAGTCTTGAAAAAGGCAGGCTTGGTTGGTTCTATGGGTGAATGGTTTTAAGGATTTCTGCAAAGAAAAGCCAGACATTTCTTCTCAACACTTTGCTCACCTCCCCAGATGCAGATGTTCTACTAAAATCAGGCCCCTACCACCATCTGCCTTTTTTAGGGGCCCCTTCACATCAATGCATCCTGAACTTGGCGCCAATAATGGACAGTTGTGTTTGTTTTAAAGGAAGGAAAACAAACTTGTTTTTCTTTTTAACTATAAAGCGTGATAGTGGCCACAGACTATGCTGACACAGTGGAGACAGTGGAGTTTCATAAAGGAAATGGTCTTGAACCATGTCATGTATGATGTGTCAGCTTCATATGTCTTTGAACTTCTTCCTGTTAATGCCCAAGAAAATTTCAGGAAGTTGTTTGCTGTGCCTTTGAGCCAGGTTCGGGTCTGTTCCGTCATGTGAGCTTTCTTGGTTGTTCTTGTTCATTATGTTGGGAAGTGTGCCTTCCAAGACACACGTGTGGATTTAACAAGTTACTTGTTGTACAGTCCAGCTTGGAAGACAAACCGAATTTAAAAAAACAAAAACAGTGGACTGTGTAGCCATGGCAACATTTCATCAGCGTCTTACTTTCTCTTCCTCTCTCTTTTTTGTTGATAGTGACAGTGTAGAGAGACAGGAAAGCAGGGAGAGAGCGAGATAGAGGAAGACATGCAGCAAAGGGCCGCGGGTGGGACTCAAACCCGGGCCTACTGCTCTCCGGTCATATGGCATATGGTCGCCTGCTCATCCCGCTGAACTAAACTGGCGCCCTTCTCTTCCTGTCTTTACACTAGAGGAAGTCAGCCACTGTTTGGTTATTTGGGTAGCTATTTTTTGGCAGATCTTCTTGCCAAATACAGAATCTGTGTAGCACATAAGCTCCTGAGTTCGTGTCTTTTGGCTATCTTCTAACCACTGTGGCAAACCAGCTGCTAATTCTTGGATGGTGCTGGTTTGGAGTTCTGCTGAGTCGCAGACCTACTTAAAACTGGTTTTATTTTCTATGAGCCAGAACGATGTATACGTAGGTATACATTTATAGTTTCCTAGCAGCGCTACCACCACCAACAACGACGACGACAACAGGTGCATGGAGGCTACTCTGCAGACCACTACAGCTTCAGTTTCACATCCATACTGAAGCTCTGTTGTCTCATATGGAAAACACTTTTTGTACTGGTAAAGTTTTATTTGGACCCTGGTTTAGCCACAGCAGTGTGCTGGTGCATTTCATTCCTATAAACAGTTCCTAGAAGGATCCCTCCAGATGTTTCAATAGAACTTTTGGTCACCCTGAAGAAAGCTGCATCCTGTTTCTCTGCATTCATATATTCACATGCAGATATAACTCCCGCCTCCTGCGGTGGGGGTTCAGTTTATACAGTTGTGTGAAAAGTGACTGGAGTACAAACTCCTTAGTCCTTAACTGCTTTATCTCTTTATGATCTAACGCACACTAAGAAGACAGGTGGGGACAGGCACCTTTACTCCACCTCATTTGGGCTGTGGTTTTGGTTTTAATATGCGTTTGATTCCATAAAATAACTCCTTTTCTGTTTGTAGCAGAGGTGAACTACATCCAGTGTTGTTTATCCAGCACTGATTGACTTTATTTTTATTGTTCTCCTTTCGTTCCTGGCAGAAAGAGGGTGGCTTAGTAACTTCTGGTAAGTAGAATTCATCTTCCCTCTTTTATTATTTTTTATTTTTTTATTCCTTCCCTGGCCACGTGTCTGTTCTGATGGGTAATTAAATATACATGTGAATAGTACCCATTCCGGTTTTAATGGGCAGCAGTTTAGTTTAGAAGTAAATGTATAAAGATACCCAGAAGTCAACGTGTAAGGACAAACAGTTTGTCCAGATTTTATTGTTTTTTCTTTAGTGGTTTCGCTTAGGCTCCTTAGATGCATCTCAGGTTATATCTGGACCACTGACACAAAGCCCCAAACCTAACATCAGTGATCAAATTGGTTAACTTCGGCTGCAAGTCAGGACTTGTTTTTGAACATCAGTGTGTGATCTCACTGATGCTGTTGTGGCTTTTAGTTCTGCAAGTGTGTGTTCAGTCATTTTGTTTTCTTAATTTGGATATGGAGAGTTAGAAATTTGAAGTTTATTGAGGAGATTGATATTTTTTCTTTAGCACAGTGCAGTGATTTCATGTTTATTTTTGAAAATGAAATGGAAGTCTGTATGAGGATTCACGTCGACTCAGCTTTCTGCTCCAACAAATATGGACTTTAAAATGGTCACATGACTTCGATGTTTCCAAGTTGATATTCAGACAAGTTATTATTTTTCATTATGGCGTCGGGCCAGACCATCTTCAGAGCACCTTGGTATTTCGTCCTATTGGACTGCAGGAACTTTTTCTTAGGTTTACTGACTGTTGGACGTAGTACCCCCATTTTTCTGTATCCACACTCTGGAACTCAGAATCATCACAGTTCTTCACAAGGTTTTTAGGGTAGGTACTTTCCCAGCAGGGAAAGAGAAACTTTTCGTGATGAAGGTGTACCGTGAATGGTCCAGATATAAGTGTACACTGGTCAAACAAAGGAATGCAGCACCAGAAGCGTAAACATTGTATTGAAATAAATCCCCTCATTGCGGTGCATGGCATCTGTCACGCAATGAAGAAATGCAAACAGAAAGTGAACAACATGAAACACAATTATAGGAAAACGTAAGATGTCAACAGGGGTGACGTGTCAGGAAAGCTACTACATGACTTCAGAGTTCCTATTAATGATGTGAGTGCAAATGGGAAACAAGGCTCAGAAGGTATGTAATCACCTCAGTGGGTAAACAGTCTCCAAGAAGTGAAGTGGATATTAATTCAACAAGTGTCTGGATTTCAACTGGGGGGATTTAATACATTTCTTCCAAAAGATACGCCATCTTTTGGTTTTGGTGGTGGTCAAAAGTGCAGTCTAATGTGGGAATTACAGTACTGTGTTTGCGTAGGTATTTGCCCACACAGAGGCAACCTACGCAAATGTGCTTGCGTGCGGTTCTCCAAAACCCCAACAGCACATAGCTCAATGTGGATGATGCAAGTCCAGTGTGGACTGGTTGAAAAGTTGTCTGGAAGAGGAAAGGGACCGACAGCAGAGTCTAATATGAACGGGAGAAAAAAAAAAGCCTCTCCACGGGTGCCTGAAGGACCAACCAACAGCAGCCCAAGCAAGCCTGGGCACTGGTTGTTTACTGTCAGCCCCCTGCTGACAGTAAACAGCTACACCATGTAACAGTGGTCTGCAGAGCTGGTGGTAAACTCTGCAAACTACCAATTTAAAACCTTGGAAAAGCCGTAAGTAGAAGATTATACTGGGACAGCTGCAGCCGGAGAAGAAGTCTTGGCATACTTTTTTGACTTCTACCCGGTGGACTCATCTCTGTAAATGGGTCCACAGGGTCACAGAAAACTTGGAGGGATGTGGATGTATGTCAGAGCGTCGCTCTAACCATCTGATGATCAAATTTCCATCACGTGGACCCAGTTTGAACCCTTCCATAGTTGGAATGGTGAAAATGATTACACCTGTGTAAAAAGCTACTATCAGCTGCTCTTTTATTCACCAGGAGTCGCCACAGTGGGTAGATGATTTGGCAGTTTTTTTTAAACTCTGGATATCCTTCCCGAGGCAAGCCAAAAGGGATGTTTGTCTCCTCCTGTGTTTAAACTGGATGTTTCGCTGTTAGAACCACTGCAATATGGAGCTATTGTTACACCTATGTAACAAATTTTCCCAAACTCTTCCATAGGTGAACCCATAAAAGTCCTTTGACCCAAAAGGATTGGAATTGACTGATTGGTTGGCTGATTAAAATCGGCAGATATCGGCCTTTCACAGATGCATAATACACATATCATTTGAATCTACTGTTTGACCCGGGCCCTTTCTGTGTGGAGTTTACATGTTCTCCCTGTGTCTGCATGAGTTCTCTTTGGGTACTCAAGCTTCCTCCCACAGTCCAAAGACATCCAGTTATTGGGGTTAAAGTAATTGGTGATTCTAAATTGCCCATAGGTGTGAATGGTTGTCTGTCCATGTTAACCCTATCGCGGATTGATGACCTGTCCAGGGTTTACCTTGCCTCTTCCACTAAGCCACCTGGGATAGACTCCAGACCCCCCACCACCTTGAATTGGATAAGTGACAAAAAAATGTTAAATGAATGGAAGGATGGAAAATAAGTATCAGCATCTGCCCCAAAAATCCCATATTAGGGGAGCTGGGTATGGATGGCAGTGGTGCCATCTTTGATTGTGGCTCCAAAGCGGTGAGCCAACATCTTACAGCGAGAGAGGATCAAAGCTGGCTGTTCTTACAGCTTTTCTACCAAAACAGAAGCTGGGGAAAATTTCTGACAGGGTCAGAAGTTTAGGACAGCTCACAGTGAAACTTCAGCCATGACCTCTGTCTACTACCCAGCCAGTGGGAATGCAAGAGAGACATCAGCATATGTGGGGGAAAAAAACGGAATAAATGGAAGTGTTACCTGTTTCCAACACAGAGGAAAATATATCTGAGCTGTGGCAGCTGCAATGTGTCTACATCTGTTAACAGGACCCGTGACAAGGTGGATGTAGCAAGGAAACAAACAATGAAGATTTTGCAGCTGTACATTGTTGCGCTTGAGTCAGTAGGTATTATCGTACAGCCTTCATGCATCAAACTTGATGTCCTACCCATGCTTATTAGATCACTGCCGCAGAGCGTGTTGGTGCCTCAAGCGATTAAAGCTCCTGCCACTCGTGTCCCAAGAATGAACCCTGTTTCAAAGCCACTTTGATGTTTTGCACTTGCCATCGTGATTCAAAACCAGAACCAACTGGGCCTGCGTTTGTATACGTGCCGCCGAGCGTGACTGGATGCTATTTACCATGAAGTGCACTTGTAGAAGCATCTGCATTTTCTCCGCTCATTTAAGTTTTTCTTTTCCTTTCTGGATCTTTGCACTTTTGGGCAAATTTGGCTGCATTAAAAGCCTTTTTGTGATTTAATTATGGTGTTACATGATCAGCTGCTGAAATGGATGTGTAGCATTTTCGTATCAAGATCAGAAAAAATACTGTACTGCTCTTAAACCACACACGGCTACTAAAATGCAGCTTTTCCAGTGTTGCTCTTCAAGCAACAGCTGCAGCTTGTTGGAAATCTTCACAACTTCTAAAAATGTCAGTCAAACGAGCTGTTTGCACAAAATTAGATGGCACTGGTCAGCCTGTGCCTGTATGACTCCCTCAAAATCCACTCTGACTAAATTTAGCAACTATACATATGTATTCAGTTATTCTAGTGGCAGGACATCTGTGGGTGCACTAATACTCCACACTCAGATGATGAAAGGCATAAGTAAACATCTCTGCAGATCTGTCCAGAGTTTGGTGTAACTGTCTTTTATAAAGGAACATGTTGTACAAGTATGCACTTTAATAACTTGGTTTTATTTATGCCCTTTGCACAAGTAAATTAAACATTTACACTATTATTGGGATTTTTTTTTATACAATAATATTGGGATATTGTAAAAAAAAAAAAATAAAAAAATTCTTATTTGGTAATATAGGTACCATTAGAGTTCAGATGTTTTTTGCCAATAAATCCATTATGCCACACAAGGTACATGTTTCAGAAAATCATGGGAACAATTTTTTTTTCCTTGTCTGATGACATTCAAAAAGCAACATGAAAAAAATAAAATGTCTGGACTGGAAGTTCTACTGGAGCTCATACATTAGATGATAGTATATCAGAAATCTAAGATAGTTAAGATCTAAGCTGAAGATTTTATACCATTCAGCTGCAGCTACAGTACACCAGGCCTTGTCTTATAATCACTTATAATCTTCCCTTACCCCTGTTAACCCTTAATAAAGACTCACCCTCTAATAAGGAGTTTAAATTGAAGCAGTTAGTCACCACCAGTTAGTATTGCTCTGTCTTATTGCTATACTGTGATGATGACTTTTAAAAACACTGTGTAGTTTTTTTCTTTTTGCTAACTATCAGCATGTGGCTTCCCAGGACGGTCTGTCAGAAGACACGTACCGGAGTTTAAGGATATTATAGAGTACCTGGATTACCTGAATCTGGATGAGCCTATCATTGGTGAATAACTTTGCAGAAAGTTTTAAGCAGATGTTTTTTTTAAATACCAGATTATTTGATTGTTTTTAACTTTTTGTTTGTTCTTAATTTCCAGGTTTGAACTTTTTGGAAGAGGGGCCTCCTAGTGACCGACAAATAGGCCCCAAATACTTATGTAAGCTCTGTAATCAGTCAGCTGTCCTTGCAGAAATGGTCTGTCATGTGATTGGACGCAAACACAGGCAGAAATATGTGGTAAAGCATTCAGAGCATTACTTAAATACTTCTTTGTTATTCTGTTTTCCTTTATAATTAGATGTTAAAGCAAAGAGAGATCACATTCCCTTTCTGTTTATGTAGGAATTGAAGCGGCCTGACTTGGTGACCTGGGATAGACCCTCTGTACAAACCCTCGGGGGGAAGATCATGCGCGCTAAAGCAGAAATAATAGAGAGACAGGATGGTAGAGGGACTCCAAAGGTATGCCAGATGAATTGCCCAAATTACACACCATATTTTACGTTCTTCTAAAATTCTATACATTTTGTTACATACAGTAAATGTTTATTATTCTTGTTTTGTTTTTTTTGTTTTTTTTCAGTCATTGTTCAAAAAGGGGAACGAGAGTAGATCAAACAGCTCAAGAGGTACCTTGATTGATATTAAACATGGTTAAAAAGTAATTTTAAAATACAAGGAAAGGTTACAGACACATAGGGAAAACGTTTGGTTGTATTTTTCTCTAATTATTACTTGATTATTAGCTTTCCAAAGGCAGAGGCAAAACAGGGAGCAGACGAACCCACAAGATTTGCCACCACTCCTACCCGAACTCAAGGACTATCACCGAAGGAAGCATGCCTCAAGTTACCCAAACGCATCTGCATTTCCTCCGAATGAACCTAACATGAACGTAGACAGGCGCAGCCAGCGGGAGAACAGGCTTAGCAATGAGCGCACCAGAGATGAACCGCGAAGGTCGGATTTCAGGGAAGGCCATGCGTACAGAGAAGGCTACATGGACTCTGATTATCGTCTTCAGTATGAAGAGGGATATGGTGGAGATTCACAAAGAAGTTTGGCACTTGAGCGAGGTGATGCTCCCAAGTATGATTTTAGGGAGGAGTTGCCTCGTGGCCTTGGTCAGTCTGACTATTACCCTGAGGGGGTGCCTCCTTATAGAAGAGCCTATCCAGAAAGAGAGTCTGTTCAGGATTTCCACTCTGAGGATGTCAGGGGTGGGAACGGTCGTTCTGAGTATTCACCCTCCCAGGCCATGTACCCTGAAGGTGATAAACTGCGGTGGTCCCTGGAGAGGGAAGCTGATAGGCACGACGGTATGAACAAAGCAGGTAGACAGGGATCAAGTGAACCAGAAGCCAGGAGGAGGAACTTCTCTCCATCTATGGAGGGGGACCGATCACGTGACAATTTGTTCAATATAATTCAAGATTATCGTCATGAGATGAGAGAGGCGCATCAAGATGAGGCAGTTGATAGGAGAGCAGGAGGCCCAGCCTCACAGAGACACATGGATGTTGGCAGAACCATTTCTAACATCCCAGAGCCATTCAGGCGGTTCCTGAAAGGAGGCGCCGAAGATGATGTTCACGGTAAAAGGAAAAGAAAGAGCCGCTTCTCCGATGCCACTCCAGAGGAAGTGGAAGGGACAAGGGAGATGTAAGTGTAAAAATTGTAGTTGGTTTTTTTTTTTTTGGAAAGTGTTGTGGGCTGCTTTTTTTTTTTTTTTTTACATGTGTGATTGCTGCTTTCAGGTATGGGGATAATTATGGATCTCCAAATCCAAAGTTTGGAGGTGACGCAAGGCCAGGTAGTGCACCAATGAGTGGAGGACAATTTTCAGACCTCTACAGAGAACCACAGGTAGTTTATTTTAACATCACAGTAGAGTAATGTCCAGTAAAACAAATCTTTATTGACGCAAGACCTTTTGCTTTTTTAGGGTCCACATCATCCTGAAATGAACCAAAGAGGAGGCTCTGAGTCGGAGGGCGTCTTTGATATGCTGGTAAGATAATTAGTCGTTATTGGCGACTTGCACATGTTGTGAGTCATGTTTTTGTTATGCAACTATTCACTCAGTTCTCAGTGTGTTGTTTTTTTTTCCCCCTTTCACATTTTCTTAGAGCAACATTGAAATTGAGAATGCTGAAGAGGCTGACTTCTTGAAAAGTAAACTTTGCAACCTGCTTAAAGAATTCAAAACGAAAAAGATGGAGAAAGCTGTGGTATGAGTCATTCTGCACACCGCCTGTCTTTTTAATATAATATTAGTAAAAGAACACAAAGACTTTGCTTATATTAACAAAACGTTTGGTTTTGTCATGGTAGCAGAACAGCCACGGTCGAGAAGGGATCCCCAGAAACTACAGCAACATGGAGCTGGACCCTCGACAGCCGCCGTTCGAGAGGACCATGAGAGATGATTCGCACCACAGACAGTCAGAAGACCTCGACTTCAGAGACTGGAGGCAGCGTGAGCATCTTCCAGAGGAGCGGCACAATGTTTATCCCCCCCCTGCACACGAAGATTCCAGATACTCAAAAAGAGGCCGCTTTGAAGGTATAGTACATCACAGTGCAGTTTATTTAAACCCATTAGGGTTCAATAGTCTTATATAAAAGTTAGAGATATCAATAAAAATAACACAAGCATAATTATCTTTGCCTAATATTTTTCAAGAAAAGTATGGTAGGTTTTAAATCAATATACAGCTCAAAATAAAGGCAGACAGTAGAAGGCCACTCAGTAGTTGCTTCTTTAAAGACCCTTTCATCCATTAGTAGAGCTGCTTGTACCAGAAAGGTAGGGTAGATCAGTTTCTATAATACCTGCAAAGTTTTCCCTAATGTTCAACTCAGCAAGCCTCTCAGTTCATCCAAACCAGAGCTTCGACCAGCTGACGTAATTTTCTCCATGGTATCCCTCGGGTGATCTGTGGGATTTGGGTCAGGGCTCTGGGAGGGCCCCTCTATTAGAAAATATTCTTTCAGCAGGCAGCTGGTAGGCTGTGAATTATTGTCCTGCTGAAAGATCCTCTTCTGTGGCTTAAATCATCATTTGGCTGCTTTTTTCATTTCAAAATCCTTTCTATATCTCATCAGTTAAAAACAAATTTATCTGCTCAGTTGCAGGCTGTGATGTTCCCAGCTCTGTGCTTTCAAGTCAGTTCCACATGAACATGTGTCTGTAGCAGAATAACCACAGGTATAGTTCATCACATTAACAACAGGCATGGTTCAGGTCTGATAAACAGGAGAGGGAGGGGTATAATCACGCCTTTTGTCTGGAATTGTGGTGTATGTGTTGTTGTATGGATCGAATGCCAATTTATTGATGTATTAATAAAATAACCTTATGAACTTTGAGGTTTAAATGAAATTTGATGGGATTTTCTTCTTTGAATGTATTTTGAGTTTTGTTGTGGTATCTTTTAGGATAGTTTAGTTCAATTTATGTATAATGAGGCATAGTTTGCGAAGGTGTCCAAATTCACCTTTTGATTTTATGTAATAAATGAATTTGATTGCATCGTTAAATAAGATAATAAACAATAAGTTGTATATTCAGCTTCCCTGTGTCAGAGGAAGTGTGCCTGATTCCACTTTCTTTCATGTAATTCAATTTCATTCCTCTTTTTGTTTTTGTTTTTTGTTTTTTCAGAGGAATCTGGAGCTCCTCATACAAACTGCTTAGATGAGCCGCCCTATTATCCTGAAAGGTTTCCAGAATCCCTGCCGTCTCGTGACTACCAGCCTCCTGTTGGAGAGTTTTTCGACTCTCACTCTTCTGCACCTCCCCACCACATGGAACAAGAATCCAGGATGCCCAGAGGACCCCGGTACTCTAACAACCTGGACAAAATCACCTCCGCCCTCCTGGAACTTGTGGCAAGGAAATAAATGTCATCACTGCAATCTCCATAATAGTCATGTATTATAATGCAGTGTTTTAAGGGTAAAGCTTAGATTTTAAAATGTGATTTGGGTTTAAATTTCTTTCCCTTCATTTTTCTTTCTTTCTGTTTTTTGTTGTTGTTGTTTGTGTTGGATATTTGCAAAGACCTTGGTTGATCAAATGTTGACGTCTGGTGTAAGAATTAAAACACTTGTCTACTGCAGTTGTAATCATTTCATTTTTTCAAATTCCTTACTGACCAGCAGCCAGAAAAGTAATACTCTTATTGCCATCATTGTATTTCATATTTTCAGTGAATTTATTTTGAATTAACTGAATTAATTTGCAATGATTTGAGCTTCGTGGTGCTTTGTCATGCTGGCTGCAGCCATTAGAAGATGGGAACACTGGTTATAAAGGGAAGGGCTTTCATATTTATGCCAAATTCTGAACCTACCATCTGAATGTTGCAGCAGAAAATGAGACTCTGAGGAAAACACTGACTGGTCTACAATCTTCTGTTGCCCAATTTTGCTTAGCCTGGGCAAATTGTAGCCTCAGTTTCCTGTTCTTAGCTGAGACAAGTGGCACCCAATGTGATCTTCTGCAGCTAAAGCTCATCTACTTCAAGGTTGGACGTGTTGTGCATTAAGAAATACGCTGCTGCATAATTTGTGTTTAATGAGTGGTTATTTGAGTGACTGATGCCTTCCTCTAAGCTTGAAACAGTCTGTTCTCTGACCACTGACATCAACAAGGCATTTTCTCTCAGAGAACTCACTGGATCTATATATTTTTTGGTTGACTGTGAAGATCTCAGTTGATCAGCAGTTTCTGAAATACTCAGACCAGCAACCATGCCTCATTCAAAGTCAATGAAATCACCTTTTTCCCCATTCCAGTGCTCAGTTTGAACTTCAGCGGTTCATATATAATGCATATATGCTGTATATATCTGTGTATGTATATATAAAATGTATTTGTTTTTTCCAAGTCACTTTGCTAATTTTACTATAAATGAGGACTTGGAGATATATAGACTATCTGAGCAATTAACTGTTTAGTGAATCAAATAATAATTAAAAAAAACAAACAAAGAACCTCACACTGACGCTTTCTCGGGGAACGTAACCTCTACGTCATCGCGTTGGACTCTTTCCGGTTCGAATAGCAGCCATCTTGTTTCCCCTTGCAGGCTAAATAAAATAAATAATACGCTGAGCTGGACTTCACTTCGAACCCGATAAAGAAAGTGAGTAAGAAATTAAAATTCATTTATCTGTGGAGTGTTTACATGAAAGTTGCCCGTGTTGGCTGGAGGTAGCTGTAATTACTTCGCTTCTTTTCATTTGCTGTTCTTGACCAATAGACGATTGTTTTGGAAGATGAACATAGGCGCCATTTCCCTCCCCGCTCTCTGAG
Organism: Oreochromis aureus; assembly: GCF_013358895.1. Classification (NCBI taxonomy): domain Eukaryota; kingdom Metazoa; phylum Chordata; class Actinopteri; order Cichliformes; family Cichlidae; genus Oreochromis; species Oreochromis aureus. Next base: position 18,563,560 of record NC_052962.1, read on the forward strand.
GCGCTTATTGGTGGCCCGCTGAAAGGATCACGGACGCTCAGGAAACTGATGTTTTGTGTCCACCATTTTGGCTCATATCTGAGCGACTGTCAGACACACTGGCTATTTGCGCCTGACCCCGAATGGCGCCAGTTGCAGAACGAACTTAGCCCTAAAAACCTTGATTGGTGGAATCTAGTCCGAGGTTTGATTGGTCTGAAGGACAGATCCAAACGTTGTCTTTATTGGTTAGACTGTTTCTTCCTAGCATTGCAAACCTTTGCAAACTTTCATATGTTGGCAGGGCTCGCTGTCAGCTGGTAATTAAAATTACACACGCTGAGCTGTACAGCTCTCATCAGTCTGCATCCCCAGCCAGCTAACATTAACTCCACTAACGTTAGCATAAAGTCACGGTCAGCAGTGACCATCCTATTAGCTAGTATGCTGTATGTGTCTTCCTACGCCTGCTCCGTTAAGCATTTCACAGTGGGTACCACAGCACTACAGTGCATCTCAGTATTTTGTAGTTTATTTAGCATCCTTTGTGTGACGAATATATACCGGCTTCCGTATGCTAGCGTTGAATATAGCATTGAATTCCCTGGCTCCTTTTAGCCGCTGTGTTGAACCCAAACACCTTATAATGTAGCGACTATTTAAAGTCAACCTCCGTGCTAAATGCTGGGGTGTTAAAGCGCAAAGCTGCTCTACTCCTCGTGTGAATTCCCTGTGATGACTATATCATGCCTTTGTTTAAACTATTTATTACTTTGAAAAAAAAAATCTTCCACACAATGTTTAATTAATGAATACAGTTGTATTTTCAACTATACTAACCAAAGTCACACAACACGAAGATGCACCAAGTTAATATTTAGTTTAGTTATGCTTTAAACCTAACAGATATTCACCCCATTCTTACTACGACCTGTGTGCAGAAAACAATACAGTCTCTTTGTTGTGTTCCCACGAATATAAGAACTTAATAAAGAATAGGAGAGCTTAATCAGCTCTTATCAGCGGGACAAAAACGGTGTGCAACTTAGTATACTTTATCTCTCTAGAGGAGGTATGCTTTACGTCATCATTTGTGTGTAGGTTTAATTGAGCAGTTGAGGTCATATTTAAAAAGCCTGGGATATTAGAGCACCTTAGACAGCTTAAGTAAGCTGTGTGCAAGTCGCCCAGCTTACCATGTCGTTTTGCAGGTGTTCATGTGTTTTTTCATGTTTGCAGGTGAATGCATGGCTTGGCCTGGCTACCCTCAGGGTAGCTGCTGTGTTTATGAAACCCAACGTCTGGTTGGTGCATGTTTATCTCTAAACAGCGTCAGAGAAAGCAAACATGTTCCTGCTATGGGCAGTACAGGTCATGGGAAGGTCTCATTTCTGTGGTGACCTTGCCAGGTGTCATTACTGAGGCATTTTGGGTAGACTGAATGCAGCTACAGAGAGCTGTTCGAGCATGGCAACAGCAGTGGAGAGATTAGTCTTTGTGCAGCTCTGCTCTAATCATTAACTGGATGTCTGTAGTACCTGCTCTAGTCCCCATGCTCCTCACAAAAATAGTAAAGGGAACATTTAGCTTTGTTTCTCTTGAGTCTATCTTGTGCTCTCGCCCTCCCTCCACTTGTTCTACCCCTCCCTTCCTGTAGCAGCTCTCCTCTCTGTCCTTCTCCATCCTTCCGGTCCCCACTCCACCCCCCACCCCGGTTTTTCATTGATAGGGCAGTTTATTATCTTTCCTTGACTCTTGTGTAGCTGGATGTGTTCCTCTCTACAGTCTGTATTTTTTATTTTTTATTAAAGCTTAACCTTCGGGCTGCACCGCCACTTGGTCGTATCTCAGCAGTTTACTCTCTAAGCTTTTAACAGGTTTGCCCATTAGAAGTAGAAGCATTCACGTCGTAGGTGGTGCATTAAACATCATGAGATGTGCACATGAGTACTAAAATCACTCTCTTGAGTTGCACACTAAAGGTTTTTGTGTCGAAAGTATGCACATTTAAGCAATGGAGAATTAACAAGAAGGACATTGTGTGACATTGCTGACGTGGTTTTTTTGATGACGTTTCCATTGTGGAAGTTGCTGTGAGCAGTTTTTGGGGTCAAGACAACATTGTCTTTGTTTATGGGTTTTCACCCATATCTCTTAAGTCTTGTTTATCCACAAATAGGATGAGAGTCAAATGAACTCTTTCTTTTTTTCTTTTCTTTTTTTCTCTCTGCCTTCTTCCACAACTGCTATCTAGTCAGCTGATTGTTCCATTTTGTACAAAGGCTCTCTATTGATTTGTTTTGCACAGAATAGTTTGTGTATATTTGATTGACACTGTGTAGGGTGTCATGGGATTTATAGTGGCTGCATTAAGTTGCCTCACTAAATGTTCACATGAGTCAAAAAATTTGTTGAATGGAGTTTGTCTAGCTAATTAATATTCTGAATACATAATGCATGACCAAGCATCTAGATATATTTGTTCCTCTGTTAGAATAATATTAAGAGTGATGTGAATCTCATTGTTAGAGGTAGGTAGGCTGGCTGGAGGCTAGATGTTTTCGGTGTGTACCTGTGACTGTGAGCAAGGATAACTGAGAATGCAAGGACAAAATGTGCATGTGTGTGGGTGTGCATGTAAGACCGTGCACAGGTATGAGACAGGGAGTCTGCTTAGTATGCTTTTGTACTTTAAATCATGTGGATGCAACATGCGGCATCAATTCTGGCACTTGGTTCAGCCAATAAGGTGCCCGCATAGCTGCCTGCATCACATTGCCGTCAGCCTGTACAAGCAGAGCGCAGGCGGGGCTTAGGGAGACATTTAGTTTGACATTGTAAATAAGCAGAGACCAGTTGTCAGAGAGCAGCCCGTGGAAGCTTTCTCATCCGTCCAGCAGCAGGAGAAGTAGAGACCGCTTGAGGACAGACAATGGCAAGGCAAGCCACAACCAGCACACCCTCACGCACTCCCTGCAGAGCTTTCCACAACTTTATCTGCTCTTTTTCACCTATTCTCATGTCTACTCTCTTCCTCTTTTCTTTTCCCTGACCCCTATCCTGCAGCTCAAGGTAACTTAGAGCAGGAAGTTGGCTGTCGGTAAAAGGGGGTTGGGCAGAGGAAAGAGGAGGAGCAGGGGATTTGTCAGAGCTGATTGGTGTGTGTGGCTACCAATAGTGTATGAGGACACAGTCGTCTCATTGGTTTCGAGTATCGGAGTGAGGTGGGAGCTGGCTGCGAGGCGGGGTTTGAGTATCATGTAGCATGCTAGATTGATTACTCTTGAATGTTAAAGGGGAAGGAGGCTAGAAATTTTTGTCTGTGAGTCGGGAGTGCCGCTGTACTGTTTGCCTGCTGTTGCGCTGTTGCCTGCCGCTGTGCTGGTCCTTCTATTCCTTCTCACCTTCTTCTCTGCACCAGGCCAGGGGTCACCTCAAAGACAAACACATGGGTCGCCGGCTAGAGAGGAGGAGGAGGAGGAGGGTTAGGGAGCAGAAAGGAGGAGAAAGAGAGAGAAGGTCAGCGAGTTGAAGGGACTTGGGCTGAAGAGAAACAGCAGAGACGGGGTTGTATGTCTAGGTTGGAAGAGGACATTGGGAGGCTGTTGAAGGAGACGGGGCAATGTGTAAAGGCAGAGTGGGGGAGAGAGAGAAAAGAGGGAGGGGTGGAAGAAGGGGGGGCTCGCTCTTCGCTCTGTGTCCGGGCTTAAAGCCTTTTTAAAGCCAGCCAGAGTGCCTTTTGTCTGTTGATACGATCAGGGGGACTGAAGGAAGTGAAGGAGCACGAGAGTTTTTCTGTCAACCTCTGTGCTGCCTCTGCTGCTGCTTTCAAGGAGACTTGGACAGGGCTATCTGTTTCTCTCTATTCTGCTGTGCTCCAGGCCGTTCACCATGAAGGGCACAGGGGTAAGTCTGACAGCTGAACACATACACAGCGAGAAGACCTTAAGTTGTCTTTGGTTTTTGTTTTTTTGTTTTTAAAAAAAATGTCCACTTTTGGATGTTTCTCCATCACTCTGCAACGATGAGATGTCTGTCCTTTACCGCCATCCTCACCCCTCCCCCTCCCATTCCTTCCCCCTCCCCTCACCTGTCCTGTAGTTCTCACCTTGGGAGATTGGTGTTGTGCAATTTGTGTATTTACGTGCACGGCTGTCATCTACGTCCTTCATTTGTCATTTCAGTGCTATATGGTTTTACAGAATGGTGTTCATAAAATAATACAGCTGTTTTGCATTATGTTTTCATCGTTGAATTTCACTTTGCATTATTACACTGTCTTTGGATGTCACTTGTTTTGACTTTGGACCAGTGTGCACACACAAACACGCTTCAGCACGCACTCAGTGCCCCGTTATCGACTGCATAGAAGTGCACGGCAGCCAGATACTGACTTTGTGCTTAGATGCACTCTGCTGTTTCAGTGGTGTCCTTGGGGCCTGTGGCCACAGAGTCTTGGGGTTGCTGGCCAAGACCCCACTTTTTCTCCTAATGTCCCAATTAACATTTTCGTGGCAGATGGTGGCGCAGAGTTCAGCAGCAAAGAAGACATCCATGTTAAAAGAAGATTTGCTGTATATGTGGAGAGGATATCTCTGAGTTGTTGTCACTGTTGGCGTCAGTAGTCCCCAGGGGTGGAGGTGCAGCTGGTTGCAGTGACCTCAGGACCCCCCAGGCCCCTCACCATGACAGTGCCAGACACCCAGATGGGACAGACTGTCAGCCTGTCAGCTTCAGGGGCAGAGGAGGCTAATAGTTTGATCTGATCTCTTCTGATGGAATCTGTGTAGGGTGCCTCTTCTCTCACTGTGCCTCTGACTCCATTCCTCTCTCCTCCTTTTCTCCCTAATTGAAAGTTTCCATTGGTGCCTTTGACAAAACAAAGTCCCGTTGGGGAAAGAGAGCGAGCGAGCGAGGGAGATTGAGAGAGGGAGACTAAAAATAACTCTTAAGTTGAAGCCCTCGCTGCCAAATCCCAGGGTTGGCTGCTGTCTGCATGAGATTTGAATATCATTTGTACCCTACGCCGAACCATAGGCACACCAGGGCAGGAAAAAGTAAACGGAACACGCAAACCTCTTGCACATAGCTAGGCCTTTGCGCTCATCACTAAGGTGACCACAGCAACTGTAGGTTTACTCTTTTGTTCAAGCCCCCACTGTGCTCTTACATGTGTACACTTTCACTAAAGACAGTGTGTGTCTGCACCCAGGGGGAGTCGGCCTTATCCCAGCTTGTAATATGCAGGTGCCTTTAGCCCTGCCTACTTTGACGCCAGAGACTGGGCCTAGCATTGGATGAAGGTCACAGGAATGTGAGATTGACTCCTGCAGTCTCTCCAACCGCACCGAGAGGGAAACATGCAGAGGGAAGGAGAGGCCCAAGAAGAAGTGAAATTAAAAGCGGGATGCAGAGCACAGCTAGTATGTACATTATGTGGTGTTTTCATTAGGCTTCTTAGAAAGTACACAGCCTGAACCACTGTGGTCACTTAAGTGCTGCAGTGAAAGTTGGAAAACCTGCTCTTTTCTATCCTCCCTCCCCTTCTCTCTTTCATCTCTCTCTCTCTCCCTCCCCCCTCTCTGGTTTCTCTCCTCTGTTGAATGACCTTGGGAGATCAGTGACTAGCACTTCCTGGAGTTGGCTTGAAGCAGAACCAAGGGCAAAGTTTACAGGGCCGTTGGGTCGGCTAGATCGGTCCAGCCATGCCAAAAGGATGTTACACTGTAGGTCAAAGTGAGCATGTGTGTCATTAAAATCCTATCTGTTCATATTTAATTGTACCACCATCTGTGAAACTGCGTGCATTTGAGTAGTTAATCTGTAATTCCTGGCTGCGAACTTCTTGTTTTTTGTTTTTTCCTGAGTAGATCATTTACCCTGTATGCTGTATCCTTGCCAGTTTATTTCTGACTGGTATTTGTGATCGGGTTCAGCACGGTTAGTGCTTTAATATTTGAGAATTTGTGCACACACTCATTGGATTTATGACCACGATTTAACATCAGAGTTTGTTAGTGTGACGTTTGTTACTTAGGCTGTATTTGTTCCAACAGACTGAGTGCACTAAATCAGGATAAAGCTGTCTTATTAAACAGTCATCATTAAACATTGGTTAGATTCTCAAATGTCCAAATGATATAGCTTGGTTTATGTGAGCACTATGCTGGGTTTTCTGCTTAGTGATCTAGTTTAAATCTAGCAGATTTCAACCTTAGGTGACCTTCCTCCAGAAATGCCCACTCTGCATCAGTTTTGTGACAAAGCAGCATGTGGAAATTTAACTTCTTGCCTAAGACCTCTCAGTGGACCAGTGACTATCCAATAGCTGGTATTATATTTTAGAATAAATTCCCACCTTTCTTCTTGGTGGTAACTAGTCCATGTGGGTATGTATTTGCTCTTTGTCCAGGCTGACGTTTGAAAGTGTGAGGAGTACAATGCAGAAGGTTACTCTGAGGTTATAATATGCACAGAAACCGAAAGTAATCTATTTCTTCTGTCAACTCAGTTGTCTTTATATGTGCAAAGATATGATAACCTTGGGAATTGAAAGGAGAGTTGTAAAACAAGAAGTCACTCTTTAAAATTAAGTCAGCTGCTGTAGTAGCTGTCATGCAGTTGTACACTAATCTGAAAAAATGGTGAAGTAGCGATAACTCTTTATGTTCATATTTAATATTATTTTAAAAATGGTCATCCAGCTTTGAAGATTCAGTATAAGTATATAAAGGTTCAGTATATGATTCACTTTATCTTAGCTTTACATTTGCTTACACGTGACGTGACAGAGGATAGGTGAGCTGCCTGCTTCTTCATCATCCATGACGGTGATAGCGATACTGAAACACCTCAGTGAAAAGTTCACTCGGCAGCCTCGAGTAGGGCTTCAGGTCCTCCCGCACTGCCTCGACTTGTTCACTTTCAAATATGCTCCTCAGAATTGGGCTCAGTTTACGCAGATTGTCAGGTCATTAAGAGGGCAATTAAAAGCAGAACATTTCACTTTAACTAGAGACCAGTTAATTAATTCCAACTCTGTTATCTCGCACATTGTCACTGTGCAGAAAGAATCACATTGCTGCTTCTTCTTTTCTCTTTCACTTATCTTTGCAAAAAGCAAAAACGGATCAGCCAAGCGATACTATCTCCTTGTTTCCAGTTTGCTGCATTTCTGCCTGCCATCTAGCCGGGGTCCTATCGGGTTTATTTGGACAGGAATTGAAAGCTCATGTAAAGCGGTCTGATGTCAGAGTTCGAGCGAGACGCCAGTGCTGCTGTGAATGGCCACTTAATGTGACGTGCCAGAAAGAGTGGGGAGGGAGGTGAGGATGAGATAGAGATGCGGGGCCCGGCTGGCAGAACAGCATTAGCGCTGATTCAGCTGCTGGAAGCGGAGCAACGTTGACTTTCTCAAAGAGATCAGGTGAAAGTAAGACAAGACAGAAAATGCAAGAAAAGCATACTCGTGAGTGATAAAGGGAGAAGGGAAGCGCTAGGAGAAGAGACTGTAGAGCTGCTGAAGGAGGAAGAGCAAGTTGCTGTGTTGGAACGAAGTCGTCGAGGTCGAGACGTTTGTCCTCAAAGATGCACACATAGAAAAGAGCTGAAGGAAACCCAACACCAGCGATTCTGTCTCGATGACCTGATGAAGGACAACAGAGCTGCAGGGAAGAGGAGAAGAGAGAAGCACAGCAGAGAACAACACCATGTACCCTAATATAGCAACAGCAGCAGATTAGAACAACGCAGCAGGAATGAGCTTGTCAAGTTCATTGCGTGATTCAACAGAATAATTTGGAATTTTTAGCAATAGTGAGTCTGCTTCAAAGCAAACACAAGCACAAAATTTACAGAGACTTTATCTTGAGTGACTGATAACGCTCCCCATAAGTAGTAAGAAGTGAACTGGACTAGCAAGAAAATTCTTTAGTACTAGTACAAGTTTCCATTTAAGTAGTGCTTTAAAGCTTACTGAACTGAAATATGGAGGTAAATGGTGCTTATCCCTGCAGATAAAATAAGCCGTCTTGACTTTGCATCAATCTCCAGACCTTTTCGTGTCTTACAGTGTTGACATTTATTAGCTTTTGAGGAGATTCAACTTCTTTTTTTTTTGTCGTGCAGAGGGTAGCCCCAGTCACGGTGTTTATTTGACAAGGGTAGGCCCAGACCATAGAAGGTGTTGCACAAAGTCAGCGGAATAGGCTCCCACGCAAACTTTCCATTGATGCAGAGCCTTGGGCAATTTGGTTATGCAGTTATATACTCGGTAGAATATGCTACCAAGCTGGAGGAGCAATGCTCAAGGGCATGTTGACACTTAGCCTTCTCTTCTCTCTCGCTTATATTGTTCTGTTGCTTTTTTCCTCTCTCATGCTTTAGCATGCCTCTCCTCTCATTTCTTCTCACATATCGACTTCCCCTGCACTTCCCCTCCCTCCTTTTGCCGCTGTGGTTAATGTAGTTGCGTATATTTACATTGAAGGTCACAGGGTCAGAAAGAGGGGGTTGGGGGTTTGTGTGTGGTTTGATATTAGCACACTCCTCTAACAGCTTTAGTTTATGAGAAGTGAAGTGTATAAGGGCGTAGAAGGAGGAACTTGGGAGGTTTATGTGTTTTATAGTTGCCGTTTTATCACTGATAGGGCTTCTGTAATCTTAAGCCTAATTATTTGTTTCTAATCAAACTATTTCGGCAGTTTGAACCACACAGTCTGACATACACTGCACATTCATTGATACCAAAGGTTGTCTTGTTTACAGTTGATGTTTACAAGATGATGTGCTATGTGGATGATGCTTATTTTTCATCCCGTCTTTGGGTTCATGCTGTTGCAAAGTACTTGGAGGCAGCAAAAGAACTGGCAGAGGTCAGTCCACCTGTCTTATGTGGGAAGAATGGAGGAAAAAAAAAAAACTACAATTCCCATCAGTCATTCCTGCCCTGTGGGATGCTGGGATTGTTCTGGAGACTGCAGGTTTTCAATCAACCTTGAAATGCAACTGGACACTGGAGCGTCAGACAGGGAAGGAGAGACACTGTCAAGGTCAATCACTAGCCTGGCATGCCATAGCTACAAGCGGCCTGATTGATTTATATAAAGCCCCCTCTCCCCCCTCACTCACCCGGCATTCTGTCTTATCGATTTAGGCTACTGTCTGTCGAAAACTGAACAACAGAACAGGATGCAGCAGTGCTTCTTCTATATTATTCTACTGATGCAACTTGCAGAAGAGTCAGTCTTTCCTGTCAAAAATCAATCAGGTAACGAGCCTGCATCCAGAATCAGTCGTTCATCGGTTTAAAATATTTATAACTGCACTTAAGCGGTGCAGTTAAAGGAGCTGATGTGGCCCCAAAGTCAAACAGTCCCTTACAACAAAGCAGTGACTGAATCTAGAAGGAGAGAGACTGGATGGCGTGTTTGAAAGGCTGTGTCTTGTATTGTATTGGTCTGTCAGCTGAACCAGACATGGAGCTATTCATGCTTGTTGGCCCAGGGTGAGAAAAGAAAAAGATAGAAGCCCCCCTCCCTCCCTTCATTCTTCTAACATTTTCTTTATAGTGACATATCTCCTTTTCTTCCACTCTGTGTCTCCCTTTTTCTGTCTTGTTTGACCCACATAGCTGGTTTGCATAGCAGTGTTGCTGTGGCCCAGTCTGTCTCTTACTTCCCCTAAAGTATCTATCTAAAGCCTTTGGCACTTTGTCTTAGCGCTGGATTAATGCTGAACTGGACAAGCCACTAGCCCTCCCACAGCAACACACACAAACACATCCGGTCTCTCTTGAGTAGCTTTACACACTCATCTCTTGTTCTGTCCCTTCACGTTTCTCCTTCTTCCCCCTCCTGCTCAATCTTTTCATCGAGGTAGGGAGAAAAGGGGGAGAGTGAGTTGGAACGATTAGGGCACTTGAAGCTCTACATGCTCAGACAGGCCGGCTAATATTCCTCCAGCAGATTCCTGGCATGCCATAGTAACCTGCTGGATCCTCTTTCAACCGTCGGACCCTCTGTACGAGCTCTGGCTGTGTTAGCAGTAATTTATTTCAATTTATTTGCATGGTTTGTATCTCTGCGTGTCTTCACAATTTGTCAGTTTGCAATTAGGTTGTTTCTTTATGGCACAAACACACCTGTGTCTCTTGCATCTGTTGCTTCAACACTGTTCACTTGCGGGCTCACCAAAAGCAGTTGACTTGCACATGATGTGCGTGTGTTTGTAGAGGAGCTGCAGCTATGTGCCAAAGGTGAGGGACCCATTCATAATCATGGAGTGCGCAGCCGGTCTATTGGTGGGTTCTTAGGCTTGTCAACATCCCACAGGGACAATAATAGAAGCCTGCCGGGGTTCTATTTTCAATTTCACTGTATTATAATTATAGACTTTGATAGGATATGTGGTTCTGACACACAGGAAGAGCTCTGTGCAGTAAGGCCTTGTTTTGCAATGGTGTTACATTCTTGATCTGTCTCTGAATCTCCATATCGCTTGTGTTTTGCTTTGTAATGATCGATCGTTTTCTTGTATCCATCTCATCTTCTTTCTCTTCTTCCTTTGAGCAGATTAGAAGATGTCTGGAGATGGTTTTGGAGCCACGGGCAGCGATGCCCAACAAACACTGCAGTCCTTCTGGCCTCGTGTCATGGAGGAGATCAGGAACTTGACTGTGGTACGTAACACTCATGCAAACAGACAAATAATACAGAAAAAAGGAAAAAGTCGCAGTTTCAGCTTTATTCTGTACTTAACTGTAATAATCTGTTGTCCTCAGAAGGATTTCCGTGTGCAGGAGTTGCCTTTAGCCCGAATCAAGAAAATCATGAAGTTGGATGAGGATGTGAAGGTAAGAGGAGAACCGGAATAATGAAACTGAGAGAGAGGGTGTGTAATAAAAAGAACTAGATATCTTTATTACTATGCCTTTCATGAAGGGTGTGCCATACTTGTTTTAAAGAACATGCTATCAAAAGCGGGAAATGTATAGCTTAATCCTAGGCCCCCAAAATTAAAAAAGTATCTTGTGAGGTGATACTCCACTTCCCTGCAGATAGATTTTCTCGTGGTGTTTTTTAACAGACGTGCAATAAAGAGCTCTGTCCAGCGTGTTGGGTCAAAACGTTCCATAGCTGGTGATTTGGGTTGTGTCTGGTAACTGTGAAGTTACATAACATATAATTCACATACCAGACCACACGGTGACCTCTCGTGATCCATCTATATGGAAGAGACTACTCCAGAAAGAGTCTACTCCAGTCTGGGACAGGACAAATTATGGCAAAATGTAGTTCTGTTGTTTTCATTTAATTGGTTACCCGTTTCATATTTTTAGTTTAACTTCATTTTCTGACAAAAACGTACTGCCGTGTTGGAAATTGTTGATTCATTTGAAGCTTGGTTCTTATCAAGTTCTTGGTCTGTGGCTTTTTGTGCTCAGACCACTCAATAAATGGACTCGAAGATGCAATTATTACTTCATAATTAAAGATAATTTTTCAATTAAAAAGTTGTATCAACTCTTTGCATTCAGCAGCCACTGGTGATAGTAGCTCTTTTCTTTGTATGAAATGGGTTTACGTTAAAACATTATCGATACGTGAAGGAATAATTGGGCATCATTTTGTGAAACTGCAAGACCTGCAGTGTAGCAAGTAGCTAGTTAATGTGACTTATGTAAAAAGCTGCTAATGCAGACATTTGTAGCAGTGAACTGCTTTTTGGTTTTAAGATTTCTCTTTTTCCACTTGTGGGCTTTTTAAAATATAACCCACTTTGCTGGGAATTGCACTTCATGTTAATGGCTAAAAAGAACCAGAAGAATATTACAAGTTATTACAGATAAAAGCATTGATTTTGGCCATATTGTAATACCACTGCTACTGCTCAGGTTAACGTGGCTTTTTTCGATGTGTCGGAAGGAACCACTCCACCAGGCAGTTATGACTCACGGAGGAGTGATATTTTTTTTTTTTTTTTTTTTTTTTCCTCCCCATTACACCTGATTGTCAGCCAGGATTGTTCATAGCCTCTAAAAAGAAAGGCTCTGCACTGTGTTTGTGTGTGGCTCGAGTATGTCGTGTCAAGAATGCTATCCCCTTAGTTAAGCAGCAGCTTACAGCGGTAAAGAGATCAGGAGATCACTAACATATCTGAAGGAAAGACCCTTCTGTCGGTGCTGACACAGCAGCTTGCACTGCATCTGTGCAAGCATGTGTGAGTGTTATAGCGTCAGTACAACTGTTCATTTAAGCATTGCTTTTATGAACATATAAGAAATACATTTTTATGGGAATTGATTTTAGAGTTCAGTGCTTATGAGCAGAAAGAAATAGATTAAAGGTACCCACCCACTGAGTAAGCATCTATGCTAGTAACTACACAGTCTTTATTTAACAAGTGAATGTATCTGTTGGTTATTTTTGCAGCAGTTGTGACTTTGATGTGGGCGTCTGTGACTGAGGTCCTGAGCAATTCATGTAATTGCTGATGTTTGATTGATGGGCTGTGGGTGTGTTTAACCAGGTGTAACACTATCTCTACTGTACAGATGATCAGCGCAGAAGCTCCGGTCCTGTTTGCCAAAGCAGCTCAGATCTTCATCACAGAGCTCACCCTCAGGGCGTGGATCCACACTGAGGACAACAAGCGACGCACTCTACAGGTTATAGACATTTCTTTCTTTTTCTTTATATTTAAACTCCTCCATACGACATGCTTTTTTTGTAATCCTTAGCAAATCCTACTTTAAGTGGATTGGACCTCCCGATACACACACAGCCACAGTTGTAATACTTACTTGACCTTTCTTCTTTCTGCCTCCCAAATTCATCCCTTTTCCCACACTCTGACATCAATTGGCGATCTTTTTGGTTTCGTGCTTCTTATTTACTAAGTGCCTGTGTCAGTGTGCATGTACAAGCAGAGACCCCATACCAGCATCCCCTTGAGGACTGTCTCTCTGTTAAGTTCCTTCTCCCTCCATTCACTTTAAAAGCAAATCCAGGCGGGTGCCGGTGACCCACTTTTCCCCCGGTGCCATTTAGCATCCTCTGCTGTACCAGAGTTGAATAAAGGTGGGGCCTGGAAAGATACAGATGAAAAAGGAATTGGAGAACATGAAAGCACTGACGGGAGCAGTTGAGAAAAATCAGTCTGGAGTATGTCTCACCTGGATGTCAAGTGGAGAAAAACTGTGGAGCAGAACATGAAAGCCCTTAAGTCCACTTTATCCATTCACATACCTCTGAGAGATTAGCAGTCCATGGATATGTTTGTGTATGCCAACGCGGGTAGAAAGAGTTTGGAGAAAATCTATCTTATCACAGTTTGTCTTACACTGAAGGCCTGCTTTGGAAGTACACTCATTTTGCTGTTAATATAGCTCTGTCCCTAATGGTAGTCCTTTTTTTTTATTGGACAAGAAACTGTTTTGTAGAGCTCTGCAGTGCACACTTTAAAATAGAAACTTCATCTACTGACTGTGCACACGTTAATTGCCTTGTACACTACAGATGACGCATTAGTTGCATGTGATGCTTCACTTCATGAATACAGGATTTTTTTTTTCATTTGCCTAAGTGAGGGAAAGTGGTGCCCTCCATTTCCACACGCATACACATGTAGAGCCTGATCCTTTTGTGAAGAGGGCACGCCAATTGGGGTCACCATAGCAACACTCATCAATAGAACAAGTGTGGATGTGACCTGATGTTACCAGATATTAATCAAGGTACTAAATATAGCCTCTAGTGAAGGGGAGGGTCACAATGGAGGGGGGTGGGGGGTCCTGACAGCCAATATCCTGTGGAAAATTCCACAGAGACAGCACACTGGTGTGGATATAGGAAGGGGTATAGAAGCAGAGCATGTGCTCATGAGGGCAGGAAAATGTCATTCCTGTTCATTTACACTTATCTCACACACACGTGCGTTTCTCACTGTGGTCCTGTGGTTGTGGGTTTATTATTCCATTTGCCTTTAGTAATGTTTTGTTTGGAGACAGTGTTACTTGAATCACACAATTAATCATCAATTTGATCTGCTAGAAGTCAAAACTCGTGTAGAACAAAGACGTTTATGGGTAGACCAGCATGTTTTGGCTTGTGTGCTCTAGAAGTCAATTTGCATGTGGATGAATGTGTTAGGGTGTTTTTGGTTCCCTGATTAATACCTATTATATGATAATCCTCATGAAGATGTGTTGGTCTAGCAACACAGTCCTTTTGTATACTGCATGTGTTGCTAGTTTTGAGCAGACTAACTGATTAAGCTCTAAACATATCCTTTAAACTCAAATATTAAAGCAAACACCCGTCTAAGTACTACTAGGAACTGTATTCAAATCTCCCTTGTGTGCTTGTTTTGGGAGTGATGACCTCAGACCTAGAGGCATGTTTATAAATAGGTGGCTGCGCATATAGAATTAGCATAATTAAGCTCTGACCTCTTTGCTTGACTTTCTCTTTATATTTTATATTCACAGAGGAATGACATCGCCATGGCAATAACAAAGTTCGACCAGTTTGACTTCCTGATTGACATCGTGCCCCGGGACGACCTGAAGCCTCCCAAACGACAGGTAGGAAAGCGGCCTCATTATAGTATTTATTACCTACACTGTGACAGGGAAACAGCTGGTATCTCATTAAAGTTACCACAGGATAAAGAGCTGATGATTTGGGTATTCATCTCAGGTACTTTCCATTGTTGGCAACCTGGAGGTGCTGTAAACATCCTTGACTGGAAGCTGAGGTTTTGACAGAGAGGGCTTTCAGTCGGATGTTTGCAGCGTCTTATTGCCTCAGACCGCCAACAGTAACCTCAGTGATTAAACTAGTTTGTGGAAGCTGGTACCATACAGTTACTGCTATAATAAAGTGTTAAAACCATGGCTCCAGTCAGGACATAACTCAGTGAAGGTGCTGAAAGAAAACTGCTTAAAATGTTATGGCAGGCGATTAATGGACAATATCAGTTACATTAAATTGATGAATAAGGAACTTTCAAAGACTGAGGAGTGAGATATTTAAATTTGCTGTCACGTAGACTCTCTCCAGACATGTAAACATCCTACACTCTCAGCTGTGTTGTCATGGAGCTGGGAGAGGGGTGTTTACGCTTCTGGTGATGGAGAAACCTCATCAAGACGAAGCCTGCTCATTAGTGAATTACAAAACAAAATGATATGGGTCGGTGTTTATGGACAGTTTATTGGGTTTTAAGTTTAACACCGGTATACCAGCTCAGCATTTAAGGTGCTGAACTGCCCTGATTTATCTGACGACCCTGATGTTACATTTCTGTTGCTGGACCAGGGAAAGCATGCCAGCGGTTATCACGTTATTAAGTTTCATTCGATTTGTAAGTTACCCCTTTAGCATTACAAGTTGTAATATTGAAATTTTAAGGCTGATTAGCACCAACACATCACCTCAGCATGCCTCCGGACTTGCATTGCATGTTATCAACCAGTATGGATGGATCTTGTACCCAGATTACGTTACTCTTCCCCAGTCACATCCCATCAGTTATTTATCAGACTTGGTCTACCGTTACACCGGTAAAAATAATTCATGGAGATGCAACGGACTGATAGGCGTCCAATGTGTGTATGTTTGCACGTACGTTTGTCATGTTTCTCAGGAGGAGATGCGTCAGTCGGTAGCTCCAGCAGAGCCGGTGCAGTACTACTTCACCTTGGCCCAGCAGCCCGGAGCCGTGCAGGTGCAGGGCGCACAGCAGGGCCAGCAACCTGCTGCACAGACAGCGGCGACCATCCAGCCCGGACAGATCATCATCGCACAGCCGCAACAGGGACAGGTACGGTTAGCAATGTGCTTTATAGTGCACATCGCAAGGAAACGCTCAGAGTGAAACCAACTGCAAAAACAAATTCTGCAAATTCCCAGTTAGACTCATGTATGGTACTTTGGTTTCACTGTGTGTTGGAGTAACACCTGAAAGATGACCTCTTCCTAGAAGTCCTAGGAGTCTCATATTTCTTGGATTGACTCACTGGATTTATTGATATTATTCGTAGCTAACATGTAGGAGCTGACCACTCTCCTGCCAGCAGGATTAATAGGACATTGAAACACACCCAGCAAATCCAGCTTTACACATACATGGACACCTTGCACACAGGGAACAGAACGTTCCCTGAACTCTTATTTACTCAACTTTAAATACGTCTTATTATGGAAGCAAAACAAAGTAATTTACACAGTTACTGTAATATTTAGTCCAAAATAGAGGCGTTGTATAGCTGCATAGCGGGCATATCATATTAGTGAGAGAGTGGTATACGCTGCCCTAGAAACTTGCCCTCAACTTCATAAATACTTCCTGTTTGAGCTAAAAGACAGGAGAAAATGTGAGTCAATAACCTCTTAATGAAACAACGTCCCCATTTATACACAAACAAATACACACTCTCAGAGTCCTAGGATGAGGCTTTTCTCCTGAGGGTTCTGCATTTTCACCACCCATCGAGATAACAAGCACGCATATGTAGGGGAACCATTCAGTTCATCTCTCTAATTATTTCATTCCTACTACTTTTTTTGCTGAGCACTCCTCCTCTCCGGTTTGCTCTCTGCATGTCATGTAGCCTTGCTGCTGGGCTGGTGTGATGCTTCATGCTGCTTCAGCACACTGCCTGTAGCTGAGCTGTCATACTTGTTTAGACCTGGTGTGATTCACACTCCTGCTCTTGCTGCAGTCCCAAGTCACACTTTGACACTAACCTTATGTAGACTCAATCTTTGACTGTTTACAAGGTGGCACTTTAAAAAGGTGGGATGTGAACTCAGTTTTAAAGTAAAATCTGTGAAATTTTGAAGCTTTGCAACATTTCTCTGATTGTTTATCCACTTAGTAATGTCAGGACTAAAGGTTATGTAGTTGTCTGTTCAAATGACATAATTCCCATGTGAAAGACGGAGCTGATTGGATTACTTCTAACTCATCAGACAGATGTCATGTTTGGTACAAGCATTAAGGTGTTAGCAGTAGTCCTGCAGGATGAAGAAGTATAAGTCAGTGCAGAGATTAAAATGAGGCGAGTTCCCATTTCACATCCTTTATTTGTGCGTCTGTGTGTGGCGCTTTCAGTGTCACTAACTGTCAGTGCTGTACCGATTCTGTCACTTTTCTCTCAGGTCAACAACCCTCAAAGTACTTAAAATCTGCAGTTGGCCTTTGTTGAGCTTGATGCAACTCTGATGTATTTTATACATTTTTAAAAACCTGTTCAACTACCACCACGTTTTAATTTTTATCACATCATCCTTTTTATCACCCTCCTCCCGTTTTACTTGCATATTTCATAAACATGCTTGTAAATGTCATCAGCTGCCTATATGCCACCGTTTGCTGCTCCTACATTTCAATCTTTCTCTGCATACGCGCCAGTTAAGCTTACGTTTTTGTGTTGAGTTTGTGCACTCGCTGCTTTCTCACTATGTGTCTTTCTCTCATTTTCCCATTTCTTTTCTGTCGGCCATCAGATGTTGCAAGGTGCCACCATGCAGCAGTTACAGCAGGTGCAGGTGCAATCACAGGGCACGCCCATCACGGTAAACACACATGCTTTCATATGTTTGCTAACGACACACAGAGAAAGAGGCCACTGCTTTGTGCCACAGCCTCTCAGGTGATGGCCGCCTACAAACTCTGTCCTGCTCAGGTGACTGAGGACTTTAGGGGTGATTGTCACATGATCCTAAAAAAAGCCACCTGATCTCACTCTGCAGACGGAACAGAGAGAGAGGACGTGAAACCTGCATTTTCACGTTATGTCCCTGAATCTTATTGTGCCTGCTTAATAAGCTACTCGCAGACTTAAAATTTAAGGATACCTAGGCTTCCAACTCCTGGTTTAAGATTGATTGTACTCCAGAAAAGATAATGATTCACTGCTTCCTTGCTTAACTACATGCTTCTGCTACATAAACAACCGGTTGCATCTGTTTAATGTTTATCTGTGTTTTTCTTCTCTTTTCTGCTCTTCTCTGCATTAGAGTGCGCCTGTTGCCATGCAGGTGGGTGAAGGCCAGCAGGTGCAGATTGTCCAGGCTGCCACAGCCCAGGGTCAGGCTCAGACAGCTCAAGCCCAAGGCCAGACCATGCAGGTCATGCAGCAGATCATCACCAACACTGGAGAGATCCAGCAAATCCCAGTAAGAAATGACAGGATGGAAAAGGAAATTATCAGGCATCAGGGGTGGGAGAAAGTGGTGTTAGTGTTTTTTTTTGTTTGTTTGTTTGTTTTTTTGTTTTTTAAAGAGAGATGATGGACAGTGTAATGTGTTTGCTGCATGAGGTTGTTTGATATTGTGGTGCCGGACAAACATGTGAATTTTACATCCATCAGTGTTTGATGAGAGCTGTTAAGTTCGAAAAGGTTAAAAATTCACTAGAGGAACGTTAAGGTTTCTCATTCCTGTAGTCCAGAGCAGGAAAATGGCTGTGACCTCTGTGCTCAAATGACCTTTTCTCTAAACCGAACTTTGTCTCCCCCTTGTGTCGATCGGCTGTAGGTACAACTAAATACGGGACAGCTGCAATACATCCGCCTAGCCCAGCCCGTCTCTGGAGCACAAGTGGTCCAGGGGCAGATTCAGACTCTTGCAAACACCCAGCAGGTAACCCTACAACAGCAAGAAATCCACCTGATGTCCAAGCACTTAGCTGTAATAACCTATGACTGGATCTGTTTACACTTGTCAGTTATGGTATGAAGCTGCTTGTGAATCCCAGTGAGTGAATAACTTGCTCTCTCTTTAGATCACACAGACAGAAGTACAACAAGGACAGCAGCAATTCGGCCAGTTTACTGATGGCCAGGTAACACATGCGACAAATAAATACAATTTTGAAATTTTAGTGTTTTATTTGTTTTCAGGTGACAAATGATACATTGTTCTTATTTATGCTTTTCTATCTTTCTTGGATTGTCTCATTTTAACTACTTAAACAACTGCCTGATAACCAGTGGACATTTGCACTTCAAAATCCTGTTAATTCAAACAGTAGAGGGAATTGTTATCAGAAGATCATAAATTAAATTTCTTATTGAGCATTTTTAATGTCATCTTGTAACAGTGAAAGGTCTATAATCCACTAAGATCTAATAAAAAAGCCCACAGAAAACTGAACACACAACCTTAAACCTCGCCATCTTTCCTCCTTTTTCTCAGCAATTGTATCAGATACAGCAGGTGACGATGCCAGCAGGACAGGAGCTGACCCAGCCAATGTTCATCCAGTCTACCAACCAGACAACTGACACACAGGTCACGCAGGTCAGCACTGAATGAGCCCTGCCAGGAGACTTTCTCCTCTCACACATGCAGCACGCACACCAGCCTGCGCGATGCAGACGGATGCCATCAACTTTGACAAAAAGGACTCTCAATAATTCATTTTAAGCACGGCTCATTGCAACGAGGGACCTGAAATCTTGTAACACTCATGTTTTGTAATAAATTTACTACACTGGATCAAAAACCAAAGGGACGCTGATTGACTCTTTCACAATCATACGTTATAATCATCCAATCTTAGACATGGTGTACCCTTTTGTACTTGTGTCACCCTTATTGAATGGATGACTTTACGTTGTGCATCCACTTCCACAGTCCCTGACAACAGTCTTTGCACAGACTAAATTTATTCTTCTTCCTGTCATTTCCAACCTTTTACAGATTTTTAGACTATAAAGTGTTGATTTTTTTCCCCCCGACACCTTACTTTCTGCTCTTCATTTGGAAATGAATTTGGAAAATGTCCGTCTTTGTCTACAGAAGCTGCTCTAGGTTTAGGGTAGCCATGGGAAGTTTTGTTTTTGTTTTTTGTTTTTTTAATAATTAAAAAAAAACCCTACCTTTACTCATTGTTTTTCATGTAGTTGGATAAAATTAAACCATATACCTCAGATATCACTTTATACACCAAGTCAATCTAAGGGATAGTGAAGAGGTTGAGGTTTAAGGATATTTTCATGTAGTTTGTTGTGTTTTCCATAATGATGATGACGCATGACTTTACGTTGTAAGGGCTTCAAACTGTACAGGCTATTTGTGAATGTGATGAAAGGCTGGGTGTGTTTGCGTTGGAAGCACACGCACATTCATCCTTACTCTTCTGATTATTTCACCCCCCATCCCTTTGTCCTTAGTGGGGAAACTTTTTTCTGCCTCTATGCAGTTTCACACAGCCCTCTCGGCTTGGGTGGTTTTCGAGTCTCGAGTCTTGTGCCCCGGTTTAAGTCTCATGTACAAACACATGACTCCGTCTGGAGGGGAAAAAGCACCCTTTTTATAGAACTCTCCTTTGTGTTTTTCTTTTGGCTTAAAATGATGTTTGGCCCGATATATTGCCCATTATTTTATTTTTTTTTGTACAGTAATGAGTATTATCAATGTTATTATTATTGTTGTTTTTGCATGTAGTTCAAACTGCCAGCATGACATGCAATAGATGGGTACAATTTTATTTTTGATGTTCCTGTTTTTTTTTTTTGTAAACAAACTTTGTGACGAAAAAAAATTAAAAGCCATACCTTCTCAACAAGGTCTGTTTGGTTATTTTTGAGTTTGTGTTATTAAGAGCTAATCTACGTCTCCATTGTTTATTGTTTTAGGGCAGTTAAGCACCTTGCTAGTATACAGGGAGACAGGAGAGAAATTCACCAGGACCGCGAGATAGGACTGAACCAACCTAGGCATCACCATATGCTATATTTACAGGTAGACACGTCCCACCACAAGAGGCCTTTGCCATATAGTGCTGTTTGGCAGGAAAATGGGTCCAGTGATTTACAAAATACAATACACCATATGATTGGAAATACAGTATATAAGACAAAAACAATTTGTACGATTCTAATGAGCTTCAATGGCAATATCTCTTTCTTGTCTTTTCTTTAAGTCGTTATCAGGAATAGTTCTCCAACACATTCAAAGCTCGGATGTTGGCTGCCTTTTACTCTGCTTTTTGTCAAGATTATTCCTCACTGCTTTAGTACTTCTGAGGAGGCCAATCCATGACTGATGGTATTCCAGTGTTTGTGTTTCTATCCCAGTGTGCTTTTACTGAATTGGCAGGGTGTTAACAATCAGATGCTTTCTTGATGGTATTACGTGGTGGATCAAAATCCTTTTCTGTGTCTGTAATTTCATCAATTTTGACAAGATCCCCAATATCCTTAGCTGATATGCAACCCCAAACCATGACAGAGCCTCCGTCATGTTTTACAGATGGCTGTAGATGCTCACTGCTGACCTCTGTACACATTGATAACGATTTGAACCAAAAATGTCAAATTTGGGTTCTTCACTCCTTCAGACCTGTTGCCACTGATTTTCATTTCAGTTCTTGTGTAATTTGGCACACCTCAGTCTTTTCTGCCTGTTTCCCTTCTTTAAGAATGGCTTCTTGGCAGCTAACCTTCCACTGTGACCATTTCTGAAGAGGCTTCAGTGAACAGTAGATGGATGACTTTCAGATTCTGCTCACTTGCTGTAGATAGTTTTTCAGGCCTGATCCTTGTTCTTTTGCGCTCCACTTGTTTCATCTGTTATATTTTTAATGAAACACTCCACACCACACCGAGATATCCCACGTTTTCAGCTAATATCTCTGGCAGTCACCTTGTTTGTGCGACAATATTATATTATAGGTCAAACTGGGTCATCTGTGTCTCTTTATAAGTTCAGCTTAAGAAATTGGAATAAATGATGTGCTTTTGTAACAGCCTGCTGGTAACAAAGTGACTAAAGATACAATTTAAACTTCTTTTTTTATATACTTAATGATTCATGGTCAGTAGTAGGTGGTTTAAGAAACAAAAAGGCATTCTTCTGAAAATGAGTGATAAAGGCAGGCTTCAGGTAGCCTGACGAGCTTGGGTGGCTGTAACTCAGGAGGTAGAACAGGTCATCTACTAATTGGAAGGTTGGTGGTATGAGTCCTGGGCTGCTCCAGTCTATGTGCCAAATATCCTTTGGCAACATAGTAACCCAAAGTTGCTCTCCAATGCATTCATCGGAGTATGAATGTGCGTGAATGTTAAATAGTAAGCAATTATGCATAGAAAAAAGGTGCTTGTATGAATGGGTGAATAAGGCAAGTTGTATATAGCGCTTTGAGTGCTCAGGTAGACAGAATAGAAAAGAACAATCCAATTAACATTTACAACTTTAAAAAGACAAAAAACTCAGTTCAAACAATCATGTGCTTACTATGTCAGATTGGAACCTGTTGTTGTTTTCCCAAATGGCCATAGGAGGGCAGCACTGATCTAACACATTTTAAACACTACTGATATACTGTAATTGGGCACCTGATTTATGTCCAAACAGAGGTTCATTATTTTTCAGTAATAGCAGACATTTAGCAACAAATCTATCTTTAACGGGCTCTCACGACCGCACCATCAGTATCTATCCACGCTACACCCAAACAAGACTACGTGAGCAGTGCTGCTGTCCTGGAAAAGCTTTGTGTGCCACAAAGGGTCAGCGGTTAACAATAGAGTCACGAGTTATTTGGCTAGAGGCCGCTCAGCTCCTGCGAGATCAGACTGCATTCCTTCTCCAACCTAAGTGCTTGGTCATATGGGGTCACATGGGGGTCATTTGATTATTTGGGTTTCCTACTGTATGCTGTAGGTCTTTACCTTTTAGTATAAAACACCTTGAGGTGACTGTTTTTGTGATTTGGCACTATATAAATAAACCTGAATTGAATTGAATCTTAAAAGCGAAGGAGAAGTAATTGTGGTGGAAGTGAAAATACTACTACTACTAATAATACTAATAGTGAAAATAACATTTCACATTTCATTCTATCTTAGAGCTGAATGTCAAAGTTCAAAAGTGGAAGCACTTTGAAATTCTGGCCAATTAAATTGTGTTTTTAAAAAATTGCACTTATGTGTATCACTCACTCTGCAATTCCCTGCTTGAGCCATGGTAGCAGAGGCACAAGTAAACATTACTCTGACCGGGGGGTCCTTTCTTAATCGACTTAATCAGTGAACAATAACTGCATTAATGAATGCAGACTCATGCTCGGCTCTTTCTAATGAGAGGAACGAGGATTGTGAGAATGTTTGAGCTTAAGTCGAGCGTGAAAAGGATTGTCCGGTGGTATTTTTCTTGGCTGCCTCGTCTGGTCAGATCAAAGATCAGCTTTGAGCATATGAACTCGGGCTCACTGCTCTGGCTGTGGTCTAGACCTTGTGATTTGGCCACAGCACCAAATGCCCTCACCAACTTTGTGACAAACCCGCGTCAAGAGTTCGGCTGGAGGCCGAGCATCATCTTTCACTGGGCTTTCGTGTTTGATCTTCTTTTCCCTCCTCCTTAAGTGTCAGGATGTTTTCCTTTAATCATTGTCAGGCTTCAGTGTGAGCTCTTCCCAGGTCTTGGCATGTCAGCGTTGTATAAGAATAATGTGACAGTTCAATGATCCATATAGAGTAATTTTCTTATTGCTTATGTCTGTTCATAATAAGCTTATACTGTAGGGTTAAGCAGCTGAGCTATTCTGCGCATTAACACTCAGGAAAGTTGCATCAAAGAGCCTGAACTTTGTGAGCACTGAGGCAGAGATACATGATCAGTTTGTTTGTATGCAACATGGTGCAAAAGCTACCATCAGGGGCAAAGAAGGGATTCATTTAATTCTGGTGCTAACCAACGTCACTTCTGAAAATTTGAGGCAGTAAACCTCGACAAAGACTTCATGCTTGCAGTGATTGATCTTCTAAGTTATGAAGGTATAAAATAATTCCCATCTCAATTAACAAATTTATTTCATTCCAACTATGTACCTGGGATTTAATGTATTCTCTTCTATTAGTTAATATTTATTCAGCAAAAAAGAAGAAGAAGTGATTCTGTAGTTTCCTTAATGAAGCTGGTTACAGGGTACAACTGTGTTCCGGATTCACTTCTGGTTGAATCAGGAATGTTGCAGTTCATGAGCCTCTCTTCACGTGAGACCTCCTGGATCTTTTAATTGGAGCCTATTATGTCCCTTTAATTTTTTTTGACTCCACAACAGTAGATTAGTATGATTCACAGTTTTAAAAAGTCCCTATTGGCATATGCAAATTCAGAAGCTGAAAAAAAAAGCTCATACTCTACGGATTTTTATCAAAAATACAAAAAAAAAGCAAAACAAAATGTTAAAATAAAAATTAAAATATGATGAAAGGTGAAAGATTGTAAGTCTTGTTTATTTTTTAAAGAAAAATATTATTCCAACTTCTCAGTATGATCCACAGCTGGAGAAATGCTGTTTTCTCTCTTTCTTTTGATTGGCTGCCTCTCACAAACACATTTGAGCAGCAGGTGGGCGGGGCTGCTCACAGTCAGGCTGAGATAACTATATTTACTCTGTAGCGTCCAGTCTATCATATTTGAGTTTTTGAGACCTCTACGTCACCATTGTGATTTTTTCCCCCTGAAAAACGTGATCCATACGATCTGACAGTTGCACTGCTACTCTGACTGAAACTGCACAAAAATGTCAAATGTAGCAAAAATGATACAACTTCAAACTCATATAGGTGTTTATAATAAAGGACCGATCTCTCCTTTAAGCCCTTAACTGTTTGTTAAATAAAACGAGGCAGTACGTGTTCTCATTATTTTTAGAAATCAGACACAGTGTTAACATTTGTGTTACTTTGTGTGTGTGTGTGTGTAGTCTTTTTTTTTAGCTCGAGGATTTATGGTTCAGGATTGTTTTTGACTGATGGAAGTGAGGTAGTGTCTACTGTGTGCCCCCCTCTACCCCCTGTGAGTGTTAGTAAAATGCTGCAGGGTCCTTTGAGGAGCCTGCTCACTCACCTCTATAATGGCACTAAAAGTTGCAGTAAGTTACAAAGGAGCTTTTGACTGGTTATGAATGGACCACTGAGTGATGCCTCTACCCACCATGCTGTCATTTCCTGACTTAGTCACAAGGTGTTGTGGTTGACACTTTGGCATATTCATACGGTTGAATGGCGAGCTGTTACATTGATTGGAACGGGGAAATCCGCCTGCTGGTCTTTTTTCAGTGTCTACGTGATGGTTGGAGTGTGCAGCTCACCGGGGGCTCTTGCTCCAAACACAGCGCTGTTTGACAATGTCATTTCAACT
Organism: Oreochromis aureus; assembly: GCF_013358895.1. Lineage (NCBI taxonomy): Eukaryota > Metazoa > Chordata > Actinopteri > Cichliformes > Cichlidae > Oreochromis > Oreochromis aureus. The sequence goes on from NC_052962.1 coordinate 18,588,702, forward strand.
CTCCGAAGACTATAACCAGACTTATCACAACAACATTAACCCAGCACAACAGACGCTATATCAACAATTCGACTGCCCTCTTTCCCTTGCCCTCTGAGGTCTTCCCTTCAAGAAGGGATCTGTGTTAAAGAGGAGACAATACATGAAAAGCAGCAGAGAAACAAGATTAAATAAAGACAAACAAGCGTGCTGTCTGGGAAAGCCATTAAGTGGTGTAAGTAAACGTCGGCAGCGGAAATAAAAGGTTGATGGGGGTCGAGCGGAGCAAGTTTGCGCTGTACTATGTGTGCCGCGCATTTGCTGATGCGAGTATTTTTACGTTCCCATAGATTCCCTGAGTGACTGTCGGCTCCTGGAGCTCAGTGGGCTCTGTGGAGCGTGAGTGTATGCTTTGAGGGGTGGAAGTGTGGTGGAAAAACAGCATGAAGGGCAGTAGCCTCCTAACACTGAGGCCCCTGTAGTCCACTCTGGGTCATCTCCAAGGGTAATTCCAGCTTCACACCAGAGTTGTTTATGAGTGCCACCAAATCTGTGCATATGAGTGCGAGAGCTCTTCGTCGTGGTCAGGTTTATACATTTGCGCCTTCGACCACCCGCTGTCCTCGCTCAGCTGTTGTTTGTTGTCACGGGGCCGCCTTCAGCTCAGAGGCCACTGCCCAGCTCTTAGTGTTGATTACTAGATGAAAGCAACGCTGAAGAAGGGTACTGTAATAGAAAGAGACGGGGGGTGGGAGTAGCTTTGCCACAGCGAAACTTTGATTTTTAATCCCTGAGGGTACAAGTAAAGCTGACATGTCTGTCAACAGCTTTTTCTTGGGTTGCTGCTGGGCCTCATTAGGACTGCTGAGGGGCGGAGAGGAGACCGGACTAAAAGAGAGGGTTGGAGTGTAGTGGGGATTCCTCCTACAGGATGTCATTGTGGGGTGGGAGCGTTAGGATCCACAATACCCTACTGTTATGTAACCATCTTCCCCCACTGATTGTCCTTTATCTTTCTCTCAGTCTCCCCTTTGAAGTCAGAAATACATATCATACATTTGCCTGTTTTTAAAAGGGGCTGTGCTGTAACTTTGCACCCTAAATGTTATCCCTAAATTAACTTGCATAGTTTTGAGTAGTTTGCGTGCCTCTCAGATGATTGTAATTTCAAATAAAACCCGTCCTTACCCCTTCTAATAAACACTGTGATTTCTAACAATCAGTATGTCTTTAAATCAGTTATTTGTAAAACTTCCAATCACAACTTTGTCAAACTTGGTTCTAGCAATCAGCTTTTCTATGCGAAAATGCTGACCGCCATGTTAATTTTTCACTCTGTTATATCACCTTGACTTCCCCTGCAGGTATCAATAAAGTTTATCAATTAATAACCAGATTACATATTGCAGCCCAAAGGTCTATTTAAATGCCAATACTAAAGCAAACAAACAAACAATACAAAATAACTGTTTGAACCTTAAAAGCAGAACATCCATTGGGAAGAGTTCACCAGTCATCACTGTAAGATCAGCTGTCAGCTGGTCTCTATATGAGATGCTAGTAAAGAGTTAAGGATTATGTGATATTATGTTATGTAATGGGAGCGAGCCAAGGGAATAATGTTGAGATTTTTGACTTGTGAAAGACTGCAGCTGCATTCCCACGTTTCATACCACCGACCTGCATGTTCCATAAACTGCTGCATGACAATTGACAGGAATGCACATAGTTAGCATGAGTAACCTGCCTCTGCTATTGTTGTAGGACAACGTAAAACTTACACCATGCCGAATGTATGTTTAGGGCAGGCAGTCAGTTTCTGTTGTTGAGAGTGCGGTTTGCTTTTATTCAAGATGAATGATTATATACTTCACTCGCATTCAACAGCACAGGACAGAAGTAGATGTCAGAGGTGGAAGTGATGAGGTAGTGGAGGGAAGAAACAAAAAGCAGGTTTGTTGTTCTTCTTTTTCTCCTTGTGAACATTTGACCCGGTGCTTGTTTAGGTTTAAAGAAAAAACTCATCATTGTGAATTATATCATTATTCCCTGATGTCATTTTTTTGGCCGCCAGATGATACAGTCAGGCCAGCAGGAGTTTGGGGACTACCTCACATTGCATTCCTCAGAGGTCCTCCGACAGGTGATGTCTCTATAGGGCACAGTCTCCATAACCCTATATTTGTGTCATAACCACAAGCCCCTCTGTGCTTCACAGTCATAGATTTAGAAAGCTGTGTCCATGGAGCTGTAGCGGTCTGTGGTGATCAGTGTTGCTGTGTCGCAGAGCACCTGTCTCTGCTGTCCAAAACTCCTGTAGCCATGGATTTAAACCTCCTCCCACAATAAACACAAGTGGCATTTTCACTTCAAGGAAAGTCAAATTAAACTTTTGTTGTTTGAACACTTTATCATTGGAAAGAAACAACGTAATCAAAATGTGTGCAGGAGGGGAGATTCGTTTTTGCTGGGAGTGTAATGCTGGATCAAAGTGTTGGTAATCATCAGGGGTGGAAGCAAATGTTTTTTTGGTGAAAAGGTCAAATTTTCATGAACGTTGCATGTAAAAAATGCACACTCAGGTCTAAAAACCAACTAATTCTGGGTGAAAGTTTTAGTGAACAAGTTCCAAAAGAAGAAAAAAGTATAAATATAACACTTTTAAAAATGATATTGAATTGTGAATTGCACTGATCATATAGTTTACCGTATATACATGCATATAGATACCAAGAGATGAAGGTATGTTTAATGAGAAAAAAGAAAAAATGAAGTTGAGAGCTGTGAGAAAACGAGGAAACAGATGATTACACACTGGTTAAAATACTGACAGGATGACCATGGACACTGAAGTCAGAAAAAATGAGTCATGCCGTTACCAAAACTACCTCTTTACTGATAACAATTACTGATAATATCGTGTCGTGATCATTGCGATGACTTCAGAGTGTAGAGAGAGGTAGAGCGCGCAGTGATGATGACAGGGAAGGATTATAAATACATATATATAGGAGGCATAGAGGTTAGTGGGGGAAAGAGCTAAAAGTGATGAGTGAATTAGAATAAAACAATAATAAAACACACTGCTGGACATTTTTCTAAAATAAACAACAAACATTTGAAAAATAATTTGAATACATTTTAAATATATTAGAACGGACACAAAAAGACCCTAGACAACTTACACTTCATCCCCAGACTGACTGATCACTCCCACCCTAGACTCCATGTATATTTTTTGGAAGCCTCACAGATGGTGTCCGGTTCACTTCTGGTACTTGCAAACTGTTAGCAGCATGTATCATTCACCAGCTAACTTTGCTGCTCTGTCAGAGATCGCTCACGGTTCCCGGAAAGCGTCATTAAGAAAACAAAACAGAAAAAGTGCACCTCTAGTCGCTGAGAGCATCCCACGCTCGTACCCATCCCGTGCGCAGAGTCCTGCTCGCTAGCGTTTCTGTTTGTGCACGTCAGCTCAGCGGAGAGCGGGCTTCTCACCTTCGTGCGCGTTTCCAAATCAAATGCAGATATCTGGTATTTCTTCCAGCTTTTTTTCTTCTTAATTTTATTATTATAATTTTTTTGGGGAGGGTTCCTCGTCTGCAGTTCTTGACATCACGCTGATGTTCTTCACTTCTGAGCTCTCCACCCAGTCAGCAGAGGAGCGCTGGACCAGAGAGACGCACAAGCAGGGGAGAGCAGGCTGATGTTAGCGGCTGTGGTGAGGCTCTGCCTGCCAGTTTAAAACTAAAGAAACAGCTAAGACTCGTTTAATGAACAACTGTGGCCGCTGGGCTCGGTTTAGAGACCATGGATCCGCTGCACGGCCGCTGTCCTCGCGGGTTACTTGTTTTGTGAAGTGTGCGCAGGAACAGATGCTTCACTTGATTGAGCCCTGATGATTTTTTTTGCAAAGTGATGGCAGGTCGTTAGCAGCTTGCTTTCAGTTTTCTCGGAGTTGGTGTGTGTGCGTGTGTGTGTGATTACTCTCTGCACCCCTCTGATTACTTCTTACACCTGACTGTTAACAATGATCGCCGGAGGTCCCGTTTCAGCGCGACTGGCTTACACATCATCTACTGTGCATGTGCATCTCGTCTTTTGCGGCCGCGACTTTATTTGCAGATAACTTTTGAATCTGAACTCAAACCGAGGCTGTGGACTAGTTTCAGTCGGACTATGACTTGGTCCAAACTTTGCTCTGCGCTCCTGCGGATGATCCAGTGAAACGTGTCAAGTTGTCTGTAGTTTAATCGCGACAGCCTCCAGATGTTAGGAAGTCCATCAAACAACGGCGGCATCAGGATGCTGGCGCCTCCGGCTCCAAACGACGAGAGGCGGGTAGAGTTTGTGGCTCTCACCGCCGTCCAGACGGAGAGAAGCGAGCCGTCCACTCCGGAGCGCGGACACCCGTCTCACCGCACGGGTCTGCTGGGCACCCCGCTGCCTGGACCGCCCGGACCTCGGGCCAACATGTCCGCTTCAAGCAAGCGCTACAGAAAGTTGCAAAACTGCCTGTACAACGTGCTAGAAAGACCAAGAGGATGGGCATTCATCTACCATGCATTCATGTAAGTGTGTCATCGCTTTAATTTTGTGTGAGTGTGACACATTAAACAATAACTTTATACAAGTCTCAAAAAGTTTGGAAAAAGAAGGAAATGTTGGACTTCCCAGTCCAACCTTTTGATCTCTGCGTGCCAACAGTTATTAGATAAATTTCCCAATTAGCCAACAGAATTGCTTATGCGGCAATTAGCCTGGTCATATGCCATACATCATCTCAACATGGGGTCTGCTGTTCAATTTCCCCTTGTCTCTGTCTCATTAAATCATCAGGGGGACTTATGATGTTAAATTTAATTTGCTCAAATCCACATGGGGGAGTTTTTATTTTATTTTATTTTATTTTAAATCGTAGTAAGTTTGTAAACACTTTGATGTCTGTCTTAAGTTTGTGTTTTGTAGGTTTACATGCTTCACTCAAGGCGTTGAAAAGTAAAAGTGTGAATTATAATGATAATGATTAATAAATTTTAAAAAAAAGCCCTATTAAGCAATAGAAACTCTCCTCACAGGTGAAGTAAGAACTTATTCTGAACCCTAACACCGGAAGCCTAAAGATGAGTTCTACAATTAAAAGCGTGTACTAAACATAGATGTGAAACTAAAGCAACTCCCCTGCTGCAGAAAGTATTAAGTCAGGGCTTTTAAAGGAGCCTGTATGGCCATATGTTCAAGAATGTATATACAACATGTAAACACGGGGAAAGTATGAGGTCACTGCTGGTGGTGCCGGTCCCCTCTGACACACCAGCAACTTAAGAGTAGTATGTGAGACATAAGTCACTCATTATATCAGGACATAAAACCCAACACAGTCGGGTTTTTACCCTCTTCACGTCTCTTCAATTAATATACCGTTTGAATTGTATCTCATTAGAATTCAAAGCTGCATATATATGTTGGCCTAAATGTCTCACTATATTTCAGCGTCTTTTAAAGTCAAGCATAGGGCAGCTGTGCACCGGCACCTGTCTCCCAGCTGTGTCTGCGGCTGGCACGTAGTGGACAGAGCTTCATGTTTGGGAGCTCCTCGGACCGGGTCGTGCTTTCTGCGTCGTTGTTTAGACAAGTGCAGCTGTCTGCCTGCCGGTGCCATCATGTGTTTATAACAGAGGGAAATCCCACTTCAGGGCAGTGATTCTCACATGTCCTCATCCTATAGTGTCAGTATATTAACAAGAGCACGTCAGTAAATGCTACAGCCCTACTTTAACCCACTCCACTTCTCTCCAGTTGTTTCTTCTTATGCCATTGCTACAGGACTGCGAGCATGCATTTCCAGCACACACGGGACTACGTGTCATGCACCTCTTCCACCTGATGTGTTACTCATTAAGAGCGATGGCCTTTACAGGGTGGCAGCCTGTGACATTCTCCTTGACATTACTGGGGTGTTGGAGCGAATCGTGGCTCTGCCATTGTTGTTATTTCTCTGTTAGAGAGGCAAAGCAGGCACTCGGAGGTGCCCAGATCGAGTTTCAGATGTCACGGCCTCATAGCTGATTTTGGAAGCGAGTTGCTCCCGTGGCGGCCTATTTTACGTTGACTGCAGAATGTACCTGAGAATAAAATGTGCAAAGCTTTTCAAGAAGCCTTGCACTAAGACGTGAAATATATTTGCTGCACATATGTCTACCTGAGTGCGTCATTCCCACGGTACTTCATCCGTCTCAGCTGGGCATTTATTTTGATTAATTACATGTGTGTTGCTCTCCAAGAGGAGAAGTGTGTGAAGAAAACTCTTTGTACAATGAAGCTCAATTAAGGCCGTGTTGATCTGTTGTAATTAAATTGAGCTATACACTGCTGTGTAGGGTACTGTGCTAACTTTCCCTTGATCCTTTAATTAATCCTGTGTTGTAACAGGGGACCCTGGAACAGATGTGTTGCTTAGAGGGCCTCTCTTTGCAGCTGTTGGAGTGTGCATGGAAAAGCATTGAAGCAGGTCTCCACTGTAATGACTCCTCACGGACGTCCAATGAAGTCGTCCTCTGTTTTGTCAAACCTGCAAACACACACAGAGAGATTTTGCCCTTTAAATCTTTGGTTTTGGTTAGTGTTGTACATGTCTGGATCTTGAGTGTGTGGGATGGAGAAAACATTTCTCACACACTCTCTCCTGCAGATGTAACAGCAGCTGATTCAGAGCTGACAAAAAGTTCTCTTCTACTCTCCATCCTTTGCTCGCCTCTTCTATCATCTCATCAGATCTCTTTTTTGTGTGTTTACTAATTAAATAAAAAAGGGCGTGAAGGCAGGAATTTGTTAAAAGGGATGATAGCATTCATGGAAAGTTCTGTAATAAACACAGAGAGAGTTCCTTTGCTCGTAAACTTGGTCGGTTGTGTAGACGGCAGACAGGTTCTTGCAGAGGCTCTGGTTCAAATGGTGAGTGGAGCCTTTGAACCGTGTTAAGTTTGGCGTGCCCTTTGATAGTCTTTCCCTTACTCACTGTCAAAGCTCAAGACCTCTTTGACACCTTGAGTCCCACAGCTTTATTTCAGCTGCAATAAATCTATAGTGGCAGCTGTTATGGTGTTTAACTCTGTTAAAGACCAGCTGCCTGACAAGAAGCCTATTTGTTAATACTGTCACTAATGATTGTTTTTGTTAATAATTAGCCTGTAAGATTTTCAAAAAATTGCTTATTTTGCTAAAATTGTGTAAATGTCCCATCACAGTTTCCCAGAAAACAGGGAGATATTTTAGCCAGCGCCAACACATGAGGTCTGTTAGTGCTGCGGCAGCCCAGTGTTACATATACATATATGTGATTATATATGTGATTTTCTTCTTGGGGATTAAGGCACTTATCGCTGACATATGACTCATTAGGGCAAAATGACTTTCATTTGAATTGTACAAACTCTGTTTTTGCCTTACGTAATATGTAAGCATGCCATACAAGGCCCGTTTGCACTTTTTCACATGTGTTTTTTATTTTTCTAGCAAAATATACATAAATGGAAGGTGGCTCAAGACTTTTGCACAGTCTGTGCTCAATCTTAAGTCTATGGTTTGGTGCAGCATTCGGACTTCATTCTTAATATACAGAAAGAGTGCGTGAGGATGGACGGGAAAAAGAGACTGAGCATTGGCCAGCCAGAGTGATTGATTGGCTCGAAGGAGGGCAAAAATATACCGGTCATGTATTATTGATGTCCTATAGTGAAGGAGCAGAGATGTGCAGGAAAAATATCACATGGAGGTTTTGGTTTGAGCTTGTGCAGTGTCATCACCAAGTGGAATTGAGAGAAATGCCTCTACAAGTAGTTGCTTCTATGAAGACCTCTTTGCAAACGCTCCATGTAGGACTATTAGCAGGTTAAAAGACACTTTCTCCTCTCTTTTCTGGCTTTGCTCAAGTGCACTCTGTGAAAACAGTAATACAATACCTTTTGTTGCTCTGCAGCTTTGTCAAGTCATAGAAACAAAACAAAACCTGATGAAGTCAAAGGGGAATCACCAGGCTTATTTTAGCAGTCATCTGCAGGATAAAAATGACCTCTAAATATGTAACTCATATTTAAGTCCACCTGCCTTTCTTCTTTGCTCCCAACCTAATTACAATAACTGCTTGAAAGCTTTTTTTATTTGTAAACATGCAAAGATGTCAAATTTCCACACTAGCTTACAAAATATCCAGTCAAGCACAAAAAGTGAAGGTGTGGACTTCACTAACAAGGAAAGACGGGTGAGAGAAATTATGGAGAAGTATTCGTAGGCCTTTCAAAGGCCTCTCCTGCTTTACCGTTCCTTTTTAAAAAACAATGTAACCCTTTTAAGATGACTTTCTTCTAACCCACATTACATTACATCTGAAGGGAGCTCACTTTACTCTTGCAAATGTTAATGTTTCTAAAGAAATGATCGTTAATCTATCAGATCTGTAAACAATCATTTCCAAAGCAAGCTTAATCTCTGTCAGATGAACCACTGAGACTCCACGCCATGTATGAATATCTTTACTTCAACCTTTTATGGCACAAGCATCAGTGATGGTGTGTGTTTATGAAAGCTTGAGCCTAAAGCCACATTATTTATAGATGTTAAGGGAGATACGGCCTAATGCTCTCCATAACCTCTCCACCGATGTTTACCCAGAGCGCCTGTGTGGCTTTAGTTAATTTTTCACACATCTTTTCTATAAACAGAGCAGCTCCACACCGAATGCATCTCGCAAGCTTTTTCAGCTAAAGGTGAATTGCCTTTGTGACATTATTAAACTCATTTAGCCCAGACAGCTTGTTGATTGAATGTGCTCCCTCTATCCCGTCGACTCTTGCAGTTTTGCCTCCTTCTGAAGCCACTTTGAGCCAGCTAATCTACTTTCTCACCTGGCTCAGGGAAACCGCGTGGTCCTTTTTTCCCCCAAGTTTTCAACCACGCGACACAAAATCCGCTAAAATCGCCGCCCTCCAAAGAACCACTGACGCGTTTGATGCTGGACCTTTTTTTATTATTAATAGTTTGAGTAATGCTGGAAAATAGCTTTTTGTTGGTTGTTTGCGTTTTTAGCTTGCACACAAAAGTGTTTTTTATTGATGACTAAGGAAGAGAGAAAGAAAGGTGAGAGGGAAGTCTCACCAGAGCGAAGTGCCATCGTGAAATGGTGTGGGGAGAGAGCTACGATGCACTTTTAACCTGCTCGGGGCTGCAGATTAGATGCTTGGTGTTCATTTAGTGCTGCTTTTGTTTCAATCTGTTCACCTCAGCATGTTGTGCAAATTCTGCTCCATTAGGAATATCTGTATAAGGATCTAATATAAGAATGTCTCCTTCTTCGCTCTGTCCGTGTCTCCTTTCATGCTTCTCTTTATTCCTGTGCCAACAACATCTTATTTGCAGCACTGGCCTGTCTGCTAAATGACTTCCCCTCCCTCACGTCTTCATCATCTCTTTTCCTCCTTTCTGTGTTTGCTTAAATGGGAAGGATACATATGTAAATACATAAATACGAGTCAATAATTCAAGACATTTGTCAGTTAATTAATCAAACTTCTTGTGTTTATAACTGACTTCCTGTCTCATGTGACAGCTTAATGTTTTTCTTTAACACGATAAAGTAAAAGTGATTATCTTTTGGATTTTGGCCAGAAATGATGATTTTCTCTATTTTCTGACATTTTACAAACAATCATAATCTGATTGCCACTCGAATCATTCGATGAACGGTGAAATTTGTCACCTTTTAGCAAAACATGGAAGATTTTGAAATAACCTTCATCGATGATGTATGAAGGTGAGGCTTTCTTCTTCTATTGTTTTCTGTCTTGTGTTTAGACTCTAGCCCCCCTAAAACGCGGCTTCTGCTGTGCTTCTCTGAAAGAGCATCTTTTGCATTTCCTCTGATTTGATTGAAGGAGGAACCAAAAGCCATCTGAGCTGCTAATCAGATTAAGCCCAGAGTAACTTCATTGGGCAGGAACTCGGAGAACATGATTTTGTCTGCTTTGTGTTCTTGATATTTTTAAGGCTGTTTTGGGGAAATGCAAGTGGTCATTTCAACTGGAGATCAGTCTGATCTGGTGTGGCCTGGCTTCCTGTAAGAACAACAGTTTGTCATCTGGACTGTTTAAAGAAGATATTGTGCCTTATACATGAGAAGCTGTAATCAAAACATCAGTCCTGCATTTGCAAAGTTGTCGTTTCTGCAGGCCTCCAAATCTGCTGTGAGAGGTAAACCATCCAAATATTTTATTGAATTCAAGCTTCCTGTTTTTTTTGTCCATAGCTACAGAATAACATAGCACCAGATATTTACCATAGAAAAAATTAAAGGGCTTAGCTCACGCAATTTTCTGGATAGTGGATTTTTAAATTGGCCCCTCAAAAACGATGCTAGAAAAACATCTAAAAACAGCCCTTCATTCTTCCCTTGAAATACATAGAAAGCTAACAGACAGACTCAAATTGTCAAAGCTTCCTCTCAGATGTGAATTCCTGTAAAGGAATAATGCATGTTTTTATTTTTTTCAGGCGAATCCTCCATGGCCATATTTAAAATTTTTATTTTGATGAATTGAGATGGAACAATCCACGTGACACTTTAAGAACATGCTGCCGCGTTACCCGATGTTGACCTTTCATGCTTTAAAGGTTACGAGGTCTTCCCCTGCCCTTTTACACCTAGCCCACGTGCACCTCGGCTTCTCTGAAGTTCTCATGTCATGTGTCCTGACGTCTCTTTCAAAGGCCTGCCACATTCCGGAGCCACTGCTTTAACCTCCTTGGGTTTATTTTTCCACCGAGCGGCTGGGTACCCACTGACAGCAGCAGCGTGCGACAGAGGGCAAGAAGGAGGAAGAAGCAGGAGAGAGATTCATTCTGGTTGCTAAGAATGAATGATAATAATGATAATGTGATACTCTATTGATCCCTGTAGGAAAATTCTGTTTCCCCTTGTCCCCTACTTCAACAGCTACAGCTGGCTGAGGTATAAAATGTTGCTCAAGGACAATGCCAGTTTGGCAGATGCTTGCTGTTGGTGACTGATATGCTAAAGGTTGGCTTGAAAAATATGAGAGGACACACAGTGCATACCCCAAAAACAGCTGAAATGAATAAAAAAAACAACCCACCCATGCTTTGGAGAGTCAGAGAAAGACGTTGGTGTTCATAGCCCGATCGCCCTTCAGAGGAAGAAAGAGCTTGTATCAGGACATGTGATTAGTGTCTGTGTGGAGGTGGAAATAGGAAAAAAGTGGAAGGCAGTGAGCTGGAGAGAGAGGAAAGTGGAGGTTAGTTGCTGTATTAATTTCTCCTTTCGGGGCAAAATGTGTCTCCCTGGGGAGGGGACTGTCTGTCCTGGGATGGCCGATCAGGAATCAGATTTCCCTCCAATAACCAGAACTGCTCCCTGTGCTCACTTCCACCAAGGAGCAGGACAAGTGCAAATACACACACACACACACACACACACACACACACACACATACCATTATGGTCAGGGGGAAAACAAACTACTGCTGTTTATTTACTCAGCAGTGCAAAACATGTCAAAATACTGAAGGTGAAATCCAGCACACACACACACACACGCACACTCACACACACACACACACACACACACACACGCAGCAGAGACCTTGAGCCACCGACACTGATTTTGTTTTATTCTCTTGGAGATAACTGACTAGTAGGGGTGTTGACACCATCTAATCTGCTGTAATCTGTGTTTATGTAATGTTATTGCCGCGGAAGCGTGCCAGGAATACTGTAACATTTAGACAGGAGGATTCTGAGGGGAATGCCAAGAGTTTATTTTGATTATTCAAGACCCTCTAAACACTCCAGTTCTGCTTTGACAGCCAGGAAAATCCAAAGACGGCCTCCTAGCTCCAGTTTGCTGTATGTCTCAGTACACAACGCGCTGTATAGTTACAGAAATTTCTGCAGAGGTGGTGAATCTGCTCAAGTAGACATATTACCGGAGCTGCAAATACTGACAAATTGATATGTCATTTTACTGTAGCTGTTATTCAAACCAAAATGCAGTAGGTGGTGGGGGCGGAGGGGGCGGGGTTGAGCAGTTGTCTGGGATTGTTGCCAAAGTATCCCCCCTGTGTAGGGGGATACTTATATCTGTAGTCACTGAATTCAAAACACAACACTCCTACTTCTTAGGATGATCGTCAGTGTAAATGTAACTATTTTAATTGAAACATGAATATTAGATTACTGCTAAGAGCAAGTCTTCTGTTAAAATAAATGTTGGTGCCTAATAAATAACAGTGTTCCTCTTTCTTTATGTGCAGATACATTTCTGTGCACACATTGAAGTTAAGTGGGGTAGCTTCAGTTTGATTTCCACATTCCATCACATGTATGATAAGTTAATTAGATGTCAGATAACTCACTTGAAGGGCGTATGAATATGTGGAAAAAGCTGAAGCCACACTTCAACAAACACGTCAACAGACAAAGTCATTACGAGACTTTAATAATTTAATTCTGATTTGCATTAGATTTAAACATAGTTTTTTCTCTTTCACCCAACACCTCCATGTTCTCTGAGCCTCATTCTCATTTTGCCCTGATTTTAATTAAAGCTGCACGCCACCAGTTTCTGTAGGTGAAACAGACCAATTTTTTCAATTCAACCAGCCATGTGAAAGCTGCTCTCTAAAATCACTTGCTGTTATCCACTGAATATACTTACTTTAAATATGATTGTGCACAAAAGCACCGTGCACCTTCTACGCAGCGACAGACCCAGCTTGCTCAGTGTGTGAACGCGGACCCGAGTTCGGGGTGATTTTCTCTTGCGACTGCAAGTCCTGGCGATTTCAGTGAATGCAGTGAGCAGGTTGAATGTGTCCATAAAGGTATTCAGTGCGAGTGTTTAGAGTGCTTAGGAAGCAGGGTCTGTGTGTCGCCAGCAGCGGCGAAGACCATAAAGCAAGTCGAAAATAAATCAATAGCTTTAGCCATTATCTCTCGGCAGCACACTTAAAGCCTCAGCCTAATGGGTGGCTGTACCAGCGCACCACAGATGATCAGCAGATGCTGAATAATGTGGAAACTAACTGTAGCTAACCGCTGATAAGAGATTAACATGTTAATTTATATGAAATGTGGAATAGCCCGTGTCTCCTTATCTTATTTACTGAATTAATTTCAACAGCACTGAGGCATTGGTGGATAAGTGAAGGGGGATAGGGGTGAGGACTTTAACTGCTGGCGAGGGAGCAACCCAGCCTCATAGAGGTTTGTGAAATAGACTTTAAATCTGTTGTTTCATATTTCTGGACGTGAACTTCCCAGTTTATTTCTTTTTGCTGGGCACAAATTTCCCCTCCTTATTTCTGTGGCCCATAACATATATTTATATCTGACCGGTCTCCTGGTTTGTGTCCATGTACACAAAATGAATATTTCCATTTTTGAAGGATGAATGAGTCTGCATTTAGAGGCTCATTGCATTTGTTGGTGGCGTGAAAGCTTTCAAGGTTCACACTGGAGACTGTTGTGTTTTACATTTGGATCATTTTATTTTGAAAATATTGTTAATTATTACTCAAAAAATGCTTTGTTAGGGCCAGGCATCAAAATGATGTGATTAAACTTGCTTTAGGTTCAGATACAACGGCCAGTTAAGGAAACTGTACACATGAAATGTACGTCCTGTTAAATTGATTTGTCAATTTGCCATGAGACTGGACCAAAGGAAGTGAAATGAAAATGTACAGCAAAAACTTCTTGTTATACAACTCCAATTAATTAGATTACCTGTGGCTGATTTAGAGTGATCAATTAAACCAGCATGCATGTGTTTGCACTGTGAGGACCCACGCTGGCACAGGGAGAACATGGAAACTCCCCACAGAAAGGCCAGCCGGCCGCTTTGTCTTCTTGTGAGCCAGCAGTGCTCTCTTCACTGTGCTTCACAAATTTAATATATTTTATTTCATATTTAAAGTCAGAATTTTCAGATTTATGTAATCTGCTAATGACTGAAATAATCAAAAACACGAGATTAAGCAGAAAATAAAAATAAATAAAAAATTGGCAAATGATTTATAAGTGAATTATCACGTCAGTTCAAAATCATAAAATATATTAAAGTAGTCCTCATTAACGCGCTCTCGTTCATGATGTGCATCCCTGCACAGAAGAGATGGATGGATATCTCATGGATGCGATTCGGTCACAAGCATCTTCGGGATATCACGCCATGTCTCGCTGGCTGCTGGTGTTAGATTTTAGCCTCTCTCCACGTGTTTGTAACTTGAACCAATCAGGCACGTGAGCACTTTTCATAACCTGTAGTTTTCGGGATGCGGAGGCGGTGTGACTGTGCAGTCATGCCTGATTTGTATGCATGATTATAAAGGTGCTGTTGCTGTTTGGGATGAACCTTGGCCTTTCTTTTTCTCTCCCCTCTCTTCTCATTCTGCTCTGTCTCTTGTAAAGGCCGGGATAGCCCGTGTCTCTCTCTCTCTCTCTCTCTTTCTTCCTCCTGTTGACCCTGCCTGGCTGCACCCGCATGCACAGCCCAGCTTAAGAGTTGTTAAGATCATCTTAATTTATAATGGCAGTCACTATAAACATGTGAGGAAGCAGCACCATGGAGATGGAGCTCAAACAAAATCACAATGTAAGACAGTATTTATAAGGCCTGCCTTGTGTGCAAAAAGCCGGGTACAGCTGTGTGTGTGTGTGTGTGTCATTGCTCATATGGTTGAAAGCGCGTGCTGTCAGAAGAAGTCTTGATTGGCACTTTTGCAAGACGTGTGCATTCATGCAAGTGTGTGTTTATCGAGCGTGTGTGTGTGGGTTTGCCTGCACGTGTGTGTGTGTGTGAAGGATTGGTTAGTTGTGCTGTGGGCACACCATAAACAATAATCAAATGTTAACGAGGAAACCATAATTACGCCATGCTGGCTGTCACTCTGGTGAGATTGTTTTCTTTTCCTCCATTACACCCTGCCACTGCTCTCAAATATCTTATTTGCAACTGCTTCCTTTGATCACAGCACCATTTTTTTCGTTTCCTGTTCGACGTTACTTTTTCAGTTCCTGTTGTGATATATTTGCTTTTCTTATCTTCGTGTCTTCATCAGCAAGTTTTGCTTCCGTTTTGTCATTTGCGCCTCTTCTCAGTTCCATATTATCTGTTTTTTTAACCTCTTTCTGCTTGTTACGCGCTACGTGAAGTGATTCTGTGTCAACAAGTCCCACTGCAAGCTGAGGAGGAGGGGAGAATTTTCGTTAGTCAGTTTGCCCCTGTTTTCAAGCTCTTTGCCCCCACTCCACCACCCCACAAGCTATAGATGCTCTTCTGCATGGCTTCTTTCGCCCCCTAATTCACCTTCCCCTTCTTTTCAGCAGTTGAAGGTAATGAAAGATTATTGATGACGCAAGATGTCAAGACATGTTTTCTTGCGAAAGGTTAAATGCAAACATAAACATAAAGCTGCCAAATCAAACTGTCCTCATTTTTGCATGTTTTGATGTCATGCAGGACTGACTGAAGTTTTTTTTCACACTTCCTTTGCAAAAAACAGCTTTCAGAACTACTGCTGTACACACACATGCATACACACACACACAGGGAAAAAGTAAATCTGTCTCTACATGCATGCATGCGTGTGTGAGAGTGTGTGCGGACTCTCTGGTCTTGTCTTGGCCCCGAGATTAAAGCAATGTCAGCAAGTGTGTGATGAGACCTCACAGACGATGGCTAGCTCTTTTCCATTCTGGCTCTCCTTGTCTCGCTGTCTCTCGTCTGTCCAATCCATTATTCAGCCACCTCTTTCTGTCTCTTGTCTACTATTTTTTTCTCATTATCTTTCTCGCTGTCTGACTGATACTAACTCCTTGTGGTCACTGCAGTTCCTCCTATCTTAATATATATTACTGTACTATATCTATTCTCCCTCTCCCATCCTCCGTCTCTTCTTAGCGCTCTCGCTGTCTCTTGCACACTCAATCATTTTGCCCTCCGACTGCCAGACCTTGTGGTTTCCTGTGATGTGCAAGCAGTGCGCCAGAGTTAACATTACTGGGGGGAGCAGGATGAATACGACATGAAGCCGTGTGATCAGAAATCCACACTAAGCTGTCAAATCTGTAAATGAATGTATATAAAGATTTTCCATTTTTGCTCTATAGTCACATTTATAATTTTGTGGTACAAGATTTTTTTAATGACTCGTTCACAGGACCAGCAAAAGCACCATTTTACTGAAAGTTTTATGTTCTGATAAAATAAAATTGTAAAGAAAGAAAGAAACATTAAAACCGCTGATGCGTGACGTCAGTAACAGTAATCGGTTTGTTACACTGTAGCGTTCTGCTGGGAAGCTTTGGGTCCTGGCATCTATCTGGATGTTGCTTTGACATCTGCCACCCATCATTGTTGGAGACCGAGCACACCTTCTTATTGTAAGGACAACCGCTTCCCCTGCAGGACAGTGTGCCCTGTCACACTACAAAAAACAGTGCCAGCCAAGCTCGAGAAACACAACAAAGAGTCAGAGGAGCCAAAGGAGCTGCCATACACCACAGGACTCCCCCAGAAATCCACTTTCCAGTTTGGTTCAAGTGGTTCAAAGTTGTGTTTGGTAGCACTAGAGAACTGTAAATATTAAGCAGGTGGTTTTCTACCTTATTGGTGTGCGAATATTCAACTGGGATAGAACCTCAAGTCAGATTCCCAACTTGGAGAGTAGGAGAAGAAACACCAGACCCATCTTCACAATCCAAGATGGCAGCAGTGCATGTAAACAGTAGTAAAACTGTAAAACTTTGTGCTGCCCGTGTGCAGAATTTGTGGCTCGCTCAATGATCCGCACGTGGAACAGTGACCAGGCTCTAGCCATGAACGTGCTGCAGCGGCGTCGTCATTCCCAGCTGAGAACACCCAACCATCTCAAACTAAAGTATAGAGCTTTACATTGATGTGTTGGAGAATCAAGTTATTCGAGCGCCCATAAATAATATGCACTTATAGTTATATGCACACCCTACAGTGCCAGTATGTGTTCCCAGAAGCTGCAGAGGTTAAGTCGTTAAGCTCAGGGCAATTTTCATAACCTGAAATTATTTCTAAACATTAATGTAATGAACCCTGTTCTAATTTCATTCAAATTTGATTCAGCACAAATTAAGCGCTACAATGTAACATAAGCTTCACAGCTTACTATGCAGCCTCTTCACTGACTGTGCCATGCTTAGCAAAACTGGCACTGCACACAGTTACTGGTCCCAGTACAGAGACTTGCAGTGTCGGCAGTTTGAGGAAGAATCTGAAGGGACAACAGAGAAAGAAGAGCAACCTACCACGTCTGGGTGGCAGGAGAGCTGGAGTAATGTGGAGGTATGCTGAGGTTCAGTATAGGAATGAATAATGCAGACGAGTGTTATCTACTCTGCTATCATCTAATTGGCTGTAATGAGTTAAAGAGGGGGAGCACGTGTAACTAAGAGGCCTGAAAGTGGTCCATTCTCAAGAGCAGGGGAGAGTGAACAAGAGAGAAAAAGATCAAAATTGAAAGTCACAGAGCAGCTATGGATAAAGTTACTCAAACATAACTTTCTCGTATTTCTGTTTCAGCAGCATCACATAATCAGTCCTCTGTATTAACGTGAAGGGAAATGTTGAGTTTTGGGGATTTTTACTTGTGTTTGCATTTCCAGCCCAGCAACATGAAGGAGGGACTCTGTGTGTTGGACCCACAGTGGGAGCTTGATGACTGCTTTCCATCCTGCTTCATGTTTTTGTTAGTCTGTAGGGGGATGTGTGTCAGAGGGAAAAAACAACACTACACCGCTCATAGTTTAGATAAATGTAAGAGAAATTAAAAGAAAAAAAGGCCCTTTTTTTAAAGTAGTGCACACATGCTTCCTTCGCTATATTCGTTCAACAAAGGTCAAAAGTTTTCACAGAGTGGTTTTGGTGTTTATTTAATCAGCATCTGTTTACTCGAAATAGTACAGTGAGGAGCGGTGCCCTTCGCCCTACAAGTATAAAGCCTGCTCTGACTGTGCTCTTTTACCCACTGTCTCAGATTGTGATATTGCTCAGTGTACAATGAAAAATTATAACCAGCCCAGTGTTAAACTCTCAGTGTTGCCAAAGATGTTTGTAGCTAGTGGCGCAACTCAGGAAGTCGTTATGGAAAATGGCAAAGTCCCTGCATATGTGTGGTATGTCTGTGTGGAAAATAGCTTCACTGGAGGGTGATGTACTATAAGCCTTTTTCAAATGGCTCTGGACTCTGTCCTAAAATTACACATAGAGACACTGACAGTTACACAAAGCCACGCAGAGGCACACAAAGAAACATTCGGTGTGACAGCAAGCGATAGCTGAGGAGTAACACAGCGCAGCCCCTCCGTGTGATGCGACCTGGATACATGAGTTTACCCATAAAAACAATAGAACCGACATTAATAAATGAATAGTGAGACAGACTCTAGTTTTTCATTAGAGAACTCATCACACCTATAGCTGCTACCCGTCTGTCCCGTTTCAACTCAGAGGCCACCATCAAAGAGACTTCATTCTGCATTTTTAATTGTGATACAATTTAATGCATTTGAAATCATTTTTAGTTCGTTCAGACTAAACTAGCAGAATGATCT
Organism: Oreochromis aureus; assembly: GCF_013358895.1. Lineage (NCBI taxonomy): Eukaryota > Metazoa > Chordata > Actinopteri > Cichliformes > Cichlidae > Oreochromis > Oreochromis aureus. Next base: position 18,607,338 of record NC_052962.1, read on the forward strand.
AAACTCATTACAGAGACATTACATTCCCACAGCTTAAAGAAAAAGTTGATGTGTCCCAATTATGTGCATTATTTTCATATATAATTAGTGGTGGTGATACTGTATTTAGCAATATCGCCTCACAGCAAGGTCTCGGGATCGAATGCACCTCCTCTGTGTGTTGCTTGCTTGCTTTATCTACCTGTGCCTGTGTGGACTCTCCTCAGGCACTTTGGCTTCCTCCCACAGTCGAAACACATGGATGTTATGTTAATTGGTGGTTCTAAATCGACCATAGGTATGAATGCAAGTGTGAATGCCTCTATGTGTTGGTCTAGACTGTTAACCTGTGCAGGATGTACCCTGCTTCTTGCCCCATGACACCTTAGATAGGCTTCAGTAGTGCACTGTGTAGCGCTGTGTGATGGGTGGTGGAATGTAAATGTGCCGGTTGCTAAAGCGCTTTGGGTTGACTTCTGTGTTTAAATGTGGTATAGGCTAGAAATAAAATAGATGTGATAGTCAGCCCACCTCTAGCGCTGTGTTGGCTTTGACAGTGCATTTGTTTAAATCACCCATGTCCATTTGGGTGCTTATTAGAAATGACCATTGAGTGGGAATTTTGTGGCGATGGTGGTGTCTGCTGTGTAGCCAAGATGGTGATAGTTGAGAATGAGGAGTGTAAAGTATTTCAGCCATATTTTTACTGGTATATGAACGCCATCCAGCTACTAGGTGCGCTGCATGGAGCCGTATTTGCCTTTAAAATAGTAAGTATGAGTGCAAAGCATGCAGCAGCATTGAGACAGCGCGTCCTTCATTTGACATGGAAAACCTGTAGCTGTCTTTTTGTGTCAGTTTAATAGAAGGCCAAAATATTATGCTGCTTCTCAGTGATTCCAAGTTGCTGGAAGCAGTTGGAGTGCGGGCCTTTCCTGCAGTCAGTCGTGATTAAGACACATAATGTGTCACTACCCAGTTTAGCTCCTGCGGGATGGTTTTACTGCACGCCATTGCTCTTGTTTTTCCTCACTTCATGTTTCTATAACTCCCTTTTCCATTAAAAAATAAAAAATAAACAAAGCAGTGGATATATGCAGTTTTTTTTAAAGTTCCTGTTTATTCAAAGAATTCATGTTTGTATTTTTTTTTTTGCTTAATGGGAGTAGTCTACTTTAGGTCATGTTTGTGTGGCTGTCAGGTCAAAGCACTTACAGATGAGGAAATGTGAAATAAATGGTAGTTATCTTGATGAGCCTGACTGATATGCTGACAAATATATAATTTAATAGATATAATGACATTGGCACTAATTTAGGGTCAGACCAACAAAGTATTATTAACAAACCTGTGTGACTTTAGGTGAGGTCATTGCTCATATTGCAGTTCTTTAAATGCACTCAAACCTTGGTAATGGTGGCCCCAGCTTTACTTCTGTGTAAATCCCATCAGCTCCTTCTTGAGATCCGCTGACCACCTCAGTTGTGTCCCACCTGTCTTCACTTTCTCACACTCTTTGCCTCAATCCCATTACACCGAGTTCAAATGTTACAGTCACAGCTTTCTTTGTGTTGTTTCTCAATCCTTGAGAGCTGCCCCTGACCCTTTGTAATCCATCACTGGAGATCCCCGCTGCCGTAGTAACCAAATTAAACGTGTCACAGAATAATGATGATTGGCCTGAAATTCAGTCATAGCCTCGGTCAAGGGGGGGCAGAGGTATCTGTAGAGTAGTGTGAACATGTGTTTTGAGTCACGGGGACTATGCCCAATAAACTCTTGTGAAGTCAGGTGGTTTTCTGAGCAAGACTAATTTCTCTTCTAGGAGAAGTTTTCAAGATATCCAGGAAAAAATTTAAATGTTTGTTCAAAAACAAGGTTTCAGCGAGCACCCTTAATCAAACTCCAGCCCCTCCGATGGAAGCTGTGTGAAAGCTGAGCTCGTGTTGGTGAAATGTCAGCGTTATGGAAGCACACTGGTGTGTGAAGTGGCTGCCCATACACCTACTAAAGGGTTTGTAGGCACTGTGCTAATTGGCCTGCTCCTGGTAACAATACAGCAGCTAAATGTCAGGGCTCCCTCAGCACTTTTCTCCATGCTGGTTGCTTCTCAGTTCTGTATAATACTCTTCATTGATTAGAAAAACACCCACTCAGGAGACAATAGACCCCGTGAGTTGGGCTGGAGTGGGAGGTTGTGTGAGTGTGGGTTAGTGTGTAAGCCTGATTATAAGCTCATTCAGGTCACTATTTTCCAGCTTAGTGGATACTTTATGCTAATATTGTTTATATAAATCTCACAGTTTCAATTTTCCAGCTTCTTTGTTTACAGGAACATAAATCTTATATAACGCATGCAAACAATTTTATGCTGAATTGTCCAGATGTAAAAACAAACAAACAAACAAACAAAAACACACTGAACTGATTTCTTTGATGTGAAAACATCTCAACAATCACCAAGAAAATCATGTGTAATTTCTATCAATCCAACTCTGGTTATAAAATACACACGCAGGCTTTTGCAGCCCCCATGAAACCACTCTGTCATCATAAAATGACCCTCTGTCTGTGGTTATACTATTATTTCACTCCATTTACTATTTAAAAAGCTGACCACATCAGACATATTTCTTTAGTCTCTAACCATCCGTACTGTATACTGTATATGAATCGTCATAACACTGAGCCACAGGAAACCATCAGAATACGCTGACTCTACATTAGCGCATAAAATGTGTGTGCGTAGCGCATGAGAGGTAAAAAAACAAAAAAACAAAAAACCCTCAGACTTCCAGGATGAGTTAATGCATCTGCACAGATATAAAAGTGTAAGATGACTGCATCAAGAGAGATTGCGGTGGGTCTTAGTTATAGTTCTTAAATCAATTTGTTTAGTGAATCACTGCTGATAATGCAAATAAGTATAAAGAGTAGATAAAAGCAGCAACACAAACAGTAAGCAGTGTTATGTGCCCTACCTTTGTGTTTGCTGCCTCTTTTTTCACTCTCACAGCTCTTTTTTCACTTTCTGCCCTCCCTCGCTCTTCAGCTCAGTATCTCTCTCGGGTGCAAGAGTGGAGTAACTGGTGACAGCCCTGGTGCTGTTTAAGGGAGGCTTTATTTACTTTCTGTTCACATCGCTGGATTCTTCTGAGTACACTGAAATTTCTTTAAATGTCACCGAGATACAAGCCCAATTCTAGAAATGTGTGGATGCTGTATAAAATGTAAATAAAAACAGAAGCAATGATGTGCAAATCTCATTAAACTTTATTTTATTCACATTTGAAAAGGGAAAACCAAAAGCCATGCTGGCGTAATAGATGCAGCATGCAGTTTAGCATTGTCTTGCTGAAATATGCAAGGCCTTCCCTAAAAAAGACATCATCTGGATGGGAGCATGTGTTGTATATACTTGCATGTGACTTTTCAGCATCTGTCTTTCCAGATAAAAGCTGCCAATTTAATAGGCACTAGTGCACCCCTATACAATCAGAGATGCAGGCCTTTGAATTGTGTGCTGATAACAAGCTAAACTGTTCCTCTCCTCTTTAGATTGGATAATGTAGTGTCCATATTATACCCCCCAAAAATTCAGATTTTGATTCGACTGATCTGAGTCAGTTTTCACCTTGAAGAGAAGATGTTGTGTTCATCCACATTGATTACTATGACAGAATCATGCCTGTTTTTAGTGTATTGCCTGCCTGTGGGCCCCAAGATCACAAGAATCAAATACTAATTTTTGACAGAAAAAACTCTTCTGCAGAGAAAGACAAAGATGAAAACCTTCTTATGTCATTATTTGGTTTGAAGGGAGACCTGATTGCAGACCAGGCCATGGTGTAAAAACACAGAAAAAGTAGCTCTATTAAAAGCTGAATGATAGGTCCATGATAAAGGCAACAATAGGTGAATAAACCAAAGAGTAAACATAACTCCAGAAAACAAACTAGGTGTAAGACACTCACACAAGGAACACAAGGAAGCATACAGACCAACCCAACAAAGGCTCCAAGGAAGTATAGACTCCCAGGAGAGCAGAGACATCTGAGGAAAACGAACCAGGAGCAGACAATCAGGACAATCACAGAGGGCAAAGATCGAAGTAAGGCACAGGAGACCACCAACTGTCAAATAAAATATGAAATAACCTAAAAGATAACAACCAAAATACTCAGACACACGAAAAGTTAAAACTGTAGAACAGCAAGAACAGTAACTACGAGAATACAGAAAAAAAGCTTCTGCACAGAAAGACGAAGAGGAAAATCTGAGGGAACTAAACAAACTCCATCAACTCATATGCAACAAGAAATAATACCCAGCATAGTAGAATAATAACAGGAATGGAAAAAACTAGGAGCATTAAATTGAAACCAAGCCATTCCAGTTCATTCAAATGTAACTGTTACATGTTTCAGTAAGGTCTTCACATGTCAAGGTCAGAGCAGCCACTGACACCACAAGGGTCATGTCCTCGATAATTTATGTGAAGATTGCTAGATTTTTATTCAATGTCCATGAAATGATCAGTTAATCAAAGTGTTGCTCGCTGGTCAAAGTAACAAAGGAAAAAATATTTTTTAAATGTCACCAATGAGATTAAAGTGGGACTGTGTGTTTTTACATATTGTGTGCTTTTATTTTGTCACTTGCTAATTTGTTTCAGTTTTACTTTCACTGACTGGTTAGATGTAGGTACTAAAACATACTTTGGTCATTTTAGCAAAAGGTTCAGGTTTAGGATCAAAGTTGCCCCTTCACACAAGTAACCGTGCATGTTGAAAAATGACAAATTAGAGTGAGAGACCTGTCTCGCTAATGCCATAAACTGGACCTTCAAGCTGTGCAGCCAAAGGACAGCTTGTGTGCAACTCCAGCATCTCTGGATCCGCTGTAAGACCGCATTCACCTGTTTACTTAGGCCTTTCTTAAAACTGACATGTTTATTAGTACCTTTATGAGTTCTTTAACTCAAGGTTTTGGACTGAGGTTGAAAACAAAAAGGGAAAATTTGCCTGCTAAAGGTTAAAACATTATAAACCGACTGTTGCTGGGATGGATATCTGCTGTGGTTTTAAGAGGTGCACAGTCTTGAGCTCATATTTCAACTTTAATCCTGACAGCAGTGGAAAAAAAGTGGAGAAAATTAGACAAGGGAGTTTGAAGTCAAGTGTTTTCAAAATGATAAGGTTTGAAAATATGTCTTGGAAGTATAAATTGTTGGAAAACTAACATAATAAATATTGGAAATGAATTTGTGGATTAAAAAAAACAAAACGAAATTAGACCTGATACTCTGGTGGAGAGTCACTGAAACATTATGTTACTGATATTCAGACACACAGTAAAACCATTAAAGAAATTGGGCCTTTTAAAAGTTCACTGTTATTTGCAATAATCCTTTAAGCTAAATTTCATGTTCACAGTCAGTGAGAGGCTGGAGCAAACATCCAGGGAACGGAAGAAGCTTTCTGTTCTTCCTGCACCTAAACTAATAGTTTCAATGAATCAAAAGCAAGGAACAAAGGACTCGATTACACTGTGATGTCACATTAGTTGTGTGTGTGTGTGTGTATATATGTGTGGCTGGCAGATACTTTTAAGGCTGCTGTGACTGGGAGTGACATTCCCCAGCAGGGAAAATGTATCAGTCTAATTGGCACTCTGTTTAAAATTCATCATCTGTGGACAGACAGTGGAACAGCGTGGCAGTCAGTGGCTGTTTTGTGACTACGTTCGATCGTCTGGCTTTGCAGCAGGCTTGGCCTGCGACTGAGAGAGAACGTGCGGCAGGAGCCTGCGTATGTAAAACAAACTGTTTGGGCACAAGTGTCAGGTAGCGCCACATCTCGTGATGCAAACTGCCAAGGTTGCACAGCACCGCTTCTCTCTTGACCTCTCAAGATGTAAATAATTTATCTAGTCTAATATTCCTGTAGGTTGTAGCATTCAGAGGAAAACAAACGTGTTCCTCTTGTTCCTGCACAAGACACTTATGCCCCCCCCTCCCTCCACACACACACCCACTGCTGCCACCACACACATCAGCTCCCGCCTTTCCTGGTGTGCCAGTACAAGAACCTATGAATCGCTCAGTCAGCTTCTTTTCTTGTGAAAAAGCACATTTCATCTCATTTGTTTGCATTTTTTTTGCCTTAAAAAGTTTGCTGTCCCAGAAGGAGTAGGAGTAGGGGGAAGGAGTGGGGTAACCAATAGGCCCAGAGGCTGGCCTGCTTGGTGCCGTGCAGCCAACCTGCGCACATTTTCCCTGCAGTCGCTATTTAAGGAGAGTGAAATGCTATTAATATCTTTCTACCGTTTCCACCTTTCTCCGGTCTCTCCCTCTTCTTTTTCTCTGCTGACGACACGCTTCCTCCTCCTTTTCACTCCCTGCTACTTCACCGTTTTCCTCCCTTTTTCCCTCTCCAGGCACAGCTCGTTAGTCCAATGAAAGTCTAGAACTGTGTTTATTGTAGTTTTCTTTTTGTGTCCCCATTACGTGTAACTGTGATATGCTAAATTGCCACAGTGGCATTTGACATAGATTCTGATGTGTTTGTCAGACTCTATAAATAAATCTCACGTTCCAACCGAGCTTTTCTGAGCATTTGTTCAAGCCGGTCTATATGTTTGCCAGTGCGTGCCCTTGCAGAAGGTGTCACTGCAAGTGTGTGTTCAATAATCAGACCGTGCTGTTATTTGTGTTTGTGCACCTGGAGTATGTGCACAGATTGCAGGTCAATGCCTGAGAGTCGTCGTCAGAGCCTCAGGGATCCAGGCCGGCGCCGTCCACACAAACACGCAGACACACACATGTACAGTAATAGGTACTATGATGTGACCCCATGGCCCTTTCAGTTTATGTTCATATTCACCTGCTCTTATTTTCCTGCTTCTCTTTAACTTCTTTCCCTTCACTGACTGAAATTGTGGAACTATTTTTTTACTTTCACTTTAGGTACTTGATACCTAATTCTTATAAATATATGGTGAAAATAAAGAATACATTATCTCATTTTCTTTCTCTGTCTTCTGTACTGCCGCCTCCTCGTCCTCCCCATCCTCTGTTTTCTGTAACTGATAGCTGCTTTATCACCAAGTCATGATTGAATTTAACCTGCATTTTCCCACAATCCAGCTCTGTTTCTCTCGACCTGGTATACTGGCTGGTGTACGCATAGAGTGCTAACATGCACACACAGTGTAATGAAACAATACACAATTTCATGTATGTTTATTAGAGCTGGTAACACCTTTTTATCTCCCTTCAGCGTACTCACAGGCCGGCCGAAGTAATGTGAGAACTCCTTTTTCACTTATGTATGCTTACAGGAAAACAGCAGTAAAAGCACCTTGCCTAGCTTCCATTAAAAGCAATCTTCCTGCTCTGCGAGCTGCCGAACATTCATTTGTTGTCTGCCCCGCCAGCAGACCAATGACCCTCTGGAGGTCTAAAGGCCCAGAGCCAAATTCTGTGCACTTTATACATACAGAGGCTTGTGGTCTGTATTACAGATCTTTAGAGTTTCAGCATAGAGATGCTTCTCTTTCTTTCTTGGTCTCTCTGTCTCTCCCTCTCTTACTGTGCTTGCATTTTTCTTGATTCTCCACCGTGTCCACGAGACAAATTACACTCTTGGATTTTGGAGAAAAGTCAGATATTCTCTGCACAAAGCAGACCATGCATTATTCTTTTTATAAACTTCTGGGGCAATTACTAAGCCTTTGAGTAGACAGCCTTTCAGTAAACTTATTGAGTGGCTCACTTACATAATGTATTGTATTCATTACATCGTGGCAATCTTTTTGATGTGAAACATCTACACTACAGTTTTCACAGGACACATTTGTAGTCCTGTGAAAAATTAAGTACACACTCACTATAGGAATTAAGTAACAACCATGTGTTGCTAATCAAATCCACTTGATTAACTGATAAATAATAAGTGTGAGCACCGCTATAAAAGCGGATGTTTTGGTACGCTTCTAGTCTGGAGCATTCACGTGTGTGTTAACACAGTGCCAAGCAGGAATGACATCAGCAGCGATCTCAGATAGACAAGTGTTGCTGCTCATCAAGGGTTACAAGGCCATCCAAACACTTTGATCATCCACAAGCAGAAACATATAAGGAAACCTTTTATTTCTAAAGAGAATATAGCAGCTCAGCTTAGGTTTGCAAAGCTGCATCTGAACAAGCCACAAGACTTCTGGAACAAAGTGGAGATGTTTGGCCATAATGTACAGCACCAAGTTAGGAGAACACCGCATATTAGCACAAACACCACACATCAAGTGTCATGATGATGGTGGATAGATGTAGCCACATGACCCGAGTCGACCAAGACCTCGAAGAACACAAGTCAAATGTGGGTCATGCTAGAGGAAAACGCTCTCAAGCAGAGCAGCAAATCTCCAGCTGGATGTCTGAAAAATACAATAATCAAAGTGCTGCAAAGGCCCAGTAAACCTCCATACCTCAACCTGATTGAAAAGCTGTAGTGGGAGCTTAAGAGAGCTGTGCATAATCAAATGCCTGCAATCCTCAATGAACTGAAGGTTTGTAAATAAGGCTGGGCCAAAATTCCTCCACAACGATGTGAGAGTCAAACAAAAAATGATTACTTCAAGTTAGCGCTGCCAAAGGTGGTTTTATAAGCTACTGAATCATGGGCTGTACTTAGGTCCTCATAGGACTGCACAGAGTGCTGTGAAAACTTTCTTTTTTACAGGACTGGATGTATGTTTATTTATAATGTGCTTTTAACCTCCTTTTCCTCTGAGGTCACCCGGGCCTGTCATCATCCTGTGCTGAATATGTAAAGCAACGGCACTTTGATCTCTACCTCATAAAAAACATTATATCTTTAATGCCTACCTCAAAAGAGCGTTTTTACTCTAATATTTCTATTCTTTCTTCTCAAAATTCTTACATCTCAATCCATTTTGAATATCTTTAAAAAATAACTTCAATATAAGGGTATTTTATTGAGGCAGGTTAAAGTCAAAGCTGAGTCAATTTTCTTTCATTGTCCCATGAGGCCAACCATGCTGAATTGGTGGATTTCATCTGATGCTTTGCTCTTAATTGACATTTCCCTGAAAGGGAGGGCGTGATGGTGTGCGGTGATACTGGGGTGGATGGAGAAAATGTGCCTTCAGCAGAAATGTGACTCCCTCTCGATATTCATCATGCATGGCCTAACTGTCTGCTCGTCTGTTTTGCTTAATTATGCATTTATATCTTAATGTATGATAAGCAGAAAGAAGCAAATGCGTCTACTTGGTGGATCTTAACAGGCGTCTTAAATATATAGAAGAGCCGTAACAGAACGTAAAAGTGAAGGCAATGAAAAAGGACATCATACATGTCAGATAACTTTAAAAATCTGGATATTATGCAGTATCAGTGGACTCTTTGACTGAATTTCGGCATATTGTATTTTCCCTAGCTTCCACATATGACCACACCAAAACAAGCATTAATCAGCATTGCCATCCAAACAGCTTTGTTATCTGTATATAACAATATATCAGTAAATTGTTTCAAAGGATTTTTGTCATTATTTGAGCCAAGGAGCTAAGTGGGGTTGGTGGTCAGAAAAAATGGAGGGAAGCTGAAAGGGGGAGTAACACTTTGTGTTTAGTGATTTTAGTGTTTTATTTTCCTCTGACATTTGCACCAATCAGGCACACTCCTGATAGGTGAAGTGAATAATTAACATTTATTCACTCATTACAATGCTCTGCTGGGAAACCTGGGGTCATAGGGTTAATGTATATTTTAGAAGCAGAGCAGAGTTCTGCATGGCAACAGCACTCCCCGAAGGCAGCAGCCTCCCCCATTAGAACAAAAATACTCAGGAGTATTATTGAGGAGCACTTGAGGTGTTCACCCCAGATGTTGATGCGATCTTGACCTACGGAGGCTCTACACCCAGGCCCTGATTGGTCAGAGCTATTTTTGGCGGCACAAGGGGGACCTCCTTGACATTTTGTTTTAATGTTGTGACTGATAAGGGTACATATCCAACACAGTGGAGAAAATGTGATAATGTCCACACCATTTATGTAACTTTACCTCTCTGCAGCACCACCGTGGATTTTGAATCAAACAATTTGGAGCCTGTATTTCCTGAATAGTTAATGAAATAGTTTTATCAAACATGTGGAATTAAAGCTCAAATTCTGCACTTTGTGCTTCAAATCAAACGACTGTCTGATTAAAAATCTGCTGTGGTCTTTTAATGCTACATGTGCGTTTGGATGATATTCATGCTCATCTGTGGCTTGTGAACAGGATGAGATGAGTTTTGAAGGGTTTGTTACAACATAGCAGAAGTAGATTTTATAAATATGCAGTCTGGTTGCATAAACGGATACGATGACTGTGTTGGCGGTAACTCATTGAAGTGTATAGAAATTGCTGTATGCAAGGGATAGTATTGTATTCAGGTAAATGCAGAGTTGTGTTTCTACGGGATTGTTGTGTCTGCATTTTGTAAAAGTCAAGCTGTCGATCCCGCTGTCTGTGCTCTAACTTGTTTCCTGTCATAAAGCACAAGTCAATGAACCCCCCTGAAATGCTGCCCCAACGAATCGCCTCCTCACTGTATTACACACAACGCTTTGAGTTAATTGGAGAGGAAGGAGAGGGTTTAGTCAGCACATTGCTCAGCTGATGAATGACCAAAATGCATTGTTTGCCGAGAGTCATCTCAGTGTATTTTTCAAACTATCCCTTCTGTGGCTGGAGCACTGTTTACGCATCAGTGGGCTAAAAAAATATACAATGGTAATTAGGAGGTGTCTGTTTATTCACGCGTGGTGTCCGGTGTCTTTCTAGCTGTCTAAGATCTGCTCTGTCTTTCTATTTGTAGCGTCTCACTATTGGGAAACTGCGGCTGGGCAGGCAGACAAAACAAAAACAGTCTGAGAAGTCGCTCACTGACTCACATTCAGTCGAGAAGAGTGAAAGTGAGAAGTGTTGATGAATTGCTGCTTCTTTTTTTTTTTTTACGAGAGCACGAGTTAGACCATTCAGATCAACTAAATCTTTACTGCTGGATTTTAATCAGCTAAATTGATAATTAAGGTTAATATTATCGGCTGATATTAGCTGTTTTTATATTGAAATTTCTAACGGCCAATAAGTGAAAATGAAAAAAATAAAAGAAGAAATGAGAGAAACACCCATAAACCGTGTTACGTGTGTTGGGGTTGCATAGTTTGACCACCAGAGAGCACTTTCCAACTTTCCTGTGAGACACAGTTAAAGAAAAGTCAGGCAGAGTGTGAACAACTAAATAAAAAACTAAACTCAAACAAATCTGATTGTTTCATGTGTATAAAAAAAAGAAAGAAAATCAGCCGATATATTGGAATATCAGAGTTTTAAATCATTCCATTTTAATCATTTAAAATTCCTAAAAATCAATCAGTCTCTATAATTTATTAACAATTATAAATTTTTTTAAATATATTTTTGATATTAATGATATACTGGTTAGTGTTACTATACATTTTAGCAGGTTATAGTAGCCCTTTAGAGCATTACTTAGCCGCCCTTTTTGTCTGAGTTCCTCTTCCTCAGTCGTCATGTTCCAAATGTGGTCATTTCACTTGTCTTAAATAACTTTTCAGTAGCTGGGGCCACATCCGCATTTGTAAGAGGCGTGAGCGTGAATTGAGGCTGCGGTTTTGGGGAAAGGCCTCAGAGGGGAGTAGCTCACCTAATAATTGATTTCCTCCCAGGCTTCTGATTGGCCTACAGTTATATACATACAGTCGCTTTGGCGTGGTCTTGGCAGCGCTTGATGTAGATTTTTAAGTTTTCGTGTGGAGGGAGATGTGTTTTAGATGGTGTTTGTGTGCACGGGATTTAAAGAGTGAAAGCAGAAAGCCCCCATTTAAAAATATACCCATGCACATGTCAGTGTAGCCTTATCTACGTCGACTTGCTACAGCTTTTTAATGTAGCAATGAATGGCTATGTGCAGCTGTATATTCTCGTCAGCCACATCGTAAAGCAGCTCATTTGTAATTGTAACTTTACAGCCTGGCGTCACACAGAAATGGACGATGCTGTTTGAATTATTATTTTCCCCCTAAAAACAAACATGTAGATCTATTTCTTCACATCATGACTAAAGAAATAAATCCACATATTGCCTCCTGTCTATCTGTGCTGCCTTCCCTGGACATTTGTTGGTTTTTCCTGATCAATCAGTCAAGAGGTCACAAAAAAGATCTCCTCATTTATTCTTGCTCCTGCCTGTTATTTTTGATGTTTTCTTACACTTCATGTGAACCCAAGAGATGGTGATAAGAAAGACGAATCAGGTCTTTCTTATCATTTCTTCTTCTGCTGAACATTTATTAATAAATAGGTTCCCAATTTCTTCTTGTTTTTGTTTCACATTTGGCTGTTGTCCTCTGTCCCAGTGGAAAATTTCTCAGTGGAAACGGTATACAGATCAGGCTTTGTGTGCTTCTCGGTTCAGCTGTTGTCGTCTGACCTGCTGCATTTTTGCAAAGCAGCTTTTTAATGCAAACGCTTAAAATGCATTTCATTTCTCACACATTAGCCTGGTTAGAGACTTGTTGATCGTATTACCGATCGAAGATAAAGGGCACCATTGTGCGAGGCTTTGAGAACTGGTTTGGGGTCCAGCAAGTGTTCTCTAACTTTGGGCTGTGACATGTAGACCAGCTGGACCAGCAGCTGCCACCTGGATAATCCTGCCTTGCTGTTCTAGATTTCAAATGGCATAAAGGGCAGCCAGGGAGTGGTTGTGTGTTTGTTCATTTCTCTCAGCTCTTTTTTGCTGTGTCTTTTACCCACTTTGTTCTCAAATGGTCCTTCCATGTTCACTGTTATTGTGCTGTGCATCATGTTGTGGAGCTGCAGAGTTGCAGTATGTGGTTAAAGCCACAAGCAAAGCAGCTGGGCTCCATCACGCTATTGGGGTGATCTGTGATAATCTTACCATTGTTGAGGTAATCTCGGTGTGGGTAATGAAGTTTTTGTGGTTGTCTGACAGTTAGTTTTTAATCCTCCTCTCACCGAGAATATGCGATTAAATAAATTCATTGTAGCTCTCTTGAGGAACCAATTATATATATATAAAAACAATAACATCATTAACGGATAATGAAAATAAAAAGAAACATTATTTTCTAACATAATCAGCATGCTGTCGGGTAATATTGAGCCTCCTTTAATCGCACTGTCAACACTTACACCAAATCTAACAATAACTTTTTCCGCCTGTTAAGTGGGACAGCGAGGTACAGTAGTGCCAGCGTTTTTCTCTTTTTAGCCCCACACAATTCCAGAAACACACTAACATGAAATTAGAGTTGATGCCCTGTGCACAGTGAGGAAAATATTGTTGAATAGGATCAAATGTTTTGTTGTTAACAGCTTATGTCTGCGTGTGAGAACTTTACCGCGATAATAGATTTGGCATTTTAAAATGTTCCCTAACAGTTGTCCTGAACTTAATGATGGAAATTCTGACTTCCCACATCTGCAGAGACACTGAAAAAAATTAAGTGTTTATATTAACATGAGAGCGGCTTAAGCATGAGACAGAATCAGTCAGAATTTATGTTGTGTTTAATTTCAGGGGAGTTCTTCAGCTCAAGTGGCCATTACTTCTGTGGGGTGAAGTTTTTTTCCTAGCTGAACCGCAGGTTTCCATTTGCTTAACAAAGGGACATTTCTAATTTTAACATTCAACTAAAAGATTAAGACAATGCTATGCTGTGCTATAGTATACTATACTATGCTATACTATTAATCTGTGGTGTTTCTGAGTTATTTTATCCATAATAATAATAATAATAATAATAATAATTACATTATCCATGTGCCATGAGACCAACCCTGCTGAATTTTTATTATATCATATAATTTTATAATTATATATTTACTACCTGATGATTATATATATAACTGTGATGTTATATGTGGAAACTTACTGCCTCTTGCGTCTGAGTCACCCAGTAAAACTTAATGGCTCATTGGTGGCAGGAAGCAGAGTTGTTTTTTCACTAATTGGAAGATTGGTGGTTCAATCTGTGGTTCCTGCATTCCTCATGTCAACTTGTCCTTGACCGAGATACTCAACCCTAAAAACTTTACCTGGTGTTTGAATCGTGTGTGGTAGGAAAGGTGTTGTATAAAATTGGCTTGTTTTGTGCTGCGAGTGGAGAGCGAGACTAAAATATCATTAGCATGTCACAATAAAGGTTTATGGCTGGAATAGGCAGTACTTCGGATACATAAACCACACTCAGAATATCAAGTGATTGGTGCCGTTTTTCTTGTCTTCTGATGCATCTTTAACTGTTTTATTGATTTCATTGATCATTCGCAGAGTTTATTCAGGATGTTTCACAACAGAATGAAATAATTTCTGGCTTGTATATGAACCACATTTTTATTTTTTGATAATAAAAATAAAAATACAATTAAATCTGAAAATGAAATACAATTTTACAATACAATTTATTTATACCTTTTATATATTCAGTTGCTAGGGGGATATTTTGGTGAGTCCATGCAAATTGTAACCTCAGTTTCCTGTTCTTAGCTCCCAGGACTGGGACTGGGTGCGGTCTTCTGCTGCTATAGCTAATCTGTGTATTTAGAGACGTTCTTCTGCATATCTTTAGTTACTGTTGCCTTCCTATCAAAGCAGTCTGCCACTCAGAGAACTGCTGCTCATTGGATATTTTCTCTTCTTCAAACTATTCTCAGTAAACCGTACAGATGATTGTGCACAGAGTTGCTGCCATTGCTGCTCATTAGATATTTGCAATAATGAACAGTTAAATCAGGGTACCTAATAAAGTGGCAGTTGAATGGCCTGGCAATTTATGCAAAAAACAAACAAACTTGGTTCCATTAGAGTGATTTTTGTCCCACTCACTGAATATGACCGTTTGCATTGTGTTACGGATCAGCAAATGTTTTCTTGCTTTGTGTGCAGTAATTTTTTGTGTTAGCGGTTAGCCATGCAGAGAGTAAACAACATATGTAATGAACTGTGTGTGTAACTGGTGTGTTTTTGTGTGTGTTTCAGTTTTCTTCTGGTGTTCAGCTGCTTAGTGCTGTCCGTGTTCTCCACCATCCCCGACCACCAGAAAGCCGCAAACCAAGGTCTCTTCATCCTGGTAGGACCCCTTTCTTCCCTCTAGTTTGCCCGCTTGTTTATACTTATACAAACACATTTATGGCAGCTCCAGTGCACATCGTCACACGCTGTCCTTGCATGCATGCCGTCTCACTTACTGCAGTGCATCCATGCGTGCTTGCGTATGTGCTTTTCTTTACCGTTCGCGGCGCAGATAGCCATGTAAGCAGGTGGGAGGATTCAGGTGTTGTTGACTGCGCAGGAAATCACAGACATGATGCACTAATCCTAATAGCTATCCCTTAATCTCCTCTCTTCCTCTGTACTTCAGCTGCTTTAGTGAAAGGTAATGGACACCCTTTTCCTCCTTCCTAACCTGACTCGTCCTCTCTCAGCCACCTTTTTCCCCTCTCTCTTCCCACCTTGCGCTTCATAACGTGTTATTTAATGGTAGTACTCTTCACTTCCACATTCCCTCCCTTCACTCTTTCGATCAATCACCTGGCCATTAGCAGACAATCACCCATTAGTGGATTTTACTTACACGAACATTTGCTCTAATGACAGATTGGTTCGGCGCGTTTTAAACTGTCTGTGCGGTCCAGAAACCTGAAAGCAGGAAAGACGCGTGGAAAATGGTTTGACTTAAGTCAGAACTCTAAAGCTCTTGAATTTTTAGAAGCTGAACATATGACACGAATGTCCCAGGCTACGTTTTTTTTCTCACAGCAAAGACCTTTAAAATGATATCATGGGAAAGGTTTAATAAACAGAGTGCAGGGAATGTAAATCATGTTATGAAGATTCACTTTAGTTCATGTGTTGCTGTAAAAAAATGGAAAATATACTTCCCAGCTAGATGTTCATCACATGCAGTGTGACATATTGTGTACTTTTCATGTTACCATGATCCTTTCCACAGGACTGATATTTTTCCTTTTGTTTTTCTTTGTGGTCGCTCAACATAGAGGCTGTGTTGAGTTCACTTGAAAGGTAACATGGTCCTTTTTCCGAAAATGGTATTTAGCGTGTGGCTACAACACAAGCTAAACATAACCATGATCCAAAATGGATCACTGGCAACTTGATAGATGTTGGGCACATAAGGTCATAAGTATGTTTCCAATATAAACACCAGATTGCTACTTTGAATAAAATAGACAGCTCTGTTTGGGAGGCAGTCGGTGAGCGTGACACTGGTTTAACAATTCAATGGGAACCCTGTAAAATGATGATTAGTTGAACAAACATAACTGACCCCTCTCTCGCTCTCTGTGTCTGTCGCTTGCAGGAATTTGTCATGATCGTGGTGTTTGGCTTGGAGTACTTCATCAGGATTTGGGCAGCCGGATGTTGCTGCAGATACCGAGGATGGAAAGGACGACTGAAATTTGCCAGGAAGCCTTTTTGTGTCATAGGTTAGAGTGTGTTTATTTGTGTTTTCCACCTGTTTTCTACTGATGTGGTGCTGAAAAAGCAGCTTAAAGTTGGAACCACTGACATTTATGGCGTTAAGAGGGGGTGAAATTTCATAATTCACAGAAGGAGCCTGTAAGGGACGTTTCTCCTCTTATGGGAATTGCCTTTATAATAGCTACATTATGTAACACTAGAATAAGCCTGCGCCACGTCGCTGGAAAATAGGTGAAACTATTAATGTATTCATATAAAAGTATCCTTCAGATGCTGTTTCTTTCTTTGTCATGATGTGAACATCTTCTCTCTAGACTTCATAGTGTTCGTGGCGTCACTGGGAGTGATTGCAGCAGGCACGCAGGGCAACATCTTTGCCACGTCCGCCCTGCGCAGCATGCGTTTTCTTCAGATTTTGCGTATGGTACGCATGGACCGACGAGGAGGCACCTGGAAACTTCTGGGCTCCGTGGTGTATGCTCACAGCAAGGTGGGAATGAGAGGCTGATAAATATGCAGTTAGGTCCCTATGTTTTTGGGCGGTGACACAAAGTAAGAGTTTCAAAAGTAGCTTAAATAAGAGTTTTTCACATCAAACAATGGCCAAATCAGTTACTTAATTTTAGCACAACAGAGCAGCTTTTCAGTTACTGAAGTCAAAACTGGAGGTGGAGAGACCCACAAACAAGCAAGGAGGAAACATGGCTTTCAGTGATGCCCCTGGGATCTACACTTCAGTCACTAAATGCAAAATTTCATCTACATATTAAAAGCTTGGCAGTTATTTTAAACCTCTAAAAATGGGTAGCTGTGTATAACAACGTCTGTAGTTTCTGAAAAACTTTCAAGTAAAGGTGAAAGTTTGCACTTCGGTGGCATCGTGATTGTTTGATTTAAAACCCACTGTGGTGGTGTACGTTGTCCAAACTCATACACATGTTCTGCCATGTAAACACTGTTTATCTAGTTTATGTTTAAGCAATAACATTTCAT
This sequence comes from Oreochromis aureus, assembly GCF_013358895.1. Classification (NCBI taxonomy): domain Eukaryota; kingdom Metazoa; phylum Chordata; class Actinopteri; order Cichliformes; family Cichlidae; genus Oreochromis; species Oreochromis aureus. The sequence goes on from NC_052962.1 coordinate 18,624,875, forward strand.
TGATTAAGTTGTACACTGAAAATGAAAAGTAAGCTAATACACAGTAGCCACTCGCAGCATTATGGATTATTATAAGAGCAGAGAGGAGGCTGAGGGCTGCCATTAAAAGGCCCGCGATGACATGATGGGAGCTAATGGGATAAATATCTCAATAGCTTTCAGCGTTAAGGAATATCTTGTAACTCTAATGGATGACCAGCCGTTGTTTGATTACATTCACAGCCCTCAAACATCAAACTCGCTGCTCATTTCTGGCAAATTAGCTGTTACTTTGTTGTGCTGACTTCATCGCCTGTCACCCAGCATTCGGTTGGAGAACACATATATACAGCTGTCATGATGATGACGGTGATGAATTGATGCATCAGCTGTCTAAGCAGCCAAAGTGGAAGCCAAATGTGATTATGATGAGATTTTAGCCCACAATGATAATAGAGATACAGCAGAGACTGTGGTGGATTGTGATGCTGCTGACAGGTGTGACTGATACCACTGTCTGTCTCACAGGAGTTGATCACAGCCTGGTACATAGGTTTCCTGGTCCTGATCTTTGCCTCCTTCCTCGTCTACCTGGCAGAGAAAGACATCAACTCAGACTTCAACACTTATGCAGACTCCCTCTGGTGGGGGACTGTGAGTATTGCTAACTGTGCCCATATATGGACTCCCTTCTTTTATGCAAACATCTCTTTATCATCTTATCATCGGTGATTTAAATGCTCGAGTATACCCAGATGACACAAACATAATCGAGGGCTTGCAAATATCACAGGACCTCTGGGATCTATAAATTAAGATTCAGGAGGTGGTAAATGTCTTGTTTTTGGCCAGCTTGTTTAAAGAAGACTCAGCTGTAGGTGACTGATTGTTGCGTTGTGTTATCTGAATGTGCGTTTCACAAACCTTTAGGCATGTGAGCTGTGCATTTTGTCCGTCTGATTGTCAGCAAGACTGCAAAAAATCTTCCGCGATGGAGCAAGAGCAGAAGAAGAGCCCATTAAGTTTTGGCGTGGATCCACAGAGCTTTTATTAAACTTCTCACTCTTAGTCTTAGAGGAGGGTTCAGCGTGAGATAATTCACAGTGATTTCATAATTAATAAAACGTATGACCTCTAGTCACTGCAAAACATGTCATGAAAGATTGCTGTGGTTTTTTAATGACACGAATCACGGGTGGAAGTGAGTGCACTTTCGTATCAGATCTTTTGTAGAGTGTGGGAGTAACTTCAGCTTTTGTGAATAATGCTTGAAATAATTTGCTCTTTTTAAAAGAAAGTGCAACATGTCAGTGCAGTTTGTGAAAACTGGTAATTTATTAGGCCTCTCCTGTTTTAAGCTTGAGATCTGTGTTTCTTCCTCTACTCAGATAACTTTAACTACGATTGGCTACGGTGACAAGACCCCTCATACGTGGCAGGGACGGCTCCTAGCTGCCGGCTTTGCTCTTCTGGGAGTCTCTTTCTTTGCCCTGCCTGCTGTAAGTCTCCTATATTTACTCACAGTTCGCGACTCCTTCGGCATAGCCCAAAGTCACGAGTTGCACTCCTGACTTTAATTTGATCTTTGACCCTCAGGGAATTTTGGGGTCGGGCTTTGCCTTAAAGGTTCAAGAGCAACACAGGCAGAAACACTTTGAGAAGAGGAGGATGCCTGCAGCAAACCTGATACAGGTGACGGCCACAGAGTCACAAAAGCTGTTTCATTCGCACTCAAGCAGGAAACCACACAGGCTGCTAACTTTCACTCTGTTTTTATTGCCTTGTGTTTTTTTTCTTCAGGCTGCGTGGCGTCTCTACTCTACAGATGCCAAACACTCCTATCTAACAGCTACTTGGTACTTCTACGACAGCATGTTGCCTTCTTTCAGGTAGGCGCTCCCACCAGGCTGAGCACTGAGTGGATTCAGCCATCAGAAATCTGCGGGCACCTTTGGCAGTGTTTGGTTGGAGTGTAAAGGCAGACAGAGATTTGAGAGTTGCATCGGAACATTTCCCAAAAAGCAAATCCTGAAACACGTAGAGAAGTTTGTAGTTTAGTTTCTGCTCATGCGTTCATATCGCTGTGTAAAAACTGCACACATCATGTCTGCTACCTGTAACTCTCTCTCAGTTAAACTGAGGGTTGTAGTGACAGAAATGGTTTTGATTTGCTCTCCATTTATTATTTCAGATTTCTGTCACCTCGTTAATTTTTTCATATTTTTCTTCTACGCAGTGGTTTCTTACATTTTGCATTCATGTATTAATTTGACTATTTTTGATTTGCTTAAAAGGAGGGGAACCTGAGAAACATGAAGAGACACATGCATCTGTTTACATTTAAATTAAGTCAGGCTTGCATTGCCCGATTCTTACTCTTCACACATGTACAGTACTGTGCAAAAGTCTTGAACTACTCCCCATTTCTTTATGTTTTGTTACCTGGCAATTATTAGAGGAATGTTTTGTTTGTTCATTTATTTCATTTGTTAAGCCACTTAACATTTTCCTATGAATCATTCAAGCAAAAAAAAAAATAAAGCGCTGAACCGGTTCTGCTTCTGTGCGTAACAGACGACAAAGAACCAAGGTTAAATTGTATCAGTTTAAAGAACATGTGGACAAGTGGCAGATCTAATAAAACTATCTGTAGCAGATGAGCAGTATCTGAAAGCTATGGCTGTTAAAATAGGGAAGAAATCCAGCAAAGACCTGACATAAGACTTAAGAGATGCATCTGGCCCTTTAGTCGATTCATCTCCTGTTCACTAAATCCTCATGAGAAATGGTCTCAGTGGAAGGGTGGCTGCCAAGAAGCCATTATTAAGGAATGGAAACCTGAAGAAAAGGCTGAGGTATGCCAAACTGCACCAGAACTGTACTGAAAAATAGTGGCAACAGGTCTGATGGAGGGATGAATTCAGATTTTGCATTTTTGGTCGAATCTTCAGAATGCATGGAGGAGGTCAGGAGAGAGGTAGAACAGTGAGTGTCAACAGCCTCTGTCTTGTTTGGGGCTACATTTAAGCCAGAGGGATCAAAAACTGTCAAAACTGATGGAATTATGAACACAGAAAAAGTACCATTAATTTTTGATTCACTAATTTAGTACCATATGGAAATCATCTGATTTGTAACGGCTTCAATTTTCAGCATTGCAGTGATCACAAACACATTGCCAATCGAGTAAAAGCAAACCTGCATAAAAAACACACAAGGAAAGACTATCAGTCATGGCTTGGCCTCTCCAGAGCCCGGACATCAACACTATTGAAACAGTGTGATCATCTTGACAGAGAACAGAACAAAAGGCAGCCAGCAGAAGAGCTTTGAATGTCCTTCAAGGAGTCTCAAGAAATATTCCTGAAGACTGCTGAAAGACACGATAAGAAAGCTTGCCTTGTCCCTAGTATGCTGTGTTTCCATGTACGCTTTCACGTGTTTTTAATATCTCTGTGCACCTATTTCACATTTTCATAGCAAAATATAAACAAATCAGCTTTGGCTCAAGACATTTGCGCAGTACTCTACATCTTAGATCTCTCATGTAACCCTCTTCTTTTGAGCGTTCGGACCATCGATTTGGCCTTTTTGTGAGTTTTTCCTCCATTTGTTGCCTTTTTGTTCATTTGTTCATGTGTTTTTTGTTTATTTGTGCACGTGGGTGTCAGAGAACTGACGCTACTGTTCAGTCACCTCCAGAGACAGCGTAACACCAAGAAGGTTCTCCACAACTCCTACCACACGCTGCTGTCTGGGCTGCGGCCCTACAGCTCCCCCTACCTGTCGGGGGACAGGTACGCAACAGCCTCACAGTACATTCAGGCAGGGTGTAAAAAGTCAATAAGACACAGAACAATACACTCAGCAGGTGTACACGTGCAAAAGACGCGCTGCTTCCAGAGCTTTCTGCATGGGCGCCTTTTATCTAACAGTTCCTCACTAATGTGATCTGAGACCACTGTGTTGCAGGCCCTCCTGCTTCTCTGCATCTTTGTCTGCTTTAGCGCATACTCCTGCCATTTCCATCACCTCTTGCTGTTCACTCACCAGTTTCCTCTTCCTGTCTTCATCTTTCTTCCCCTATTATTTCCATCGTATCTTTTCCATGCCATCCATCCTCCATCCTCCATCTGTTCTCAGGAAGGCAGAAGTTCCATGCAGGTTTGTTCTCCAAGTCATGAGATGTGCTTGTTGAGTAAAGGGCATTCATAGCTGGGATAGATTCATTAGCATAAACTCAAACCAAAGTAACACAGGGCTGTTTATCTAATTTGTAAACAGTGGAGTTATGCATGAGAGCGAAGCACATTAAGGTTTTTGAATATTAAGTTTTGTTGGTAGGATTGTCTCGTTTTTGAGGAGCTGCTGTCCCACCATGATGTTTAATGGACTGTCTTGATGAATATACTCAGGTGAAGCATTACCTTCTACCCTGGCATGACCCTTCCCCACAGACTGATCCAACCCACCTCCTAACCTCTAACTGAGTGTGTCTCAGTAATCCAAACTTGCCTCTTAGAAATATATTTTCCAGTTGAAGGTAAGGGAAGAGGCTGTTTGGACCACTGAGATGTTACACCTCACCCCTCCTCTCTCCGTTTCTTGCTTCTGCTGCGTTTTATCCTCACGGGTAACAACACGTACTCAGGTTGTGTCCCAGAACTTCTCCACCACCCTCCCCCACTTCTTCCACTCCTCTCTTCCCCTCACTTCCTCTCTCCCTCTGCCTTGTGTGTCTCCCCAGTCAACTCCTCTCTAAAAAGCGGGGTCTCTTCCGGATACACGCTGGCCGCAAGCAGAGGTATCCACGGCAACAAGCCTGTGCACGGGGCACGCTAAAACATCACAGATCAATACCTAGCATCCTCCTTTAATGGCACATCCTCCTTATCTTGCCTGAAACACCCAAAAAATTGTGGGCCAGTGCAGTGATTTAAATGTTTTGTTCATGGAAAAAGAAAGTCTTTTAACAATAATCACTTAAATTAAAGTAGCACGACTTAGCTGATGCTAAAGCATTTCATTTTGTTTTAAACAATCAACAAGCTACCATGTGAAACTTCAAACAGTCACTACGTTCTGGTCCACAAATGCTTGTGTGAATCCTTTAATATAAAGACATGCTCTCCTATGTTTTATTATGAGGAAATTTCTCCAAGTTCATCTTTATTGTATTGCTGGAGAATGTAGAGCTGAATGTTTTTGTTTCGGCAAAGAAGCGACGAAACCATGTGTTAAATCACTACAAAAGTCGTGGCTGATTTACGGCTCTGACAAGTTAAACACATGGATTTTGAGGATTTTGAGGACATTGAGTATTCCCTCAAAAATCAGTGACTTTTTACTCTTTGAAAAGTCTGATAAATGTCATGCTCTAGTCTTCCTGCTTTCATTTCAGTTATTCGGTTCAGTTTTTAGTCTCTTCTTGGAGAAACTGCTTAAATGATTAAGCATGCTTTTCACTTTCCTGTTCATATTAGCCATATTAGTTTGCATACAGTGTATTATTTAGTGCTCAAATACTTTTGATTGCATGCAGTATTGCTGCATGGCTGTGGAAAGATTCATTAAAGTTCGTGGTCCTCAGTGGATCCAAATCATTTTATGTCCTTTCCCAGCAGCATGCACACTCCTTTCACTCTACCTCCCCCATTTCTTCTACTCTAACCAAAGCATTTCTCATTGCTTGGATGAAATGCGGTTCCCAACAACACTCCCAAGCTGTTTATATTTTCATTTAAATGGCCGGCTACCTTGTAACACACGCAAAACAAAGAGTATATCATCGTAAAAAACAAAATTCTTGAGCGAATGACTTGGCTGAAATTGCTCCGTGGTGCATGTTTGCGTTGCCTTATGGATCCGTGACAGGAACATGTGAGTGGCCATAGTGTTGGGTTGGACTACAAGTGCATGCCATAAGAACAGCGTTAGGAGTCAATCATCCGTAGAGAAAGGCTGCCAAATAGCTTTTGTACTGTAAAGAGATGACCTCACGTATGGGGCTGACTTAGTGGTGAGTGGTATAGAGTACTTAATGAGACACCTTTTATGTGGCTGCACTTTGAAGCCAATATTTTGATGCTTATACACTCTGTTGAACGGATTAAGAGAGCTTTTCTGATGGTAGGTGGAGCATTTTTCCGCCGTCCCAGCACTAGTGCAAGTCTTGAATCAGGTTTCAGGTTTTGATTTTGCTGATTCAGGTGCTGTGATAGTCACATTAAATGAACAAATCCTCAGGGCAGAATGAGTTTCTAGCAATTCAGAGTGCTGCATTTGGACACTGCCTCCGTGATAAGTCAGCTAGTCTGTCCTTCGTTGAGACAAAATATAAATGTCTGTCCGTCTCCTTGCTTTGTCTGTTTGTATATGTGATGACTGTTTAGAAAGACAGGCCACATTTTTGGTGTTCTTCCACAATTACTAACAGACTCCTTTCTAACAAGCTCAGGCTGCCCTTCTCCCGCTTCCCTAAGCTCGCAGGATAACACGGTGTAGTGACCTGTAAAGTCAAAGGCATGGACATTGCGATCAGTGACAAAACTGCATTTATCCAAAGTGAATACCAGTGCCTGCATATGTTTAACTCTTTCTACTTCGCTGTCAGCGGTAAAATAGGCTTTCGGGATCGGATCAGGATGAACAATTCCCGTTCATCTCAAACCATTCGGAACAAGGCTTCGCCGTTGCCCCCTAGCTCCGGCGTCCGCCGCTCTCCCAGCCAGGAGAACGTCCCCGAGGCCACGAGCCCGGGAAAGGTCCAAAAGAGCTGGAGCTTCAATGACCGCACACGCTTCCGCACCTCCCTGCGCCTCAAACCGCGTCCCCCTGTTGACGGTGAGCAGCCCACACACACTTTCTATTCTCTTTGCATTTAAATGTGTCTGACTAACTCACCTCTGCTCTGGCCCAATAGAGGGACTCGGGGAGGACAGCGTGGAAGACAAACCATACTGTGACGTAAGCATGGAGGAGGTGATCCCAGCAGTGAAGACGCTTATACGAGCTGTCAGGTGAGTCCTGCCATCAGCTGTACTTCCTGAAATTGAGGTTTTTTTCTTTTTGTGTGAGTGTGAAATAAACATTTGGAGGTCCTTCCTTAATTTTTAAAATTGTATTTCTGTACTTGACATCAAAAACTTAAACACTAGTTCATCTGTATTTACACTGTCTCGTTACTTATTTAGCAAAAAACCTAACCTGAATGCAGAAACACCCTTACTGCTTCCAGTAGTAGCAAGAATGGACTTAACTGACCATCAGCAACTGTGAAGACCTCTGTGGATGCAGAGGTTTTGGCAGTTTGCATGTTTGCAGATTAACCTTGTGAATATTCACAAGTGGAAAACTAATATAACTTGTTGGGACAAAATCCTCATCTCTCTGAAAAGAAAATGGCAGCATGGGTTATTTTTGAAAAGCTGTATCTGAACACAAAAGAAGTCTTCTGGAAAATGTCCTTTGGACAGATGAGACTTAAGTGGAGATGTTTGGCTATAATGCACAAAAACCACATGCAGCATATCAGCACCAACACCTCATACAAACTGTCAAGCATAGTGGTGACTTGGGCTTGTTTTGCAGCCATAGGACATGAACACCTTGCATTGAGTTGACCATGAACTCCTCTGTACACCAAAGCATTCTAGAGTCAAATGTGAAGGCATTTGTCCAACAGCTGAATCTGGGCCCAAATTGGCTCATCCAACAAGACAATGATCCCCAAACACAGCAGCAAATATACAACAGAATGACTGAAAAAGAAAAGAATCAAGATGTGGCATTGGTCGAGTCAAAGCTCAGACCTCAACCTGATTGAAAAGCTGTGGAGGAACCTTAACAGAGTTTTGCTTAAACGAAGGACTCAAACATTAATGAACTGAAGCAACGCTGTAAAGAAGAACAGGTCAGAAATCCTCCACAGTGATGTGAGAGAGTGATAAAACCATTACTTCAACTTATTGTTGGCAAAGGTGACGCTCCAAGCTACTGAATCATGGATTTGTTTAGTTTTACAAACACTGCTTCTGTATTTGGCTTAGCCTTTGTTGAGTAAATAGTGACACGGTGTAATATGTTGCTGTTCATACATGGTTGTAACGCGCCAAGCAGAAAGCGACTTTTTTATATTTTGAGATGTAAAATCTTTGAACTGAACAAGGTTGTGCTTTCTTTTCTACATGAGTGTAGTTTCTCTATTAAATCATAATTTTCAGCTACAAGCCGGAGCTGCTGTCCGTCTTGTTATGGACTGGATAAGATCACTCACCCACCAGTGGTGGTTCCTATTGTACACAGCCTTCATTAATAGGTGAACATGGCTCTCCTCCATTTAAGAGCTGGCGTGCGCAGATTCAGCTGACTGAGGAGAAATGTCCTCTTAGGAGAGGTAACTGAGCCCTCCTGCAGGCAGGGTTAGCTCCCTCCATGTGACCTTGTGTCTCAGCAGGCCCGACTCATTCATGTGTGAGGTGGCGTGACTGGAAAAATGTATTAGGGAATACACACACATCCAGATGATGCTGTGTCATTTCAACAATGACACCAAAAATAAGAATTTGTTTATACCTGTGCTGAGATTGATGTTAATTCCTATCACGCTGTCCTCTCTTTAGACTAGAAGAAAAGTGGAGAGACATGTGGACACTGGCCCAGTGTCCTTCCACCTCATGTACAGAGTCACAGTTTTTTCCTCATTGTGGCAGAAAAACTACAATTGCTAGCAAACATCTGGTGTTAGGGTCTAGCTGGTCTCCTGGGGTGCAGGTTGGGGTGGGGGGTGGGGGGTGGGGTGACGATGAGAGCACATTAAAATGACTGTGTTTCTGGTCCCTGATGTCAGCACTGTACCCTCAGAGCATTTCTCTTGATAGCGTGACAGCGTCTGTGTGGTTCCATATGCACTTTGAAAAATAGCCGTCATATGCATAAAATAAAAATCTATATATCACGACATCAGGGATTTTGAAATTCAGCTGTCATTCAACAGTAACTTGTTTTAGACCGATTTCTGCCCTGTAAGTTCATAATATCCAGAATAACTTCACTTTCCCTGCTGCAATCACACAAAGGCAGTTGGTAAGTCAACTCAAGGTACCGGACTCCAGCTACAAAACAAGCGGTGTTGACAACATGTGACTAATTGTAAACATTTCTATTGTCAGCTGAGGCTGTAAACCGTGAGCTGAAAAAGCCAAAGAGGTTATAGCGGTAACACGGCCTAAAAGCAACACTCTTGGTGTAGCCACTCAGTGTGTCTGAGGAGATGTACAGCCCATAGTAATCTATTTAAAACTAAGGTACGAATGTGTACGCTAAGTGAAAAAGCCTGCAGTGTAAAAGCACTGAATAAATAAAGTCCATTTAAAGCCAAGAAGGAAAAAATGCAGACTGTGTCAGTCAGTAAACTTAGTGTGTGCAAAACTAGATAAGTAAATTTTATACTACAAGTTCAAGCCTTGATGCTTCAGGATTATTTTACTGTATGAAGGTTTACAGGAGAGTAAAGCTGCTAAACTCTCTCTCATCTCTTGCTTAGTGGGTAAGTTACCATATATGCTCACCTCTCTCTTGTAAAACCTCTTCTTTTGGTTTATATTGTGTATTATACATCAACACCCTTTTTTAGAAATGTTTTTTCCCTCTTCTTATAATCTCACATAGAACACTGTAGATATTTTCCTGTGAAGAAAATCATTCCATACTGCATAGGGAACGCTTTACTACAGCGAGCTAACCCTAACCCTGAACACTGAGGGTGACTACACTTTGAATACAAAAAGTTGTATGACATAAATAATTACGACCTTTTGGAGCATTTCCATTAGGTACAGAGTAGCTGCTGTCTCATGTACCGTACACCTCCTATGTGTTTATAAGCCATCATCTTTACCTCTAACTTTTTAGCTGCATCAGAGGCAAGCTAGAGAAAGAATCCACCAATATTTTTCGGAGATCTGAGTAGGTGGTATTTTTGTTTATCTCTTATCTCTGATCTCCTACCTCAAACATGACCTGCTCTGGAGCAGGTAAGGTGTGTGCAGGTTACCATGGTGACTTCATAGCTTGGAGAAACAACAATCAGTTGTATATTTTCTAAGGTTGAAAGAGTATTATGATCGAATAGTTATCAGTACATATGCAGACACTTAACAAGGGAACAGCTTATGCTGTCAGTCTGATCTGGACCCGAAAAGCTTGATTGTGTTGGAATATTTATTACACTTATGGTAACATAACATGGTTTTGATTACCTGGACAAAGGCCACAGACCAAAATGCATTGATGAAGTTGTTCTTCATACCACACTTGTTGCTTTCCTCCATGCATGTTGGCAAAAGATGTTGTCAGCTGGTGTGAGTGTAAATAGCCACACCGCTGCAACTCATTGACTCTTAATATGATAATATGCTGAAATTAAACTAGTGAAATAAACTGGAAAAATGGAAGATTATATTACAGCTTTGATTCTTTATTGTATTTATCTGAGCCCTGCCCGCATTTATTATTTCACTAATAAAAACACCAGTCTTGGATTTGTCGCATGGTGTTTTTTAGGTGTCTGTATCTGTGGATACAGCTTGTTAATTTATCACTGGTATCATATTGGTATCAGTATCATATCAGAAATGGAAAAAGCTGCATCCGTTATAAAGACAGGCAGTTATGAAATGCAGCACATTTATCTCCTGACCCACAAGGTCAACAGGACATCTCTGTCCCGTCTCTCAGGTTTTCTAAGTTTGATGCTGTTTAAACCGATCAGACTTTACTCTTGTCCACTTACTAATGAGCTGTCTGAACACAGTGCTTGTTAACACATAGAGTGATGCTTTCTCCTCATTGGGTGCACAGCAGATGGATGTTTACCATTGCAGGGATGATGTATAATGGTTTGATAGTGTAATGCCACTGATAGGCCATTATATGATCTCTCCTCTGGTTTTCACTTGACTCAGCAGATAGCTCTGACCTCAGCTGCTCAGTGCTGCAGACAATAGAAGTGAGGAGCTTCCTATATATAGTGCAGGTGTGTAAACAGCAGGTGCATCACTGTGTTAACACACACATGCATGCAGCTTCTCAGAAAGGTATTTGATTGATGCAAGTGAAAACACCACATTTTGCAGCAGGTCTTAGTGCTGATCTTTCACTTTCGGTGCACGTTATTAATCAGTGCCCGGCTGACTGGATAAATGCGTAAATGCCCATTCTGTTTGCGTATGTGTGAAGGGATTGGTAGAGGGAGAAAGGAGGAGGGTGTGGGGAAATTAGGTCTGGTGTTTTTCTGTATTTCCTCTATTGTAAGTCTCCTCAAAACAAATCCAATAATCTACAGTACTGTGCAAATGTCTTGAGCCACTGCTGATGTGTTTATATTTTGCTAGAAAAATGGGAAATAGGTGCAGAGAGTTATTGAAATGTGCACAAACATACGTGGAAATACAGTATATGAGGCAAAAACTGAGTTTGTACAAATCTAAGCGTCAAAGTGAATTTTTGTTATGGCCTTTATTCTTTAACGCAGCCTGAACTCTCTTAGGAAAGCTTTCTTGTAATTTGAATGATTCATAGGTCTGCGTTAAGTGGCTTAACAAACAAACAAAACAAATATTCCTCTGAAAATGATCAGGTACAAGGATTGAACTGAAAATGAGTGAAAAAGCAGCCAATGTCCAACAAATAACTCTCCTCATAAAGAACTTCAGGAAGCCTGGAGAACTATTGCTCAAGCCCACTTTGAAGTCTGACTCGTGGGAAGCAAAACAAAAAGAAACGATGGGCTCTGATGAAGTGACAAAAATAGCTTGGGCACGGCCACTATTTATAGTGTTTAATCTTGAATCATCAGATTTTGTAGGGTTTCAGCGGAATATTTTTAAACTTATCAGATTTACACTTCAAATTGTCCATAAGCATACCTAGCCACATACTGTAGCTTATAGGGTTCATTCATTTGGCAGGCAGACTAATAATCTAGTGAAGGATCAGACCTCCAGGGGCTCACCCTACATGGCCCACGTAGAATTTGTGTCAGCACAACAGTCGTTTTTAATTCCCAGATAAAACCTTGCCATTTGAGACTATCAGAGATCCAACTTTGCTGACTTGCAAATATTTGCATTGGCTAAGCAAGCATTTTAGGGCACAATTGACACTTCTATCTCTTCAGTCATTACTGTGTTTTTACGTCTCAGCTTCCGAGAAGTCGGGGGGGGAGGGGTGGTGGTGATGGTATCTTCCTGTGAGCAGTGCCAGCTGTAGTGTAGAACTGCGACTGACAGGAAGTTAACTGGAGGGAGAGGGGAGCCCTGCTCTTACCTGACTGTGTATTATGAAAACCATATCAGTGGCCAGGAAGGAGAGTCAGCATTTTGGAGAAATCCTTGGAGGATCCAAATCTAAGCCCGCCCCCCCTCCCGTCCTGTCTCAACCTTTTCTTTTACCCACACCTGAGACCCACCCTGGCAAAAAATCTGCACCTACCTGCAAAATAAGAAAAGATCGCCTGCAAAAATACCCCCAAACGCAGAAGTCATCAAGAAATAGAGTGCTGCGAGAGGAGGAGGAGGAGGAGTGTGCTGACGGCTGCTTCGGCACCAGCTGCAGACCTCCACTCCTCCTCCTCCTCCTCGCGCTCCTCTTCTCCTTCGCTTGCACCTTCTCCCTTTCTTTGCAGGACGCTCACTATACAACACGCGGTCACTGGAAATGCAAGAGCTGCAGACCTCAACAAAGGTTACAGTGGTTATTACAGAAAATGACCCCCCTCGCGAGTTGAGATTTCACTGCTCGTGCATCGCCCACATGTGCACTTGTGTTGGTGTGTACATCAGCGAGCAGCAGGTACATTCATGTATGCATTTGTGCCATTACATTATTGTGTTTGTGCACACAGTTACCTATGCATGTGTGGTTTTTATTTCCCAAAACGGCTGAGCATTTCTGATTTCCAGCTTATTACAGCGGACTCAGTCGTCTGGGGTTAGAGAGATAGGATTGTCTCATTTTTAAAAAAAAATCCCATCTTCCGTCCTTCTGCTTCCTTGCCTTTCCTTCCCTCATTCTCCCCAAACTCTCTTGACATGATGTGAAGGACAATCTATCACAGGGTGTGGAGAAAGCTTGAATGTGTATCTGTGTCCAGCATATCTAAGCTGACTAAGTGATAAAAAGGAAATTGAATGACCCATCCAGCACAGAAAGCCTGGCGCGCACTCGCACCCATCCTCAAACTTTCCTCTACTCTCTTCCCGTTATCTCTTGCACTCGCTCTGCTCCTTCCAGCGAAACGTCCGACCAGAACAGCTCTGGCAGCGGATGTTGTCAGTGATGTGTTTGCTGGGTACAGTAGTGCTGGCTCGACAATCCTCGGTTTGTGACTCCCCCCACACTGGGATGTGGATGGTGATGATGAGCTGCATCCACTGGGAGCCGGAGCAGCTGTGGTCCACCAGTGGCTCCAGTGTGGCTGTCACACTGACAAAAGAGGAAGGGGGAGGGGGGGGCTAGAGGCATGTGTGCGTGAGTTACCCGTTTCTGTCCGAAGAAAAGCTGAAACAGCAAATACTGATAAGGAAATGTCTCTGGGAGATGCTCTCATCGTCACAATATATCCACATGGTTTAGCAGGTTTGTGACTGCTCCCTTTATGCGGCTGTTTGTGAACGATAAGGTGACGCTGACTTTAATTAATCTTGTTATTGTCAAGGTGCATCATGTGATAGCCTCCCGCCCCTGCGTTCTTCCAAAAGTTCACTCAACCCCCGTTTGTGTGAGTGTGCGCTTTGAAGCCATTTAAAGGTGGACGGACGAGCATTAACAGTGAGTTTTTTGTGTGTTGTCTGTGTGTAGGATCTTGAAGTTCCTTGTGGCCAAGAGGAAGTTTAAGGAGACGCTACGCCCGTATGATGTGAAGGATGTCATAGAGCAGTATTCTGCTGGACACTTGGACATGCTGGGCCGCATCAAGAGCCTGCAGACCAGGTAGCCTTTCTTAATTGTGTCTTTCATAGGAAGATATTTTTGTGAATCTGCTCTGAAGCACTCTTTAAAGCTCAACAAACAACATGTTATCTCTTGTTTATTTAACAAAAAAAAAGAAAAATCAGTAGAAGAAGTGACTTGTGGCTCTATGAGGACAGTCTAGAAACTCACTGGCTTTTTGTGTCGTGTTTTATCCTTTTAGGGTAATAATCAGTGTTTAGGGACTTCAGTCAGGTCTGGATTATGGAAAACATTTTTTTTGAGTGTTTTCAGTCTGACTGTGAATGCAGATGAACTTAGGCCAAAAAAAGCTAATAAAAATAAAAAGTTGCATTACTCTTTTGCTCTCTGCAAAGATGGTTTAACTGCATGAAGCCAAAGATACTCTGAACACAAAAACCCAAAATATGACTCTGATCCTGACCAAAATGGTTTGGTATCAGACCATAAAGATGTCCTATCTGTGAACGTCAGAGGCAGCACTTCACAGAATCTGTTGCCTGATAAGCTATTTGGTTTTCGCCAAACATGTACTGTCATGAACTTTAACCTTTAGCATGCTAACTGAGGCCTGTAGAGTCATAGCTCTTTTTTTGTGTGCATATGCTGGGATGTCCATTCCTGGGGAGATTTCTTGTCTTGGATGTTTTCTACTTCTGAATAATCTTCCTCGCTGTTGAAACATGGACTTCAGATTGTTTGGATGGCCCTGTAACCATTCCCAGATTGATGAGCAGCAACGACTGCTTGTTTGTGCAGCTGAACTGAGCTTGTTAAATAAAAGTACCTGAACTCAGTTGTGAAACTATTCACTTCTTCCATTTCCCTCCCAACAATCATGCTGAGCCAAAAAAACAATCTCGCAGTTTTCGGGTACTTACTCTTTTTATGGGGTTTTTTGTGTAAAAGGGTGGACCAGATAATTGGACGAGGAGCTGTTCAGCCAGATAAGAAGGCACGTCCTGAAAAGGGAGAGAAGACACCGCCAGAACTGGACTCACTGGATGAGCTAAGCATGATGGGCCGTGTAGTCAAGGTGGAGAAACAGGTAATGGAGTAGAGTTTGATTTCTGAACAATGGAGCTGTTCCAGTGTTCTGTAGCTCTCATGTGCGGTTAGGAAGTGATGAGATGTAGCTTGGCTTTTGAGTGCCATTCATGTCTGTGTGTGTTTGTTCAGGTTCAGTCCATAGAAAACAAGCTGGACCTCCTGCTCAACTTTTACTCCCAGTGCCTGAAGAAAGGCTCGTCCAACTTTACCCTGTCCTCCCTCCTCGACCCCGACCTGACTTCTGACTACCACAGCCCCACGGACCAAAGAGACCTCTTCCCCTCTGCTAACACACTCAACATCTCTCAGTCTGAGAGCGGCAACTTGGAATGACAATGAGCTGACTGTTCGAACAAAGACACGAACCCTTTACAGTATGTCTTCCTAAGGCTGTGTCCTCACTCAGCCTAAATGACTTCTCATCACTTCCTTTCATTTCAGTCTTCACTCCGCGTCCCTCCTTTACTTTCCCCCTCGAGTGAACGTTTCCAGCCCGAGGCCACCAGATGGCTCCACCTGACAGGGAGCCACAGCCAAAGCTGCTCACCGCACACACCTCTGAACCCACTACTGTACAGGAGGATGGAGATGAAGAAAGGACACGTGAACGACTAATACTTGACTACTGAACCACTCTCAGCCGCTCACTTCATGCTATATATACATCGATGCCTACTTTAAAGCTCCAGCTGTAGATAATCGGTGCGGTTCACTGAAGTTTTTTAAAGTTTTAGAGAAATCTTTTGTCCACACCATCAGTTTTCATCAGACACTGATTTGTCTGTGAGTACTTTGATAATTTAGGATGGCATCACAGCTCTTGAGTAGCACCAAAGGAGCTGAGACAAGGTGCTCCCGTGGAAAGGGGAAGGATCTCTCAGGCTCGGCTGACAGCCACCAGACTTCAGTGGTATCATCTGAACAAAAGGAAGGGGTTAAACGTGTAAATCCTGCTTTAATTGCCCAAACTACACACATGAAACAGAGTTAGGAGAATGTGTCGGACTGGTGTGCATACAGTACATTTTTGCTTAGAAGTTTGGTCTCCAAAAGCCCACGTGCAAAAAAACACAACAAAGAAAGAAAGAAAACAACCCACACACATCCCTGTTTGACTGAAATAAGGAATGCTCGTACTTGTTTAGGATTTAATAGAGCCAAAATGTTCTTTAACAGGCTTTCAAATGCCACTTATCTCAGTAACCTGTATTTAAATTTAAACCCGCCCTTTAAAACTCGCTGTCTTGCAGCCCACGTTCCCGGCACGCATGCTCCTCAGACCAGATAGGAAAAAAATGAGAATTTTATGGACACAAACGCGTCACTTTCTCCGGAGCTTCTCGTCACTCACCCTTACCCTCAGGTCAGCCGGTTCAGGCAGTCTGCAGCGCCCGCTCTTACTCTCACTGGGACGTTTTGCCCCAGTTTGGCGCAGTTTTGTTAAACATTGAATATCCTGAAAGGCATCCAGGTCAAATGCATGAATTTCATTACCCAGATGAATGCTCGTGCACTGGGAAACGGTTGCAGCCTTACAGCCTCAGCGTGCAGCCGGCGCACTTTGCTCTCTTTTTGTCTTTTCCAGTTTCTTTCTCGTTGCCCTTTTGCGCTCTAAATGCTCTCTGCTGATGGAAAAAACTGGAGAGTGCACAAATGCACACACATACACACACACACATATATATATATTAACAATGAAAGCGAGTCCTTTTTACTTAAATACTCTGGCACTTGATGAATCTTTTGTTTTGATTTCTTTACTGTAATTGTGTTCATGCACTCGATTTCATGTAACCTAGAGGAGAGGATGTTTTTTTAGCGATTTTGGTTGTGAATGCAGGATTTAAGTTAATATATTTAATTAAGCTAGATATGATTGTTCAATTAATGTAGCATTTTATTTTCAAGTTAAATCATGGTTCACACACACGAATTGCAGAGCTCATATGTATTATATATATATATATACATTTTTTTTAAAAATGTCTTCGAATAATTGACTGAGAAAACATCCATCTTGCTGTATTTGGCCAGTAAAAACACGTCTTCTGTCCCTGTAAATCATTCATTCATTTGGTCCAGTCACGCCCGTTGACTCAGGTGCTCCACTTTAGACTTTTAAACAGTGAATGTACTTCCTCGCACGGTCCTTTTAGATCTGTTTATGGTCTGTTGCTCTCGCTGCCATGAGGAATAAAATGGCACTATGAGCTTACAGTTTTGCTCTCATTTACTTCACGGAGAGGCGCTCGGTAGCTTTATTACGTGGCCTAGATTATAGAAGAGGTGCCTATTTGTTAGAGGCATTATTAAACTGAACAGTCCCGCCGTCACTTTATTGTCACCTGGAATGTCGAGCATTATGAAAATGTATGCGAGATCTCTGTATTGCATGTTGTTTGTTTCGTGGTAGCCCCAGTATTAGAAGACCAACTTTAAGGATGTAAAACCTAGAGTTAAGACAGGAAAGGAAATTACCTGTGCCTTCTACTCCCTCGTTTATCGTAAGCCCGCTTCGAAGAGACGTGTTTAACTGAAATCACGTGAGGATGGTCACAAGATTGTTCTAAAGATTTGTTTTGACTGCTGTAAACTTTGGTATATTGGTATATGGAGAATTTTGCTGTATGTTCGGGATATCATTGTACCTACCAGGTCCTTATTGCATCGACACCCTTTCTGTATTAGATGTGGAGGCTGGAGGCATGGACATTTGTGTCGTCGCAGGAATCTCTGCTGTCATGTCTCGTCATAAGCATGTCACGTAGCTCAGAATGGCTTCCACACAACTACCTCTGAGGCCACTAGGGGGCGCTAGTCTAGAAACCCGAGTATGAGAAACTTTAACCGTCTGACTGAATGCTATGCATGACTCAATCTGCACGTTCTTTTTTCATGTCTTCTTCATGACGCCCATCTTTCACTGACTTGCTGCCATCCGACATTCCAGCTCATCGCTCTGTAGCGTCTCTCTTATTTGTCTGAACTGTCGTTAAAGTGAAACTCAAACTGATCAAGCAATAAGAAAACTGAACAAAGTCTTCCAACTCTAATTGATGTGGCTACTGGTTGAATGAAACATGGCACTCATTTATTTTCTAATCTAATGAGCACCTCCATTTGATCCTATAGGAGATGCAACAACAACAAAAAAGTGTATCTGCTGGAGAAGAAATTGGATCACTTGACTAATTATTAATTTATTAAAGCTCTTTGGACTGTTTGCTGTTGGGTGTCTTTTATCTGGTAATAATATAACATTTAAAAAGGAACTATAAAAATACTTAAAAATTCTGTTTCAAGATAAAATGATACTCAAGGTCTGCCGACGAACGTGGAAAAAGAGCTGCTACTCAACTCCCTGACGGCTCCGATGTACATCATCCACACTCAAACTTCTAATTAATTCAGCCTTCCAGTAGGTGGCGCATGACAACCGCAACATATCATACCTTAGGTAGAAATGAAATAGAACTAATAAAGAATAATAAATACAAGAAATAAGTCAATTTATTCAAGACTTTGTGAAACAAGATTGTTTAAAGGTGAATATTTGACCAAAAATGCAGAATTTATTTAAAATATTGACATCTTTATTTAAATGTTTATCTCCAAACATTCAGCTGCAGTCAATGACACGCTTTTAGTAATTTATATGTGACAGGATTAAAACATTTTATTGCACAGTTTACACTCAAAACAGGGAACTGGTCTTCAGCTGCTTTCCTCATAGGAAGAAAACTGAAAATGTATGATAGCCTGTATATAAAAGATGGCTGTAGCCTCCAGTGATGTCATCCACTGATTTGTGGACTCCTGTTTTGAGCATTTTGACTGTCACCATCTTGCTGTTGGAGACTTTACCTAAAAATATATAGTCTTTTTTTTTTTTTTTTTTAAATAGGACCTTAATTTACAAAATGGAAATCATGCTGTATTCAATAAAGCTTAAAAGTAGAAATTGTTACTATAAAGTCACCATGGAAGATTTTCGTGAGGTCATAAATGAATGCAACAGTAGTATTTGCTTGGTCACTGGCTTCTATACAATTGCCCCCTCCTGGCCGAGAATGCAGGGTCAAGGCACTTTAACATTTGCTTTACTTTCCAGACCCATAGGAGATGCCCATCTTTTATATACAGTCTATTATGCATACATGGTGAGCAGCAGGAAATCAGCAGGTTTTCTATTTCCAGTTCTTTGCTGTCACACTGTGAAGTTGCCCACACCGTAGAAGTGACAGAACAAAGTCACGTGACGTTTATAAGGGTCGACAATCAAATAGGCAAATGTCTGCTCCTCCTCTTGCGTCCCAGGGAAACATCGGCCAGACTCGTCCTACAGACGATAAAATTATGATGTGGTTAACACATGTGGAAACAACACATATGTCTCTGATTTGTCTCAATCTGTCTCAAGAATACACTCACTGGCCACTTTATTAGGCATGCCTGTTCATCCGCTCGTTAGCGGATAAGTGTAATCAGCCAATCACATGGCAGAAAATACAATTAGACATGTAGAAATGAACTATATGTACTGAAGTTCAAACTGAGCATCAGAATGGAGAAGAAAGGTGAATTAAGAGACTTTGAACGTAGCATAGCGTGGCCAGACTGCTCTGGATTTCTGCTGCTACACTCAAATGGTCAGGTCAGAATCTGGCATTAACAACATGAGAGCATGGATCCGTCCAGCCTTGTATCAACACTTCATGCTGTTGGTGGGGTAATGGTGAGGGGGATATTTTCTTTTCTTACTTTGCGGCCCCCCAGTACCAACTGAGCATCGTTTATAAATGCCACAGCCTACCTGAGTATTGTTACCAAGCATGTCTATCTGTTAATGTTCACCGTACTCAAATATCACCAGATCTCAATCCAGTAGAGCACCTTTGGGATGTGCTATCAGGTCAATACAGACAAAAATCTCAGAGGAATGTTTCAGATATGCCTAAAAAGGTGTACTTAATAAAGTGGCCTGTGTGTGTAAATCTTTTGAGGTTAGATAGGGTCATTAAACAGAGTATCTTCAAAGCAATACTGACATGATACATTTTTGATAAATTTCAAATGAGCTAAATATTAAATTACATCATAAAATATAGCTGTAAGTGATAAGTCTATGTACTGTCAGTACATGCACGTTTACATTGTATGTTAATCCTCCCCCTGACACTCGCTTTTCTAAAATGACTCTAGCTTCTTATCTAGACTAGATTTATGAGCAGCACAACATTTTCTCTATATTTCACAGGGGAACAGGTTGAACCAGGGACTTACAAAGGCACAAACTTTGATCACTTTGGAGACAACGCTGATCTTTTTCGTCTCTGGGTCCTTCTGCACACTGCGAAACAAATTTATCAAAATCTCACTATTAGGTCATGACTCATTTATGCATATAAATAAACATGGAGCTAGATGCTTCTCACCTGATCAGATCTTTGTATATTTGCTTTGTGGTGTTGATGTAAGGATCAATGGTGTCTTCATACTGACAGAGCTCACCCCCAAGACACAGGTGCTTGAAGAGGCTAAACAGAAACTCTCCCCTCTCCTTCCTCCCAACCATATAGTAGTGCTCAGACTCCTCGTCCTGCAACATCTGGAACAACCGAAGAGGTCATGAACTGACTCCAAGTTAATAAAAACAACAAAATAAAATAAAGTAAAAAAGAAAAAAAAAAAAGCCTGCCAGACAAGCGATGAGAGAATCACCTGTCGGAGTTCATCATAGTCAGGGTAGACATCATGAAAGCATTTAACTACATGCCCTGTGGGCCTCAAGATGCCGCAAGAATAAATTGGATCAAACAGCTCCATGGAGACCTTAGTGCAAGGCGTGGGCTCCACACTGACAGACACCACCGGCTTGTCTGCAACACACACACACATCCACTAAACATCCACAGAGATCGGACTGCAAAAACAGGAGCAGATGAGAGCAATTTCCTGATATCAGTGATGAAGGTACGTGACATACCAAGAGGCATCCAGACTCCAGCCTCCATCTTTCTCAGGCTAGACAGCACCTCAGGGTCTCTGAAGAAACACTGAGCACACATGGAGGGGGGTTCAAAAGTGACCAAACACACCAAGACGCCTTTTCGTCGTTTTAATCAGTCACATTGGGTTTGACAAAGCAGCGTTACATTTATATTTTAATCGTAGAGACGTACCAGAGCAAACCTTTCACTACTGTAAGGGGAGAAACTGTGGTCAAAACTGAACGACTGAGCGGAAATCCTCCCCAGCATGGACCTGAATGTAACAAACAACCATCAGAGCGCATCCAACAGGTAGCAACACCGCAGATAAACGAAGGAAGATGATTTTTCTTTTGTTTTTTAGGCTTAACTTCTTACGTCACCATTTCATCAACCATGCCAAGGTGTCTTTGTCCTGTAGGAAAGAAAACGTCTTAGTGTGAAGAGCGTTAAAAGAAAAAGTCTGCTCAAACGCGTATTTTTCTTCGTCCATGTTTTCTCCTCTAATTGATCGTTAAGGGAAACATGAGGACTCGCTTCTTGCCCATAAGCGAGTGCAGGCGGTTCACAGGTCAATCAGCTACAGGTGTCCTCACGACCAGCCACTACAAGGTTTGTTTCGTTTACTTGTTGCTTTGGCAACGGACTCCGGTGACGTCCCAAATTGGACTGGAAGCTTCTTTTTCAAATGCCGAAAAGCCAAATACTGTGCATTATTGGCAATAAATAATTAAAAATAAGTTAATAAAATTACATTAAAAAAAACATTTGTGTTATATGCTAGTTTTTGAAACACACTCAAAAAGGCCCAATAAAACACAATAAAATAATCTCAAGTAAAATAAAAAATATGTCCCAAATTCCGACTCTAAGTAATTTAATTACTTGTAAATTTTCCATCTAATTTTGAAACACAAGATCAATCTAAAATTACAGTATTAAATTTTATAGAATCTGGTTAAAAGAAATGTAACGTGATATGTATACATTCAATTTAAATTATATGTGTGTGTGTGTGTATATATATATATATATATATATATATATATATGTGTGTGTGTGTGTGTGTGTGTGTGTGTGTTTGTATTTACTCAAAATTACTGATTCATATTTATTTTCTTTCTTTCTTTCTTTTATTTTTTATTTTTAGCGTAGAGGGTAAAATTCACGCAGTTAATAAAAAAGAGCACAGCAAAAATGTGGTCATTATGTTGGGGTATTGGAAAAGATGATCATGTTCCACATCAAATGCGTAACAGTTCACGCTAATAATCGAAATAGTTATTTGTACTTTTAAATTTCTAAATTTAAAATTAAACTTTTAAAGAATAAAAACGTATGTATATAAAATATATTATAAATCCCACACATAATTGTGTAAAAAAAAAAAAATGTCGTAAACCATATTTTTGTCATATTTTGTTTATCAACTCACTCGGCAGGCGACCCTCTGCTGTCAGCCACAAGAGGGCGACATTATCCGGATTCAGAAACACGCTCCACAGCTCGATGGATAGCCTACTGCTTTGTTGTGCTTCAATCGTGTTCCAACTTCAGTGATCGTGTGTTACCATCTCCACGACTGTCTTATTTATGCTTCTGGTTTCCTCCTTCTTTATCTACAAGGCAAACATGGAACTGTTAGTTTTTCAGGGTAATAAACTCCTGTTACACTGCAATGAGATCACAGTCCAGATCTAACAGTTTATTACTGAGTGTGGAAACCGCTGTTGATAACAGAATTTAAATTTAAAGTCTGGTACTTTTGTAATGGGTTTCAAATGATAATAAACACCAGTGACACTGAAATGAATCTATCAGTATGAGGATGAACTCCTGCTGTCGGCTGTTTAATGGGATTTGCTGATGAGGACGATGTGATGCCGTCCAAAGAGAAAGCAGACTTTATTTTCATGACATCTGTCAACACAAAATGTAAATTCCTCTTTCCTGGTTTTGTTAACTAATTCCTCATTCTGTCATTTTTCTTTGTACTGAACCTCAACTTTTCTTTTTTTCTTTCTTCATACTCGGTTAATTCCAAAAAACAACCTTTCAAAATGTTCCCTGTAAATTTCACAATCTGGCAGGAACACCTGGGGCACCACAAAGGCGAGGCGCCATTTAACATTTACCCTACATGCCACTTTTGGACGTCACATTCAAAGAATCTTCTAGGAAAAAAAAGGAAAAGAATCCCAGGAAGGTCTTACTAAGAACCCTACAAACTTCTTTCTGGCACCAATACTTATTTCGTTCCTAACATTCCCAACATTCCAGGATGTGCGATCCTTTTGGTCCACATTCCAGTGCAGGACACCGTATCCCTCTAAGAGAGGATATGGGGACACCCTTCCTGGAGACAGGATAATATAATGTTGTGTCTTTATTTTTTATTTGCCTCGGTCTCACGAAGCATACAGGGAACCGGCTGATAAATGAGGAAGGAAATGAATAATATCAGACCATTTTAAAGAAAACACTTCAACATATCCTAAGGGTTAATATTTTTAAAAAATTATGGTATTTTTTAATTAGTTTCATTTGGTGACACAGTGGTTAAAAACTAGTCCTGTGAGCCTGACCACTCTATGAAACCTCATTAGCCATACAGGTTTAGCATTAGACCATCCTTAAAAATAATGATGATAAATGGAGCATTAAACTGAGCCATAGTTAAATATCATGTTGTCATAATGAAAACACACAGCCGGGGGATAATTCGGTGTGTCTAGACAGTGACAAGCTCAGAGCACAGGATGCAGGATGGGACCAAAATGGGGCCAAATTACATCCCAATGAATGGATTGGAGGAGACAGAAAATTATGCCAAATTGCTGTTTTGACACCGTACAGCCAGGGAATAACATAACATAACTGATTCAGGTTACTAAAATAAAAGAATTATTCTCATTTTCAGCTGATTGCTTTGTAGTAATTATGCCTGATTCCTGCTCATTAGATCTATCAGGATCAAAACACTGCAGCCTGGCAAACAGGAGGCCCAGGCAGGTGAGACGATGTAAGAGCTGAGAAATGTTGGGAGGCGAGTTCAGTCTTTCCAAGCAGATTCAGGGGCAGATATGAAGGATATGAGGAGATCGCTCACTGTAGTTCCTCTCAGTAAGGACAAGGCTGATACTCTGAAGTCAGTTTTTAACACTGTTGTTAATATTCAATGATGATTTTACCCACTAAAATCATCATTTGCATCTATTATACCTTGATCTTTCTCTTTATCCATGACAGATACTCTAAAATGTTTATGTAATTGTGTAAGAAATTATTTTTCATATACTATTTTCACTGCTTTTGTGGCCATACAGTGGCTAAACAATGGAAAGTGAGCTCATTAAATAAACTGAAGCTTCATTAAAAATCAATAATCATATTAATATGTACATACATAGTGACACCACAGCACAGTGAATGAATAAACGAATACGTATTTCCTGCTTTTTGCCTTTTCTTCTTCTTCACTTACACCCATGTCAGGATATAATGAAGACAATCTGCTTTCAATATACTGAGCATTATATAATAGTATTAAATTGTAGCATGCATTTTGCATGTTGATACCTACCGTTAGTGAATAAATCATAAGAAAAATACAATTATCTATATATTTTATACATTTTCTTTTGACTTTTGGTTTCCCTGATAAGTTGCTTAAGGAGGAAGTAGTTTATACTGGAGAAAATCTCATCAGTAACACTAAATCCCTGTGCAGCTTATTGTGATTTTATATCTCAGCACAGTGTTTCCCTTTAGATCAGATCACCCATTCTTCTCTCTTCTGATTGGTTGTCTCTTGCAGTCAGGTTTAAAAACTAGTTATGTGGGGTTCATGTGCTCACAGGCAGTCCTGTGTCCTTCAGATAAGCCCTGTCTTTGACTCAAAATCAAGCCCTTTAACATTGACCTATGAATCATTCACTCAAGAGATGAATCAGTGTTGAATCCACATATAACACACAAATTAGCAAAGTGCCCATTCAATTTTAAAGTGGATCTTTAGGCACTTTGTTAGTCACAGCCTGTTGGGAAAAAACAACACATAATTTGTTCCCTTTAGTTGAATGTACAAAAAATGCTCCAGAAAACAAAGTTTGACAAGCATAACATTTTATTTTTCCACCAGTGAAGTTATTCTCAAGGAGCCATTATCCCAAAACTTAATGGTCTTAACCTGAAAAAATAAAAACAAAAGAGGAAACTGGACAAGTAGAGGAGAAAAGAAAACTATTTACAGCGGATAAACAGTATCTGAAAGTCATGACCTGAAAATAAAAATCCAGCAAAGATCGGACACAAGACCTGAGAGACGCATCCTCTCAGTTTGGTATGTCAAATTATACAAGAACTGGATTTATGGAGTGATCAATCCAAATGTAATTTTTTTTTTTTAAATCTACCAGAACAAAATGATAATAATAAGTTTACAGCCATGTGTGAAACATGGTGGAGGCTCTATCATGGTCTGGGCACTGCATTTTCATCAGGGGAGAGCTTGTCAAAACACACTGCCGATGCAGTAAAAGCATATGCATGCTTATGTAACAGTAATAAAGTGTTACATAAGCATAGGAGTGGCTAAAACCTTTGCATGATGCTGCATACACAAGGCAGTAAAAAATCACAATAGGTCCAATTTAATCTGTTTCCACATCAAAAGCATAACAGTAATAGAAGAATCCCTGAAAAGCATCGAGGGACTCTTTCTTACCTGTGCCTTCACAACTGAGCAAGAGGCTACTGTAACACATAGTTATTCACCATGCTCCATGCTCACTGTGCCTGGGAATATGAAAGTGTTGTGGAGTAGGAGCAGTTTTGAACAGTGACACGAAGCAAACGAAGACAGATACAAAAAGTTCAAGATCAAGTGCTTGAAATGCTAAAAACATTTTGAAAGCCAGCGTTGTGTGAAGCCTCTGTGGCAGCAGCGTGCTCAGTCTCCACGTCGTGACCGTATGTTGGTTCGTGCTGCTGACTCAGTGATGGCCATGTTTCCTATTCCCGAAACATACTTCAAATGGAAAAAAAACTCCAGCTCACAAAGAAAGGCATGAACATTTGCTTTAGTTACAGAACACTCGTATTGACGAAACGGCGCTGTTGAAACAAAGGAATCGAAAGAAAGGGCTGTGCCCAGACTTGGAGAACAATGGAAAAATGCTGCTGGAGTATTTTGATAATGAATGAATCACTATCTGAAGCTTTTCCTGATGATGTCATGGCGTAACTGAGCTCTTTTGATTCTGTTCAGGGTCAGTCAGCACAAGTTGGGAGTCCCAAAGGGATCTTAGTTATTCTCAGTCACTCAGCACCCAGCTGCTGTGTGTGTGCATGGCATACTGTGATGCTGTGGAGCAGCATCACACATGTCAACATTATATACAGGAACTATACCCAAACGCCGTGATTTATCACTGTTAGTTCAGTCGTCATAGATTTAACATTTGTGTCTGGCTCATTCTTTAGTGGCAAAAGTTTGTTCTCCTAAAATTAATTTTAAGTCATTTCAATTAAAGTTTTAGAAAGACGAAGGAAAATAAATAAAAAAAGAGAAATGCCTGACTTAGAAAGAAAACACATCAACATAATGTAATCACATCATGACCCCATAGACTTGTTTTCTCACCACTATGAATCTATTTACCACCTGGTTTTTACACAGCTCTGTGCAATTATGGAAAGAAACATGCGAGCAGAACTTTTATTTTTATTGCTCTTGCCTCATCGGACAAAACCAGAAACCTGAACTACTTCCGACCATCTTCCTGGGAGAACACTCTCTTCTTTTACTTTCCTTCTTCACTGAGTGATTGTGCATTTAAGAGATTCTGGGATTCCTAAAGGAGCCTTGTAGGGGCATGCCGAGGTGGAGGACTAAATCAGAGAAGACACAAGAGGGATGGAGGAGGGGTGGGGGGCTACAGACATAAAAATCCTGCTAAGATAAGACCTTCACCAGTGTGCCTGCCCTTTAACGTGTGTCTGATCATATCTGTGGACTGTCTGTTCTGAGGCTCCTCACCACACTCGCTTTAACTCAGTGCTGTCAGCAACTCAAAACCTACTGATGGATAACAGGTGGAGTCATCAGATAGGGATGGTCCCTGGGGAGCAGTGGCTATGGTCTCTTTACAGGATTAACGTGTTGGTTTGGCAGACAATGAGGTTTCAGCTGTGCAAGGGTCAGAAGTCACAATTATTAGATGTAGCATAAGTGAACCATGCAGCTCTGTGAACCTGCAGAGATAATTATCAGTGATTCCCATTCTGAGGTTCTGAAAGTATAATTTGCTTTCACCTCAGTATCACAAAGGTAATAATCTGCTAATACACCTCTGCTGGTTTCGGCACAGTCCTCCTAGAAGTGTCTGGTCTTCACTTGTTACTCTGGCTCAGGAGTTTACTCTGTTTCTCTCTGCCATCCACCTCACATCAGCTTTCTTCTGTGTTTGGCCACTTTCACTGCTGAAATTCCTCTTAATTTCAGGAAATCTCCAGTATGTGATACCCTTAGTGACTTCTTCTTCTTCCAGCTTTTATCTCACCTGATCCCTAGCATCCTCTTCTGTCACACCAACTCTCTGCATGTCCTCCTTCCCTAGGTTCCATGAACCTCCTTTGTGGTCTTCCTCTTCTCCTCCTTCAACACCCTTTGTCCAAATATATCCCCCATCCCTCCTCTGCACATGCCCAAACCATCTCAGCCTCATCTCTCTGACTTTGTCTTGAAACCGCACAACCAGAGGTGTTCCTCTGATATATTAATTTCTAATCTTGTACCTCACAATGAAAATCTTAATCTTCAGCTCAACCTCCTGTCTTTTTTTTTATTTTTATTTTTTTTTTACTGTACTTCAGGTCAATATTATAACCCTTGATGGCAAACATTTGAATACCAAGCTGATATCATTTTCCATTTACATCATTTGAGTTTCAAGCTGATGACTGAACTTGTTCCTCCTCTCTCTTGACATTTGTGAGACTCCCTCCTTATCCCAGTTCTCCACTGTTTGGCCTGTTTGCACCCGCATCTCCGTGTTTATGCCCCATGTGCAGTCGCCTGACACAGAACATGAAGCTGAATGTTCCAGGAATGTAACCTCGAGTCTTTGCCAGCTTGTTGTAGCCTCTGACGGAGACAATCTTGCTTCTGTGACACTGACAACTAATGACAAGCTCGTACTGTACTGCTGCCTGCCTGGCATATGTTGATGTTGTGTGATTATTTTAAATGCCAACATGCTCACTTCCTGGACGTGAAGCTCCATGCCCTCCTGTTGTTCTTTGATACGAAATATGAAAAACTTGCTAAACTCTCAGAAAGGAGTGGGAGACATGTGCAGAGATAAAATTACCAGAGAATGTCTAATAATGGTCTAAAATAATACTGACAAAGACACCAAATTATCCTGAACCATGAACTCTTTCCTCAGTCTCAAATCCCTGTTGAGACCTGTGAAAGGCTTGTGTTACACTTACGGGAACAAGATCAGCTGAACAGATAACAAACATAAGAGAGCTGAGGAGCACTGCTGATGCTGCTGCCCGCATTGTTGGCCCCTTGAACTCTTCTCTGCTCCAAACACAATAAAAATCTTCCTTTGGACCAACCTACCCGCTCTCGATGGAACAAATATTTGTGCTGCATACGTGTCATTCTGTGAGGAGTCTTGCTATTCGAAAGCTTTTCACTAAAATTTTTGTCCTTGTAAAAGGTCATTTCTGACTTTTTGACAATTTGTAGGGCTACATTTAGTAATCAAGAAACATCCTCTTAGCACTACTCACAAACTTGTGCTTCCTGCTCCTTCCAGGGTTTATTTTCATAGACTGTTACTTTGTTTCCAAGACTGTCATTAACAAAGCAACAAATCACAGCAACGGTCATTCCAAAGGACTTTGTTTTGTACCCTATAGTATTTGAGAGAAAACCCCAAGAATCAAGCAACCATGTATGAGCAGGTACTTTGTGACGGTGGGAAGGAAAAACTCTCTTTTAACAGGAGGAAACCTCCGGCAGAACCAAGCTCAGGGATGGACAGCCATGTGCCGCAACCAGTTGGGGGTGAGGGGAGGGAGAAAAGAAGAAACACAAGACAAGAAAAGAAGAGCATAGAAAAGGACAGACAACACACTGACTAAGGGAAGAAGAGGAAAAGTTAATGATTGCTACATTGGTATATAAACATGTGGGGAGTGACAAGAGGTGAGTGGGGACGAGATGCTCGATGCATCGCAGTGAATCAGAGGAAATCCCGCAGCTGTCAGGGTCACCTGATATAGCTCTAACTATTGGCTTTATCAAAAACAAAAGTTTTAAAGGGTAATCTTAAAATTAGAGGAAGTGTAAACACACAGAACCAATGCTGGTAGCAAAGTTTTGGTTAATTCACAGAATTTTTTTTTACTGTGGATCCACTAAAAACAGAAATCTCTAAAGTAAAAAAAATGTTTTTTTCTATTTTTTAATCTAGTGTTAGTTACTTTACTGCACTATGAGTGGCTATGGGGGAGGTCTTTATAAGCAGGAAAAGCTGTGAACCTATGAAATACAGTTACAAGTCCAAAATCTCACATTTTCCAGTGGGGCGGATTAGAGTCTTTGGTGGGCCCATTGTGGCCCTGGGCCTGTTAGGATAGCCTGTAGCAGCTGGGTTGAAACTGTCATGATCCTGGGTCTTTTGACCCAGTGTTTTAAGTTTGAGTTTATTTTGTTCATTAGGTTATCTAAGTTCATTTGTTTATTAGATTCCCCTTGTGTATCCAACCCCTGTTAAGTCTCCCTTGTCCTTCATGTGTTTCATGTCTGTGTTTCTTATGTTGTCATGTTTGCGTTTCATTATACTTCCCATTTTATTTTGAAAGAGGTCCTGTGTTCCTGCATTTTGTTTACTCTTCCCCTGTGACGTTGTTATGTTCATGTTGTGTCTACTGTGCCTTTCTGTCCCATGTTTCAGGTCCCTATGTTCTGTCTCCCCAGTCTGTTAAGTTTACATGTCTTGAGTCAGTCTGTGTGTTTCCTGTTTTACTTTCACAGTCTATGTCCTATGTTAATGTTTCTAGTTTTGCTTACCTTGTCTCGTCCTGTGTAATTACCCTCATAGCTGTGTGATTTTCCCCTGTGGCTCCTTGTGCTTTAGTTTTACCAGTTTAGTTTAGTTTTGTATTGTTTTTTGTGTCCCACTCCACGCCAGCAATAAAGCTGTGTTTTTTGAGTTTACTTTTTGTCTCTGCGAGTTTGCGTTTGGGTCCTACTCTTGCCTGCACACAGCCGTATTGTGACACAAACAGGAGGCTTGAGGCAGAGGTGAGGTGATGAGGTGCTGACCAGCCACCTGTTTAATCACCAACATTAAAATTTCAGAAACATAACACAAAATAAAACAATGTAGCCCAGTGGTGGGACTTGTTTCCAGCAACAGCCTCTGATGTTAACTAGCAGCCCTTTATAGACTGCTGCTAACTGGCCCTCAAGCCATACCACTATCTGGGGTTATATACTAAACTAAACTACACACATATTGCTTATCTAATAAACTATATTAACATCGAATCAATACTCCAGACAACCATGATTATATTCATTAAATATTTCCCACTTGGCCTAACAACAACAATCTACAATCTTAGTTTAGTAGTTAGTTTATTGTACAATCTACAATAAACTAACGTAGCTATTCAATCCCTTCCTCACCATTAAGAGCAAACACAGGTAAGATAATCTTATTTAAAAGGTAAGTGTTAAAGTGTTGGCTTCTACCAACTTAACCAAACTTTTCGTACTAATGGAAATTTTCTTTCCTAGGCAGACATTAAACAGTACCAGCTGGAAGACTGCCCACAAGGAAAACCTATAGCCAAATAAGCAAAAAAACAAAAACAAAAAAACCACAAAGTTTTGTATGAGTGCCCTTTTCCTTTGATATAAATATTAAAATCACTCATCTTTATATGATTAAGTAATACAGATGACTTTCTTTACAGGCCTTATGTTTGACACTGGTGCTGTAGAGGCTCTTGGGTAAATAACAGGCAGCATTAAATGGGGTGGGGTGAGTTTTAAAGTGCTTTTCAGTGACAGCTGCCGCTGTAGGTAGGCTTAAGTACCTCTAAACACTTCTTCTTTGTGTGCTTTCAGTTTGGTTTGTGATAGTGTGAATCTAAGTGTCAAAGTAAAAATTTACTTTGGGCCGGTGAGTGAAGCTACAGACTGAAGTAATTCAAAAGGAATATTGTTTAAAAGCTGGAATTTTCAAGGAGGTCCAAAGAGCAGCCCTAGCATGTATTCTCCATTAGTAGAGATGATTGCCTTCAGATGGATGAACACAGGGATGGGTGACAGGTATTGAGCGAGGGTCAGTCCCTGTGGAGATGCATGGATGGAATATGGCTGGGGGAGGGTTTGGAGGAGAAGGGTGTATAAAGGTCCACCTGAGGCCTCCCTTTTTCTTTTTAAAGACCAAAGATGACATCATCAACAAGGCAAAAGGGTGTGTATTCGAGGGTGCGTTTCCTCTCTACTCACAGTGGACACAGATCTATCCAGCTCCTCCTTCACTAGCCCCTGTTTCTTTCCTTACTTTGATAGGCAAAAAAAATAAATCAATTTTTATTACATAAAATGTAGGGCTTGCGACACAATGTAACCAATTAATCCATGATATCTGAAAAGCTCCATGAAAACACTTCTCATGCATCAGGACGAATAAAAAGGAAATAAAACGACAAGCCCCTGCATGCAACATGCAGTCACCTCCACCTTTTCATGTGGCAGGAAAAATGAAGGAGATTTTTATTTGATTATACAGAAACGCCTTGAGGCTACGACTTTGTTCCATAATATGTAACTAACTGTTGGCCCTGAATGCATTTAAAGTGACTGCAGGTCCAGATCTGTCCCATATTTAAGCAGGAAATGTTTGACTCAATAATCTTTTTTGTTTGCATGTAAACAGTTTCATGACTATGCATGATCCACACATTTTCTTGCACTTTGTTCTATAGAAAAGTGATTATCACTGCTGAAATTCTGCTAGACTTGCTTATTCCAGGACATAAAGACATATACAGTCACTGCTGAATCGTATTAAGCAGAAGTTACTCTGCTGACATTAAAAGAGCTTCTAGATTTTCAGCAGTTTAGTTTTTAGTATAACTGAATGATTCAGAATCTCTCGATCTCAGTCAGCAACAATCAATATGGAAGTCGGCGTTTTCACAATCAATATGAATCAGAGGTGACAGACACGTGAGGGTGACAGACAGGCTGAACTTTACATCCTTCTGTCGTGCCAGCGGGGGGTCGCTCCATTTTTCCTGACTGTGAGTCTGAACAGCTGTTTGATTTGATATGATTTGTTTTTTCCAGATATCTGTAGTTCTCCAAATTTGGAGATATTTCTTGGTAGCTATCAGATATATTACCAAGAAATTTAGCACAGTGAACAAATTTTATTGGGAAGTCTCTCATTTCCCTCAGGAGAAATTTTTGAGCTGATTGTAAAACTTATATTTACCTCCATTTGTGGAGAAATTATTCTAATTTTAAAAATCTCTGGAAAGAGCTCCTCAGGTAACTCTTTATACGAGGTTTTTTTTACAGGGCTTATTTGAGTCATGCAAATCAATCCAGTAATGGGAACATAGACGATAGTTGCTGTTTATTTAAAGTCAATCATTTTCACATCCTCTTTCCACAGTTTCCACAGTTAAAAACTTAAATGTCAATAAATGCCAGTAAATGTCTTCCTTTTCCACCCTTGTTGCTCCAACACCAGCCGACTGTGAGCCAGTGTTTTAGTGCAAATGGAGATATAGATCCCCCCAGATCTATTTTACACGAGTAGGAATCTGAGCCTGAAAGTGACCTGAACCAGTAGATGATAGAGAAAATCATAATCTTCAAGCTCTGTCAGATACGTATCCACCAAACAAAGATACGTCCACTGCTCCCTGTGCAGCTGCAGAGAAGAACAAACAGTACAGTGAAATTCTCCCAAACGTCTGTGCTTCTCATCAACATGACATGTGGACGATTTTTCCATACACCTACGACTAACTGCCTCAAAAACACCCAGAGACACTGCTGACACACTCTGTACTTGATGCTGATGTGTGCTGCCAGCACGCCCATTCTTGTTTACTATCAACCACATGTCCTGCTTGTTCCTGGAACAGGAAATGCTCCAGAGAAATGGAGATGGATACATGTCCACTCCTTCGCAGGGTCAGAAGTGCAGACCTCCACCCCGACACAGTGCAGCTGGTATATCTGGCCTTGCTGCGTAGTGTCATGGGAGGATTATGAGGCAAAACTCAAGAGGGGGATTGTTCCTCAGGATGAGCATGTTGCATGCTTGTCTGACTGGCTGCTGTCATGCGCCTGTCAGCTCCAGCATCATTGATTCTTCCTGAAGGTTCTTATCAGGAACATACAGAGCAAATCGCTCAAAATGCACACACAACTCCTTTTTGTGTGTGCGTGTTTGATTGTGTGTGTCAGCCAGTGTGCAAACGTGCTGCTTTTCCCTTGATTGCGCGCTCTGACAGCTCCGTATGTATGGCCTCTATTGTTAACACGTGTGGCCTCAGCCTCCACAGTTCAGTCTATTTTCGGGAAATGACCTCACAAACAGAAGCACTGCTGATCGGTTTAGGGTTGCTTTTTTCTGCTTCTTCCTCTGACAGATTATGTGTCACGGTTAAACATGTAGAGGGCTTCTTAAGGCCTGAGTCACTACAGTGTGGGTCAGAGCTTTGTGTTAAATGTACACGAGGCTTGCAACACACCACCTACAGATCTTGTGAAATACATTTCCAACAACCATCCAAGATGATTTAGTATCCTCGCCTTCACTGATGAATCACACACAAGCTTCCTCGTCTGGTGACGTCTGACTCAGGGGTCTTATTTTCAGGGAGGTCCACACACACACACACACACACACACACACACACACACACACACACACACACACACACACACACACACACACACACACGTCTTCTCTTGCAGATTGCTACAGTCAAGCTTTTGTATGTTTATGGTCAGTGAAGCGTCAGAGCTACGCTACTCTGCAGCTACCAATATGTGTGCAAAACAGCATTCCTTGCATGTTAGCGCCAATGAGTCAATCATCACTAAAAGGTAAACAGCATGTACAGTAAAGAGGTATGATAATGACTAAGAAGGCGATGACTGAGAGGTATACATCGCTTCGAGCACCTTTCTCCAGAAGGTATGAGGTTGTGTAAGAGATGTTATAGCTATAATTACCGAGTTGTATGAAAAGCAGAAGCAGAACGGCCTCGTCTTTGCTCACATCAGTGACAGAAGCCGTCTGAAAGCTTTTCAGATATGATGTGTAATTTAGAGACGCTGCTTTGAATCTTGGGGATGACTGGCACAGGCTGGACAAAAGACTAAGGCGTGTGCATAGACACGCTCCAATCAGGAAGTAAAGGCTGACAAAAATCTCTGAAGTCAGTGAAAAATGTTTTTCAGAGAGAGGACTTGCACGAGAAGCTGTAAACGCCACGTTTGGCTCGCATTCACATTTTTTATGATGTATTTATGACTGTATTGTGTTTTTACCTTGTAAAGCAATTTGTGACACATGTCTGTGAAAGGTGCTGTATAAATAAACTTTACTTACTTACTTACTTACATTCAAAGATGCCCCAAGCTATTTTTCAAAATGCAAATATAAAGTGCTTTGTTTTAGTGGTGATCAATTTTGTGTTTTATTGCTTTCTAAATTCTTAATTTTTCTTATGACTATAAATATTAATTTGCCAAGTGAGTTAATCCTACAGCATATTATCTAATAAAGAAAACATCCCAGTGGGCTTTCTGCTGAGGCTTCCCCGAATCATTTTTTTCAATTAAATTGTTGGCTCCATCCAAGATATTACAAAATTAGACAGTAATTCACTTTTCTCTGCAGTCTAATGTAATAATAATAATGATAATAATAATAATAATAATAATTTGTTTTAGTACACCAGTAAATATTTATATTGTGAGAGGATTAGCTTATTTTTCTTATGAAACAGTTATTTAATTATGCTGAAGTTTCCCTTTGGACTGATTATTTGACTAAGTTAACTGTTGCAGCTCAACAGCTAACCAGTGGCGAGTCTAGAGCCTTTTTGGGCCCTAGGCAAAAGTTTATAGGGGGCCCCTCGGACCAGCATTCACCACATTTATTTAGTAAGTAACCTGACGCAAACATTACCAACAACAAGTCTTATGAAAAAACATGTAAAAAGTACACTATAAATCGCAGAGACCGTTTATTCTTTATTTTGGTAATAATAATGATAATAACTTCATTTGTATGGCACTATTAAAAATCATATAGTCACTGTGTTTCACAGTTTGAATAAGACCACAGATTTAACATGTTGCAGCCTGCAGACACACATACGGCCTCACATTCATTCCAACACTCCTCCGTACACACGAGCGTCTCTCCTCCACAGTAAAGGCTAAACTAGCAGCATTTAGTTATCCAGCCTTACATTTAATCATTATTGTCTCCTTTGCTCACCTCTGTCTTGCTTTTTTTCTCCTCTTCCTCTGTTGATCCTCTTTCTTTCTAACTCCCAGATGGATAACTCCTCTTCATTTTCACTGAATATCTTTTGTTTTTGTCATTGGGTTTGTGTAAACAGAATCACACATGCCACTTGCAGATGTACTGACCTCCTTAGGGAGGTCAGGGCTCTCCTATTATCACAGAAAACTTTGCACATGCCACTGCTGTAGTTTTAATTATATCAGCCCCAAACCCTTCAAAAATGGCCCGGAGCCCTAAGTAGTTACCTGCCAAATCTGGCAGCAAGCAGCGACTCTGTAGCTAACAGGTAATCATTATTATCATCATCATTATTATTAGTAGGAGTTGTTATTGTAGTAATAGAAGGTTCTTTGATTTTTCTTTTCTTTTACTTATTAAATGGGAAACAATTGTTTGTTTTATGGATATTTTTCAGTAATAAAGCATTTTTTTTCATTTGTTTTTCTAAATATTCTACAAGTTGATGAATGAAAAGCAAAGCAGTGCCTTTGTGTGTTCAGTGTTTTCTTTCATTTTCTGAGGCAGCCTCACCCACCCTGTCCAACACCATGTGGTGTCAGTTATTGATTCAGCTTTTAGCTTATTGATCAGCCCAAAACTGGTCAGCTGGGTCTTTCTGGGCCACCGCCACACTTCAGTAAAACCTTATTCAGCTTTCTTCTGCAGAAGCATTTATGTCATTTATGTACTTTCATAAACTTAAGGAAAGCTGACTTTCAGCACATTGGTTACCAAATTTAGAAGAGGGTTAAACATTTGGTTCCAGCTGATATTCTCTGTCATTCACTCACTGTAGCTGTGTAATGTGTCCTGTTTGTGTTCACTGCTCAGGAAACCACACAATATTGAGATTTAAGAAAATAAAGTCAAACTTGTTTTTTTATAGACATGAACTTCATTTGTTTAATAAATCAAATTCCTTCACTGAAATTATTTTGTTTGGAAAGAGGGAGATGTTACAAAACAAGAGGCTGATGATGCAAACAGATTCATCATCTTACAAAAAAACTAAACAAAAAAACATCCGCAATATTTCTCACATTCCGACAATGCGTACCAAAACCTGACCTCCGGAGACTCATCTGTAACTTTCTAGAAGGAGGGAGGTTTCCCTCTGGCTCCATAATTTCGTGGCTGATAGGTGGAGCTACTCAACCTGCGGCCGCTAGGGGACGTGCAATGGCGTCCACCTCAAGTGGATTTGGCCCTGTGTGGGGAAAAGTCGCAGATAAAGAAGGGGGAAGTCATGGCTACTGATAGCGACAGTGGGAAGAAAATTTGAGAGAAGCAGTGACGTGAACAGAGATGTGCCCGAGTGCAAGCCAGTTCACTGTGCAGGCTCCAGTCTGATAAGAAGAGGAAAAGCATGCAGAGATAGTCAACCTGTGGGAGTCAAAGGGAAAGGCAAAAGTGCGTGTGAGCTGCTGAGGGAGAGGCAGTGAAGCAGGGGACAAGCCAGAGGCTGGAGGGGGGAGTGGTTACGCTTGCTTGTTGCCTGTATATAGAGAAGACCGAGACTGTCAGAGCAGATCCTGTGAGAGAGTGAGGAACAGAGAAAAGGAGGCTGACCTTTACCTAAACTCTCTCTACCTGTGAGGGACTTCCTGAGCAGCACACCAGCAGTAAAAAAGCTGTTTCTTACTGGATTAAAAAAACCAGGATTTCTCTCTAAACTCAAGGTAACAGCAGTTTCTGTTTCTCTGCATTTTTCAGCAGCAGCTCTCTGTTAGACCCCAGGCAGGTGCAGCCTGAGCGTCACAGTCTGGCTTACACTATTATCAAGTTACTTTAAACAGAAGAAGAGGAAACTTTTAAGCTCTCTTTCAGAGGATTGTCATCACTTTCCATGTTCTTAGTCTTTCTGTGTATAATTACTTAGATTTATTGCAGAGCATTGGTAAGTCAAGCCTTTGCTGTTACGACATATTTATCTTCAGGGTGTGTTGGGCACATTAGAGCTACATTAATATCAACGGAAGGCTGTTTTGTCTCTCTTTTTTTTTTTTAATGGAGGGTTGTTGGGTTCAGGTGGAGTGGCCGCTCCAGACACCAGTAATCTCTTCACTCACCTGTTGAGGTGCAGTCCTCACTGGACACCTGTAAGGTGTTATACACGATCCAACCCACTCCCCCTTAAAAATCGAGCTTGGTGTTTTTCAGTTTTTAGTTTTTTCAAACAGTTGAGCAGAGAATAGTCGAGGACTGTGTAACACAGGAAAAATGGTGCTGAGAGGGCTTTTATAGCGACACACTGAAGAATGAATTATCTGCTGGGTGTTGCAGCAATATGTCAAAGTTCAACCTTGGGAAAGAAGTGATCGAGTCACGTGTGTAGGCAGCTGAAAGTTTGTTTCACCTTAATTACAGTTCAAGATTTGGCCCTTGTTTTTATGTTTGTTGTTGTTGTTGTTGTTGTTGTTTTAAAATATCCCTAGCCTTGGAGGTTCTTTTGCTTCGTTGCTGAAAAGTTTGTATGAGTTACTTCCACCACAAATCACTGGATGATAGGTTTTAATTTCTTGTTCATTAGCAGTGAAGCATAAAAATGAAAAATATGTTGATGCATTAATGTATTTATGGTTTATATTGTTTGCATAAAAAAAAAGAAAAAAAAAAGTGCTGCTGTGGAATGAAATTAGTGCTCAGATTTATGAACTCGAATGTGGTCCTGAAGCTGCTGACACTGACCTGCATGTCTCATCTGCCACTGTGTTATGTGTCCATGCACTATAGTGTGTGTGTGTTAGAAAGTGAGCGGGTAACCCTTACTGAGGGTTCATCTGTCCTGTAGCTGAAGTGGAGGATCAGTAGCTTGGCTACAGCTGTCTGGAGCCCTGATGGACCATATGCCATCTGTGACATTACTGAAAGCTTTAAGATCTTTTTCTCAGGATCGTATGATTGAAATATTGGGCGTTAACAGGATATTTTACACAGTAATATGGACTAAATCTATAAATACTGTCTCATTTAAGTAAGCAATTGAGCAAAATATTTTCTTATAGCTTAACAATCTAATCTAATTTGTGTAAAGAAGCTACAGATAATAAAGAAGAGCTTCTGAAGGCAGCTGCATTATGCTCTCTGCAGAAGTTTTTTAGCTTTAGCTTGACCTAAAGATGTCACCAGCATGACGAGCAGACTGGCTGGTGTTTTATTGCATTGCTGCTCAAAGTCTACCACAACAAAACACTTGTGTAAAGGACAAGACCTGCCCATCCCACGCTGCCATATGTTACTGTGTATATGTGGGTGTGGTGTGTGTGTGTGTGTGTGTATGCACCAAGTAAAGGCACAGTCATGCAGAAAACAGCAGAGCAAAGGCCTTTTCCAGAGCTGTGCTTTATGTGCACAGGGTCCATTGTGCCCAGAGATCTGATTGGATAATTAATGATGCTGTTTATGTAAGCAGCGGGGGCAAGCCCTCCTCTTGGTTCGACCCTGCAGAGACTCCCCTATCCAGTGACCTGAGACCAACACAAACAAAAAACAATGCACGGGATTGTTTGACCTTTAATAATCCCGAGACCTTGAGCAGGGACAAACAGACTAAACGTGGGCATTGAAGGTATTACATGTGCATATACACATGTCAGAGAACCTGCCCATCATGCACCGTTCAACATATTTGATAACATAATCTTTGCCACTGAGATGATGTTTTCCATCACGCTGTGTGTATTTTCATATTTAGCTGCTGTTTGTCTTGGCGGTTTAAAAGGAAAGTTGAGGAAATAAATAGACAATCTCCAAGGATCTCATGGGTTTCTATTTAAACCATGTGCTGCCAAGTCCATTTAAACTTTTCTCCTGTGCGTGTGTCTGTGTGTGTGTGTGTGTGTGTGTGTGCGTGCATGTGTGTGTGCATCATTGTTTATATGAACTGCTCAGAAGTTGGCAGCAGTAATGCCCAATTACTCTGCTGCACTCTGCTGCTCTTCCCCCTGCAGAGTGGAGCATTTGAAGTGTGTCTTCTTGAGAAAAGTGGCTATCACAGGCCTGTGATTGTCTGTTATAACGAGCATCATGCAGAGGTATGCCTTGGATAACACTGCCTTTATCCACAACTCTTAAATTTTAAATTTCTGCCCACTCCCTGTTGCAGGTTTATCA
Source organism: Oreochromis aureus (assembly GCF_013358895.1). Taxonomy (NCBI): domain Eukaryota; kingdom Metazoa; phylum Chordata; class Actinopteri; order Cichliformes; family Cichlidae; genus Oreochromis; species Oreochromis aureus. The sequence continues at coordinate 18,664,599 of NC_052962.1, forward strand.
TGAAGCTCATCCTCTTGACTGTGACTACTGTGACTGTGCTACTCCTGGTGGTGGGAGAAGGCACTGCAGACAGAATCCTTTCCAGAAGGACCAAGAGGGACCTTGCCAGTCCACTCCATGTTGGCGGCATCAGAGACCCGTTTGGCTCCTACTGCCAGAGAAGAGGAGGCTGCTGTCCTGGCAGAGACGATCTGTGCACCGTGCCGTACCTGGACACAATCTGCTACTGTGACCTGTTCTGCAACCGCACTGTGTCCGACTGCTGCCCCGACTTCTGGGGTCACTGTCTTGGCGTGCAGCCACCTTTCATTGGTATGTGAAGGTGCAAATGCGTTTATGGGGGCATCAGAAAGTGTTGCAGCCATGTGTGTGAGTGTGTGGGCATGTCTTTGTTAGTTAAACTCTGTCAGAGAGCTGCAGGAAACCCCTCTGACAAGCACCACGCTGGGCCACAATGGAAAGCAGCGTGACACCCCTAATATGCTGAAAATGGATTAGAATTGCATACCTGCTTTCATGTTAACCTTCTTTTAAAAGCTTCAGCTTGTTACTGCATTTGTATGAAGTGATCATACCAATGTTTCTTAAGAAACTTTTGATCTTTCTAATGTCTCTTCTCTGTGTGATTAATCACAGAGTGGGAGGGTAAACAACAGTATTAATATAACAGATGTAACAATAATAATGATGATGATAATAATGATAATAATAATAATAATAATAATAATGATAATAGAGGAAAGTCAAATTATATTTCATCAAACATAATAATTATCTGTACGTTCCCTGTCCCTTAAATCATCTACACATAGCATCTAATTGTATTGCAGATTAAACTCCTGTTCATTCACCTGTGTTACTGGTTGGCTGACTACATTTGGACTCCCCTCACAGTTCTAGCACCATCCTCTCTGCCGAAGTGTGAAATGTGCCAGCAAAGGCAAAGGGCTACCTGAGAGCAGCGTAGGGAACAGTAGGCTTCTTATTAACCACGACGGTGGGAGGAGGGGTGTGTAGAGGGATGAATGGAGGTCAGGAGAAAGAATGTGGGGTATGCGGCCACACAATGGGTACAGGACTACAAAGTTAGAGAGGTCGATGCAGGTATGTGGGCCGTGCTCGATAAGGTTTGGCACTCAGGAGGTCCGACGTACAAGCATGTGCACGCAAGCATGTTTGATCACACAGTCAGCGTGGAGGGAAGCCACTGAAAGACACACTGTTACGATCGGTCTTTCCTCTTAACTGCTACTGTGTTTTTCACTCGGTCTGCGCTGAAGGAATGCTATACGAAAAATGTCACGGTAACCATTACATATGTTCAGTCTGCACACATTCCTTCTGTATTAATGTGTAACTTGCCATTTGCTGAAGCTCTGCAGTAATTTGAATTACGATAGACCGGGTGAGACAGCTGTGAGAGCATCAGTCATAGATCACACTGTCGGCTCGGGGCCTCGCACCAGAGGCCGGGAAAACTTGCTCACACTGTAAATTCTCAGCCAGATTATGCCTTAAATTCCACATGGAGTCCCCACTGACAGCATCTTCCACTTTAGGTAAGCTTGTCACCAAAACACCAACGTTCTAACAGTCGAGTAAGATGGGCCACTTTTGGGGTTGTGACAGCGCAGGGTATGCAACTCCCAAATTTCGTAAAATTTTTGATGTTTAATTATAGATGGAAGTGGGGGGTTTCCACGCTATCTCAGAAGAGTTGGTGCAGTGGCGCGTAAGCTGGTTAAAGCATGACGAGAGCCCGGGAAGCCTGGGAAGGCAGGAAAGAAGCTAACGCCACATTCCTACACTGGATTACTGGCTTAGAGCTCCTTAGACCTCACATATTCTGTGTGTTACTGCTAAGACTAGTTGCTGTTAACTTTTACTGCGGTTGCAAGTGAAGGAATGTGGTTACTGTGTTATTAATATCAAGTGTGTATGTGTGCTTTTAAGCCTCCATGTACAGTATGTGTCTCATTTGTGTCTCTGTGATTGAGACTGTGCGTAGTTTTGTTGAGATTAGCGGTAGGATCTTTATTGTTTAGCCACATCAAACCTGCGTATATTAAATTGCCACTCTTTGTCTTTTCTCAGGCACCTGTGAAAGAAATGGAAACACGTTCTTGACGGGGCAAACATACAAAGAAAATTGCAATTTATGGTATGTACACCCCGCCTTTTCCATGCATTCTTTCTGCCTTTTAAATCAAGGGTTTTCCCTTTAATTGCCCCCTAAAGTATCTTTAAGTTTGAACATTTTCAGGTTCCCAGTTTTTTTTAACCTGTGTAAACACTACACATTATATAAAATATGCATGTAATATTTTTTTTATCATTTGGAGGGGAATTTTTTTTTTTTTTTTTATGGATTTGGCTTTACAAAAGCTGCAAAATCTGTCTTTACCATCAAGTTTCTCTGAGTCCCTCTCTGACGTGCAGCGCTTGGTATTCCTAAAAGCTGTGGGGATTTGCACAGTTTAAAATGAAGCTGTAGGTTGCAAAATGTGCCTTTGCACAGCATGTGTTTCTAACTATGCTGGTGGCTTTGTGGAGTAATGTTCATTATTCATTTTTATATCCTTGTTTTGAGTGAAAATCTTTCGCTGATCACATGATCCTTACTCACATATGAGCTTTAGTCACCTGCACCTGAAACTCTGTCTGCCTCCTCCTGCCCAGCTCTGTGTGCATCATTTTGTTGAGTTTTTTTAAATGCCCGTATGAAATGCGCCGGTATAGATAAGATAAGATGAAAGGTAAGCCGTGTTAGTTTTAGGGCTCTGGTCCAAATAAGAGAAATGACTTTAGGCCTAAAAAATGAAATATCTCAGCTCATTATGATTTTTTGTTTAGAGATCATTTCCACCTTAGGATTCCTTGTAATAACTTCTGGTGATTCTCCATCACACCTCCATCATAAACTGTATATAAAAGATGGATGTAGCCTCTGCGGCTGAAATGTGAATCCGTGTTTTAACGCTGCATTCTGTCTAATGGCCAGCAGGGGGTGACTGCTCTGGCTGCAAATAGAACCCCAGTTGTAGAGATGTCTGTCTTGTTGTTTAACTTCAGATTTTACTCTCAATCCCTCGCTTAAAGTGTTACTTGATACCAAATGCAGTTTATTTTGTAAATTTTAGTCCCCTCTGGAGGAAAATAGAAGAAAAAGCAGGGTATTTTTAGGCTACTTGGTCTATTGACACCTCTCAATCAAACTAAAGGATGTCATGGTGTTCATCTTTTGTATACAGTCTACAAACCACACCTGCTAAGCACTCCGTTACACACTCAAAAATTACTTATGCCCAAAATGCTGACTTTAAATAATTTGATAACGTGTAAATTTCCCATGTAACTTTGTTACATGATGCACAGAAGATAATTAGCTTGATTGCTATAGCTGAGTGTATACCAAGCATTTTTTCCCTTAATGATTAATTATTTGAATAAATAAACCTTTGATTTTATATATTTGAGTTGCATTTTACTCAAAATCATTGCTTCATGTCTATGAGGACAAAGATTTTTTGAGGAGTAGATCCTTGTTTTCAAACTTACTACTGCCTGTCCTCCAAAGGCTTTTCTGTTATTATAAATTATAGGATAGCCTAGTGGTAAGCTTAGACAGCCCTTATGCAAATTATTTTTCTCCCTTGGGAAGAAGAGAAGTTTGCATTTGCCTTTCTAAGTGACCTGATAGACTGAAACAGTTTTCCAGTTAAGTTTTTGAGTCTACTTTAATAGAGATAGAAAACCACTCTGCTTTAATACATTATAATAAACTCTGTACACTGTAATACAGCTCTCTGTAATTGACTCCTTGAGTAAATCTCCTTGACAGTCCTGTATTATTTTTCCAATTCACTGTGTTTCTAATTCACTTTACTACCCTGACATGAAGTCAGGAGCTTCTACAAAGAGCATTGTGGATTAACTCTAAGTGACAGCAAAGTATCTCTGTCTGAGTGATCTTCAGCACCCTGAGGGGAACAGAGTCTGTGTGTGACGGCTGCCATTTTTCTGCATGATAGAAGCTGCAGTCAAGGAGCTGTGTAGTAGTTCCCAAGAGTGTGGAGGGAGGTTAAGTGAGTGAAGGCAGGAGCAGCGGAAATTGAATTCCGCACCTGTCCTCCACGCCGGTTTCTCACGTCTGTGTCAGTTGTTGCTCTTTAAAGTCTGTGTGTGTGTGTGTGTGTGTGTGTGTGTGTGTGTGTGTGTGTGTGTGTGTGTGTGTGTGTGTGCTTGTGTATCAATCTTATCACGGCAGCAATTAGGAAGGAATACAGTTGATGGAAGTTGATAAAGGGCGGGGGTCCCATTTTTATCTTGAGGAAAGACTTGTGGAGGTTGAGCAAACCCACATTGCACGGTTGTTTAAAAATAGCCTCTGGTGTTCCAGTTCCCAAAAACCAGCATTAATGTGCTAACTCCCCCGTTCACTGTGAAAACAAGCGAGTCTCGGTATCATGTGCTCTCACACGTGCTTATCAAACCAATACACACAAGAGTTTGAAAATTTACGCCACAACTTTGGCTGGGACGGATACGCGCGGACATGCTTCTCCTACTCCCACTCCCTCCACTTATTAAAATGCGTGTCCTTCCAGCTCTTTCAGAAAACGGCTCTCGCCCTTTTCCCCCTCCCGAGGCTCTCATTAGCAGCGCCCCTGCATTCTCTTATCTGTACCGCCTGTGTTTCTTTGCTGATTTGAACAGAAAAGGGAAACTGTTCTAATTACTAACTGGTTTAACAGCTGCACGTAATGCACTTTTGCTTTGACATCAGCACCACAATCAGTATAAACATCATCTGTCTGTGCAGCACAAAATTAATCATCCGCAGATTGCTTTTTAAAAAGTGTCGTGTATTCAGCCTGCGCTTATATTTACTGTTGTGAGTGTTAACGTATAATACAGTATGTGTCAGCTTTTCTATGGGATTTCTAGCTAATCTGGTTATTTACAGATCTGCTGGCATCCCGATAACTTGTTATCTGTCCCGAAAGATCTGAACCTCGGCGACCTCTCCTTTCAAAGATGGTCTCTGGGGTAGCAGCCTGAAGGAGCAGTTGATCTCTAATTTGATTTGGCAGCTGCTTTCGTCTGTTGGCTCATTATGTCAGATGGGACAACAGCCAATGCCAGCATAGACTTTCTAAGTTTATTTATTTGCTCAGATGGCGTAGATGCATCGTATCTGCAGACACACACACACAAACATGGCTCTGCTCCGACTGATCTGGAAGCATCAATGGCCAGATATGGTGAGATACTACACGTTGTGTTGTCTAGCTGTTATCCATGCTCTCTCAGGCGAGTAGATCTTAAATGGGGAGTGTGACGGGGAATGTTAAATATGTCCTCAGATTCCTCATATTTTATATTCAGTCCCACTCTGTCCCTCAATCTCCATAAATCAAGCCTATCCCTGTGTGTTTATCGCAGACCTACTGGCACTGTGCTGCTGCATGCCTCTATTCCTGCTGGAGGGTGGAAGAGGTGAAAGGTCGCAGTTGCTTTGAACCAATCAAAAGCCATCAGATGGTCCCTGTAGGATGCTGAGCAGAAACACACTGGCGTAACCTTTTAATGTAACATGAACGTGGCACATGTGTCCCAGCAGGAAAGTGAGCCATTTGAGAGGGGAATACCGTCTGCAGGTTTCTGTGTGACTGAAGAGGTCAAATTCCTCTTCAGTCACACACATCGCATTTGTTTAGTAATGGTCCTGGGTAGTAAAACATTTCATGCACAATTCATGCTAGCTACATAATTATCTGAGAAACACCCCTGTTATTGTTTGGCTCACATCCTCAACACTGCTGCTGATCATGTGACTGTTAAAGACAAAAATATAGTCACTTTACACACACACTCATTCTTCTTTCTGTTTCAATTTGACTTTAAGATCACAATGTTTCACTTCTGTTGACTTTACTTACAGCCCTCTGTCTTGTTTCACCGTGTCTTATCACCTAATTACCTGTCTGTCTCATACGCTTCCGCTGTTCCCTGCCAGACTGTATTTGAGCTCTCAGCAGTTGAACTTTAGCTGCTTTATCTTTATGTTCCTGGTTTTGTTTTTATGTATATGTCACCTAGGTTTAAATTAAGTGTCTAGATTTTACCGTCTACTCATGTGGATCCGTCTGTTTAAAATTGCGCAGACAGTTTATAGTTTTAGCACATTTGATGTATTTTTAAAACTGAGTTTGTCACAAGAACAAAAATACAAGCAAGCTCAATGTGTCGTATGATACACAGCTATTTATAGCATGTTTAAAAACAAGGTTTGCACAAAGCAGGCAATGGTTTAAAGACATGTAAAGTGTGTTTAATATTAATAATTTGCAATAATACATTTATCAGTGAAAATCTGCTATACATTTGAGAATGCATTTCTTTTTCGTGCTTTTCTATGTTTCATAGGGAAATATGAAGTTGTTTTTTCCATTTCATTTATGCAGGATTTGTGTGTGTGTGGGGGGGGGGTTCTGTTTAAAATAATAATCTGAAACATGTCATGTGCATGAAAATATATTAGAAATAGCTAAAACATCCACTGGTGCATACTGGATGTACAAGTAAAAAGATAACACTGAACAGATCCACTCTGCATTATCTCAGCTTTGAGGCAAGTGATTGAAGCGATAACCCAGTGACGGATACTGCTGACTGAGGTATGATTGGGGTGGAGGGGAGCACACATACAGGAGGGCTACCTGTGCATTGGAAATTGTCAACTATAATACGCGTGATAGCGATGGGAACTGCTTGTATATGTTTGGGTTTTTTTTTTTTTTTTTAAAGCCTTTCCATTCTGATGTTGTATTACCACACACAAACACACAAAGGCACACTTCTCGGCAGTGAGTCATCAGAAAGTAAATCCTCTGTTTCTGAGCATCTCCAAAGTAAACATCTGTGTGTCATCTTTAATATCCTGCTCACTTATTTTCCATTTTGCCGAATAAAAATGGATCTGCATTCTGCAGCCTTAAAAGGTCGAATAATCTAAGCTTTTCATTTTTAACCATCCCACTCCATAATTTCTCCAGCCTTTTCCGGCTGCTAACATTCTTCTTTCAATTTATGTCTTATTTGGGAAATCGACCCAGCCTCTGCTCACTTGCCTTTGTTTAATAGACTTTAGTGACTGTAGCATAAAAATACACATTTTTACAGGCACTTGTAGTTTCTTTGAATGTCCCCTACTAACTGTTTTTGTCTCCTGTAGTACATGTGGGACTTCTGGACGTTGGGAGTGTGAGCAGAACGCCTGTCTGATTGAGCCGGACATTATCCAAGCCGTCAACAGAGGAAACTATGGGTAAGAAACAAATAAATATGGACACGTTGTTTGTAGTTAAAAACACATGTGATTTCTGCCTCTTTCATATTGTTTTCAGGTGGAAGGCAGCTAACTACAGTGAGTTGTATGGCATGACTTTGAACGAAGGCATCCGCTACCGACTGGGCACACAAAGACCATCAAGAACAGTCATGAACATGAATGAGATTCAGGTACAGGACTCTTCGTTCATTAAATCATTAAATCATCAAATCATCGTTAGAAAAATAAATATATGGGTGAACTTTCTAAAGGCTCAGATACAAAACTTCACTGATTGGACTCCTTATTTAAATCTCTCACCTGTAGTCTGGCTCTTGTCCTGCCTCTCTCTGCCCTTTCTTCTTTTTCCTCTCTCCTCCAATTAGTTGCAGCAGATTTCCGCCCCTCCCTGAGCCTGGTTCTGCCAGAGGTTTCTTCCTGTTAAAAGGGAGTTTTTCCTTCCCACTTTCACCAGATGCTTGCTCATAGAAGGTTGTGTGATTGCTGGGATTTCTTTCTAATATTGTAGGATCTTTACTTTGCAATATAAAACACATTGAGCTGTTGGCTGAGTTTTACATAAAATTAAATTAAATTCACTTAGGTGTCCTTGATATATCCCTACAGGAATTTTAAGAATATAACTGTAACTTCTTAAACTCTGACTTTCCACTTAAAAACGACAAAAGGCATAACATACGGATAACATATCATTAATCTCCTGATTCCACTAACACTATAACTATGGAGAGAAAACCAAAATGATGTCTTTAGATATTTTCAGAATTGTACGGTGGAGTGATTTGATAACCAAGTGGTTAGCGTGCATACTCAGGTTCCCTGAGCAGTGAATCGTTGGATTACCGGTTGGCTGGACCATATATTCCATGTCTTTATTCACTCATGAATACCAGGAAAAAAGTAAAATAGAGATTTACGTTCATGGGAAAGAATATTCCTAATATTTGGCAACAGAAAAGATTGGTATTTTATACATTGTTTGCTAATTTTTGTATTTAAACACAGACATTTGAAATATTACATAGAAATAGTTTTTAAAATCAGAGTGTATGAAATTTGATCAACGCTGAATTTAAAGAACTATCGTTTCTATTCTGTAGTCATGATAGGAACATATGCTGAATTAGTCACAAACTCCGTTTCCCACTTGTGTGAGTGTATGACATAAAGAGCTGGGATGTGGGTGGAAGCAGGAAGTTTTACAGACAGGTGAGAATAAAAAGAAAAAGTTACTCATATCTTTACTTTTCTTTTTTTCTTCTTTTTTTTACAAGCTCTTGCACGCTTGAAACTTATTACAAACAAGTGAGCACTGATCAAAACCTGCTTCACTTAACTGTGGTGGCCTGCTGGTATGTAACGGCCTCTCTGTTTGGAGACCTCAGCCTGCTCTGTCTTTGTTTACATTTTACCCAGAAAGATTACATAAGACGCAACCAAAACATCACATAGAGAAGATGGAAAGGATGGTGGCTGCCTCGAGAATAAAGACAAGACTTCCTCTTGGGTCTGCGCCTCCCCACTTTGCCCTGCATGGGGAGGCGCAGGGCAAAGTGGGGAGGCGCAGACCCAAGACTTCCTCTTGGGTCTGCGCCTCCCTACTTTGCCCTGCGTGCATCCATCCCTCCTTGAAATTTTGTAACACCCCCTACTCCTTCCGCTGTCAGCGTGTCAGATCACAGCCCATTCACAAAACTCTCACTCTCTCCCCTTTCCTGTTGTTTCTGCGTACTGGTGTCAAACGCACGCAATGCAGCATTTTGATGGCTTCGGATCAGGTGCTTTTTGCACTTTGACCTGCCAGAGCTCCAAATCTCTGAGCAGCAGCACATTCCTTAGTGATGTATCAGGTGGCCGTCTGTGCTCTGAATACTTCACCATTAAGCAGTGGAATGCACCACGGGCAGCCAGAGTCTTTGTCAGAGAGAAAGAGATGAAGCTAGCTGTAGTGTATGTTCATCACATAATACCAGGAGATATGAAGAGAGCATCCGACAATAGGTGGCGATTAAATGATGGAGCATCTTTGAGTGAAAGCGCTCTATCAGGGAGACAGTTACACTCTATAACAGAAGTTTATCATCATGATGAAACCCTAATATAACCAAAGAGACTCGTTGTTTCGCAAAGAGGATTGGCTTCAGAGGGTCCTGTCTATTCTGCAACGTCAGAAATGGATTCTGGTTCAAATGGTTGTAAAGAAATCTTTTTATGTGGCGTTTGATTAGCAGACTTATGTAATCTGCCCATGATCCAAGCTTGTATTACAAAGCTGCCCACAAGTATTTTAATTGCAGCCTTCAGTTTGTGTTCTGCTGTGGCCAGTTACACTACACTACCTGACACCACATTCAAACAACCCGTGCTGCTGCACGTAAATGTTAGGCTGTTTTTAAATACCGTTTCCTTTCTTTTCCCTATAACTTCATGTCAGACATCTTGGACTGTCAGTTGGTAATAATGACTGCTTTTACTGAGAAATATAAATGTTTTCTTTGTGGGTTGCTCTCCTGTGAAAGAGTAACAGTCATTAAACTTGATGCAAAAAAAATGGAGCTGAAGCAAGAACGAACAAACTTCTTTCTTTCTCGCAGATGAACATGGATCCTCAGACCGACAATCTGCCGCCCTACTTCAATTCAGCAGAGAAGTGGCCGGGGAAGATTCACGAACCGCTCGATCAGGGCAACTGCGCTGCTTCCTGGGCCTTCTCAACAGCAGGTGCTGTCTTAGGGAAAATGACATCTGTAGGGTTAATGGGGGAACTGTAGAGAAATATCCTTAAAATGTGTCACATGCAAGCGTGCATGAAAACTAGGAAATAGAAGTTCTTTAGTTCTCAAGTTTCTTCTTGTGAAGTGAAGTTTCCACCATGAAACTGTATAATTTTATTTTCATGTTTATGCGTTTGCTTCTGTTGCCACCAGCTGTGGCATCAGACAGAATCTCCATCCAGTCCATGGGCCACATGACTCCTCGGCTATCTCCCCAAAATCTTATTTCCTGTGACACACGCAACCAGGGAGGCTGTGCCGGAGGACGCATAGATGGAGCCTGGTGGTATCTTCGGCGTAGGGGGTAAGCCCTCCTTCATCCCAGACAAAGTTATTACTGCTCGTGAATGAATGATGAGTGACTTGCATCTTCCCATCCCTCCCTCAGAGTTGTGACAGAAGACTGTTACCCATATCAACCTCCCCACCAAACGCCGGCAGAGGTGGGTCGCTGCATGATGCAGAGCCGCTCAGTTGGACGAGGGAAGAGGCAAGCCACGCAGCGATGCCCCAACACGCAAAACTACCACAACGACATCTACCAGTCCACGCCACCCTACAGGCTCTCATCCAATGTAAGCGAAAGAAAGTGTACACAAAAACATCCACTCTCATTCACAAAACTACACTGATCAGCCATGGTGTGCCTGGCTCACCTGGGAATGAGTCTGAGATTGTAGAAGGGCAGTGGGGTGTGCTTTTTTTTTTTTTTTTTTTTTTGTACCTGCTTGTTTTCCATATTTCAGGAGGTAGGATTCAGGACTGAAGAGTTAGCTTTGTGTATAAAACTAAATTATAAACTATTCTAGTACGATGACTTAGAAAGGCTGTCCTTGAGAAACACCGCAGTGAGTGAATTACACCAATTTAAAGACAACACTCATTATCTGCTATCATTTCAGGACCAGCAGGTTAATCCGAAATGAGATTTCCTCTTCATATTAGTGTTTCTACTTGTCATCTGTTTATGCTCAGAGACAGAAGTGAGTTACATAAGCCCCCATCCTTCAGTCGAATAATAAAAACAGTAAAATATCTCTATTTTGGTTGCTAATATGGGTGGATGAATCTAAATCACTTCATGGAGACATTATCCCTGCCCTCTCTGCATCCCATGCACTAGTATCATGTAACATTTGCACAAACTGCCTCCCGAAGCAGTGTCTCCACGCTGCTGCATGGATCTTCTCCAATTCAGACAACCGCTGAGCAGCAGCCAACATGTGGTTTCCACCAGAAGCTATCCGTCAGGGCTAAGTGACGGCTAATGCTTCTCAAAATCATTACAGCCTGTTGTTCCTGTCTCTTGATAGCCTGTGAAGTCAATAAGCCAAGCATTAAGACCAAGGGGCCCTGCTGAACTCAATCTTGTTATCTGACTTTTAACTTCCAGGGGGTTGTTTTTATCCTCTCCGTTTCACTGACATGTAATGATCATTGTGTCTGTCTCACTCTCCTTTGCCTATAAATCGTTCTCTCTATCGTCTCACTTAGGAAAAGGAGATTATGAAGGAGATTATGGATAATGGCCCCGTGCAAGGTAACGCGATGCCTTTCTGTGTGTGTACGTCTTCCTCAAATATGCTTGTATTTTACTGTCAACATTGCTCCCACGTGGGTGTGACTTTTCACAAATTAAAACACACACAGCTTGAAGTATCTGACCTAGGCTGATGTCATATTTAACCCTTTCATCTTAATTTTGACCAGAGTTTTAACTCTGACCCCAGTCACCCCGTCAGAAACGAGCGGCCTCCGCGGCTTGCTAGGGTTGATCTGACTTTGCTATATTAGCGCGGCTAGCTGCCTGGAGCCCATCTGGACCTCTGTCAAGTACACTTGAATAAAGGAGTCACGTGTCGTAGGATGTGTGCATGTGTGTATGGGAGCATGTGCCAGCTTATTGTTCAACAGTCCAGGCAGGAAGAGTTTTGAGAAAGTCGTGAAGAGCTGCATGAGTGTGTTTGGTCCTTTGTGTGTGTCTGCTGAAAAGAGTGAAAGTCTACATTATATTCTCAACCAGGGGACACTGCATCTAGTGCCGATAAAGCTTTAAAAACTTTCTTCTTTTATCCATAAACAGCTGCTGGAATAAGAAAGTCACACATAGCTTCCATGTGCAGCTTACACTGACACACGCACACAAACCAGCTCTGATGTTTGGGTGTGTGACTCAGGGGGGAAATCAGAATTTGTTTGGCGAAATTGCTTAATAGTTTTGGGAAATGGCTAATCAAAATGTGTGTGTGCACTCATGCAGGTTATTTCCGCCTTCTAATTCTCCGTGCTTGTTTGTTCTTGCAGCTATTATGGAGGTCCACGAGGACTTCTTTGTCTATAAGACTGGGATCTACAAACACACAGATGTCAGTTTCACTAAACCACCGCAATACCGCAAACATGGCACACACTCAGTCAGGATCACCGGGTAAGTTGCCAGAATACCGAGACAATCCAAAACATTTCATATTTTTGCCCCCGTTTAGTGAACCATCATGCTTTGTCACAATGTGGCTCTGAGACATGCTTATACAGACCTGATTGGGCTTAAAATAAACTCACCAGGTTTTAATTTTAATTATCTATTTTTTTTTCTTTACCTGACTCCTGTCTAGACAAAAGCTTTCACCTTTTCTACATCTTTAACCAGAGTGTGTCTGGTTTAACTGTTGCTACATGCTTAGCAGTGGCCCTATCTCTTCAGAAGTTGTTTAATAAGGATGAATCAGGGTTTTAATTGAGTCCTTGTTGGTACTGGGTTTGATTCAAAGCTCCACTTGCACGTGTGTTTGCACACAGCCAGCTGTCTGCTTGTGAATAAGCGTTCCCTCCCTTCCAGACTATTGCTCTCGGAGACACACCTTGGCTCCACTCCTTCATCTGCCCCAGACAGTCCCCCCTGCCCCCCCATCTAGTCACTTTAACAACCGCAAATATGCAGGCAGGTAGACGGCTGACGCACCTGGATTGCCTGCCCACACCCACTGCCGTGCATTTCTCTGGCTCTGTGATGTCTCCATCATCACTCTTCATCTGGCCATCAGACTGTCCCACTTCCTTTCTTTTACTCCTCTTAACACTTAAGCCAAAAATATTCCTCTTATCAGTTTAGACTCCAGACAGACTGATACTATTTTATGGTTTGTTTTATTAAATATTCTGACCTTTAAGATGAATAAACTGCTCTTTGCTTTTGAATATTTTACAGGCTGTAGTTTATCCAGCTGCCTTTGACATATGTCACTGATATATTTGGCACTCTCAAGGCTCAGTTTACATTTTTAAACTGTGACAGTGGTTCTGAGTAATTGGTGTTTGTTAACATTTGACTGTCAGAGATGGGCAGTAATTGGAACGTTGTCAGATCGATCCCCGGCTAATCCAGTTTCTATGTGAGATAATAAAACCCCAATTACCGGCTAATTCATCCAATGATGTGTGGGTGTGTATCATACTGTAGGTAAACATTTACCTGAGTGTCAAAAAAACAGCAAACATGCAAGTTCTGCATTATGACAGAAGCAACTTCTCTGATAAGGATAAAACAAAACTATTTACTCAAAGCTTTCACTGTCTGTAGTTTTTCTTTCATGCATAAGCATAAGCACATGTAGGATACCCCCCAAAAAAAAAAAAAAAAAAACAAATTCTGTCATCCTCCAACCTGTACTTAGCTTATTTAAATCCTATACAGTTTTCTCAGTTTTCTTCAAGCCTTCAAGTGCATTCGCGTTTTCTTATCACGCTCGTGTTAGAACCACACCCTCTGGAGTGTAATTACATCTCTGCAGCTTCATTGTCAGTAAACTGTGGAGGTATGCACAGTGTGAGATGATGGTGAGGATGAGGATTCAGCCTCCTTCTACAACTGCTGTGATTTCTGACTGCTTTGGATGTGGTTTGGCTGGATGTGGCTGTAGCTGCGGCGCAGGTTTAGGGATGGATGGAGGCTGTGGAAGGCACAGTGTTTTGAGCTCCAAACCTGCCAGCTTCAGTATGTTTACATAGGCTAAATCCCATAGCTGTGTATTCATTTAAGCCCAGGGCCTGGGAAAGTTTGTGGAGATAGCATTGAGGTCCACTGTGGCGGAAAGAGCATTGTCTGGGGTGCTGATCCTGACTGCACTGGACAGAGAGAGGGGGATCAGTGCCCGAGAGGAGAGGTCAGGGCTGGGATGAGGGGCGCTGGGCAAGGGCGGGGGTACATGGGCACAGCGGTATGCCCATCATTGTCCCCAAGTGAGCAAGTGAGTTGATTGGAAGACCGATAAGAGATCAGCAGTGGTCTGATTCTGTCTGCCTCTCTCTATACCAATAAGTATGCACACAAGTAAACATACGGGGTCACACACTTGTATACAGGTGTGAACAATGCTCACAAACACCAGCCAGGGTCTATTTTAGACGCTGGCTGGCACGTTGTATTTACACAGCTGATTTTAATGTGTCTGCTCCTGGTCAATGTGACGTTATAATCCACTTGGGAGAGTAGTGGCCTAATAAAGTCACTCGCTGAATGAAGCCTCGCACAGTTTGCCAGTGTTTTGGTGGCAGGCTACTGAGTTGGCAGGGCCTGAGGCCGTCCAGTGTATTTCCCAGCATTCCTTTACTTTATAAAAGATAACAACCGATTGGGGTCCGGGAGTCTATTGGGAAATGAAAGGCCGGGTGTGGAAAAACAGGATGGGAATCGACTTTAGGACTGTTTTGATCATGACAAGCAGAAACGGCAGGGGTTGGCAGCAGCTATGCTAAGACCAAAGTGTATGGCATGATGGGAATTTATGGACCTTTGCCAGGGTTTCCTGAGAACAAAGCCACAGCCACCGGAGAAGGTAAAGATAAAGTTCAGTGTGCCTGTGGGCTGCTCGTGTTTTGCTGTGTCGGTGCTCTGACGAAGCTGAGGTGCTGTTCCTCTTCCCTGTGACCTATGCCCGAGGAAGAGGGGAACTCCGTGTTTCTTTGTATTGGAATGATGTAGAAGTGCAACAAAATGATGTCCAGCTATAAATACTCAGGATGTTGTTAACAAGGGGAAAGTTTATTTTTTCCAACTTTTGAACCCTGCATATCTGCTTTTCACTGAGCATATCTGAGGCAAAGTAAAGCATGACTCGTCTTAAATCTTAAATTATTTTTTACAGCTCTAATAAGACGTAGCTATACTTTCATTTTAATGCGCTTTAATTCACTATCATCTCTGATCTGTGCACTAGGTGGGGAGAAGACAGAAATGTTGATGGAACATCAAGAAAATATTGGGTAAGTTTTCACTTTACACCTTCTTTACCAGTAGTTCAAGGTAGCCTATAGTGCTCATTTCCAGCTCCTTACTTTTGTTTTTTAGACTTAAAATAAAAATGAGTACTTTTAAATCTACTCTCTATCCTCCCACTCTAAAAGGCCACTGTTTTCTGATTGGCTGCTCCTCTCCTGGCTTCCACAAATTGAGTTTTTATAGTGTTTGCAAGTCCTCATCCCAGCTTGAAATGATCCTATAAGGATGTCTGTTTCAGGCTGATGTCAGCTCGACACAAGAGTAGAAAATGAGTTTCAAACTGAGCAGCAGGAAATAAGGAAAAGTGTAATAGGTCCCTTTTAAAAAGATTGACTGAAAAACCCTTCTGCTGTAGCACAGGCAATATGTTTTAATGATTAAACAGTTAAAACTTCTTTTTAATATGATTAAAGTTTACAAACAGTATCTTAATTACTATAAGTGGTTATTCGATATTAAATTAAAAAGTCTGTTGTAAAAAGCTGTTTTTTCCCCTCATTGGTGAGGTGTAGGGATTAGTAAATAAAACCTTTTGTCATCTTTAAAAGTTTTATTGTATTTTACAGTTAGTGTGATCTTATTTCCCCCAGATTGCCGCCAACTCCTGGGGAAAGAACTGGGGTGAAAACGGCTACTTCCGGATTGCTCGTGGGGAAAACGAGTGTGAGATTGAAACATTCGTGATCGGCGTGTGGGGCAGAATCTCAATGGAAGACATGCACAACCACCATCACCACCATCACCGCAGGCACATTTAAAGACACTGCAGATCTTAAAACCCTATTAAAACCTGTATTATTGTCCGAACTACAGTTGGTCTTTCTATGCAGCTGCGTCGCGGGCCATCGCATCCCCTTTACTGGCCATAAAGTGAGCCTTAGAGTCCTCTTTTTTTTTTTTTACACCTTAGTTTACTCTGGGGATCGATACAGAACCTTGTTCTCCACCCTCTGTAGCCTTTTAATAGAACGACTGTGTATCTCAAGATTCATGGCACCAAAAACTAAGACAAACTAAGCTAAAGTTCTTTTACTTTGCCTTGCAATCAGGCAACTCAGGTACCTACTGCTCCAAAGACCACACATCCCAGAATCCTCAGTATAATATCTGGTGAAGCATTATCATGTTATAGATGGGTGACGAAGGATGTGATCTTGTTTTTCTTCAGTTTTTTATAACTCAAAACCTGTAATAACCAGACAGGCTTGGAAAAGAGGGAATCTGAGAGCTAAAATATCAGACGTCAGACACCTTTAGAAAGACACACCCTTCTAAACCATGTAACTCAATAATATATCACTGATGACCTTCCTGACATTTACCTGTCAGCTAAACAGAGGCGTAGCTTGACCCGTTCTCTTGTTTTCAGAGAGGGCACTTGTAAAGAGTTAGTAGCTGGAGGCTATAGGGTTTCTCACACATTCCAGTAAAAAGGTAGAATCTGACACTGGAAACACAAGGTGACTTAAAAGTGTAAGATTACAAGGAAAGTCACAGTTACTCCTAAAACTATGAGATATTTTAAAGAAATATCAATGAAACAGGCACAATCCTGGCCCTTTAGTACGCTACTATCAAGTGCTTAATTCATCATTTATATATTCTTACTCCTCCTTATTATGTCATTTATAAATACAGATGTGTTAACACCATGCACAGATATCACTGCTAATAATAATCATAATCATACTCATGATCATATCATAATATATCTATTATATCTACTATATAAATGGTGAATCAAGCACTTTCTAATACCTTCCTAATCCTTAATAGTGTGACATTATTAAAAAGCGTGACCAAAATTCCAAGTTTTTGAGCTACTAAGTCAAACTTTGTGGATAATTTGTTTTTTGGGGGGTTTTTTTGTGGCAGAGATAAAATTAGGTTAAGTCTCTGTGACAGTTATTAAGATTTAAAAAGCCATGCTGCTTTCCCCAGTCCTAATATTTTACTAAATTAAAAACTGATGTCTGCTGAGTTTAAAGATTGTATTACCTTAAAAAAAACAGACACAAAAATTCTGAGTTGATCGCTGCAGAAGAAAATAGGAAGTATGTATAATGTTCTTAATGTACTCTGTTCTGTGTACACTGTTACAATTTGAGCTAAAGATGTTTTTCTTCTTTTGCTGCAGTTACATTTACATTTTTTCTTTAACTACTTGTTTTACAATGTACTGTATGTAGAAATTCTCTTAACCCACTCATGACTCTGTTGCTTTTCTTCTTCTGCATTCTTGAAACTGAACACGGCGAGGAGCTTGAGCGACGTGCGATAATGCTGCTAAAGGCCGGTCTGAGCTGCGCTGTTTGTGTTTAGCTTCATGCATCTGATAGGTAATAAACATATAAAGCCACTTCAGAGTAACACTGTAACACAGATTCAACAGATGAGCTGTATGACTTTATGTTCTCATTATTTTTTGTGACTTTTTTTTTTTTTTTTTATCGTTTTCTGCTGGAACTGTAAGATCAAACTGAGATAGCTCCATTTGAAATATATGCTTTTCTTTTCAGTTTCATTGTTATCATAGGCTCACTTGAAAAGCAAAGCACAGCGTGTTATTACCGCATGCCTGAAATTACACCCTGGTTTGCTTCAGTAACAATTTCAAAAGGATTTTTCATTTTTACATCGTCACGTCTTGTGATCTTTAAGGCCTTTCCATTGATTCCTTCAGGCGTGAACTGGCGGATGAATATAAAAGCAAAGAGAAATGTCTGGATGCTCAAGCAATGTGCAATGTGGTGGAGAGGGTAGAGATTAGCAGTCGATTGCATGTTCGTCATTCATTGTAAAAAACAAAAAAAAGAAAGAATCGTTGCTTTGCAGAAAGGATCAAGAGACATGAGGTGCACAGAAGGTTGACAGTAAATAAAAATACACCAAAAACAGTATGGAACTGGACTTCTTGTCCTGGAGTGGAAATGATTATGTCATTAACACAAAGAAGGATCAATCAAGTCTACATTTTTGCTTGTGGACAAATCCTTTACACGGAAGGAAGGATTGATTTAATAAAAGCCGCTAGCTGCTAAATTGTTATATATAGGTGTGTTGCAGTCCTGGCTACCTGTCAGTAACAGGTCTGTGTGAAAAGGTGCATATCAGTGGCTTGATTTAAACAAAAAAACAAACGAACATAAAAAGCAGAGAGAGCAGTGGGATTTGACCAAAGCTGGATTTATTTTTATTTTTCTGTTGACCAGAAACCTCCTATCATCATGCTCGTTTTCCTGCATTACGTTCACTTAGTGGTTCTTTGGATTAGTTGTTAGCTTTAACCAAAATGCAATAGATGACACTGAATATATAGAAAACATAAAATATTAAAAACTCTCTTATCACATGGAGATGTTCAAAAAGTTAACGTTGTGATTTTATTGATATATTATCAAGGTTCATATGGGACCAATTACAGTTGCAGAAGGTTCACTGCAAACTCCAAATATGTGCCACAGAAATTGATCTTACCTTTAACCAAAATGCTTTCTCCGATTACACGAGCAGCAGGCTTTCACTCAGAAAATGTGTATTTAGTGTAAAATCAACCATTTCATATTCACTGCTGTGTAGACTTTTATTTATACAAGTTGTTTAAATTATATAGTTTTTTCTTCTTTATTTGCCTGTGAAATGTTTCATTATTTCTTTGTCTCGTGTTGTCTGCTAAGTGAAATGCCGCATTAGTGTTCACTTGCATAATAAAGTCTTTCTAAAACCACGTCCATGTAACTTGCCCCTGAAATATGACAGTGTAACAAAAATAGATGCATTCAGGGACCGAGAAGCGATCAAAAACGCATCTCGTTTCATACTTACTGTGCACGCATGACTGTAAGCTGACGGTGAGAGTAATGAGTGAGCAGCAATAGCAGGAACCTGGCACAGGGTGTTTAGGATGAATCTCCGCACGATGTGGCGGGGTGGGACGAGGACAGTTTTTATAAGGTCGCGCTGTGTCAGCGTACTCTTCCATCTCTGAGGGCAATAACTATCAGTCGGTGGACGATCCGGTCAAAGAGAGGTTTGGCTCTTGCTCATGTGCTCCATCTTGTTTAATTTGAAGCCAAAATCCACAGAACATTTATAAAAAGATATTCAGAATAATATATGAATGTGTATTTTAATTTTTTTGTTATCTAAAAAGCTTTTTTGTAAAATGGCCCAATAATTTCAAACCAGAATGTCTGTTTATACTATATTTGTTTCACATGTTAATATAAAGTTGGACTGTTAGTTAGACAATCGCCATCATTAAAGAGACATGAACATTAATGAATCAATATTTCTGATCCAATAATCTAACGTATAAGATTTTGCATGAAACCTACATACATTTTGGGTACATGTAAAGTACATTTTGATCTCGACCTTCATGCTATTTTTCTTTTGATAGTATTATGACTTTTACTTAAGTAGAGGGTCTGAATGCTTCTTTCACCACTTAAAAAATGATGATTCAGTGCAGATAGACGTTTCAGGCTCTTGTGTAGTGTCACTTTTCATGTAATGTGGATAGACATTAATCTAAAATGTACTCAGTGTTTTGCATGCCACTTTTCTGCACTGCTTTTATTATTTTTTTTTATCAAATATTCTGATTACCTGTTGGACCCCCTTGCCTTGTTTTTGATGCCTCTTTGTGCCAAAAACAAAAAAAAAAACATCTTCAAAATCCCCCAACAGACTGAGAGCAAAAGGATGGTGTGTTTGATGTGAGAGAAATAACACGTCTGCAAAGTCAGATTTACTAGAGATGTTGTCACATAAATCATCAGGTTGTGTCAGTGAAACCTAAAACCTTCCAGGTGCTCTCAGTGACAGCAGCAAACATTTTACGAGCAGACACCTTAGAGGGGCGACCTCCCCTGCATTTTTGTGTTTCCACCATGTGTAGTTACCAGTTTAATAACCTTTTCATTTGATAATAAACCTCTCTTGATTCTGGTTACAAATGTTAACCTTAAATCTTAAATGTGTGTACAGATAGATGAATAAAAATATGTCAGTACCCTTTACTCTCTTACTTTGTTTCACTCTGCTGCTATAAAAAAGTCTCATTGCAGGACTGTATTAAATAAACATTGCAAGTCCTTAAAATAAAAACAAAAAAAAATTTCCAAGTCATACCACAGACTGTAAACCCTGACTCGGGTGAAAGCTTCACAGAGGGTTATGAAAGAATCTGGAGAAAAGCATACAATATTACAAAGCTTCTCTCTCTACAGCAGCCACGGGTGACCAAGTATGGAAACTTGGACCAAGGGATCTGTCCACCGACTGTTTACATTGCTCTCATTGTTTCTGCGTCATTGAGTAGCCAAGCATTCATTACCTGAACAGCTCCTGCTCTCTTCCTTTCAGCTGATTCGAGAAGTGGATGAGTACCAAGAAAAAGACGGAAGCAGTTAGTAAAGACAAAGGCAGTAAAACAATCGCTGGCTGTGGACCCTGCCCTGGTGTGTGCCCCGGTCCGGGAGCTTGGCGTTCTTCTCTAAATCTATTCTGCTGTTTGTAGCCTGTTGCACACACAAACACAAACAATCTCCCTCTAGTTTTCCATGAGCTGTCAAGCCTTAAGGGGATGTCAAAAATCAAAGGCTAAGCTCTGCCTTTAAACAACAGCCCAATAAAGAACATATTTTTCTATTACTTTGGGGAAATCTTTGTCAGATGTATTGAATCAGATAGCTTTAGGGGGAACCCTGAGACAAGAATATTTACCACAGAGGTTTGATGTGCTGTTCTTTGCTTTGTGGACTAATATTTTTGCATTACATACATTCCTGGAGTAGAGTTTGCCTATTAATAAAAAGTATTTCCAGATGGGAAATGTGGCTCCATTAGTTTGTGGTGCTGAAAGTTAAAGGAGTGACTGTATAAAAATCTGATCTACAAAAACTACAACCTTACCAGGTATTTAATCCCCGATTTGATATTTAATACAGTGGCCCTACATTCCTCATCAAATCTGACTACCTTAGGACTTCTGTGGTGTTTTAGTGCTGCCATCTCCTGGTGAGATTTCCACAAAAACTTAAGCTAGTAACAAATTACACTAGTAAAAACAGTATCAGTCATGTTATAGCTTTATTAGTTTTGTTTGTCCTCTATATTGTTACTGTGACTAAAAAAAAGAACTGTACTGCAGTGACTTTTTAAAAACATGCTAAACAGACCATCAAAGACCTCCAGCATCGGTATAAGACGTCATCTCTTCAGTAGATCAGTCAAGGCTACTTTGATGGGTTCTGCCTTTCGTGTATTCGAAGAGGCAGCGTGTCTTTATTTTCTTATACATGCTGCCTGTCTCGCTCTAGCGTGGTCCGGTTCCTCTCCTGCATTCACACAT
This sequence comes from Oreochromis aureus, assembly GCF_013358895.1. Classification (NCBI taxonomy): domain Eukaryota; kingdom Metazoa; phylum Chordata; class Actinopteri; order Cichliformes; family Cichlidae; genus Oreochromis; species Oreochromis aureus. The sequence continues at coordinate 18,686,363 of NC_052962.1, forward strand.
TCTGTAGGCACATATGTAGAAAATACCTGCAACAGGCCGAGATGAGGCTTTGATCATCAAATATTCGAATGGTCGGATTTTAGGTATTTAATGGTAACTTAAGCAGTTATTGACTTTTGCACCTGCAAAGAAGGTCATGAGCATCGCCACCCAGCCGAGTATGTACGACCAAGAGAAGCGCCAGTCACCGAACCGCTTTCCCAGGAAGTTGATTGTCACCCCAGTGTAGATGGCCATCGCCAGGAGAACAAAGAAAGCTGAGAGGGAGATTGGGACGCACGTGTCAGTGATGTCAGTGATTCTAGTGTCATCATTACTGTTTCTGTTGGTGTGCTTTTGTCGAGTCAAAAGAAAGACAACTCACTTGAGACAAAAAACATGATTCCTGCAGCAAAGGAGCGGTTGAACCTTTCAAAAGAAGAAAAGTGCGCAAAGGACATGATGCCAGCAATGATGCCTGCAAAGCATGACATCCCTGAAAGGATCATGAAGGCCCTGGTGGCATTCCAGTAAGCTGGGTGAAAACAGACAGAAATGAACAAATAAGAGATGTATGAAGGATTGTTTTGATTGTTGGTCCAAAGAAATTAAATGAATTCATTGATTTTATTTCACAGCCATGTCAATATCCAAAAATGAAAAAGAAACACATAAATGTACAGACTCCTTTGATTTGTTACGAATACTGTGGCGGTCCAATGGGCTGAAGACACCCTGGATCTCTTACCTATGCTGTCGGTCTGCATGTAGCACTTGTTGGACATGCAGTACCTCCAGAGACCCTGGTGGGCATAATTTCCAGAGAGTCGATACTGCATCCAGTAGTCCGTGGCAGTGGAGACCACTAACAGGATATTACCCACTATGGCACAGAACAGGCCCCCTCCCATGAAGCTGTACATTTTGAGCAGAGATAATGGGGCCGCTGTAGAGCACCTGTAAAAACAGAAGACGTTAGACATATTTCTAACACTGTAAAAGCCCCTGTTTGATCAAAACCTGCAAAGAAAAGGTTAAATATGTCACAGCTGACACAAACACCTGCAGTGTGTTTCTGCCTTTTCTCTGCATATGTAATAGTAGAACCCAAAATACGTTAAACATAAATTTAAATGTTCGTGATCATTCAAATTATCCCAAAACTACACAAAGGCAAAGGAAAAAAAGGGGAAAGGGAGCTAAATATGGATTTTTAGCCCTGTTTGAAAATAGCACATAAAGCCAACCAATCCACAACAAGTACACTGGAAGAACATGAAGCAGATTGAAAATATTACTCTATATACAATCTTAGAACAATCACATTTTTAGCTGTCTTTTACAGAAATCCAACATTTGATTAGCAGTTAACATTGCCCAAACATATTTACCTGTTCTTTAGAGGAAACATTACTGTGACTTGAACAAGCAAAATCTGTGTAACAGCTACTCTGTGTGATGCCGCAGTTTGTTATAGCTCTCACTCCAAATTCTCATGTCACGCCGGTTCTTCTTCAGCAGTAAGTGACCATGAACGCAAACGTGACACTGGAGGATAAACACTCAAAAACAGCAGTGAAATCTGATCCCTTACCTCGTTTCTGGAAATGCACCTTTCTCTACTGCCCGCCTTCCAGAGGTAGATAGAGTAAATATGAACAGGCAGAAGGGGAGAAGAGAGAGCAGGCTGGAAAGAGAGCGAGAGAGTCAGAGACAATACTACAACTGTAAAGTTGTCCCCTCTGATTTTTTGTTGAGGAAAGCAAAATCTTTTGCTGCCATGAGTCTCGCTCAGTGAGATACACTTGAATGAGACACCACAGGGGCCACGGTGCAAATGACACAAGTGTGTGTGTGTGTGTGTGTGTGTGTGTGTGTGTGTGTGTGTGTGTGTGTGTGTGTGTGTGTGTGTGTGTGTGTGTGTGTGCAGTCTCTGGCATTTGTGTGCCCTTAGAGAAGGGTTGTTCCTTTTGGGGTTTTTTGTTTGTTTGTAAATGGCTTGCTCTGGAACTGGGGATGTGCATAGGTATGCAGGACTGTCAGTGTCAATGCAACATGCTGAAGCAAACACTTTTCTTTCAGCTCTGTCCCCCTGTGGCAGCATATACAGACACATATAGAGGCAGCGCTCTATACAAGCCGTATCTCTGTCTACAATAGGAACGCCACAATTTAAACCTGATACAGTATATGTTAAAATCACGAGCTCTACCCTGCAGACTACGTTATAAAGGAGATTTTTAACTAGTATGAAACATTTTAAAAACAACTTATATGATTCACAAAGTGAAATAGGAAAAAACACACCTCACACTCGGATGTTTGGTCACTGTGAGAATACTCACTGACGTGGGGAATTTCTGTACCCTGACTATAAACCTTATCACACCCTTATCCTAAACCTACCTATGATGAACCTATGATGCTTTTTAGCAAATCTGTCCACTTTTTCCAAGACACATGTAACTGTATCTTGTATCCAAGATACAATTACATGTGTCTTGGAAAAGGGGTATATACATGAAAATTATCTATATTTAGTCGATTAAGATTCAGATCACTTTATTAATGCCAAAAAAGGACGATTTGTTTGCATCTTACTGACACAACCTTCTCACACAACCTAGTCCTTAAACACAAACACTGTTGCATGTCAAGGCAGAGATCAACAAAGAATGAGGTCATGGGAAAAGAATTAAAATAAATACATTAAACATAAAATAAATAAACAGGACAAGTGTCTAAAAATGAACAATCATAGAAAAATTAATCTAAATGAACCCTGTCAGTGTTGAGTAATCTAATAGCCGAGGGAATGAAGGATTTAAAGTATACATTTGATCCACTCTGGGGTACACAGAAATGGTGACCTAGGAGCAACTTCCTGAAATCAGATGAAAAAACATGTTCAGGATGGTTAATAATGTTTATTACCTGCTTCATTACCTGATTTTCCAAAGAGTGAGCACAGATGTCTCTGCTTGGCCCCTGTGACTTTGAAGCAGGTGTTAACAATACTGCTGACAGAGTTCATATCCTTAATAGACAAAACACTAAACCAACAGATAAAAGGAAATGTTAAAAGACTTTAACTAAAATAAATAAAATAAATAAATAAAAAACACTGCATAAAGGTTCATCACAAGGGTTAATTAATTAACAAAAGCCTATAGTACTGTGCAAAAGTATTGATCACCCTATCGTGTCTTTCCATCGTGTCTTTCCTGTAAATTTACAAGTGGTCTTGACCAATAGTTCTGCAGGCTTTCTGGAGGCCCTTCTAACTTATTCTTTGAACATTGACTTCTTTTTCTCTCATTTTCAGTCCAGTCATAGTGCCTGACCATCTTTTTCAAGCCACCTAACACTGACCTATTAATCATTCAAGCTTAAAGAGGCACCTAAACTCACGAGAGTAATCGCTGTTTTGTCTACGCTTAATAGATACCTTAGCAAAGAACCAATTTACATGTTATTTTTAGGCACAGACTAATCACAAAAACACATCATTGTTTTACATTTCTGTAGCTGAATCTGTGAAAAAGGCCAAAGATGACACAATTTGATCGGCATAAGACAGCAGTTTTGCAATAAAAAGATGATTACCAAAGAGCTAAACTGCTGAAAACACAGCAGATGATGGATGAAAGTCACGTCCTTAAGGAACAGGAAAAAATCCAGTAAAGCCCTGATACAGAACCCGAGAGATGCATCTGGACCTTCACTTAATCTATTTACTATTACATTTCCTATTCACAAAGTTGTTTTTTTTCCGTATATATTGTATTTCCATGGGAGAATATGGCTCAGCACTGTACTTTTAAAACAGAACGTTTTTACATGCTTTAAGTTTAAATAAACTTAGTTTGTTGGTTTTGTAAAGTTTGAATAGAGAAAATCGATAAATGTATGAAAGCTTGGGTGGCTTATCTCTCACCTAATACCTAAATAAATAAATAAGAATAAGCCGGTCTAAAATAAAGAATGTATGTAGGATACCCGATTTGCTGCCAAAAGCCTAATTATAGTGCAGACATGTTTTAGAAAGTCATTTCCGAGTTTGTTTTTTGGGGGGTTGGGGGTGTTAATCACACGTAATATGTGATGTTTTAGAACATCCGTTTCCTCTGGTGATACATGTGATGACCAATGATGACCAGGCAGAGACAGCGTACATACGGGAGCTTGTGAAATTCGTTCTGGAAAGAGGTTTGACCTCTCATGATCCGGAAGCCGACGCCAAGACCCGAGCTGTTCCATCGGCGGAGTAAAGATGGCTGACCAAGGCGCCGCAGATCCTGGTAATAACAACAATAATAAACCTGAAGCCTCCGAGGGAACTATTATAAAGGTCACAGTGAAAACCCCTAAAGACAAAGAAGAAATCGCCATCGCAGAAGATGCCTCTGTTACTCAGGTTGGTTGGGTTTCGCTGGTGGGGAGCTAGCTGCTGCGCCTCT